>NC_091990.1:52339908-52939908 GCF_044704955.1 Pristiophorus japonicus
AGGGGGATGAAGTATAAAAGTAGGGAAGTCTTGCTACAACTGTACAAGGTATTGGTGAGACCACACCTGGAGTACTCTGTATAGTTTTGGTCTCCTAATTTAAGGAAGGATATACTTGCATTGGAGGCAGTTCAGAGAAGGTTCACTCGGTTGATTCTGGAGATGAGGCCATCAAGAAAGGTTGAACTTGGGCCTATACATTGGAGTTTTGAAGAATGAGAGGTGATCTTATTGAAATGTACAAGATTCTGAGGAGGCTAGACAGGGTAGATGCAGAGAGGATGTTTCCCATTGTGGGGGAATATAGAACTAGAGGGCATAGTTTGAGAATAAGGGGTCGCCCATTTAAAATGGATATGAGGAGGAATTTCTTCTCTCAGCGGATCATGAATCTTTGGAATTCTCTGCCCCATAGAGCTGTTGGGTCATTGAATATATTTAAGGTGGAGATGGACAGATTTTTGAACGATAAGGAAGGCAAGGGTTATGGGGAGCAGGCAGGAAAGTGGAGTTGAGGCCAAGATCAGATCAGCCATGATCTTATTGAATGGCGGAGCAGGCTCGAGGGGCCAAATGGCCTACTCCTGCTCCTATTTCTTATGTTCTTATGTTCGTATTCAAAGTTGTTGTTTGTTTTTCAGTGAAATTTAGAGCAGATTGATGTGTTTCATAGTGATTACACTTTTTGTGTTCAGCTTTCTTTGCCTCCTTTCCTAGCCTGCACCAAGCCACAGCTCCACAGGTACTGGTAGTCCTTTAACACCACACTCAAGTGGCCATTCATTGAGTGCAATAATGGCTATAGGAACATACCAGCATGGAAACAGTAAGCCATTCAGCCCCTCGAACCAGACTCGCCATTCAGTTAGCTCATAGTTGATGGTCTCAACTCCATTTATCCGCCTTAGCTCCTGATACCCTTAACTAACCAAATCTATCTAGCTCAGTCTTGAAAGCTCCAACTGTCCCAGCACCCACAACCTTTTGGGGGAGAACATTCTTGATACCTGCTGCCCTTCTAAATCGCCTCGCTCTAATTTTAAGATTTGTTCTTGATTCCATCACGAGCAAATAGTTTCTCTGTATCTTTTCTATCAAATCCTTTTAACATTTTAAACACCTTGTTTATTTCGCCCCTCAATCTTCTACACTCAAAGCGAATACAAGCTAGGTTTATATGACCTGCTGTCCGAATTTAGCACTCTATGTCCCAGTATCAATCTGGTGAATCTGTGCTGAAGCCCCCACCCTCCTCCAAGGCCAATATATCCTGCCAGAGGTGCGATGCCCAGAATCGAATGCAATACTCCAAATGGGGTCTAACCAAGGCTCGAATCCACTGAAGCATAACTTCCTCCCCTTTGTATTGCAGCCACCTTGAGATAAAGGCCAACCTTCTATTACTCCTTTTGATTGGGTTTTTTTGGTACCTGTCCACTATCCTTTCAACTTGAAGGCTGAGAGGGGCAAGAAGACCAAACAAAGTTACGATGGCACTAGTGGCCTCAGAGTTAAAATTAATATTGTGAGATGTCAAAGCTTGGTTTGAAAGCTCACTGGTAATTTGGCAGCAGTAGATGAAGTCTATGGTGAAGGACAAGAATCACTGGAGCTTGAAGCAATCCTGTGGTCATGCCAAGAACACCAGCTGCTGCGACGGCATCTCAGCATTCTGTGTGGGCTTGAAAAACTGATGCAGAACACCAGGGTGAAGCTGTGGGATTTATCAAAGGTTGTCTGCGAGGCTTCATCCAAATCATCTTTTTGTTTTAAGTAGGAAACGGAATTTAAAGGGGGCAAAGTCTAAAAGATTGCTTTTCTGTTCTACGAAAAAAGTCTGCTTAAAATAAATTCCACTGGTAGACATTTCATACTGATTAAGAATAAGCTGAAGCACAACTTGTGAGCTGGATCATTCATTATGAGCTGAAAATTGCGGCCTCTCTGGGTGTGTACAAAGTGCACACACACCCAAAGAGGCCTCGCAAATGCCAGTTCTACGCGCAATGCGCATGTGCCGAGAACTGGCTTTTGCAATCTGTCAAAATTTATTTTGACGGATCCTACGCATCCCCACAGGAAGGACATCCTCGGGACAGAGATTGGGCTATTTGCCCAACTCTTGCCCAACGAATGTCATTCAAACTCTAACGCGTAAAGCCTACTTTTACCAGCGTAAGAGTTTTAAAGCATAGAAAAATTAAATTTAATCACTAATTTTTATATTAAAGACCCTGTCTATTAAGGTAAGTTTAATTTAAACCTATTAAAACACCTTAAAAGAAATTTCAAAAAAAAAATGTTTTCTAAAACATTTAATTACATTCAATTTCAATCAATTTTGAATATGTGAGGTGTTTTCTTCATTTAATGTGTTGTGTTTCTTGTTTTAGGCGGGTAATCTCATTGATAGTAATAGGAGTTTATAAAAACAGAACTCCCATTTTTATCAATGAGAATACTCCATAGTGATTGGTGGTCCAGGCCCACGTGATCCCAGGATACAATTACGTACCTGGAAGACATGTTCCCGTACGCTGCACAGCGAATGGAGACCACCAGGTATTTTCGTAGATTTTTTCCAGGTAGGAGGCATTCATAAGAAGGAAGCTTCCAACCGCGATTTTCCCCCCAAAATGTTATAATATATTAAAGGTCTTGCAGGCAGCATGCACTTCCTGTAAAGTGTAACACTTACTTCCTGTAATACATCCCTGGCAGACATTTCCTATCACACTATTTTCAACACACTTCTCTGTGGCACTTTCTGTTCCACTTAAATTTCCTTTCCCTGAAAATGCCAATGAAAAAGTCTCCTGGTGAGCTCCCACCCTAACTCCTGGCCTTTACTGGAGGTATTCAGGAGGCCTTGTCCATCCACCCCAACTATGGTCCCCACCCCCAACCCCCTCTCCAATCTGAGGGGCCGAGCTGGGACAGGGATCACCCCCCCCACCCCCACACTGGGAGTTCCTGCTTCAATGGGATCCAGTGCAAGTGTGAAGACCGCTACATTCAGTGACATACCAACCCCCTGAAGGTACGGGTTGGCATCAGCAGAGAATCGAGGCCAGAGAAGTGGCTTGGAACCTTAAAGATGAAGTGAAATTTGTTTGTATTTTACTTTTTTACCACTCTCCCAGATAAAGGGGGCTGCAGAGGCCAGAGGATCATCACTAGAGAGGTAAGCCCATCTATCCCCTGCCCCTAACAGCACCAAGCGCTGGCGTGTTTGGCCTGTGTGGTCTGATGGGAATCTGAAATACATCAACAACAACCACTTGCACTTAGGCAGCGCTTCATAGACACGTAATTGGGCAAAGATTGATGCTAAACCAAAGAGGATATTAGAGAGGGTGAAGGTTTTGGTCATCTCTCCTAATATCTTCTTCTTTGGCTTGGAATCCATCTGTTTGACTATACCCCGATGAAACATTTTGGGGTGTTTTTCTATATTAAAGGCACTATTTAAGTGCAATCTATTATTAATGCTCCTTTCTCCCACCTTGGCCGTACTCCCCCAGGCTGTTGCTCTCAACTTCCCCTTACCACACCTCCAGGCTGCAGGCCCTCCCTTCACCCTCACCACACGAGCCATTGCCCTGTCCCCTGCTCTAGGCTCATCACTCCCCACTCCTGCCCTGTCCATCAAAGGCATATTGGGAGTTCCTGTCCATACCTGAGAACTGCCGGTAAGTTCTTTGTGCTTTTACTAAAGGTGCATTAACACTGCAAAGGCAAAGCAGTATCTAGTTCACACCAATACCAGAATAGAATTAAGGCCCAACTTGGCTCCCTCTGGTCTCATATCATTTTCCTGTGTATCCTGGACTTTCTAGAGAAAACAAAAACAGCTAAATGGACATATAATAACAATCAAGACCGTTGCTTGACAATTTCGACACAGATGCAGACAAAATCACAGAATTTGAGTCCAAAAATACCAAGATTGTGATATATTCTTACGACATCACTGAAACACACAAACACAAGATGGTTCCAATCTGTCATCATGTGACTATATCACATGATCATTTTATTATCGACAGCAGTTGTTGCATTACCATAGTAGTCCACTCGGTGGAACTCTGTCAGGTATCCTACATGGAAAATATAGCTGCAGGAGTAGACCATTCGTTCCTTCGAGCCTGCACCACCATTCAATAAGATCATGGCTGATCATTCCCTCAGTACCCCTTTCCTGCTTTCTCTCCATACCCCTTGATCCCCTTAGACGTAAGGGCCATATCTAACTCCCTCTTGAATATATCCAGTGAACTGGCATCAACAACTCTCTGCAGCAGGGAATTCCACAGGTTAACAACTTTCTGAGTGAAGAAGTTTCTCCTCATCTTAGTCCTGAATGGCCTATACCTTATCCTAAGACTGTGTCCCCTGGTTCTGGACTTCGCCAACATTGGGAACATTCTACCTGTATCAAACTGTCCCGTCCTGTCGGAACCTTATATGTTTATATGAGATCCCTTTCATTCTTCTAAACTCCAGTGTATAAAGGCCCAGTTGATCCAGTCTCTCCACATATGTCAGTCCTGCCATCCCGGGAATCAGTCTGGTGAACCTTCGCTGCACTCCCTCAATAGCAAGAACGTCCTTCCTCAGATTAGGAGACCAAAACTGAACACAATATTCCAGGTGAGGCCTCACCAAGGCCCTGTACAACTGCAGTAAGACCTCCCTGCTCCTATACTCAAATCCCCTAGCTATGAAAGCCAACATACCATTTGCCTTCTTCACCGCCTGCTGTATCTGCATGCCAACTTTCAATGACTGATGTACCATGACGCCCCGGTCTCATTGCATCTCCCCTTTTCCTAATCTGCCTCCATTCAGATAATATTCTGTCTTCGCGTTTTTGCCCCCAAGGTGGATAACCTCACATTTATCCACATTATACTGCATCTGCCATGCATTTGCCCACTCACCTAACCTGTCCAAATCACCCTGCAGCCTCCTAGCATCCCCCTCACAGTTCACACCGCCAACTAGTTTAGTGTCATCTGCATACTTGGGGATATTACACTCAATTCTTTCATCCAAATCATTGATGTATATTGTAAAGAGCTAGGGTTCCAGCACCAAGCCCTGCGGCACTCCACTAGTCACTGCCTCCCATTCTGAAAAGGACCCATTTATCCCGACTCTCTGCTTCCCGTCTGCCAACCAGTTCTCTATCCACGTCAGTACATTACCCCAATACCATGTGCTTTGATTTTGCACAACAATCTCTTGTGTGGGACCTTGTCAAAAGCCTTTTGAAAGTCCAAATACACCACATCCACTGGTTCTCCCTTGTCCACTGCAGTGGGAGACTTGTAAGTCACCTGTACAGGTGTGCCTGGTCTAGTATAAAAGACAGGCCACCAGATGTGATCCTCACTCTGGAGTTATCAATAAAGGACTAAGGTCACTACAGTTCAAGCACAACACATTGACTCGTGGAGTCATTATCAGAGCATCTAAAGACATAGCAAACTCTATATTACAACTATAATAAAGCATAATTGAACTTATCTAACCATTGTAATTCAATGGCCCATAACATTCCATAACATAAAAGAATGTAACTCCTGAGTCACTGTGAGCAACATTGTGTACAGCTTTAATATGAACGGATCAGGAACAACCTTGGATTCTGACCGAGGAATGGTGAACGGAACGTGATGAGCATTGAGGGTGGCTGGCAGAGGTGGTAGAGTTCGTCGTGAATTCGCTTGGGACTATAGCTAACCGTATATTCGTTTTACTCTATATTCAGTACAGAGTTTGCCTCTATTATCCATTTATGATAAAAAAATCTTTGTTCATCGTCTTACATCTTAATCTGAAGCTAATTCTTCAGGGACCTTCTAAACTGGCACAAGATACCATGCATTATTCATTGTTTGCCATTAAGTTACATATCAAACAGTGAGATGAATGCATTTTATTGAAATGTCATTTGTATTTTCATATGCATTACAAAGATGGGGTAATTTTGCATGGCTCTGGAGTCTCAGTAACTGAAAGCATCATTCAGAGCACTGGGGTAAAATATATACATTGCAAATGGCTGGCACCTAGTGTAAGGAAATCTCTGAACTCAATTAAATGATGCTTCGTGATTCAGGTTCGAGCGTATTGTCCAAATGCAAGTTTATTACTCAGGCGCCAATAGTATAATAACTATTACGGTTATACACTAGACTCATACAACCTGGTTTTCTACAGACCCAAGTTGATCAAGCTAGGCCTCTGTAGGTGTTCGACTTCCGACCGTCCTATGAGCTCTCTCTACAAGACGGCTGTTATCTGTACATTGTAACTCACTTTTCTCATCTGTTACATGTTCAAAAATCTTCCAGGCCTCTGTAAAGTACCCTCCCGTTTAATGTGAGTCACATCACATGATGCACAGAATGTATAGTGAAGCAAGGTTCCTACTCCCAAACCTCCAGACTTGACATGATGGTTGACCTGTTAATCAGTTTAACCTGACATCCTGCCTTAACATTACCAAAGGAACGGGATGACCTCGACAGTCCCAGAAAGTTAATGGGCGGAAAATTGCGGTCGGAGGCTTCCTTTGGACGTTTTTACGAAAATTTCTGGTGGTCCCGGAGGAACCATCCATTCGGGTCGGAGGCTTCCACTCGTTGTGCAGCATAAGGGGAGATGACGTCCCCATACATACGTACATGCTGGAGTCACGTTGGCCTGGACCACCAATCACTCTGCAGTATTCTCATTGATAAAAATGGGAACTCCGTTTTTACGAGTTACCATTACTCTCAATGAGAATAACCCCCTAAAACAAGAATCACAGCATAATAAATAAAAAAACACCTCACATATTTAATAGAGTTAAAAATAAACTTACATTAATGGACAGGATTTTTAATGTGAAAATGAATGATTAAATTTAATTTTTATATGTTTTAAAACTCTTATGCTGGTAAAAGTAAGCTATGCGCCTGCTTTTATCAGGCGTAAAAGTTTCAAGGACATTCGCTGGGCATGAGTTGGGCAAATAGCCCAATCTCTCCCGTGCGATTGTTCTTCTCCCGGGGATGCGTTCGATGACAAATCTTGACAGATCGGAAAAGCCGGTTTTCAGCGCATGCGCATCTCGCCCCAGAAATCGTCTTTTGCGAGGTCTCGCCGAGTCCATGCGCACTTTGTATGGACCCGGCGAGGCCGCCATTATTTGGCCCAGAATGATACAGCTTGGCTGCTTCCATTGTTCTGGCCATTTTCTGATACTTGCACCTCACTTGGGACATAGCCATCCTGTCTGCTATTTGCTACTCCCATTGCCCCGACTAATCTCCAATATTAGCATATCCTACACATATGATGAATGACCTTACACAAAGCAAGTTCTAACACCATCGAGAGCTGTGGCAGAGGACCTGATGATCGTAATACTACTACTTGTCTAACTGTCAGTACCAGATTTAATTTCTCTCAGCCAAAGAAACCCCAGCATCATGGCAGACAGGACTCTCGACCTGGTCCATTCCATGTCATAATACATACATAAGATTACATATTGCATAGGATATCCGGCACAGAAACAGGCCATTCAGCCCAACCAATCCATGCCTGTGTTTATGCTCCACTCGAGCCTCCTCCTGTCTTTCCTCATCTAACTCCATCCGCATAACCCTCTATTCCCTTCTCCCTCATATGCTTGTCTAGCCTCCCCTTAAATGCATCTATCACTTCAACCACTCCCTGTGGCAGTGAGTTCCACATTCTCACCACTCTTTGGGTAAAGAAGTTTCTTCTGAATTCCCCATTGGATTTTTTGGTGACTACCTTATATTGATGGCCTCGAGATATGCTCTTCCCCACAAGTGGAAACATTCTCTCTGTATCCACTCTATCAAAACCTTTCATAATTTTAAAGACCTCAATTAGATCACACCCCAGCTTTCTATTTTCAACAGCCTGTTCATCCTTTCTTGATTTGTATACCCTCGCATTCCTGGTATCATCCTTGGAAATCTACTCTGCACCCTCTCCAGTATCTCTATACCTTTTTTATAATATGGCGACCAGAACTGTATGCAGAACTCTAAGTGTGGTCTAAACAAGTTTTGATAAAGGTTTAGAATAACTTCCCTACTTTTCAATTCTCTGGGCCAGACTTTCCCTAAAGGTTCTCAACGCCCGATTGCCCGCTGAGAAAAACCGCT
The DNA here is from genome assembly GCF_044704955.1 of Pristiophorus japonicus. NCBI lineage: Eukaryota > Metazoa > Chordata > Chondrichthyes > Pristiophoridae > Pristiophorus > Pristiophorus japonicus. Next base: position 52,348,107 of record NC_091990.1, read on the forward strand.
AACTTTCGGTGAGTAACGTTGGCGAGAATTTCCAATTTTATGTTTAAAGTAAGTAAAACTAATCGCCCAGCGAGAAAATGGGCGTTGCACACTTATTGTCGGCAGTTTTCTCGGCGGGTAAGTGGAAAGTTGGCAACATGGGCGGTCATTACCGGAATGGACGGTGAGTAATAAAATTTAGTCCGAGGCTGAGGTTGGGCCTAGGGTGGGGGGAAAACTTTAAAAAAATTTTCATTAAAGAAAATAAAAGCGTACAAAGCATTCCCAAGACAGTTTTAAACCTAATCGCCATTTTAAAATTTAAAAAAAAATAAAGAACCTTTGACTTAGCTTCCTTTGCAGGGTCCCCCCTTACCGCCCTGTTTAAGCAGCTTTCACAGGGCAGTTCCCTCGGCGATCTGGACGCTGGCGATTGAGGCCAAACTTCTGCCCTGGCGGTTGCTCTCGCCGTTGCACGTAGGCAGTTTGGTCCTGGCGGGCGACTTCAGATGTGGGTGATACCATGAAAAAACTTAAGTGGAAACTTTCGCCGGGTGGAAAAACAGCTGTACCGCTGAAAAGATCGGCGAGAATGAAGCTGAAAGTGTACCCCATGGGTTCAGTTTTCCCCAATGCCTTTTTTTTGTGTATTTCAAGAGATACGCACATTTGTTTTGGCCCCGACTACTCCAAAAAAAAACTTGAAAGTTCTAATTTCTGAAATTGGCGCCACGCAGCCTGTCCTTTAGCTTCGGAGAAGGTGGAGCCTAATGTCTGCACCAAAAAAAGGATGCCCCCCCCAACCCCCCCACCCTTCTGCGAATGCGGAAAAATAAAAGACGTTTTTTACGTGAATGCTATGGGCGTTCAAGCCCAGTACATCTCCCGGGCTGCATTCAGCCATTTTTAAAGAGCCAGTTGTGTGTGAGAACTTTAATTCTGAGTGGTGTGTGAGAACTTAAAATCGGAGCTGCAATGTGCAACGCGTACAAGGACCAAGAATTTCTCACAGGACGAAGTGCAGGACCTAGTTACTGTAATTGAAGACAGATGGCACGAGCTGGTCACCAGCAGAGGTAAAATAAAAGTTTCATTAAAAGAAATGAAGAAACGCTGGAACCAACTTTCACAGATTACTGTGCAATGGTGATCACCCCGAGGTCTGGAGGCCGGTGCAAAAAGAAGTGGCAGGACCTTGGTCAAGTTGTTAGTGTAAGTAATATTTCCATTTATTCAATGGAATTGCAATTGTAAATGTAACTATCTCTATGTCCTATCCAGCAGAAAGACACCCTCTCTAAAAAATGTTATTTTCATCTTTGCAAGGGAAGGTGGCACACAACAAAAGGGAAAGAACTCGAACAGGAGGAGGCCCGGCAAATCTGCAGCCACTGACACACGTAGAAGAGAGGGTCGCTGCTTTGATGGGTCCTGCCTGGAGAAAAGCAACCAGCACTGCACAAGCTGGGCCCACACTCGAGGGAGAGGTTAAGTCCTGCAAATTCCAGTCTGGCTTTGCTAAATGTTAAGTACTGCGCGGGCTAGCCATGCTTCAGTTCATGGGGATGTCTCCATCAGCTATACTTCGATTGATGCAATGTGCTATCATTCATCGTAGTCCTTCAAATGAGACTGCGGCCTGTGCTGTGTGAGCCTACTCATGCCACCCTGCCCCCTCCTCTGCTGCTAATTATTTATCTATTCTGTTATATTTTGCAGAACTTGAGGCCAACCCTGATGAGGCTGAAGATGATGCAGAAGAAGATTCAGATCCGGACGAGCCTGAAGAGGAGAACATCTTCCAATCCCACCTTCCAGACCAAGAGCATGTGTGTGAGAGGGAGGGGGAGGATGAAGCTCCCACTGTTTTGGTGCTGGTGCTGCCCATTGAGGTGCCAGCCCCTCTCCTGAGAGGTACGAGTGTTGGGACATTTCATGGTTTCACACAGTCCGAGGCTGTGGGTTCCAGTGGAATGCAGCAAGCCACACCCAGGGTGAGGAGGGGAAGGAGAGCTCAACAGCGCTCTCCTGAGGTGCAGGATCTAACAGATGTGGTTCAAATGATGGTAATGAGTGGGGAGAGCATTGACCTTACGTGATCACTCCTGGACACCATCAGTGGGGTGGGTGATGATGTATCAGGACAGGCGGGAGAAGTAACAACACTTTTGTGAGAAATGGGAACACTTTCCGGGCACATTAGGGATGGAATGTCATCGATAGCTGATGCACTGTCAGTGAACATGAGGGAGGGAATGTTGCAGGTGGTTGAGATGCTGTTGGGGCACATGAGGGAGGGAATGTCGGAGTTAGCTGCTACAATAAGACAACACGCCCAGACCCCGTGGCCACTGATGGAATCAACCGCCACTCCCACTCCAATCCCCAGACTAACCTCTGAAGAGGCCTAAGGCGGGCCTTCCACATTACCGCCTGCCCACATGCCCCATCAAGAAATGTGCATTACCTGAGATGTTTGAAAGAATAAGCTTGGTACCAACCCGAGAAACGCTGCGCCACCGCCTGCGGGCAGGGGTGGAGTCAACAAGACCAAGTGCAGCGGGCGGTCTTAGAACAAGGTGGAGGAGAGATGGGTGCAGCCTTTCTTTGCTGCTGTTGTTCTTCTTATTATTGTTACCGTTATAATTGTTCGCAAATTAAAAGTTTTTTGTAAGTGACAAGTTTACAAGTTTAAAAGTTTGTAAGTGATCTTAAAATTTGTAAGTGATATTAAAGTTTGCATGTGATCTTAACTGAATACTTTAAACCTTGATAGAAATATATTTTTATTAAAGTTAAGTTAAGTACAAACAATATATTTTAAATTATACCTGCATCATTTCCATTATTTGTTCCATTATTAACACAACTTTTTGAACTGAAGAAGAATCATTTCCATTATTTGTTCTATTAACACAACACAACATTATGGAACAGGTCCAAACAGTAAACATGGTCCATTTGGAATAGTTGTCGCTAAGCCTTCAGGCAGCAACACGTTCATGGATGAGCTGCTGGCATAAGGCTCAAGCAATCGGTAAAAGGACACGACGGTCCGCCCTCCTCCGCCGCCATTTTCCGGGTTCAGTTAGTTGCATGGCTTCCTCATTCTCCGCCTCCTCGTCATCTGCATCTTCCTCCGCATCATCAGCCACTCTCACCACAGGTGGGTCTGCTACTACCAGCTGCTGCTGCCTCATGATGGCTAAATTCTGCAGCTTGCATCAGACAACAGTGAACTGACCGACAATCTCAGGAGACTCTTGCAAGTAGCCTCCAGAATGGTTCAGGCATCGGAAACGCTGTTTCAAGATACCAATGTTCCTCTCCATTATGCTGTGCGTCGTAATGTGCGATATGTTGTATTCCCGTTGAGCTTCTGTCCGGGTTACACGTAGGGGCATCATGAGCCAGGTGGTGAGGCCGCACCCTTCTGCCCTTCTGGCTGCTGCTGAAACATGGCAGATATAGTGCTCTCATGTAGGATAAATGCATCATAGGTATCCCAGGGTATCTTGCATCAACTGCCATGATGCGATGCATGTCGTCATACACGAACTGCACATTAACGGAGTGGAAGACCTTTCTGTTCCTGTACATCTCGGAATCCTCCAAAGATGCTCGCAAGGCGATGTGGGTACAATCATTGCAGCCCTGTTCCATTGGGAAGCCAGCAATCCTGGAGAAGCCCACAGTTCTGCCACGCATTGCTTGGGCGGTCATGGGGAACTTTATTTAGTCATTCCTGCGTGCATATAAAGGGCAGCAATCACCTGCCGAATGCAGATATGTGTTGCAGGTTGAGAAATGGTGCAGACATCCCCAATTGTGGCCTGGAATGATCCCAATGCATAAAATGAAAGTGCAGCTGTAACCTGCACTTCAACTGAAAAAGCAGTCCACCTGACACTTCTAGAGTGCAGGTCTGCTTTTATTAACTCACAGATCTCAGTTACAACTTCTTTACGGAAACGCAACCTTCTCACACAGTCTGCCTCACAGGTGCAGGTATGAATGCCTATCTCGATATACCCAATGTGGTTAAGGCCTCCTACCCATCATCCTACATGCTCTGAGGTTCCTCAGGTGATGATACCGAATCAATCTTCTCCTCCATAGCACCATCATGCAGAAGGCTTGCACGAGGTATGGCATTGTCAATTTTGCCCCCATCATTTAATTATAGCTTTGCAAGAAGCTCAAAACAGCAGGACAAAGCACTTTGTTTCCTCTCTCTCTCCCCAAGGTGCACACCCTAGTATGGATCACATGCGCAATACGTTTGCTTAGAACGTGAAGCTAGGCATTCAATGAAGACATTTGGGGCAACGAAGTCTAATGTAATTCTTTAATTTTTGATTTTTTTTTTCAAAGTACCACGCCACCACCAAACGTCTCGTCATCGGGCTCGAGGGTCGGAGCGTCGGCCGGCAGAATCGATCTCTCACCCGGACACAGGGGCTCAGCTTCCACCCACCTCGCCCCACCTCACTTCCCCTTCCCCCGGGCTTCTTTTGAAGCTGCTGTATACTCTAAGGGTTCTCATCCCTTGTACTGGCTGGCAGTTCAGTTCAGCTTCCACCCCGCCCCACCGCCCTCCCCACCCCGGGGCTTCGTTTGAAGCTGAGCACTGAGCCCCTGTGTCTGGGCGAGGGAGTGATTCTGCCAGCCGACACTCCAACCCTCGAGCCCAGTGAGGAGACGTTCAATGCTGGCGTGGTATTTTGAAAAAAAATCAATAATGAAAGAATTACAGTAGACTTCCATTTTCTCCCTTTTGACCTTGAAACAATTAAGATTTATGATGCATATTCTTCGCCTTCTTGACTCTCTCCAAAACTTCGCCAAAAAACAATGGTGCTTTTCTGTGCCGATTTTTTAACGTGCGCTGCTTTTTCTTAAATGCCCAGAAGATATTTTGGGAGTGGTCACATACTCCGTCCTAGGAAAAATGTAAGTTGGCCAAACTTGCTTAAATGTGAAAAACTGGTGCAGACATCAGGTTATGTCGCAAAAAAATCGTACCTAACTGAATTACGCTGGCGCAGAAACTTTGGGGAAACTTGGCTATTTTAATTTATTCCAAAAAAAACGGTGCACGCCAAAAAATCAGTGCAGATAACTGGGAAACATTGAGCCACAAACTTCTAGAAATAAACTCTAGTGCTTGGTTTGCTTTTTTATGGCCTTGCTAACCTGTGTCGCAACTTTTAATGATTTGTGTATTTGTACTCTGAGATCCCTTTGTTCTTCTACCCCACCTAGAATTTCAGCCTCCAAGTAATAAGTGACCTCCCTATTCTTCCTACCAAAATGTAATATCTCACACTTATCTGTGTTAAACTTCATTTTTCAATTATATGCTCATTCTGCAAGTTTATTAATGTCCTTCTGTAATTTGTTGCAGTCCTCCTCAGTATTGACTATCATCCCCAATTTGGTGTCATCCATAAATTTAAAAATTGTGTTTTTGATTCCATAGTCTAAATCATTAATATAAATTGTGAACAACAGTCCTAGCACTGATCCTTGTGGAACACCACTACCCACCTTCTGCCACTATGAATAGCTGCCCTTTACTCTTACTCTCTGCTTTCTGTCTTGAAGCCAGCTAGCTATCCATTCTGCTACTTGTCCCCTGACTCTGCATTCTCTGACCTTGTTCATCAGTCTATTATGGGGTACTGTAGGGGGTGGTGGGTCTGTCATCTTGCCTTCCTGACCAGAGCAGTTGCAAATCGCTCCCACTCCCTGGTTCTCAAGCTTGGATTTATTAATCAGGTTGTGATAAAGTGCAGCAGATAACCATTTTGTACAAAGAAGGTATGGATTTTATTCAAGAAAGGAAATAACAAAAGTACACTGCAATAAAACTGTAAAATCTTACAAAAAGGTTCTAAACAATGGGGAATACTTTATTACAGGTAATAAATACAACAGAAATACCTTCCACCTCACCCTTACTCTCTAACTAGGTTAAACTCTAGGGTTCCAGGGCTTCATGCTCACCCGATCCTTCCTTTGACAGCTAGGGCTGTTTCGCGGTTTCAGGGTTGTTTGGTTATAGCCGGTTTGCCTTGCCATACCCTGGACGTGGTAGAAGACCTCTGCTGCATATTGAAGCCAGTTGGGGTGAGTCCGCTGATGTGGTTAGACGCATTTTGGATTTATCTCTGTTGAGTACCCAATTTCCTCTGTTAGCCATAGGGTTTTAGGTTCTTTAGGTAATTTTTAACCCACTGGATAGTCTAGGCACAAATTGTAGAGTGGAAAACTTGCATGGACCCCGGTTTTCTTGGTGGTTGATTTTCCTGGTTGGTTTCGTTGGTCGCGGTGGTCCGGTTGATGACTGTTACCAAGTCAGTTGGTATTGATGTTCCACTGATTGGTTTTTGAATTTCCTTTCTCTGAGGTCGCAATGTTTCTTCCTGTGTTTTCTCGCATTGTGCTCTTGATCTTGATCTTGTTGTTCCGAAGTGATGGTCAGAAATAGTTTTCCTGTGATCGTCAGAATAGTTCTCTTGGTACGCTAGGGCCTCAATTATACTCTGAGAGGCTGCTTAATCTTCGCGCCAAATATAACGTTTCTTTTGTTTGAGTTTTGCTGCCCATTGATTTTAAGTGGTCTTCTTTATATAAGTTTTGGCAGGTTAGCTAACTGAATCTTGGTTAAATGTTAATCTGGCATTAATAGACTTTGGGATGGTGATACTCCTTATTTATGAGCTGATGAACTCTTGTCCATTGTAATAGCACTACTTTGGCTTTGGGAAGTCTGGGCTGAGCCAGATATTTCTATGCATGTTGAAAAGGTGTTGGAATATGTATGTGATATTTGGGTCCTGTGGATGGGGTGGATAGTATTTCTTCCGTGGTCAATTGTTTAAAATGCTAATGCTTTCTGGGAGCCTGACTATGGTTAAACAGCTCCCCCAGACAAACTGATTAGCTACAATATCCAAATTCTAAATCCCACCCTCTGTCACTGCAGCTTTTCCCCATAGGCCCAAACATGCCTTTTAAAATCCCAAACTTGGTTAAAACTCATCGATTTCTTCCATATGCATTTTAGGATCCCAAACTTTCTGTTTAATAGGTCCAAATCGAATTTCCTTTTCAGTGAGTCCAAACAATGGGGGGGTTTCCACAAATTTTGGAATCTTACAGTACCTCATCGAAGGCCTTTTGAAAATCTAGATAAATTACATCTACTGCATTATCATTGTCTACTCTCTCTGTTACCTCTACAAAAGTTCAATGAGGTTGGTCAAGCAAGACTTTCCCTTTTGAAATCTATGCTGACTATTCATTATTATATTTTTGGTTTCTAGATGTTCTTCTATTTTCTCCTTTAATAGGGATTCCATTAATTTTTCACCACCGATGTTAAGCTGACTGGTCTATAATTGCTTGGACATGTTCTATCACCCTTCTTAAATATAGGTATTACGTTAGCTATCTGCCAGTCCTCTGGCACTACACCTTTTTATAACAAATTATTAAATGTGTGTAGTAATACCTCTCCTATCTCTTCCCTAGATTCTTTTAAAATACCTGGATGTAATCCATCCAAACCAAGGGTTTTATCCTCTTTAGTTGGTTATTTAAAATATCCCATCTTTTTATTTTAAATGTACTTATCTTATTACTAATCTCATCATCCAATGCCATGTCCATCTGTTCTTTCTGCCTGGTAAATACTGAAGCAAAATAATTATTTAATATTTCTGCCATCTGTCCATAGTTTCCTGTGGTATTATCTGTCTATCCCTTAACGGCCCTATTCCCATTCCAACCTTTCTTTTTTTATTGATGTCCCTGTAAAATATTTTACTATTTTGTTTTATATTCCTTGATAATTTAATTTCATAGTTCCTCTTTGCATTTCTAAATGTTTTTTTGACTTCTCTCCTAATCTTTTCATATTCTCCCTTATCTTGCACTCCCCTGCTGTCTATGTACTTAAGGTATGCCTTGTTCCCTACCCTCAATTGTTCCTTTATGTCTCTATTCATCCATAGAGTCTCATTAGTGTTTAGTTTGTTCTTTCCTTTTAGCAGAATATATTTTTCCTGCACACGACTGAACACCACATTAAATGTTTCCCATTGCTGTTCTACATTGTTTTCTGCCAATAGTGTTGCCCATTTTATTTTCCAACTTCTATTCTCAGCCCCTCACAATCAGCTTTTCCCCAATCTATTACCTGGTTTTTGTCATACTTAAGTTCTTCTCAATTATCATCTTAAAGTGTATTATATTATGGTCACTATTGCCTAGATGTTTCCCTACTTTTACTTCTCTTCTCTAGGAGTAGGGTAGTATTGTGGTTATGTTACTGGACTAGTAATCCAGAATGCTGGACTAATAATCTGGAGACAGGAATTCAAATCCCACCACGGCAGCAAGGGGAATTTAAATTCAGTTAATTAAATAAATCTGGAATTTCAATAAAAGCTAGTATCATTCATGATGACCATGAAACTACCAGATTGTCATAAAAACCCATTTGGTTCACTAATGTCCTTCAGGGAAGGAAACCTGTCATCCTTACCTGCTCTGGCCTACATGTGGCAACAGACCCACAGCAATATATTTGATTCTTAACTGCCCTCTGAAATTGTTATGTATGTAATAACTCAATAGACTGAATACTGTAAACTAACACAGGTACAAAGCTGGTTCTGCTTTATAAGGGACCAAAGTGATCACATTACATGATGTCTAGCCTTTTATGCCTGGGCCGCACACACTTGCGTACAGCCCAATGACCTCGGACAGTGGCGCCACCTGGTGGCTAGTAACTCCAAGCATACATACATGACAGAAATGGTCTAGCACGTAGTTGTATCAAACCACTATGACAAAGTCAGCACTGTGGGAGTACCTTCACCACAAGGACTGCAGCGGTTCAAGAAGGCGTCTCAAGGCGAATTAGTGATGGGCAATAAATTCTGGCCTTGCCAGCAACGCCCACATCTCGAGAACAAAAACATTTTTAAAAAACTGCTCTGGTTCCTTCCCCATTACTAGATCCAATAGTAAATCTGCCCTTGTTGGGTTTTTTACATATTGGGTTAGAAAGGAGTCCTGTACACATTGTATGAACTCCATTCCCTTATATCCTTTATCTATCTCTTCTGTCCAATTAATATCAGGGTAATTGAAATCCCTCATGATTATTATTCTATGCCTTTTACTCATTTCCCTAATTTGTTTATATATTTCTTCCTTCACCTCCCTTCCACTATTCGGTGGTCTATAGACTACAACAACAACTTGTATTTATATAGCACCTTTAACATAGTGAACCATTCCAAGGCACTTCACAGGAGTATTATGAGATTTAAAAATTAGACATCAAGCCACATAAATAGAAATTAGCGAAGGTGATCAAAAGCTTGGTCAAAGAGATAGATTTTAAGGAGCGTCTTGAAGGTGGAATGAGAGGTTGTGAAGGGGGCAAAAATTCGTGGGAAATCCCCCCAGTGTTTGGACTCATTGGAAAGGGAATTTAATTTGAAACTCTCTACCAGAAAGTTTGAAATCCCAAAGTACACATGGAAGAAACTACGAACTTTAATCGAATTTGGGATTTTAAAAGACAAATTTTGTCTGTGTGGGCAGGGCTAGAGAACTAAAGGATGGCTCTCCTACAAAGAAACCAGTTTGAGTATTGAAGCTGACTGGGGTATTGAAACTAAAGTAAATTTTCTGGAGAATTGTGGATACTCGAAAATCCTTCTCCACAGGAGACATTAACATAGCAACAATTAGCCCAGAGATAGCTAACCATCAGCCTGAATCTGGAAAGTTGTTTCAGCATATGCATAACAAACAAAGGCCCATCCAGCCTGCATGGAAAAAAACCCAAGCACAAACAGACATTGCAAATACCAAGCTAATATCTTCATCAAGAAACAGATTTAGAAGATCGACACAACCGAGACAAGTTAACATTTTGATGAGCCCGCCAAAATATGACAAAGATATACCAAGCCTGCCAAAATTTAAACAAAGAATCTGGACTGATTTGGCGTGAAGATTAGCTCCAACAGTATAACTGGGCCCTGTTTTAAGAATGGGTATGGAATGCAGTTGCTACTGACTCAGAAGACACTGCTAGGGATGCTTAGCATCAAGAAGGGAGAGAGACCACAGCAGCAGTTGTAACTAACTTCTCCAGCCTTGTCGTCCTGAAATCGGAAAAGGAAGGAAGAACATCACCATCGTGGCAGCAACCGCCCACAGCCAACGTGGTACCACCAAAACCATCGCGATCGACCAAATTCGAAACAAAACTCCAACAGGAAGAAACCAAAGAATCGAAAGTTTCCATTCTACAATCTAAGTCCTGACTACCAACAGGTGAAAATATTACCAAAAGAGACTTTAAACATATTTCTAACAAAAGAAAATGGGTACTTACCCCATAAGTCCAAAACGCGCCCTACCGCATCAGCAGACACCACCCAACTGAAGATTGAGCAGTAAGAAGTCTTCTCTGATGTTTGGGGTACGGCAAGCAGAACCTACAGAATCCAGTGAACCCCAAAATCGTGAACCACCGCCAACTGACCATAAAGGTAAGCATAGTCCCTGTTTGCCCTGGAGTCTAATCTAGTCAGTGTTAGGTATTGGGAGGTGGGAGGTGTATTATTCACTGTAACCCCTTTGAATGTGTGATGTGCTGTTCTTTATTAGAGTAATTATAAGTTTTCCACTGCATTTTCTCGTCTTTAATAAAATCAAAGTTCTTTTGCACCAAACCAGTTGTCACTTGCACTTAATCACATCCCCCAAATAAATCCAGAGTCGAGAACCCAGGGAGTGGGAGCAATTCGAACCACTCAGAAGGTCAGAGGTGAACCTGACCCCCGAGACCACCCCTTACAGTAGGGAGGTGGAGAGGTTTAGGGAGGGAGTTCCAGAGCTTTGGATCTAGGCAACAGAAGGCACGGCCGCCAATGGTTGAGCAATTATAATCAGGGATGCTCGAGAGGGCAGAATTAGAGAAGTGCAGACATCTCGGGGAGTTGTGGGTCTGGAGGAGATTACAAAATTCTCATCCTTGTTTTCAAATCCCTCCATGGCCATGGGAGGGGCGAGGCCATGGAGGGATTTGAAAACAAGGATGAGAATTTTGAAGTCAAGGTGTTGATTAACCAGCAACCAATGTAGGTCAGCGAGCACAGGGGTGATAGTTGAGCGGGATTTGGTGCGAGTTAGGACATGGACAGCTGAGTTTTGGATCTCCTCTAGTTTATGAAGGGTAGAATGTGGGAGGCCAGCCAGGAGTGCATTGGAATAGTCAAGTCTAGAGATAACAAAGGCATGGATGAGGGCTTCAGCAGCGGATGAGCTGAGGCAAGGGTGGAGACGGGTGATGTCATGGAGGTGGAAATAGGTGGCCTTAGTTATGCTGCAGATATGTGGTTGAAAGCTCATTTCAGGATAAAATCTGACACCAAGGTTGCGAACAATGTGGTTCACCCTCAGACAGAAGTTGGGGAGAGGGATGGGGTCAGTGGCTTGGGATAGGGGTTTGTGGTGGGGACTGAAAACAATGGCTTCGGCCTTCCAAATATTCAATTTTAGAAAATTTCTGCTCATCCAGAACTGGATGTTGGATAAGCAGTCTGACAATTTAGAGACCGTGAAGGGGTCAAGAGAAGTGGCAGTGAGGTACAGCTGGGTGTCATTAGAATACATGTGGAAACTGACGCTGTGCTTTCGGATGATGTCGCCAATGGGCCACATGTAGATGAGAAATAAAAGGGAGCCAGAGGTAATGATGCGGGGGTGGGTAGAAAAGCCATTGCAGGTGATTCTATGACTATGATTAGATAGCTAAGAATGGAACCAAATTAATGCAGTCCCACCCAGCTGGACGACAGTGGAGAGGCGTAGTGACAGATAGAGTAGTCAAGAAGGACGAGGAGGGATAGTTTGCCTTTGTCACAGTCACAAAGGATGTCATTTGTGACTTTGATGAGAGACATTTCGGTACTGTGGCAGGCGCGGAAACCTGATTGGAGGGATTCAAACATGGAATTGCAGGAAAGATGGGCACGGATTTGGGAGGCGACAACACGTTCAATGACTTTGGATAGGAAAGGAAGGTTGGAGATGAAGCGGTAGTTTGCAAGTACGGAGGGGTCGAGGGTTGTTTTTTTGAGGAGAGGGGTGATGACGGCAGACTTGCGGGAGAGGGGGACAGTACCTGAGGAGACAGAACTGTTAACAATGTCAACTAACATGGGAGACAGAAAAGAAAGTTTGGTGGTTAGCGGGTTGGTGGGAATAGGGTCGAGGGAGCAGGAAGTGGGTCTCATGGACAGGATGCACTCAGAAAGGTCATGAGGGGAGATCAGAGAGCAACTGGAGAAAGATATGAGGTCAGGGCTAGGGCAGGAAGGATCCTTAGAGGCCCGGTGGGCTAGGGGAAGGAAAGGCAGAGGCGGCCGAAAGGATGGTCTCAATCTTCGAGACAAATAAGTCCATGAGCTCCTCACATTTATTGTCAGATGTGAGGATGGAGATTGGAGAGAGGGGTTTAAAAAGACCCCTCTACACCTTTAGTGTGATTGATCCTTTATTATTTTTTTTATCTCGATCCAAATTGATTCTATTTTTATCTTACTGATAGCTATGTCAGTTTTTTCTCCTGCTATTATATTATCCCTAATAAGTACAGCTGCTCCACCTCCCTTTTGTACTTCTCTATCTTTTCTAAATATGTTATACCCTGCAATGTTTAATTCCCAGTCCTGATTTTTCGACAACCATGTCTCAGATTCCCTACTATGTCACATGCTTCTGCCCTCACCCCATTCCTCTCCTCTCAGAACCATGATTAAATTTCCCCTTTGTCTTCACCTTCTATCCTGCCAGCCTTTATCTTTTATAGATCACCTTCCACCACTTCAAATCTGATCCTACCACCAAAGGCATAAGAACATAAGAACATAAGTAATAGGTACAGGAATAGACTATTTGGCCCCTCGAGCCTGCTCCACCATTTAATAAAATCATGGCTGATCTGATCATGGACTCAGGTCCACTTCCCTGCCTGCTCTCCATAACCCCTTATTCACTTAACATTTAAGAAACTGTCTATTTCTGTCTTAAATGTATTCAATGTCACAGTTTCCACAGCTCTCTGAGGCAGCAAATTCCACAGATCCACAACTCTCTGAGAGAAGAAATTTCTCCTCATCTCAGTTTTAAATGAGCGGCCACTTATTCTACAATTATGCCCTCTAGTTCTAGTCTCCCTTATCAGTGGAAACATCCTCTCTGCTTCCACCTTGTCAAGCCCCCTCATAATCTTACATGTTTCGATAAGATCACCTCTCATTCTTCTAAACTCCAATGAGTAGAGGCCCAACCTACTCAACCTTTGCTCATAAGTCAACCCCCTCATCTCTGGTATCAACCTAGTGAACCTTCTCTGAACTGCCTCCAAAGCAAGAATATCCTTTCGTAAATATGGAAACCAAAACTGCACGCAGTATTCCAGGTGTGGCCTCACCGATACCCTGTATAACTGTAGCAAGACTTCCCTGCTTTTATACTCCATCCCCATTGCAATAAAGGCCAAGATTCCATTGGCCTTCCTGATCACTTGCTGTGCCTGCATACTAAACTTTTGTGTTTCATGCACAAGTACCCCCAGGTCCCACTGTACTGCAGCACTTTGCAATCTTTCTCCATTTAATTTAGAATTTGCTTTTCTATTTTTTCTGCCAAAGCGGATAACCTCACATTTTCCCACATTATACTCCATCTGGAAAATTTTTGCCCACTCAATTAGCCTGTCTATATCTTCCCCTCCCCTCTCCGAAGGGACCGTTTTGTTCCGTGACTCCTTAATTCACTCTTCCACCAGCCCTCCCACCAGCATTCCTTACCCAGCAAGCACAGTTGATGCCACTTTTTCAAACATCTCAATTTTGTCTGTCATCGTTCTGTTTTTCTATTCTTCCGACCTCACATTCCCCCAATTATACTCCATCTGCCATCGCAACCCTGAGTTCCCTGTGGCATATCACTACAATTCCCTATCCTGTTCTCGCTCTGACCTCTCTGATGTTGGCTTTCTACAAAGTTGCATTGAAGCTCAATACAAGCTCAAGGAACTGCACCTGATCTGTTACTAGGCCTCTGGCCAAAATACTGACTAATAACTTCACACCTGAGCTACAGTTCCCACTTTCTCTTCCGCTAGAAGTGCTGGTGGTGTAGGATGGGTGTGCCAGCATTTCTCGAGACAGGAGGAAGAAGCTATTCACAGTTCTCTGTGTGTCATACCTGTCTTTGATTTGTCTCATTATAAATAGAGGCATAGAGTACAAAAACAAGGAAGTTATGCCAAATCTTGATAAATCACTGGTTAGGCTTCAGCTAGAGAATTTGTGTCCAATTCTGTGCACCATACTTTAGAAAGGATGTCAAGGCCTTGGAGAGGGTGCAGAGGAGATTTACTAGAATGGTATCAGGGATAAGAACATAAGAATTAGGAGTGGGAGTAAGTCATACAGCTGTTCCAGCCTGCTCCGTCATTCAATAAGATCATGGCTGATCTTCGACCTCAACTCCACATTCCTACACTATCCTCATATTCCTTAATTCCTCTGAAGTCCAAAAACATCTATCGATTTCAGCCTTGAATATACTCAACGTCTGAGCATTCACAGCACTTTGGTCCAGAGAATTCCAAAGATTCACAACCCTCTGAGTGAAGAAATTCCTCCTCATCCAGTTTTTTACCCTGAGACTATGCCTCCTAGTTCTCGACTCTCCAGCCAGGCAAAACAAACTCTCAGCATCTACCCTCAGAATTTTGTATGTTTCAATGTGATCACCTCTCATTCTTCAAAACTTCAGAGAATATTGGCCCAATCTACTCAATCCCTCCACATAGGACAACCCTCTCATCCCAGGGATCAATCTAGTGAACCTTCATTGCACCGTCTCTAAGGAAAATATGTCCTTCCTTAAATAAGGAGACCAAAACTGTACACAGTACTTCAGGTGTGATCTCACCAGAGCCCTGTATAATTGCAGCAAGACTTCCTTACTCTTGTACTCCAACCCTCTAGCATTTGCCTTCCTAATTGTTTGCTGTACCTGCAAATCTCTCTGAACAACAAGATTTAAAAATATTCTGTTTCTCTATTCTTCCTACCAAAGTGAATAACTTTACATTATCCACATTTTTTTCCATCTGCCACCATATTGCCCACTGTCCATATGCCTTTGCAGGCTCTTTGCGTCCTCCTCACATCTTACTTTTCTGTAAAGTCCTGTCCCCTCAGTACAGATTCACACGAGGCATGTAGTGAAGTCAAGGTCACTCTGGACCTGCACCTTTATTTCACAGCTCTGGAATGCTGCACTTGCCTGAGACCTGTCCTTATAGACCTGTCTCTTGCAAGTGCACCCCTGGTGGTAAGGTATGCTGGTGGTTACAGGTCATATCTTATTACAGTCATGTATAGGATACAGTTATATATAATAATGTAAGATACATGACATCACCCTCCCCCAAGGTCTTATTGTCTTTATAGGTTCAATCTCTCAGGTGGTCTACACTCTCGCGTGGAGCGTCTGAGTTGTGGTTCAGTTGTTTGCCTTGGTGTCTGTTTTTCTTTGGGTGTGGTTGCTGGTATCTCGCCTCGGCTGTCTGTTTATATTGATGTGATTGTTGTTGACTCGCCTGGACTGTCTGTTGGGATTACTCTTTCCTCAGGTTGTTTCCTCTGCCTGTCCACCAGGTGTGGTGTGAGTTCCACATTGTAGTCTGCCTCTGGTTCCGCAGTGTTGTTGGTAAATCTGCTTTTGACTTGGTCTACATGCCTCCGGCAGGTTTTGCCATTGTCCATTTGTACTACCAGTAGCCTGTTTCCTTCCTTGCCCGTTACTGTCCCTGCAAGCCATTTGGGACCCCTGCCATAGTTTAGTACAAACACTTTGTCCCCTATCTCATTCCATCTCCCCCTCGAATTTCTGTCATAGTACTCAGTCAGCTTATGGCGCTTTGCCTCAATGATTCCGTGTCTGGGAGGATTAATGAGGGCCTTGTTTTTAAAGTCCTTTTCATCAACAGTTACGCAGGGGGGGATCCCAGTCAGTGAG
Organism: Pristiophorus japonicus; assembly: GCF_044704955.1. NCBI lineage: Eukaryota > Metazoa > Chordata > Chondrichthyes > Pristiophoridae > Pristiophorus > Pristiophorus japonicus. Next base: position 52,364,226 of record NC_091990.1, read on the forward strand.
TGCGGACGAGATCTGTATGCCAGCAGCAGTCACGACAGGCGACCCTGCAGCGTGGGACCTTGGATTTTAAGCATGCCTTGTTCAATGATTTGCACTGCTCTCTCCGCCTGGCCGTTACAGGCCGGCTTGAACGGTGCCGTCTTGACGTGATTTATGCCATGGTCAATTATAAAGTCTTGGAATTCTGCGCTGGTGAAGCACGGACCATTGTCACTGACCAATATGTCAGGGATTCCATGCGTTGCAAACATGGTTGCGAGGCTCTCCACAGTGGTGGAGGTTGTGCTCAAGTTTAAAATGATGCATTTGATCCACTTTGAAAATGCATCTACAACTACGAGGAACATTTTTCCCATGAATGGGCCCGCATAGTCTACGTGCACCCGCGACAACGGTTTGGTAGGTCAGGGCCAGGGGCTCAGTGGAGCCTCCCTGGGGGCATTGCTGAATTGGGCACAAAAGATGCACTGTCGGACGCAGAGCTCCAAGTCCGCGTCAATGCCAGGCCACCAGACGTGGGATCTGGCTATGGCCTTCATGAGAATGATTCCCGGGTGCTCGCGGTGGAGCTCCCGGACAAATGCCTCTCTGCCTCGCAGAGGCATGACTACTCGGCTGCCCCATATCAGGCAGTCTGCTTGTAGTGATAGCTCATGCATGCGCCTGTGAAAGGGTTTTTAATTCCTCGGGGCAGGCATTGCGAGCCTCTGCCCAGTCACCGGTTAGGACACATCTTTTTACTCAGGATAACGTGGGGCCGCTGGCCGTCCAGGCTCTGATTTGGCGAGCCGTCATGGGTGAACCTGTGGACTCAAAGGCATTGATTGCCATGACTATCTCACAGTCCTGTTCGTCAGACCCTTCTGTGGTCGCCAGGGGTAGCCTGCTGAGCGCGTCGGCACAGTTGTCTGTGCCTGGTCTGTGCCTTATGGTATAGTCGTAGGATGCCAGCATGAGTGCCCACCGTTGAATTCGTGCCGAGGCGTTGGCGTTTATTGCCTTGCTCTCAGATAGGAGGGACGTGAGGGGCTTGTGGTCGGTTTCTAATGCGAACTTGGCCCCAAAAAGGTATTGGTGCATCTTTTTGACACCGTACACGCACGCGAGCGTCTCCTTTTCTACCATTCCGTACCCGTGCTCCGCCCCCGAAAGTGACCTGGAGGCATAAGCTTTGGGTTGTAATTTGCCCGCACTATTGACATGTTGCAAAACGCACCCGACCCCATACGCTGACGCATCGCATGTGAGAACTAGCTTTTTACCTGGGTCAAAGAAAGTCAAAACACTGTTGGAACACAGAAGGTTGCGTGCCTTATTGAAAGCACGTTCCTGGGCGTCCCCCCAAAACCAATCGCACCCCTTTATGAGTAGCACGTGGAGAGGCTCCAGCAGCGTGCTTAAGTTCTGCATAAAGTTCCCAAAGTAATTGAGTAGCCCGAGAAAGGCGCGCAGTTCTGAGACATTCCGGGGCCTGGGTGCCAGGCGAATTGCTTCTGTTTTGGACTCTGTTGGGCGGATTCCATCAGCGGCAATCCTTCTGCCCAAAAATTCAACCTCGGGTGCGAGAAACAGGCACTTGGATTTCTTGACTCGTAGGCCTACCCGATCCTACCGCTTTAGTACTTCCTCCAAATTACGGAGATGGGAGTCGGTGTCCCTGCCCGTGATAAGTATGTCATCTTGAAATACAACCGCCCCCGGGATGGACTTGAGCAGACTCTCCATGTTGCACTGGAATATGGCAGCTGCTGACCTGATGCCGAATGGGCATCGATTGTATATGAAAAGGCCTCGATGTGTGTTGATGGTGGTGAGTAGCTTGGAATCCTCGGTCAATTCTTGCGTCATATACGCAGATGTGAGGTCTAATTTTGAGAAAAGTTTACCTCCAGCCAATGTGGCAAATAAGTCCTCCGCTCTGGGCAGCGGGTACTGGTCCTGTAGGGAGACTCTGCTTATGGTAGATTTGTAGTCCCCACAGATTCGTACGGATCCATCAGGCTTCATGACTGGGACGATGGGACTTGCCCAGTCGCTAAATTCCACAGGTGATATAATGCCTTCCCGCAGAAGCCTGTCTAGTTCGTGTTCAATCTTTTCCCTCATCACATAGGGTACAGCTCTGGCCTTGTGATGGACCGGTCTAGCATCCTGTGTGATGTAGATTTTGACTTTGGCTCCTTTGAAAGTGCCCACACCTGGCTGAAAGAGATGTTCAAATCGCTTTATAACTGTTGAGCAGGAGGTCTGTTCCTCTAATGACATGGCATGGACATCATCCCATTTCCAGTTTAGTTTTGCCAGCCAGCTTCTCCCCAGCAGTGCTGGAGAGTCTCCGGGGACAATCCGCAGGGGAAGTCGATTCACTGTTCCTTTGTGTGTGACAGAGAGCATGGCGCTGCCGAGGACTGGTACGATATCTTTGGTACAGGTCCTTAGTTTGGTGTCGACCCTTGTGAGTTTTGGACTGTCTCTTTTATGCGGTCACAGTTGTTCAAATTGTTGAGCGCCCATGAGAGATTGACTCGCTCCCGTATCCAGCTCCGTGTTGACAGATATCCCATTGAGTAGGACCCTCATCATTATAGGAGGTGTCCTGTTGTAGGAGCAGCGGCCATTGATCATTTTGACCCGCTGTACATCGGTGTCCCGGGTACTGTCCCCACCATCTTTTGTTCCGCTTTCTGACCCATCCGATTCGTATACCAGCCGAGCTGCCATTTTTTTGCACATGCGGGCCAAATGCCCTGTATATGCAGAATTTCTGCAAACAGCCTGCTGAAATCGACATCCCCTTGACGAGTGCCCACCCCCACACCTCCAGCACAGACCTGTTCCATTGTTCAAAGTGTTCCCAAAGAATGAGCTTCGTCTGGCTGATCTGTCTTGAGCTTCTCTCAGTTTGTAGTTGATTGCTCGCATTGTGGGTTGATAAGGTGTGAACGGCCGGTCCCTTGGCCCTTGATGGCTTCTGCCTGCTGTCGAGAGCCTGTTCTCCCGGTTTTGTCTGTGTGTGGGGGTAGCAGCTTGTTTGGTGCTGTGAACTTCTTGTTCCGATATTTAGTTAGTTGTCGTACCTGCATTGTAAATCAACCTCGTTTCTTCTTCCCCTACCAAGAATGTCTGTGCAACCAGTGCTGCTGCCTCTAAGGTCAGGATCTTGGTCTCTATGAGCTTTCGGAATATGCCTGCGTGACCTATTCCTTCAATGAAAAAGTCTCTCAGCATTTCTCTCCTCAGTTCATCGGAGAACTCACATAAACTAGCCAACCTCCGAAATTCTGCCACGAAGTCGGGTGTGCTCTGGCCCACACAGCGTCTGTAGTTGTAGAACCTGTGTCTGGCCATGCGTAGACTGCTCGCTGGTTTCAGGTGGTCTCTTACCAGTGTGCTTAATTCTTCAAACGACTTGCTTGCTGGTTTCTCAGGTGCCAACAGATCCTTTATTAAAGCGTATGTTTTCGAGCCACAGCTGGTCAAGAGATGGGCTCTTCTCTTGTATGCCTTATCATCGCCTAACCAGTCTTTGGTTACAAAGCTTTGCTGGAGCCTTTCTATAAAGTCCTCCCAATTGTCTCCTGCATTATACTTTTCATCTGATCCGTTGTTCGCTATTCTGTGGATTCTGTAATTCCGTAACTCGTCGCCTCTGTAAAGTCCTGTCCCCTCAGTACAGATTCACACGAGGCATGTAGTGAAGTCAAGGTCACTCTGGACCTGCACTTTTATTTCACAGCTCTGGAATGCTGCACTTGCCTGAGACCTGTCCTGATATACCTGTCTCTTGCAAGTGCACCCCTGGTGGTAAGGTATGCTGGTGGTTACAGGTCATATCTTATTACAGTCATGTATAGCATGTTAGGATACAGTTATATATAATAATGTAAGATACATGACATTTTCCACCGAGCTTTGTATCATCAGCAAACCTGGATACATGACCTTGGTCATTAATATAGATTATATATAGCTGAGGCCCAAGCACTGATCCTTACGGCATCCCACTAGTAACAGCCTGCCAATCCGATAATGACCTGTTTATAACTACTCTCTGTTTTCTGTCTGTTAACCGATCCTTTATCCATGTTAATAACTTACCCCCAATCCCACGTGGCCTTATCTTGCTTAACAACCTTTGATTTGGCACCTTATCGAATGCCTTTTGGCAATCCAAATTTACTGCATCCACTGGTTTCCTTTTTTCTATCCTGCTAGTAACATCCTCAAAAATCTCTAATAAATTTGTCAAACACGATTTCTATTTCATAAAACCATGTTGACTCTGCTGAATCATATTATGATTTTCTAAGTACCCTATTACTGTTTGTGGGATGAGGGATTTCAGTTACTTGGAGAGACTAGAGAAGCTGCAATTGTTTTCCTTCGAGCAGAGAAGGTTAAGGGGAGATTTAAGAGAGGTATTGAAAATTATGAAAGGTTTTGATAGAGTAATTAAGGAGAAACTGTATCCACTGGTGGGTGGATCGGTAACCAGAGGACTCAGATTTAAGATAACTGGCAAATGAACCAGAGGGAAGTTGAAGGGAAATTATGTTTCATGGCGAGTTCTTGTGATCTGGAATTCACTGTCTGAAAGGGTCGTGTAAGATTCAATGGTAACTTTCCAAAGGAAATGGATATATACTTGAAAAGAAAAAACATATGCTGGGCTATGGGGGAAGAGCAGGGGAGTAGGACTAATTGGATAGCTATTTCAAAGAGTAGGTACAGGCATGATGGGCCAAACAGCCTCCTTCCATGCTGTAAGGAGTGACTATCACTCTGCCCATTTAATAATTTCCTGTTTTCCACTTAACCACTTTACAGGTCATTCTATTTCTTTTCCCATTTGCGTGTGTACCCATGTCTGTGCCTTGCTTGTCTCCCTTCCCTTTGTTCTATTCCTTTTCTACCTGCTGTTCACCTCTCCTATCTTCCAGTTTTGACAAAGGGTCCATCCCCAGAAAATAAATGCCTTTGTTCAACTGTGGCTCAGTGGGTAGCACCCTCACCTCAGAGTCAGAAGGTTGTGGGTTCAAGTCCCACTCCAGAGACATGAGCACAAAAATCTAGGCTGACACTCCAGTGCAGTCCTGAGAGGAGGTGCCGTCTTTCAGATGAGATGTTAAACCGAGGCCCCGTCTGCTCTTTAAGCTGGATGTAAAAGATCCCAAGGCACTATTTCCAAGAAGAGCAGGGGAGTTATCTCTGGTTTTCTGGCCAATATTTATCCCTCAATCAACATCACTAAAAAACAGGTTATCTGGTCATTATCACATTGATGTTTGTGGGAATTTGTTGTGCGCAAATTGTCTGCCGTGCTTCCCATATTACAACAGTGGCTACACTTCAGAAAGTACTTAATTGGCTGTAAAGCACTTTGGGACGTCTGGTGGTTGTGAAAGGTGCTATATAAATGCAAGTCTTTCTTTCTTTCTGCTCCCTCCACAGATGCTCTTTGACAAGCTGAAGGTTTCCAGCATTTTCTATTTTTGTTCCAGATATCACTGTTAGATTTCGAGTGGATGGAAAGGGGGGAGATCAGAGCTTGACAAAAGGAGGACATCATAAACCATAAACCATCAATTAATTCCTCAAAAAGCTCTTCATCCCACATTACTCCTTAAATACAAAGGCATTTATCTTCTGGGGGTGGACCCTTCTTGATAAGATTGCCCTCCAGGCATCGAGAAAATGACCATGAACAAAGTCATTAAATATTTACATAAACTATTGTTCGTACTTTGCTTGTATTGCGCTTTTAGCAGTAAGCCTTGCTGGGAATTATAATTAATGGCCAAGATGTTTTTAGAAACAGGTTGCACTTGAAGGAACCCCTTTCAAGGAAACCTGCCACGATGAAATGTAAAGATTTCATATGTTAGCAAAAATATATATTAAAGAAGGAATTCTAGTAATCACAATTTGACTCATTTTCATGGGACAGTAGCAAAGCGTGATGTGTAGCCATTGCTTCTAAAACAGACCGGTTTTGAAGAGGAGGTAAGTGAGTGTCTTTTGCACATCAGAAGAAAGATTTTCACCTAAATTACACTGAATCCTTCACAGCACAGAACATTCCCTCTTAACTGATCAAATAGCTTGGGATTCCTGTTTGTTGAAGGGAGGTGATGTATCCAATCGGAGTTACATCTAGCATTCCAACTTGGAGCCTTAAAATGGGAGGAGACGAAACTCATAAGAACTTAAGAAATAGGAGCAGGAGCAGGCCATTCAGCCCCTCGAGCCTGCTCCGCCATTCAACAAGTGCATGGCTGATCTTCTACCTCAACTCCACTTTCCTGCACTATCCCAATATCCTTTAATTCCCTTCGTTCTCAAAAATGTATCGACCTCTATCTTGAATATACTCAACGGCTGAGCATCCACAGCCCTCTGGGATAGAGAATTCCAAAGATTCACTACCCTTTGAGTGAAGAAATTTCTCCTGATCGCGGTCTTAAATGGCTGACCCTTTATTCTGTGATTGTGACCCCGTGTTCGAGATTCCCCAGCCAGGGGAAACATTTTCCCAACATTAACCCTGTCAAGCACAGTTAGAATTTTATACGTTTCAATTAGATCACCTCTCATTCTTCTAAACTATAAAGAATATAGACCTAGTCTACTCAATCTCTCCTCATAGGGCAATCCCCTCATCCCAGGAACCAGTCTAGTGAACCTTTGTTGCACTCGCTCTATGTCTTTCCTTCGGTAAGGAGGTCAGAACTGTACACAGTACTCCAGGTGTGGCCTCACTAATGCCCTGTGCAATTGTAGTAAGACTTCTTTACTCTTATACTCTAATCCTTTTATAACAAAAGCTAACATACCATTTGCTTTCTTAATTGCTTGCTGTACCTGCATGTTAACTTTCTGCGATTCATGAACAAGGACACCCAGGTCCCTCTGAATACAAAATGTCCCAGTCGCTCACCATTCAAAAAATATTCTGCTTTTTTGCTTTTCCTACCAAAGTGTATAAACTTCTCCACATTGCATTCTATTTGTCATGTTCTTGCCCACTCAGTCAACCAGTCTATATCTCTCTGCAGCCGCTTTGCATCCTCTTCACAGCTTACTTTCCCACCTAACTTTGTACCATCAGCAAACTTGGATACATTACGCTCAGTCCCTTCATCCAAGTCATTAGTAAATAGCTGAGGGCCCAGTACTGATCCCTGCGGTGCCCCGAGCTAAAGGTCCTCGGAGTTGGTATGTTGGAGGGGGAGGGAAGTGGGAATGCCGTTGAGCTGCGAACCTTCACTCCTGACCTTGTCTGAGTCTCCAGGGTCCGGGTGGAGTCAACTGTCTTAAAGGTTTGTGGTGGGCAGTCATGCCAGGGTGGGTGTAATGTGGACACCCGATGGTGGAGGTAAGAGAAAGATCAGCAGGCAAGCCATTTGGAGCATATCTGGGACCCGGCCTTCTCTCAGGCTGTTGTGCTACTGGTACGGTGGGAGTCTGACGGAACAGCTGAGGGAATGTGGCCTGCTTGTTTGAAGGGGGAGGGAATTTCCAGTTTGCGAGCTTTTCGATGATGCGCATGCACAGAATAATGTTCTTGCCGCACATGTGCATTTGGTGCGGCACTCCATAGTGCTGTGCATCTCCTGAAAAAGTGGCAATGAATCTCCGCAGGCAAGGCTACAGCACGAAACCTTATCTCCTGGACACTACAGCCTAGAGTTCCCGTCAGATACTTTCCAATTTTGTGGCCTAAATCAGGCAGGCCGCAGCAGAGAATAAGACAATAACAAGAACTTGCATTTATATAGCATCTTAAACATAGTAAAACATCCCAAGGTGCTTAAAGACAGAGCTGTCTGCGATTGGCTCTCTGGTCATTTTTGTGATATATTCTTACGACATCACTAACAAACACACTCAACAAGATGGCTCTTAACTGTTATCACATGACCCTTTATTGTCATACATCAGTAGCTGCATTACATCAGTCGTCCACTAGATGGAACAGTAGTCCACTAGGGGGTGCTCTATTACAATTTTAATGCCTGCCCAATTTCCTTCTGTCATGTCCAATAGCCAGTGGAAGCACCCACCCATATTTGGGAGGGAGTATGCAAATATTGTTGTAATGAAATGGTAGCACCATGCACCCCATCATTTCCAGCTCATTCATATGCATCAAATAGTTGCTAAAATGGGTTGCTAAGGAGCAAAGTTCACATGTGACTGGAAGGATTGACAAGAGGTGTAAGGGATGATTTGCAGGGGGGTCAGCTTTCCCTTCTGACCTTATTTGAGTGGTTCCGAATTGCTCCCACACCCTTGGTTCTAGACACTGGAATTATGAAGGGACTGTGACAGACTTGGACAGACAATCGGTTTCAAGGTAGGAAGCAGGTATGGCTTTATTGTGTTTAAAAAGAAGTAAAAGGGCACACCTTTAATAACACACAAAGACCCATACACACTGAGGGGTACAACACATTGAATAAATTGTCCAATTACAGTCTGTGGGGAAAAGAATACAGCTTAAACTCTAAATGGGGTAAAGAGGCGAATGCAGATACATTTACACAAGTTATCCCAGCCTCCCTCCCCCAATTCCCCTAACTAACTAAGTTATAGCTCTGTGGGTTCAGGGGCCATGCTCACCAATCCCCTTTTTGACAGTTGCCGGTGAATCGCGGTTTCGGGGTTCGCTGCACTTGGCCTTCTAGGCGAGCCGTACCCCGGTCGGAGGAGAGGACTTCGGACTGCGTAGTCTTCGGTTGGGGTGCGTCCGTTGATGCGGTAAGTTGCGTTTTGGATGTATGGGGTAAGTACCCACTTTCTTTGGTTAGGAATAGTTTAGTTAGTCCCTTTTGGTAATTTCTCACCCGTTGGTCATTCCGAAGTAGATTGTAGAGTGGAAATAAATGTCGATTCTTCGGTTTTTGCTGAGTTGGTTTTGGTTGGTCATTTCGCTGGTTGTGATGGCCCGGGTTGTCAATTTGGTTGCTGACAACCTTCCATTTCGTGGGCCTCATGCTCGGTCGGTCCTTGATGATTTCTTATAGTTTCCTTCACTACTCCATTTCTTCACTCCCCACCTCCGGCTGCTTGTGTCTGTCTGTGTTTGAGTCTGTGTTCTGCTTTCTGTGTTCTGCTAGTCTGCATGCTGCTCCTCGCTGGTCTTTCCTTGTAAAACTGGGGGATAGATATATTCCAAAAAAAGGCTCTGTTATCTCCCATCAAATCTCTTGGGCTCAGCTAACTGAAACTTGATTAAGTGGTTTTAATCTGGCGTTAATAGGCTTTTCGAAGTTGATGAGCTCTCCCCTGTGCTAGTCTGGCCTGAGCCAGATATTTCTATGCCTGTTGAAAAGGTGTTAGAATATGTATGTGGCATTGTTTAAATGCTAATGTTTTCAAGGGGCAAGTTTCGAGGGTATACAGTTCCCAGACAATTTGATTAGTTCCAATGTCCAAACTGGCCCTTTAGATATTGACCCCACCCCTTTTCTTGCAGACCCAACAAACACCTTTTAAAAATCCCAAATTCGATTAAAGTTCGTAGTTTCTTCCATGTGCACGTTAGGATTTCAAACTTTCTGGTAGATAGTTCCAAATTAAATTCCCTTTCCTATGAGTCCAAACACTGGGGGGGGGGTCTCCATGAATGCACCCCTTTTATCCCCTGCAGGCCTCGTCTGCCCCTTTAAAATTCATTTGTGTCCCAAAGTTTTCCTTCCATTTTAAAAGTCCAGAAAGGGATTCTTCTCCTCTGCAGGGGAAAGGTACCTGGAATGGAATCTTTGCGAGATATTGGTAAATTCTACAGAGGGTTTGATGATCTGGTTTGCAGTCGGGTATTGCAGGGTACAGGAAGATGAGAGAGTGACAGTGGAGAAGCTGACACCTCACCTTATCGATTTTCTAAAGTGCATCGCTGTAACAAAGACAAAACTGTTTTGTGGCGAAGAATGTCTGCAAAACACAAATGGTCTGCAGGTTACGAGGCCCGTGGACTGCCGGCCAATTTTAGCTGGAAACCTGAAAGAGAGAGGCAGAAGATTTTGCACACCATTGTGCAGAAGATCTGGGAACTGTGAGCTTGAGCCTGTGAATGACGGCCAGTCAAAGCTCGAGAGGAGAATTGCAGCTTGAGGCAGAATTCTCTTCTCTCGCTTGCCAGAAAGCTACCTTATGGAGCAGAACTGATTCCGATGCTGATCCCCTTATTATCGCTACTGAGAGAGAGTTGGAGCAGTTTGAATGAGTTAGATAATCGTTACAATTTCTATGGAAATATATATTCTGAAACACATTTCAAAAGCCACTGTATTAAATCCATAGCTACTGAAGTTAAGCTTTACTTCATGAATTGCTTATATTTAGATGCAGAAAGAATTATAGTGGAAACTGGTAGCCACAAGTGAAGGGAGAGGTTTGCCCCAGTGTCGCATTAATGCATAAACAGGTTGCAATGATTTTAAAGGTGGGACAGTGCAAGTACATCAAACATAAGAGGTAGGATATGTGTGTCAATAGTTGGACATCTAAAACTGCGCATAGTATTCTAACTGTAGCCTGACCATTGCCTTGCACAACTTTATCAGGCTCCTTGCTCAGGCACACTGTAAAACCCACAATGCCATTTCCGCCTTTATAGCTTTAACTATTGGCAGTCACACATTCAAGGAACAATAGGGTAGAAATTCATCAGCCCCTGAACCAGAAGGCCCAAGACTGGCCTGAACTTAGGCCCCGGGCCTCGACTAAATAATCTGGGCAAGCTGCCCACCCCTGTTGCGCCTCCAAGGCCAGCTCACCCGACTGCTGATTCTAATTTCAGGCTGCTTGACTTGCCGACAGTGGCCCTTGGGTAAGTGCTGGGGGGGGAGGAAGACGACAGCAGGGCCGGGGACGCAATCCATGCTGGCAGTGGTCGTCAGCAGTGCTGTGGAGCCGCGTATTTGAAAATAAATCAAAACTTATTTTTACAGTGGTGGCCAGTTCCTCGACCGCATCCACACCAGGTAAACCTACACCGAACAGCCCCGGCAACTGGTCCATCCAGGAAAACCTACACAAAGCAGCCTCGGCAACTGCTCCACCCAGAGAAGCCCAGTTTCTCAGAGAGATCCTTAAGCAACAACAACTTGCGCTTATATAGCACCATTAACATAGTAAAATGTCCCAAGGCGCTTCACAGCAGCAATTATCAGACTAAATTTGACACCGAGCCACATAAAGACAGGTGAGGAAAAGCTTGGCCAAAGAGGTAGCTTTTAAGGAGCGTCTAAAAGGAGGTGAGAGGTAGAGCGGCAGAGAGGTTTAGGGAGGGAGCTCCACAGCTAACATCCAAGGCAGCTGAATGCATGGCCGTCAATGGTAGAGCGATTAAAATTGGGGATGCACAAGAGGCCAGAATTGGAGGAACGCAGATATCTCGGCGGGTTGTAGGGCTGGAGGAGGTTACAGAGATAGGGAAGGGTGAGGCCATGGAGGGATTTGAAAACAAAGATGAGAATTTTAAAATTGAGGCATTGCTGGATTGGGAGCCAATGTAGATCAGCGAGCACAGGGGCGATGGGTGAACGGGACCTGGTGCGGGTTAAGTAAAGGGGAGTAGAGTTTTGGCTGTGTTCAAGTTTACGGAAGGTGCAAGATGGAAGGCCAGCCAGGAGAGCATTGGAAGGCCGTTCATTAGCATATGCAAGGAGCCTAATGTCCATTTTAGGTGGCTGCCTGTATGCCTGCAAATTATCTGAGGCTCATATAGCATTGAACGTTTTTCATTGCACTTGGGATGCAGGGTATAGACTTTTCTACCCCAAAGTATCAGCTTATCCAGGTTTTTTTGTAACTTCACACTCTCCAGTGTTTTTCTTTGAGTTTCTGCTCCCATAAACTGTTTTGCAGATATGGAGGATGAGGTTGTGCACTTAGAAAACAATTCTAGCACTTGTTACCCCTCACCCGATGCCCCCCTGCCCCATAAACCAGACAACTAACTGTCCAGCACACAGTGGGCAGTCAGCATCCCTTCATTGGCTGCTGCCTAAGAATCGTGCAAGTGAGATGAACCCACGTGATCTGGCGAGGTCAGCTAAGGTCATGTGTAGAATACAAGTGGTGCAGGGAACGGGAGTGTTAAAAGTCCCCATACCATGCAGCCACGTACAAGCTACCAAAGACACAAGGGGGACGAGAAACAACTGCTTTTTGCCGATGTAAAATCATTGAAGAGAAAGTGTTTCACTACCATCTCTCTTCGCCTTAAAGCTTTCTGCAGGCTTTAGAGGGATGATTTTCTGATTCAGCAGTGAACCTCGCCCACCACCCACCCATATCGGAAAATCGGTGGGGGTGAGGGGGGGGAGGCAGAGGGCGTAGGCAGCCCAGGGTCCTTTGAACAGAAATTCACACAGCCATCATGTCCTGATATAAAAGCATGCCCCATCTTTCCCCCCTCCCCCCGCATTGGGAAAATCGTCTCTTAAATCTCTATGCTTTGAGTGAATATTCGTGGCAAATGAGATCAAGGCGATTGTATGAGATTGCAGTTTTCATTTTTTTTATTTTGCTTTTTACATCAGTTGCTAAATTAGACCCCGAGGCAAAGTATACAATCAATGAACTCTGTAAACACACTGGCTCCACATAAGAAATGAGGATTTGATTGGAAAACCGTATTCAGTGCTCAGTGTCAGATTAGTTTCACTGCCCAAATAACTGTTCATTGGTGTCATAATCCCTCTTTCATTTTCTATCAGCAGGGATATTATTAGATACACTTGGCTGCACATATACTTTGAGTGGTTCTAATCCACATATCTGCATTGTTACCCTCCGTTTTTCAAGCCAAACCTCATTCATCTCTTTCTCCTACTCTCTAATTCCATCACTTTTGTCAATATTTCATAACCAGCAGCCTCAATTGTCTGAGATTGAATTCTTTTTTTGATACATGCTCCAAGTATCACCGCTTAACATATATCAGAACGATGCTGCACGCAGCGTATAGATTTGTGCCTCGTTGCTTGCTGAGTTACATTCCTGATTGTGATTTCGCTTGGATCTCTGAATTTAAGCTATTGTTACTGCCAAGCCTGATCCTACTTCTACATACGTGGCTATTGTCACTGTTAATGAAAGGTCTTGAATTTATATGGCGCCTTTCACAGCCTCAGGATGTCCCAAAGCACTTTACAGCCTATCAAATTCTTTTGAAGTGCAATCGCTGTTGTAATATAGGAAACACAGCAGCCAATTTGAGCACAGCAAGATCCCACAGACAGCAATACAATATTTCATACATGTCTATTTTAATTATCAATAAGAATCTAACCAAGGCATTGATGAGAATTGGATAAAAACTTGTAAAGGAAAACATGTGCAGGGCTATGGCGAAAGATGAGGGAAATACGAATTATTGGATAGCCCTTTCAACATAACTGCATGGGTGCGATGGGCTGAATGGCAACATAGGAAAAGGAGTAGGCCATTCAGCCCCTCGAGCCTGCTCCATCATACAATGATATCATAGCTGATCTGTGACCAAACTCCATATACCCATTCTGTGAAATGACCAGGTTTTCTATTTTTTTAGATGTTGGTTGAGGGTTGATGTTGGCCAGGATACCAGGATAACTGCCCTGCTCTCCTTCGAATAGTGCCATGGAATCTTTTATGTCCACCTGAGAGGGCAGATTGGGTCTCATGTTTAATGTCTCACCTGAAAGACAGCAACTCCAACAGTGCAGCATGCCTTTAGTACTGCACTGCACTGGGAGCATCAGCCTGGATTATATGCTCAAGTCTTTGGAGTGGGACTTGAACCCACAACCTTCTGACTCAGAGGCAAGAGTGCTGCCATGGAGCCACAGCTGACGGCATGGACAATAACGGATATCAGGGAGTTCATTGTAGTCTTGAAATAAACCCATGTATATGCTACTTTTTAGAATTATAAATATACATTATGTTGAGAGTGACTGATTTAATTTTCTTTAAACCAATTGAGCCAAGTTTGAAGGAGATGCAAAGTTAAATAAGAACATAAGAGCATAAGAAATAGGAGCAGGAGTAAACCATTTGGCCCATCGAGCCTGCTCCACCATTTAATAAGATCACGGCTGATCTGATTATGGACTCAGCTTCATTTCCCTGCCCGGTCCCCATAACCCTTTATTCCCCTATCGCTCAAAAAACTGTCTATCTCCATCTTAAATATATTCAATGATCCAGCCTCCACTGCTCTCTGGGGCAGAGAATTCCACAGATTTACAATCCTCTGAGAGAATAAATTCCTCCTCATCTCAGTTTTAAATGGGCGGCCCCTTATTCTATGCCCCCTAGTTTTATTTTCCCCTATGAGCGGAAATATCCTCCCTGCATCCACCTTGTTGAACCCCCTCATTATTATATATGTTTCGATAGGATCACCTCTCACTCTTCTGAACTCCAATGGGTATAGGCCCAACCTACTCAACCTATCTTCATAAATCAACCCCCTCACCTCCGGAATCAACCTTGTGAACCTTCTCTGAACAGCCTCCAATGCAAGTATATTCTTCCTTAAATATGGAGACCAAAACTGTACGCAGTACTCTAGGTGTGGCCTCACCAATACCCTGTATAGTTGTAGCAGGACTTCTCTGCTTTTATACTCCATTCCCCTTGCAATAAAGGCCAACATTCCATTTGCTTTCCTGATTACTTGCTGTACCTGCATATTCACTTTTCATGTTTCATGCACAAGAATCCCCAGGTCCCTCTACACTGCAGCACTTTGCAATTTTTCTCCATTTAAATTATAATTTGCTTTTCTATTTTTTCTGCCAAGGTGGATAACCTCACATTTTGCCACATTATACTCCATTTGCCATATTTTGTCCCACTCACTTCGTCTGTCTATATCCCTTTGCAGATTTCTCTTCACAATTTGCTCTCCCACCCATCTTTGTTATTGTTACTGTAGTGCATAAGCTTCATTGGTTCTTTGCTTAAGAATTCATAGCAACACATTGCTATTAAGAACTAGTTGGTTTTTGGTTTATTAACAAAGGTTTAACAATCACACTACACATTACCAGTTCATTCACTAGGCTCACAACTGCATACCTCATCATGGATGACCTAGATTCAACTGACTGGCGTTTTATTGAGTCTTGTGAACATCATATGACTGGCTAAGCCACTCACAATGTAACAGCTCTACAAACCTGTGAGCATACTCAGAGGTGCATGCATTACAGTTACCTAGCTATTGCCTAATACTTGGCAGATATTTGAGAGGGTCAGGGATAGTAAACAATAATTGACTACAGGGCCACTCTGATTACTGACCCCATGTTGTGGAGAGAATGGTCTGCAAAAGATTCCCGTTCATCAGTCGCACAAGATAGATCTCTACAAACCCCCGCTGACCAACCTTGAGAAACAAAGCTCATTCGGAAATAGTAAAGTTTTGAGATACTGATAAACTTGGCAGAATCTCCGTGAATAAGCACCTATCAGTGATGGAGCTGATCTGAAAACTTTCGTTCCCCTCGAGGTGCTGTAGACTGTAACTACCAAATCACAGCTTGAAAATGTAAATCAATTTAAGAAGTGATTCCACAATCTAGGGCTCCCCGTGGGGAGTGCCCCTCCTAGGGAGCTCATCGAGAGAAAGCACAGGCAGCTAGCTTGTGATTTTCCATCCATTAGTATTAATCGCTGGATACATCATAGGCTGCTCATCTGCGCTTTCCTGCCATGTGCTCCTTGGGAGCTCACGGATCCGCCCTCTTTAGTTTTTTCAGGGAGTTTCCTGTAAAATGGCTCAGTCGTGGTCTAGTCAAGTGTGTCTACTATTTACACTGTGGGGCAGATTTGAGAGCAACAATCTTGAAAGTGTACAGTTGACTTGAAAGTCACGGCACCACTTCCGTTTTCTAACTGTGGATATTCCCCCATATCAGAACAAAGCCCATACAGGCCAGCAGTGCCTGGGAAACAGCAACCAATGGCCAGCATTGGCTAATTATGTTGCCGTACCAACTGAGCTGCTACTGACAGCCTGGGGGGTTTCACTCACCTCTGCTAGTAGTGCCATAGCATAAACACAATGTAAGCTTAGTATAAAAAGTTAGGCTCCCCGCTACACAATGGTAAGGTTAAGTCAAGATTCAGTATTAATCTCATTTGGATGAGATGAGTGATTATTTTTGTCATCCCCAGTTAGTTGCCTTAAGGCCCCTTTGTAACACTCTGCAGTCCTATCCTGTCTTTACCCTTTCAGTGATGACTGGCAGCGTACATTGAAGTCACAGACCTGAGCTAAGTATCCATGCACATATCAGAGAGGGGATTTGATTTAATTCTTCCTTTCAATAAATTTGCTGAACAGGTCATCACATGTTTTTTTTTTCTAAAATGATCACTTTTTAATCACTTTTCCTCTCTGTTTTGCTCTGCCAGTTTTCTCCCTTCCCCTCCAGCCCCTTCCTTCTCACCCGAAGATAGGGTGCAGTTCTATGGGCACCAGTTATCCTCCAGCAACCTGCCCAAGTGACAATGCTTCATGTGTGAGCCTGCGTGTCACTGTTTGACCACACTGGGGGCATTACAGCCAGCCTGATCCTGTCATCGCCTGGTCTCCACATCCACCAGGAGCAGGAACTGTGGATAAGAACAGAAGAACAGAAGAAATAGGAGCAGGAGTTGGCCATACGACCCTCGAGCCTGCTCTGTCATTCAATAAGATCATGGCTGATCTTCAACCTCAACTCCACTTTCCTGCCCGATCCCTATTTCACTTGATTTCCTCACTGCCCAAAATTCTATCAATCTCAGTCTTGAATATACTCAACAACTGAGCATCCACAGCTTTCTGGGGTAGAGAAGTCCAAAGATGCACATCCCTCTGATGATGTTCTCCTCCCCAGGCCAGGGGCATTGAAGCCAATTAAACCGCTCCTCCTAAAATCATTGAACTCAGCACAGAATGGTGATTGGCTCCGGGATCTTGCTGTTCTGTATGCTTTGGCAATTCACTGTCATAACCAGATGAGCCATTGATGGAGAGGATTGGATTTGATCTCTTGTATTAGCAAAATGGCCGTGTACAGTTGAAGGCACATCAATTGATCACTTTTTATGATAGCTGCTCAATTTTTGATAGATATATCTCTCTCTCTTAGGCAGTCCCACTGAGTCGAGGATGACTTGCTTCCACACTAATATGAGATTTAAGGTGACTGATGAGACCAATGTGAGATCTACATTCTCTGCCACAAGTGGGGCAAGTGGTGATCGAAGGGATGGGTGGGTGGGGTGCTTGATTTGCCGTACGCTCCTTCCCCTGTTTCTACTTGACTTCCACGTGCTCTCAGCAAAGAGACTCGAGGTGTTTGGCGCTATCTCGGATGCTTCTCCTCCACTTTGAGCAGTCTTGGGCCAGCGATTCCCAAGTGTCAGTGGGGATGTTACACCTTTTTAAGGAGGATTTGACGGTGTCCTTGAAGCGTTTTCTTTGCCCTCCTGGGACACGCTTGCTGTGTCAGAGTTCTGAGTAGAGCGATTGTTTTGGGAGTCTAGTGTCGGACATGTGGACAATGGGGCCCGTCATTCGAAGCTGGTCAAGCGTGGTCAATGCTTCGACGCTGGGGATGTTGGCTTGAGCGAGAACGCTGATGTTTGTGCGTCTATCCTGCCAATGGATTTGCACAATTTTGCGGAGGCAACGTTGGTGGTACTTCTCCAGTGCTTTGAGGTGCCTACTATACATAGTCCACTGCTCTGTAGACCATGAGCTTAGTGCCAGAATTGAGATGTTGGTCTTCGAACACTCTCTTCCTCAGGAGACCAAAAGCTGCACTGGCGCACTGAAGGCGGTACAAAAGCAAAATACTGTGGCTGCTGGAATCTGAAATAAAAACAGAAAATGCTGGAAATCTCAGCGGGTCAGGCAGCATCTGTGGAGAGAGAAACAGAGTTAATGTTTCGGGTCAACGACCCTTCATCAGAACTGGTGAATGTTCAAAAAGAATACATTCTTAAGAAGCACTGAAAGGGGGAAGGGAAGAAAGAACAAAAGGGAAGGTCTCTGATAGGATGACAGGCAAGAGAGATCAGTGAGACAAAAGGGATGATGGGCTGAATTGAAATGTTAATGACAGAAGTTAGAAAAAGGTTAATCTGGATAGAATGTGAATGGCGGAATAATGATCAGCTACCATTGGAGCCAGAGAAAAAAGACATAAGCTGAGGGGAGTGGAGGGAAAGGGAGCCAAAGATGGGAAGAGGTTATGCTCTGAAATTGTTGAACTCGATGTTGAGTCCAGAAGGCTGTAAAGTGCCTAAACAAAAGATGAGGTGCTGTTCCTCGAGCTTGCGTTGAGCTTCACTGGAACAGTGTAGGAGGCCAAGGACGGAGATATCAAAGTGGGAGTGGAGCAGAGAATTAAAGTGACAGGCGACCGGAAGCTCAGGGTCACACTTATGGACTGAACGGAGGTGTTCTGCAAAACGGTCACCCAATCTGCGCTTGGTCTCCCCAATGTAGAAGAGACCACAGAGTGAGCAGCGAATACTAAATTGAAAGAAATACAAGTAAATCGCTATTTCACCTAGAAGGAGTATTTGGGGCTCTGGATAGGAGGAAGGGAGGAGGTAAAAGGGCAGGTGTTGCATTTCCTGCACTTGCACGGGAAGATGCTGTGGGAAGGGGAGAGGGTACTGGGGGTGACTGCGGAATTGACCAGGGTGTCGTGGAGAGAACGGTCCCTTTGGAATGCTGAGAGGGGAAGGGAGGGGAAGATGTGATTGGTGGTGGGATCATGCTGGAGGTGGCGGAAATGGCGGAGGATGATCCGTTGAATGTGGAGGCTGGTGGGGTGAAAGGTGAGGACAAAGGGAACCCTGTCGTGGTTCTGAGAGGCAGGGGAAGAGGCGAGAGCAGAGGTGCAGGAAATAGAACGGACACGGTCGAGAGCCACGTTAACCACAGTGCAGGAGAAACCTTGGTTGAGGAAAAAGGAAGACATATCAGACGCACTAGTGTGAACGGTGGTGTCGTCAGAGTAGATGCAACAGAGACAGAGAAACTGGGAGTGTGAAATGCAGTCCTTACAGGATAGGGGTGGAAGGATGTGTAGTCCAGGTTGCTGTGGAAGTCAGTGGGCTTACCCTGAAAGCGGTGTTAGACTTCATCATTGATGTCTGTTCTTGTTGACAGTAGGCTCCCAGGTATGGAAAGTGGTCCACATTTTCCAAGGTCTCATCATGGATCTTGATAATCGGGGGGCAGTAGTGTGTGGCAGGGGCAAGTTGGTAGAGAACCTTTGTCTTACGGATGTTTAATGTAAGGCCCAGACTCTCATACGCTTCGGTGAAAGTGCCGACGATGGTTTGCAATGTGGGCAGGCCCGTGCTGTCCCTGGGCCCTTGGCTCTTCTGGGCCCCGTACCCACATTCGCTGCACCTCCGCCACGATCTCCCGCTGCACCTCCGCACCAATCATTCACAGAACCTCCGCCACGATCACCTACCAAATCTCAGCCACGATCCCTCATCACTCCTCCACCCCGATCACTCATCGCAAGTCCACCATGACCTTCCCGCTCCTCTGCTGTTCCAGGGCCCAGGTGATGTTCCTGCCCACACTCCAAACGGTGACCTGGGTCCTGATGATGTCACCCAGTGGCCCACCTGTTGCACATTTGTGTCAGCTCGCGTTGGAATCTTCAGTGGCATGCTCCAGCTCAAATAGCCTGGACCTGCGGAGATGTTCTCACACAGGTCGGGGTGGCTCACGATGTCCATGATGTTCAAGATATGGCCATGATAACTCCTAATAATGACACTCATATCCAATCATCTCCATCAATGGCTCATCTGTTTGTGACAGTGAGTTGCTGAATCATACAGAACAGCAAGAGCCCAGACCCGATCCCCATTCTGTGCTGAGCTCAATGATTTCAGGAGGAACAGTATAATTGTTTTTAATGCCCCTTTATTCTATAGCACGTTGATTTCTTTTCTCCTCTTTCCCTTGAGACAGGTTTCAGAGCTGGGTTTAAAATGTCAACGTTGAAAGTAACCACATTAAAATGCTTCACCGGTCTCCTTCAACAAAATGAGATCTAAATATATAAATAAAGATCCTCTGCTCTTCCCTGAAGAGAGGGTTAACCTGAACAAAGTAAATCCATTTTCCAGAGCTATCTATTTTGAATCCATCTGTCACTCAATTTTGAACATATGTGATGGAGGTGGTGAGGGCGCAAGGAAATAATAAGCTGGAAAATGAACCAATTCAAAATCAAGAGCCTAAGTGACCTGACAAGTGACAACAAGATGCCGTCAAACAGATAATGTCCCTTCTCGTAGCCTTCATATCGTATCAATAATACAACATTTGATACATCATGTCTGCTCGGCGTACAATCTGAATGTGTGGAAGAGGTGACGCTGGCCAACCACATCCGTCGTTGTTGGCGGTCCGATGCCCGATGTGTGCGTGTGTGAGAGGCGAGCAGCGGGAACCCACTTAGCGAGCGATGAAACGGGACTGATTATGTGGAAAGAGCTCGCTTTTTTGAAAAAGGTTTGCTGGTTTGAGATGTCCGCCTTTTCTTTGTGAGTCCTTCTAGGTGAAAATGTCAGGGCTGGGAAATGGAATTTTCCATTCTGGACATTAATCGAGCACTCCCTTCTCAACTGTAGCACAGGAGAGATTATTCTCCCTGAAGCAGAGAAGCTTAAAGGGTGATTTTAATAGAGGTTTTGGTAGAGTGGTTCGGGAGAAACAGTGTCCACTGGCAGGAGTGTATGTTGCCCGAGGACACAGATTTAAGGTCATTGGCAAACGCACCAGAGCAGAGATGAGGTGCCTTTTAATTTCATGCAGCAAGTTGCTATGATCTGGATGGTCGAAGCAGATTCAATAGTAATTT
Source organism: Pristiophorus japonicus (assembly GCF_044704955.1). Taxonomy (NCBI): domain Eukaryota; kingdom Metazoa; phylum Chordata; class Chondrichthyes; family Pristiophoridae; genus Pristiophorus; species Pristiophorus japonicus. The sequence goes on from NC_091990.1 coordinate 52,385,123, forward strand.
TCAAAAGGGAACTGGATAAATACTTGAAGGGGAAATATTTGTTGGGCTATTGGGAAAAAGCAGGGTAGTGGGACTAATTGGATAGCTCTTTCAAAGAGCTGACACAGGCACGATGGGCTGAATGGCCTCCTTCTGTGCAGTGTAATTCTATGATTCATGGTTAGATGCTCTGACCCAATAGTGTGCCCTACCCACAACCCCAGAAAAGCACCATCTACTGCACCAACGTAACATTTAAGTCCCCACATCAACCATTCTTCTAAATGTGATTTTTGCTGTGGTGCCCAGACCCATTAGGAACTGGGTTGAGACGCTCGCAATTCAATTCACAGCCAATAGAGAGGAGGTGTTTATTCCATCAATGTAGCTGGATTCAAATGTAGGCCCCAGAGATTTAAAAAAAAATCATTATTCATTTGCCAGATGTGGACATCGCTGGCTGACCATCCCTAGTTTCCCTGAGTCACAGTTTGAGTGACCAAATGGCTTGCTCATCCATTTCAGAGGGCCGTTAATAGGCAACCACATTTGGAGTCACAGACAGGTCAAACCAGTAAGGACAGCAGGCTACCTTCATGCCTACAGGAGGAACCATCCAAGTGGTGCAAGTTGTCTGCAGGTTGGTCTCTAGGAGATGGCATGGCTATGCGGCAGCCTCCTTTATGAGGTAGAAATGCCAAAGATAGGTCCCTCCTAACATGGCCAGCAGTGATCGCACCGGTAAATGTGGGTCCTGAAGTAAGGATGTGGGGGTATGTAATGTATATAGTGACATCTGCCATTCCTGTCGCCTCAAGAACTGCCCTTCTTCCTCTAAAACTAGGAGCACCATTGGAACTTCCCTTCTGCCCTTTGATTGCCACAAGGAAAAGAACAGATGGAAGCTAGGCCGTTCTGTAAGAAATCGTGAATTGGAAGAAATAACTTGAGACCAAAAAGTCCTTTCCGACTGGTGTTAGAATGGAAGGATTCATTCCATGGTACAATAGCTAAAGCTACTTGAGCAGTGTGACCATCAATAACTGATAACAGGCAGCTCCAAAAATTTGAAGGCCAAGAATTGGATGCCTGGCTCCAACCTTGGGAGGATGTGAGGAAGAGGGTATCACCCAAGATCTGAGATAAAGAACCTGACATATCATAGGTTAAATGGTCCTGCCAATATCCTACACCGGGCCCATCCTTAAAAAGAGAATAAAAGAAAGACCTAGGAGACGTTTCTGGGCAGACGGTGAAGTTATGAACTGTTCGTGCCACCAGCCATCTGTCCGATCGGGACTAGTACCAACTACTTGTCACGGTCGTATGTCCACGGTGTCTATCCCGATTGAGAGTTGTGTTTGACTATATTTGAACTATCACTCCCTTAATAAAATGCTTTAAAACTCTGAAGACACTTTGGGTATCTGTATGTGACCTGTGATCCTAATCTTACAGTTCTAAGAAACGGACTTGCAAATAAAAGTCTTGCAATGCAGAAAAGCAGAGCTGACCAGCAACAAAAGCTAATGCACCAATAAAAATGCAAATAAATCAATCTGGTAAACAAAGAAAAAAGATATCTTTCCAACCAGAAATTAAAAACTAATACGCAGCTTTAAAAAGCCGACTCGACAAGCCAGGCCACTCACACACTGCTGAACCCATTTTAAACAGGCAAGCAGCATTACCTGCTCGGGATGGTGAGAAGAGAAGAGGCCTTTTTAAATATTCTTTGAAGGTTTAATGAGGCTTGCAGATCTCCAATAAGCTGTTATTTGTTTTTTTTATTGTGAAATGCGGCACACTAAATGTCGATCTTGCCAGGCTGCCGCCGGTGAGTCTCGTACCATTCACACCAGGAAAAGCTACGCGGTGACAGCTCCACCCAGGGCAGCCCAATTTCTCAGAGAAATCCTAAAGCAACAACTTGTATTTATAAACAACCCAAGGTGCTTCATAGGAACATTATCAGACAACATTTAACACACAGCCACAGAGGGAGACATGAGACCTGGGACAGGTGGCCAAAAACTTGGTCAAAGAGGTAGGTTTTAAGGAGTATCGTAAAAAGAAAAAAAGAAAGACTTGCATTTATATTGCGCCTTATTGGCCAGGACACTGGGGATAGCTACCTTGCTCTTCTTCAAAATAGTGCCATGAGGGAGCAGACACGGCAGGTTTAACATCTCATCCAAAAGATGGCACCTCTGACAGGGTAGCACTTTCTCTGCACTAGGGTGTCAGCCTAGATTTATGCACTCAAGTCCCTGGGCAGGGGGGGTGGTGTGTGTGTGTGTGTCAGGGGGGTGGGGGGTCATTGGCATTGAACCCACAATCTTCTAACCCCAAAGCAAGCGTGCTACCAACTGAGTCACTGTAAAGAAGGAAAGGGAGGTATAGAGGTTTAGGGAATTTCAGAAGTTAGGGCTTAGACAAATTAGGGGCTTAAGAACATAAGAAATAGGCGCAGGAGTAGGCCATACGGCCCCTCGAGCCTGCTCTGCCATTTTATACGATCTTGGCTGATCCGATCATGGACTCAGGTCAACTTTCCTGCCCGCTCCCCATTACCCCTTATTCCCTTATCGGTTAAGAAATTGTCTATCTCTGTCTTAAATTTATTCAATGTCCCAGCTTCCACAGCTCTCTGAGGCAGCGAATTCCACAGATTTACAACCCTCTGAGAAAAGAAATTTCTCCTCATCTCCATTGTAAATGGGTGGTCCCTTATTCTAAGATCATGCCCTCCAGTTCTAGTCTCCCCCATCAGTGGAAACATCCTCTCTGCATCCACTTTGTCAAGCCCCCTCATAATCTTATACATTTCGATAAGATCACCTCTCATTCTTCTGAATTGCAATGAGTAGAGGCCCAACCTACTCAACCTTTCCTCATAAGTTAACCCCCTCATCTCCGGAATCAACCTAGTGAACCTTCTCTGAACTCCAAAGCAAGAATATCCTTTCGTAAATATGGAAACCAAAACTGTACGCAATATTCCAGGTGTGGCCTCACCAATGTCCTGTATAACTTTAGCAAGACTTCCCTGCTTTTATATTCCATCCCATTTGCAATAAAGGCCAAGATTCCATTGGCCTTCCTGATCATTTGCTGTACTAACTTTTTGTGTTTCATGCACAAGTACCCCCAGGTCCTGCTGTACTGCAGCACTTGCAATCTTTCTGCAGTTAAATAATAACTTGCTCTTTGATTAATAGAAGGACTACATATATCAGTAAGCAAATAGCACTGAAACAGCTGTATTGAAGGCTCTGCCTTATCCTATCATCAAACCAAATAAAAAAAACAATAAAAATGTATATAGCGCCTTTAATGTAGTGAAACATCCTAAGGAGCTTCACAGGAGTATTATGAGATAAAAGAAATTGACACTGAGCCATATAAGTAGAAATTAGTGCAGGTGACCAAAAGCTTGGTAGGTTTTAAAAAGCGTCTTGAAGGAGGAAAGAGAGGTAGAGAGGTGCAGAGGTTTAGGCAGGGAGTTCCAGAGCTTGGGGCCTAGAATTAGCCCTTTACCACACAACACTCCAGGTAAACCTGGGAAGGAGGCAGACGTTCCATAGTGTAGCCACCAGTACTGGAGTGTAGTTGTAAAGCTGCTGCGGGAGCTTTCCCTGCTTAGCCTGACAATGTATGACCAAGGGTGGGAGGGAAAGCTATCAGATGGGTGGCTTACCACATGGCCCAAGGTATTACCTCTAGAGAAGGTACATGGATTCTACCTGGGCAGGCTTTGTCACTTTTTCATTGCATAGTCTACTACTAAAGTGCGCGTGGTCGTGAGGCTCCCCGACCACGTAGCAAAGCCCATTGCAGCTGTCAAACTGAGTGACTAAACCTTGCCGGATGGCACTGGCAGGTGGCTGTGTCAGACTCCTACCCAGTCTGGGTCTTGCCGTTGTCTGTCTCTAACCAGTTGGAGCCATTGCCTGCACAGCAATGGCAGAACACTGCAGGGAGAGCTAATCAGAGCTAAGTGCTGGCAGCTCTATCACTGCCTGACAGCAGCCCAGGGAGCAGGCACACATATCAGCAGGATTAATATCCCGATAGTACCACGCTGATGTATAATATGGATAATAATGTGGATTGAGATTTCTGAGTTAATGTAGAGAGACTATGAATCTCTCGGGGGTTTGTTCTTTCTCTGCTGGATAAGAAAAATAATATGTCTTTTTATGTGTGCTGCGGATATTTGCATGGTTGTTTCCGAGTTTGTTCATTCAGCCACTAAATTAAACTCTGGCACTTTCATTTTTGATTTCTTTTAAGCTGGTGCACCTTATGCAAAAAATATAATAGAGGAAAGTGCAGCACAGATGAAACTATTAGCCAAAAAGCCAACAGTCGGACAGTTAGATTTCTGCATCAGAATAATTGACTATTAGCCAATTATAAGAAACTACACCTTAATAATAGTCCAACTGAGATAGATGTGTTTATATATTGAATCATTAAGCATACACGAAAGCATGAACTGAATGATATTACCTCGATAATCATTTTACAAATGATTTGACTGGCAATTTCTACCAGTCGACAGGAAATAGTGTGACAGCTAATTTTAGAAAACATGGACTACTGAAAATGCAAATGGATGGAAAATAAAATGGAACATTTTGATTGAAATGTGTTTTCTATCCTTTGCGGGAATTTGGCATCATAAACCTCGATACAGGCACTGGGACACACAGACACTGTTAATCTCTGATTTCCAGTTATTTTTCTTGTCACAAGCCAGCTACAAATCTGAGATATTTTGCCAACTTTTACATTAAAGAAGATAATTTTAATTTGAGATTAATGATAAGAGACAGGCATAAAAGCAACACACCCATTTGTAGATTTTGAATTTTCATTCTCGCATATTTTCTGTCGAAGTAATTTCGGATGCATTGACCACATTTAAACTATCCTAAAACATCTTAAACACTCCATTAAGTTGCATCCTAATGTGCAGACTTTCTGAGCTATGTGTCCAGTCTTTTTACTCCTACCTCTGTAGTAGGCTTGCTAAAAAATACAGAAAGGAGCCCGGGAACGTTATGGAAATAGAACAGCCCTTCAGACCATCAAGCCAGCTGTATCACCAGAAAGAAATAATAGAATGTAAAATGACACTAACGATGGGATTTAGGAGAATTGTACAAGGCCTCCCCGGCCCACAGCACAGTTCTGAAATTCGGAGACTAGTTTCTCATCCTCAAGGACCTGTCCAACTCCATTTTAAAATTATTTATGGAATGAGCTTCCTCCACCTTTTCAGATACAGCATCCCAGATCCGGACAACGCTCTGAGTGAAACAATTTCTCCTCATCTCCCCTCTAAGATCTTTTGCCAATGATTTTAAATCTCTGACCTCTGGTCATTGGCCCACTCGCCAGAGTGTACAGCCTTTCGCTATTAACTCGATTAAAAAAACCCTCACCAACTTGAAAACCTCTATTAGCTCACCTCTTAGCCGTCTCTAGTCCTAGGTGCCGAAAACGCCCCTTTCCTTAAGGCCTCGTAGCGCCGCTAATCGGCGGCCACGCTACGGAGTGGATGGCTGCCGACTTTTCATGTAATGGCCGCTGCTCGCCCAATTGCCTTTCCGCGGTTTTCCGGTGGTGTGCATCACCGCACCGCTTCCCCCCCACCACCCCACCCCACGTCCACGGCGGTGCTGGCCAGCATTCCTAAGAGTGTCATCACTTCGCGTACCGCCGAGATCTCCGGCTGGACGTGACATTGCCCTCTAAAAATCTTCCAACCACGCGCCGGTGCCAAGAGTAGGTTTTTTTGGGTGGCGCATAGTTCCTGACGCACAGTGCTAGAGTGCCTCAAAGGTGTGTAGCTTTGTATTGAAACATGGAAAAATAGAAAATAGATGCAGGAGTAGGCCATTTTGCCCTTCGTTGGTTTTGTGTTGGCGACATTTGTGATATAATCACAGAGCACAAGCACACACAGCTTCTAACATAGCAGGCAGCTGACAGTCGGAAGCCACCGGAACCTTCCTGGTTCTGTTTATTATTAACTCTGTAGTTGCAGTACACAATACGTCCACATCCACAGTGTGGAGCTACAAACATTACAAGCTTACAGACATTACACGTCTCCCTCCTTAATGAAGAAGTTATTATAACAAACATCATACATAACTTGCATGTTTATACATAACACAGGATATAGACTTATATTTTTTTCCATATTTAAAAATTTAACTTGAACACTTAGATTCTGTTTCAAAGAGGATACCTTCCAAACATGGTGTCGAATTTACTCTAATTCGAGGCTCATCCTGAGGAACGTTTTCCTCCACGGAATTTCCTTGATTTTCATTTGAACTCACTCTAACTTCAGGCTGTTTGTTTTCCTAACTCGGACTCAGACTTACATTCTGATTTTCTCTTGGATTTGTTTCCAGTACATTGTAGGATTTGCTACTGGTGTATCAAAACTATCTGATAAGTCAGAAATAATTGAATCATTCTCACCATCAACTCCTTTCATGTCTGTAGGTAAAATATGATCAATGTGAACAAACCTAACCTGTCCATTATCAAACATCTTGATCAAATATGTGCGAGAACCACATATCTTCACCACTCTTCCTAGTAACCACTTTAACCATTTATGGTGATGGTTCTTCACTCTCACCTTCTGATTTAATTTCACACTTCTCTCTTTTACTCTACCTCTATCATGATTCAATTTCTGTCTTAATTGTGTCTCTTCTACGGACTGTGCCAAATTTGGTTTTAACAACGAGAATCTGGTTCATGGTTGTCGTTTTAGAAACAACTCTGCTGGTGTTCTACCAGCAGTTGTGTGAGGAGTATTATGATATGTAATCAAAAAATTAGCCAATTTGTGATCCAATGACAACCGTCATTTCTTTGGATTTGGATCTAACATTTGTTTTATGAAGGCACGTTTTACAATTTGTACAGTGCGCTCTGCTGCACCATTCGAAGCAGGGTGGTAGGGTGGAACCTTGGTATGTTTCACACCATTTTTACTTGTGAACTTTGCAAATTCTTCGGAATGAAATTGTGGTCCATTATCCGAAACAATTTCTTCAGGGAGGCCAAATGAAGAAAATAAACTTCACAAAATGTCCAATGTTTTACTTGTTGTTATTTTCCATATTGGAAACACCTCAACCCATTTCGAATGGCTATCAATCACAATGAACAATTGTTGTCCTTCCAACTCAGCAAAATCAATATGTAGCCTTTGCCACGCCCTGGGAGGCCATTTCCATGGCTGTAATGGTACTGATGGTGGTTGCTTGCTTACCGATTGACATGTCGTACACTGACTCACGATGTACTCTATATCTTTATTAAGACATGGCCACCATAAATAACTGCATGCAGAACTCTTGGTCAAGCACATTCCCAGGTGCTGGTCATGGAGGTCTCCTAATAATTTGGACTTGAATTTATTTGGTATAACCACTCTTGCACCCCACATGATACAATCTTTATCGAGTGTTAATTCATTCCTTCGAATGAAGAATGGATGAATATCTTTGTCTGTTACATGGTTTGGCCATCCATTTGCAATATTATCATTCACCTTTGTCATCACTGGGTCACGTTTGGTTGCTCTATCAATCTCTTCAGCTGTGACTGGCAGTTCATCAATGTATGAAAAATAGAACACTTCTTCCCTATCCGGTGTAACTTGTGATGGGGAAGGCAATCTAGACATTGTATCCGCATTACTGTAATCAGCTGATCATCTGTATTCAATATCATATGTATATGCTGACAAAATCAAAGCCCATCTCTGCATTCGGGCTGCAGCTAATGTTAGAACTGGGGACTCTGGATGGAGGATTGCTGTTAGGGGCTTATAGAAACATAGAAAATAGGTGCAGGAGTAGGCCATTCAGCCCTTCAAGCCTGCACTGCCATTCAATGAGTTCATGGCTGAACATGCAACTTCAGTACCCCATTCCTGCTTTCTCGCCATATCCCTTGATCCCCCTAGTAGTAAGGACTACATCTAACTCCTTTTTGAATATATTTAGTATAGTCTGTAACGATGGTAAACTTACGACCATACAAGTATTTGTGGAACTTCTTGACCCCAAAAATTAATGCCAAAGCTTCCCTTTCATTTGTGCATAATTACTTTCACTGGCACAGAGTGCGTGAAGCAAAAGCAATTGGTCTCTCCTCCCCACTACGTGATACATGAGAGATCACTGCCCCAACTCATATGGAGAGGCATCACATGCTAACTTAATCTCCGTAGATATGTCATAGTGAACTAACATGGTACTCTCTAACAATTTGCTTTAACACTCCTTGAATGCTGTATCGCATTCTTTTAATCACTTCCAATGGACCTGTTTTTTCAATAGTTCATTCAGTGGATGTAATACTGTAGCCAAATTTGGTAGGAACTTCCCATAATAGTTCAAAAGACCCAAGAATGAATGAAGTTCAGTGACATTCCTGGGAGTGGGTGCATTTCTGATTGCATCCAGATTTGCCATGGTTGGATGTAAATCATCTTTGTCTATTCTGTACCCTAAGTACTCCACTGAGTTTTTAAATAACTCACACTTGCGAGCAGATATTCGTACTCTGCACTTCTCTAGCCATTTGAGGACTTCATTCAATATGTTATTATGAATTTGCCTATTTGGTGCTGAAATTTATATGTCATCCAAATAACATACTACCTCTTCAATACCTTGCAAAATCTGGTTCATCACCCCTTGGAATATGGCAGGGGCAGAAGACACTCCAAACGGTAGCCTATTAAATTGATATAGGTCTAGATGAGTATTTATAGTCAAGCATGACGTGGACTCCTCATCTTGTTCAAGTTGTAAGTAGGCATTCGTAAGATCCAATTTTGAGAAGATCTGACCACCTGTCAGTGTTGTGAACAAATCTTCTATATTCGGCAATGTACTGGGGATATTACCCTCTAGAACCTGGTTTACGGTTACTTTATAAGCACCACACAATGTTACCTTACCATCAGATTTAGGTAGAATAACAATGGGTGTAGCCCAATTACATCGATCTATCTTACAAATAATGTTCTCAGTCTCTAGTCTTTCGAGTTCTTGCTCAACTTTCTCCTTGAGTGCTTTTGGTACAGAACGTAGCTTGCAGTAAACCAATCTAGCTTCCTTCTGTACACTGACACTCGCCTTGAAGCCTTGGATCGGACTGCCCATTTCGCAGAACACCTTCAGATACTTCTTGATAACCTCATCGGTTGATGAAAATCTCGCTTCCACATGAAAAATCTCACTCCAATCCAGCTTCAGTGATCTCAACCAATTTCTTCCGAGTAAGGCAGGCTTGTCTCCTTTCACTAATATTAGAGGCAAGTTCTAAAATTTATCCTTATATTTCACCGGTACGGTGATACGACCTACACAGGAATTTTCTCTCCTGAGTAGCCTCGCAGCTCCATCTTGGATTTCTCCAACGGGAAATCACGCAATTTGTCGCGGTATAGTGACTCCAGTACTACACTCACAGATGCACCCGTGTCGAGTTCTATTGGTATCTTGAATCCCGCAACATCTATGTGGATTTTGATACTTTCCGAATCGCTGTCCGTTAACCTCGTGCTCCTGATGACATGTAACTCTAACATCTCTGCGTCCTGTTGTTGTTCTTCCATGCTATGTAGTCTCTGGGGATTTTTAGTCATAGCTTTGAACACTGGACTCATAACCTTAAAAGCTTGTTTACCCTTCAGTCGGTATGCCTTTGCAAGGTGCCCAGTCTTTCTGCAGAAGAAACACTCTGCCTTCACATATGGACAACTTTGAGCAATGTGTTGTCCCTGGCACCTATAGCATGACTTTGACGCTCTGTTAGAAATACCAGTTTCTGAGACTTTGGACCCCCATCGTCTTTTACTTTGAACCTGCAAGCGATTCACCTCGTTTGACTGATGACCGTAATTATTATTTAATTCTCGGGAATATTGATCGGCCATGACCATCGACCTCGCTGTCTGACAAGCAATCTCAAAAATCAAGTCATCTGGCGTCAATAACTTTCTTCTGATCGCATCATTTTTTACCCCACAAACAAAACGTTCCCGCAATGCTTGGTTTTGAAAATTTCTGAAATTACAGTGAATAGATAACTTTTTTAATACTACAATGTAATCACTGATACTAACATCAGCCTTTTGATTTTGTAGCCCGAAATGATAGCTTTCAGCAATTCCTAACTGTCTGGGGTTATAGTGCTGCTCCAGCTTCATTAAAATCTCTTTAAGCGCTGTGTCCTTTGGCTCGGCAGGCACAAGCAGATTTATCAGTGTTTTATACAATGTCGGACCAGCTTCCAATAAGAAGATAGCTCGCTTCCATTTCAATATCGCCTGATTCTGGTCTGCATTCAATTGAACTTCGATTATGTTATTTGCAGTGAAATACATTTCTAGCCGATCCACATACACTTTAAAACGTTCCCGGTCGCATCTAGATTCACCCAAATGTCCCATTACACCTGCGGGTGCTGCCATTTTAATTTCCAGCTGTTCATACAGTATGCTGTATTTTATCTCTGATTTTGTAACTTTTTTCCAAAGACAGAAGCTTCCAAAGTCTCTCTGTCAGCTGGCTGAATCCTTCACCAACAAAATTTCAGCTTTAAATCATCCCAAAAATCCCATCTCTTCGTTAAATGTGATATATTCACAGAGCACAAGCACACACAGCTTCTCACATGGCAGGCAGCTCTGGTTCTGTTTATTATTAACTCTGTAGTTGCAGTACACAATACGTCCATATCCACAGTGTGGCGCTACAAACATTACAAGCTTACAGACATTACACCGTTGTTACAGAAGCAGTGCGAGGATACAATGCGCGACTGTTGTTGACTGCTGGAGGCTCCTGCACCTGCAGAACCAGAACAAGGAGGCCACTTCGAGGAGGCTGGGCTTGGGGAGGGGGTGGAAATGGGGGCAGTGCTGGCAGCCCAATGCCTCCTGCACATTGTGCGGGCCGCCGAGGCACAGAGGGCAAGGTGGCGTCCGGTCCAACGGTGGCAGAGGCAGCGGGCAAGGGCCACAGCTATCATGGAGGCCTAGCATGGAGAGGGCCAGGGAGATAGGGGCAGAGGGGAGGCCGGAGACCTGCCACAGGAAGGCCCTCAGCAAGGGTGTGCCCTAAGGAGGAGAGTGAGGCACTCGAACCCTCGCACCAGATACTGGGCCAGCAGGACAGGAGGCAGCCTGAAGCGGAGCCAGATGTTGGGCAGCAGCAGCCTGCAGGGATGGTGGAGCGAGCAGAGCAGCAGGGAGAAGCCAATGAGGCACAACACAGAGCAAGACTCTTGCACAGACGTGGGGGGCGAAAGGCCATTTCGAAAAAGGATCTTCCGCCACCAATTCTCATACAGGGACCTAAATGATGATCAGTGCCTGCGCAGACGATTCCGCAAGGATGTAGTCACAGAGCTCTGCAATCTCCTGCAGGCAGACTTGGAGCCACAAACATGGGTGAGGACAGCCCTGAGCATGGTATCCAAGGTGACAATCGACCTGAAGCTATATGTGACTGGGTCCTTCCAAGCTGTCATTGTGGAAATCTTCAGCATCTTGCAGTTTGCAGCCGTACATCAATACGGGAGGTCACAGATGCTTTCTATAGGAGGAGGACCGATTACATCTCCTTCCCTATGAGCAGAGACAAGCAGTTGGTGCCCAGACTGGATTCCTGTGCATTGCGCGTTTCCCCAGGTTCCAAGGGTCATTGATTGCACCCATGTCAGTCTGTGAGCACCCCAACACACTCCCGAGTAATTCTGAAACCGCAAGGCATTCCTCTCCCTCAATGTTCAACTGATTTGTGACCACATCCACAAAATTATGCAAATGGACACCCAGCTTCCTGGCAGTAGCCACGATTCTTTCATACTGCAGCAGAACGGTGTGCCAGGCCTCTTCACTGTCCCAGTCAAGATAGCGGCTGGCTTCTCGGTGACAAGGGCTACACACTGAGCACTTGGCTCATGACTCCTCTTCGCGACTCTAGAACTGCTGGGTAGCAGGCCTATAATGATAGTCTCTCGGCCACCAGGACCATCATCGAGCACACAATTGGGATTCTGAAGCAGAGGTTCTGTTGCCTGGACCGCTCAGGGGGTGTGCTGCAGTACTCGCCTGAGCGTGTCTCCAAATCCGTGGTTGTGCACTGCATGCTCCACAACCTGTCGATCATGAGGGCACAACCATTGGAGGACGAGGCAGCAGTGGCACCTGTGGAGGAGGAGGAGGAAGAGTCGGAGGCACAGGAGGAGGAGCAGGAGGCGGCGTCGCCATCGTGACTTAACTGAATGCCTAGTTGAGCCTACATCTGGGCCAACCTGTGAGCCCTCTCATACATGATTCCCCCACAATAAAATAAGAGACTTTATCAGAAATTCCAAACGCAAAATAAAGATTTATTACACCCCAAACAATGGGTTTCAAAACATTCACATAATTCATTATCACCCTTGTGCAACTCCTTAATACCCCTGTTTGCAGACCTATCCTAACACTACGCTACAGTGTCTCCCCTGTGACTGCTGCATGACTTTGGGAAGACTGCTTTGTGTCTGTAGAGGAAGCTACAGATGTCTTCCTCGGACACCCTCGTCCAGCTCTGGCCCTGGAAGCGCCGGCTGAAAACTGGGCCGCATCCTCCTCTGCGCCTTCAGTCGGAAGTGGCTGGGGCGATGCCATGGATGGCAACAATTGCGGAGTGGCAGGTCTCGGCTCAGGGCTGCCGTGAACTGGAGAGCCCACATCAGTATCCTGGTCTGAGGAGCCAGCACCACACCCCCCCAACCCCCCAGGGCAGCTTCCCAACTTCCCCACCAAGCTGCTGGTGCACAGGTCGGCAGGGTGTGCTGCCACCATTAGACCCCCGGTGGACTGCAATCAGAAATGAAAGCAGTCAGATACTCCGTGCCCTGTTGCCCAGAATACATGAGAGCATTCTGAACTTCCAGAGCAGTGGCCATGCTGTCCAAAAAAGCACAGCGACGTTCGTTCCTTGGGCCTGTGCTGCAATGGCAGCTGTCACCTCTACCAAGAGACACATTAGTGCAGCTGGATCCGCACGGTCACTCTGGGACTCCACCATCATCTGCACACTGGCAATGATGGTCCACATGGTGTGCGCAGAGCTGTCCACATTGCAGGAGGCGGACTCCTCCATGATCCTCACCACTTGCGACGGCCTCTCGGGCACCCTTTGCATTGCCGCCAACAGCTCAGAATATACCTTTACTCACCCTTTGCTCATAAGCCCCAACATCGATGGGCTCATCTGAGTCCTCCTCAGCAGGACTCGGCTGTGCGCTCGCCTCCCCGGAGACATGGTACCCGAGGTTCCCTTTGCCCTTCACCATGCTGCAGCCCGCTAGGCCCCGGTGCTTCACCCAGTGCAGACCCCTCTCTTAAATCTAGGTACCCGACCACGGACTCCCAGCATCTGAGCTGGTGCGTGGGACTGTAGGAAGCAGTGACGCACTGGTGCTGGCACAGCTCGCTCACTCTCCCTCATCTGACATGCCGCCAAGATCATCCAGGGCATCAATTGTCTCCTCCTGACTGTGGCTGCCAGTCAAGGGTCTCTGTATTGCTCATACTCAGACTTGGGGTTTCAACTGCACTCATAAATGGGAGGAGGGGTGCCGGGAGGGTGAGGGGCTGCATAGCACCTCGCAGCAAGCAGCTTGCACACCAGCATAAGGAATAGCGAGGTAGGCCATTGCACTGCCAGGGAGAGATGGCATTGCACAAAGGCCTTCACTTACTCATGCTGCCCCCAGCGCCATCGGAGCGATCACCAGCCACAGGGATTCCTATCTGCATGCCAACTAGCCGCTGCACCCTCTCCTTCATATTAGTGAGCGGGATATTTTGGAATTTGCCCCCACCAGTGGCTTGTTGATCGGCACGGTTGTGCACCACCTTGGCCTGCAAAGCAAAGAAGGGTTGGTAAGTCGCAGTTTCCAGAGGTTTCAGGAATGAGTGAAAGTGTGGGTCCATTATGGGAATCTCAGATGCAGGGCCTTCTCCATTGTGAGTACGCACACATACATACCTTAGCAATTAATAGCTACTTCAGCTCCTCTGTAGTGCTGGTGAAAAAGAAGTGATGGTGAAGAAGAGCGTAGCAGATGTAATGTGAGGAGTTAGGGGAATATGCATTCACTTTCATCACTCGAATAAGTTCCGTGAGCCTTTTCCTGCATTGGATGGGGGTGCGCTGGTGAATGGAGGTCCCCGAAACCTCCGCCACAATCTCCCTCCAGGAATCGGTGAAGACGCTCCGAGTTGGTCTCCCATCACCTTCAGGGAAGAGTAGCCGCCTCCTTCTCCCCACAGCTTCCGTCAGAGTCTCGAGCTCAGCATCGCTGAAGCGCCTGGCCCTCTTCAAATGTTCCCCTGCAGCCATCTCCTCTGAAGCAACTCAGACCAAAGTCAAGACACGGCTGCGAAACCGGCCCTTTAAGAAGGCCAGGGAACAGCTGCATTGTTAGCATCAATTGGTTAGGAGCGGAATTTCACTGTCTAAACGCCACTCCACTGCCACACCACCGAAACCAGCCCATAATACCTGTCATTACCACTCCACTTTGGGCCGGAAAAAGCGGAATTTCGCTCTGAACACCACCCCATCCATCTCGGCGGTAATGGTCGTTAAAATGCGGTGCGTGCGTCCCATTTGAGGCGGAGGGCAATTTTGATTCCAACCTTTCCTCAGAACCGGAGTTCCTCATCTTTAGTAATATCCTGGTAAACCTCCTCTTTACCTTTTCTGAGTATTTACATCTTTCCTGAAAGTATGGTGCCCAGAGCTGTCCACAATACTCCAACTGAGGCCTAACCAGTGATTTATGGAGTTCTCTCATGATCTCTTATATTTTGCCTCTATTCATAAACCCAAGTAACCCACATGCTTTTTCAACCACCTTATCCTGCCACCTTTAAGGATTTATGTATATGGACACCAAGGGCTCTCTGCTCATCTACATTTCTCAAAATGATGCCATTTATCGTAGACTGTCTTTCTATATTAGTCCTTCTGATGTGCATCACTTCACAATTCTGTGCATTGAACTCCATCTGCTGCGCTCCTTCTCATTTCATCATCCTGTCTATGTCATCTTAAAGTCTACAGCTATCCTCGTCACTATCTACTACACTGCCAAATTTTGTACCATCTGCAAACTTTATAATTTTACTCCCTACACCTGAGTCTAGGACATTTATAAAAATTGAAAAGAGTCTTGTTAGTCTGTCGTATCCAACAAAGATGTTGATGTGCTAATCATCAATGGCATGTGTCTTCAAGTGGCTGTATGGGCCAATTCTGGATGCACATCGTCTCTTGCACATCGGACAAGGGAAGTTCGATGTGCCTGATGCTGACAGTACTGCCACCTGATGTCGTCTATCTCTAGTGTCCCGCAGGCGTTGACATCGGCTTTCTTAGAAGGTCTGGCAGGCAGTCCTCATGAGGGTTTGCCACTGGATTTTATTAGCTGCTGTATTCTCGAGATCCTTTGGTCGGATGCCATGTTACTGGAGGTTAGCCTTGATGCAATTTTTGTAGCACTTGCGGGGGCGCCCCTGGTGTCTTTGACCTTCACAGAGCTCGCCGTGAAGAAGCTGACGAGGGATCCTTGACTTATCCATGTGGATGACATGTCCAGCCCACCGGAACTGGGCTCGCATGATCATCACCTCGATGCTAGTTGATTGTGCTCTCTCCAGAAACTCAAAGTTTGACACCCGGTCTTGCCAGCGTACATGGAGTATAGATCTGAGACTGCACATATGGAAAGCTTCCAACTTTTTGATGTGACGCCTGTAGGGTGTCCAGGTCTCACATCCATAAAGGAGAGATGAGAGAACGACTGCTCTATACACCAACAGTTTAGTTGACAGTTGGATGTGGTGGTGACTCAACACCTTAGTGCGCAAGCGACCAAGTGCCTGGCTGGCTTTACAGATCCTTGCATCAATCTCCTTCTCCAAGGACCCATCACTTGATATGGTGCTGCCAAGGTACTTGAGGCTGTCCACTGACTTTAGTTGTATACTGCCGATGAAGACTGTGGGAGCAGGTGCTGTGGTGCCAGGGGCAGGCTGATAGAGAACCTCGGTTTTACCAAGACTGATGGTTAGGCCAAACAATTCTGTTGCCTCAGCAAATTTGCTGAGTATGAATTGTAGGTCACTTTCCTTGTGTGCCATAAGGGTGCAGTCGTCAGCAAAGAGTACCTCTAGGATGAGTCGTTTCCGTACTTTGGTCTTTGCAGCAAGGTGGCGGAGGTCGAACAGTGAACCATCTAATCGATATTTCAGGTAAACCCCAAACTCTAAGTCTTTTATGCCATAGTTCAAGATGCAGGTAAAGAATAGGTTGAACAGAACTGGAGCGAATACACAACCTTGTTTTACTCTATTTGAGATGGCAAATGGGGCCGTGGTTGTGCCGTCTGAGAGCACTTCACCTGTCATGTTGTCATGAAACAGCTCAATGATGTGGACAAACTTCCTTGGACACGCAAGTTTCGACGTTTATAAAAATTGAAAAGAGTAATGGACACAAAACTGGCCGTTGGGGAACACCACTGCAAACCACCTCC
The DNA here is from genome assembly GCF_044704955.1 of Pristiophorus japonicus. NCBI lineage: Eukaryota > Metazoa > Chordata > Chondrichthyes > Pristiophoridae > Pristiophorus > Pristiophorus japonicus. The sequence goes on from NC_091990.1 coordinate 52,401,761, forward strand.
CAACCTGAAAAAGAGACAGCTATTGGACTGCTTTCTCAGTCAGATTTGTTTTGTTATCTTAAACAACAGACATATAGTTGCAACAATGCAGGATCTGCTCTTTATTGAGACCCCATACTCACGATTCCCATATGAGTGCTACTATCAAGTGATTCACTCACACTTATGTACCATTTTTACCTTTGATTACTACATTCCATGTGTACCACCAATGAATCGTAGTGAAGCAAAGATATGTACAAGTTACAGCAGAATAACAAACATAGACCCAGAAAAATGCATTTAACCCTTCTTAATCGTCCAATCATCTTGTTACCATGGTTACATTGCCCTCTTGAATTCAGTCCCATTCCTCATAAACACAAGTGACCAGATGACATATTCCAGGCCATCATAGACATGGCTGAGCAACTTTCAAATACAATACAAAGTTTGAAATCTGAAGCTCAACACAAAGCTGTTTTAACTCATCGTGTGCTGATCCCATAGGCCGCCCAGCACATTAAGGTACTCAGGTCATGTGGACTCTCATTCTCACACCATTCACCACCACTCTCTGCTTCCTGTCAATGCGCCAATTAAATACATACCACGGCTTCCCCTTAATTCCATGGGTTTCCATCTTCTTATCATGCCTTCTGTGTGGTACTTTGTCAACTGCATTCTGAAAGTCCATGGGCTAGAACCTCCACTTTTGAGCTTTTCGCCCCAAAATGGGCATTATTTCCGGCGTGGGTATTAAAAAAGGATTTTCAGATCGCCAGCTTCTGGCCCATTCTCAAAACACCTAGTTTACATTTTTGAAGATGGGCGTTACCACGAGCGATATCGAATGGGCGGTAGCATTAAATTTTTCTGACCTTCTGCCATAAAGTGTGGCTGCCCTTAGCATGGCAACGCTCGATTCCCGCGATTCAAGAGATCAAGGGTCATCATGACATGTGCAGAAGAGGAGACAGAGAGAGAAGGAGCTCAGAGGCACTGAAAGCGTGTGTGGCTGCGGTGTGTGCTTGTCTGGCTGTTATGGGATGAACGACAGATTCACCAGCAGCAAAAAACCCACTAAGCACCAAGAACATAGTTGGCACCAACAAATAACATATAAAATGGAAGGCCCTGGAGGCAGAGGCTTCCCAGTGGTCTCGGAGCGCCACACTGCACCCCAAGGTGACGCACCCCCATTGCCAACCACACATGAGAGCCAGCAGCAACATCTTGCTTATGGCTCAGAGCATGGTCCCACCTCAGGACCATCCTCTCCCGTATCCGTCCAAGCAGCGCTTCAGCCCTTAAACCCCCACCCACAACTACCCCCAATGAAGCATCATCTGAGGACCTCCTCGGCCAGGCGGATTGGAGTCAGGAGGGTAAGGGGAAGGGGTAGAGGTGGGGAGGAGAAGTGGGGCGGAGGTGGGGGAAGGGTTGGTTTGTATAGAGAAACTGATGATTTCAGACTAATGTTCGGTTTAAATGTTTTTTATTTAACAAAACCTTGCAGCACATTGGCTCAGATAATTGCACCATTACACGCTGGTGATTCCTTAAGGGTATGTCTGAGTTGAGCAACGGCATACAATGCTTGCTCAGAGTGCAGTGGCAGGTCAGAGTGCAAAGGTAAGAGTTTGGTAAGTGGGAGAGTTCAGGCAAGTGGGAGCGGGGAGTGTTGCTTTGTCTTGTTTTCCCCACCAGTGCTGATTCCCTGACCTGGGAGGAAAAGAAAATGAAGTGTGACGTCACAGCCAAGAGTGTAAGTGATTGGCTGGTTGATTGGTGAGTAGTTTTTCTTTTTTCCTTATCTTGTCAGTAAGAAACCTTTAACATTATTACCACATTAGGTTATTTTAAGGGTTAAGTCATGGCAGGAGAGCCCAGACCCATGCCATGCTCCTCCTGTGCCATGTGGGAAATCAGGTACGCTTCCAGTGTCCATGTCGACTAAGTGTGCAGGAAGTGTATCCAGCTGCAGCTCCTGTTAGACCGCATGACGGCACTGGAACTGCGGATGGATTCATTCTGTAGCATGCGCGATGCTGAGGATGTCGTGGATAGCACGTTCAGTAAGTTGGTCACACCGCAAGTAAAGGTTACAAAGGCAGATAGGGGATGGGTGACCATCAGGTAGAGCAGGAGTAGGAAGGTAGTGCAGGAGTCCCCTGCGGTCACCTCCCTCCAAAACAGATATACCGCTTTGGATATTGTTCGAGGAGATGGCTCACCAGGGGAAGGCAGCAGCAGCCAAGTTCGTGGCACCGTGGGTGGCTCTGATGCACAGGAGGGCAGGAAAAAGAGTGGAAGAGCTATAGTGATAGGGGATTCTATTGTAAGGGGGATAGATAGGCGTTTTGCTATTGCAACCGAAACTCCAGGATAGTATGTTGCCTCCCTGGTGCAAGGGTCAAGGATGTCTCAGAGCGGCTGCAGGGCATTCTGGAGGAGGAGGGTGAACAGCCAGTTGTCGTGGTGCATATAGGTACCAACGATATAGGTAAAAAGCGGGATGAGGTCCGACAAGCTGAATTTAGGGAGCTAGGAGTTAAATTAAAAAGTAGGACCTCAAAGGTAGTAATCTCAGGATTGCTACCAGTGCCACGTGCTAATCAGAGTAGAAATATCAGGATAGCTAAGATGAATACGTGGCTTGAGGAGTGGTGCAGAAGGGAGAGATTCAAATTCCTGGGACATTGGAACCGGTTCTGGGGGAGATGGGACCAGTACAAACCGGACGGGGGAGTGTTTGCTAGTGCTGTTGGGGAGGGGTTAAACTAATATGGCAGGGGGATGGGAACCTATGCAGGGAGACAGAGGGAAATAAAATGGGGGCAGAAGCAAAAGATAGAAAGGAGAATAGTAAAAGTGGAGGGCAGAGAAACCCAAGGCAAAAATCAAAAAGGGCCACATTATAGCAAAATTCTAAAGGGACAAAGAGTGTTATAAAGACAAGCCTGAAGGCTCTGTGCCTCAATGCAAGGAGTATTCATAATAAGGTGGACGAATTAACTGGGCAGGCAGCTATTAACGATTATGATATAATTGGGATTACGGAGCCATGGCTCCAGGGTGACCAAGGCTGAGAACTCAACATCCAGGGGTATTTAACATTCAGGCAGGATAGACAGAAAGGAAATGGAGGTGGGGTAGCATTGCTGGTTAAAGAGGAAATTAACGCAACAGTAACAAAGGACATTAGCTTGAATGATGTGGAATCTGTATGAGTAGAGCTGCGGAATACCAAAGGGCAGAAAACACTAGTGGGAATTGTGTACAGGCCACCAAACAGTAGTAGTGAGGTTGGGAATGGCATCAAACAAGAAATTAGGGATGCGTGCAATAAAGGTACAGCAGTTATTATGGGCGACTTTAATCTACATATAGATTGGGTTAACCAAATTGGTAGCAATGCGGTGGAGGAGGATTTCCTAGAGTGTATGGCTTTCTCGACCAATATGTCGAGGAAACAACTAGAGAGCTGGCCCTCCTAGACTTGGTGTTGTGTATTGAGAGAGGACGAATTAGCAATCTTGTTGTGCAAGATCCCCTGGGGAAGAGTGATCATAACATGGTAGAATTCTTTATATAGATGGAGAGTGATAGTGTTAATTCAGAGACTAGGGTCCTGAACTTAAGGAAAGGTAACTTCGATGGTATGAGATGTGAATTGGCTAGGATAGACTGGCAAATTATACTTAAAGGGTTGACAGTGGAGAGGCAATGTCAGACATTTATAGATCACATGGATGAACTTCAACAATTGTACATCCCTGTCTGGAGTAAAAATAAAAAGGGGAAGGTAGCTCAACCGTGGCTAACAAGGAAAATTAGGGATAATGTTAAATCCAAGAAAGAAGCATATAAATTGGCAAGAAAAAGCAGCAAACCTGAAGACTGGGAGAAATTTAGAATTCAGCAAAGGAGGACAAAGGATCTAATGAGGTGGGGGAAAATAAAGTATGAGAGGAAGCTTGCAGGGAACATAAAAACTGATTGCAAAAGCTGTCCACAAGCATCCAGCATTGGCCTTGTGGCTCATTGTTAAACAAGTCAGATACAGTGCTTTCACGCAGGATGTGCGCATCATGGATGCTGCCCGGAAATTGAGCATTCACTGCCAGTATAATTTGCTGGTGGTCGACAACCAGCTGAACATTCAGGAAGTGGAATCCCTTGCAGTTCCTGAAAACCTCAGCATCCTGAAAAGATGCCCACATCATGATGTGCGTACAGTCTATTGCTCCCTGCACCTTGGGGAAGTTTTCAAATCTGGAGAATCCTAGCGCCCTCTCACTCTGTAACTTCCTGGTCATAGGGAAGCTGATCAAGTCCCTCCTGCGTGCATACAGGGTTTCAGTGACCTGTCTAATGCAGCGATGTGTGACATGCTGAGAAAGTCCGCAAATATCACCAGCTGTGGCCTGAAAAGAACCCGAGGCATAGAACGTAGTGCTGCGGTCACTTTGACCTCGACACACAGTGCAGTTCTGATGGTGCTGGCAGCCTGCAGGTCTGCTCTATCAACTGGCATACCTCAGAGATAATCTCTTTGTGGAAGCGCAGTCTCCGAAGGCAGGTGGTGTCGGGCAAGTCGAGGTAAAAATGCTTCTCCTTGTACTTGCGGGGGCTGTAACCTCTGGTCCTCCTCATCTAACTGTCACTTCATACATTGGGCACATAATGCAGTGCAGTGGTCCTTCAGTGATGTCGAGTCTGCTGCATGTAATTGGTCATCAAAAGAGGGTGAGAAAGGACAGGCCCCATTGCAGTAGCTCTCTGTTTTCCACCGATTGCACACAAACAAGGAATGTTCCGACGAGCACGCCTCTTCAATTCCAATCGGTCACAGTGTGGTCAAGATGTTTTTAGAGATGTTCACATCAACTCCAATGACCTGCAGAGTACATCCGAACTCCGCCGAGGTTGAAGCACAGCAGCCTTTTAAAGGACCCGACATGTGATCTACAACGTGGCGTCCAATACGCTATGTTTCATTCCGGTTTGTTACACTTTTTGTGGGCAGTTTTTTGAGCAAGCGATATTGTGGGCGATATATGTGTGCGAGGTGATGAAATTGACGATGGGCGATTTCCATGGCCGCTAGTCTGGGTAAATATGCTCTTTATAACAAAAAACAGTCGGCGGATGTTTATGTTGAATTTCGGTGTTAATTCTGCGCGGAAAGTAATGCTGGGCGATATTATGGGGGTTGAATTCGTCCATCCTGCTGATTCCGCCCCAAAAAAGTGAGCGGGCGGTAATATTTTTTCTCACCGTTAACCACATGGGGAAAGTAACGCTCGCCGATCAGCTTCCAAAAAATGCCTGCCAGTTTCCATTTTGTGCCAAAATGGGCGATATATGGGCGTTATATGTCATTTCAGTGGTAAAATGGGCATTAAGTGGGCGTTAAGCATGCAAAAAAAGTGGAGATTCTAGCCCCATACACTAGATACACTATATTGATCAACCTTCCATATTACTTCATCAAATAGATAAATCAAATTAGTCAGACATGAGTTGCCTTTAACAAATCTACACTGGCTCTCCTTGAATAACCCATGTCCTTCCAAATTGCATTTTATTTTGTCCCTGATAATGGTTTCCAATAGCTTCAGCACCCTGTAGTTTCCTGGTTTATCTCTCTCCCCTTTCTTGAATAATGGCACAACATTAACAACCCTCCGGCACTACTGCTGTATCCAATGAGGATTGAAAGCTTGTGACCAAAGCCTCTGCTATTTTTACCTTTGCTTTTTTCAGCAACCTAGGATGCATTCCATCAAGACCAGGTGACTTACCAACTTTTAGTAATGGTAATCTTTTTAGTATGTCTTCTCCAGCTATTACTGTCCTGTCCATATCTCTCTCTCCTCTTTTTGTGTAACCTTCACATCATCCGCTTCCTTTGTGAAGACAGATGCAAAGTACTAATTTAACACTTGAGCCATGTCCTCTGCCTCTACATGAAGATTTCCCGAGGGATCCTTAATCGACCCAACTTTATCCCTAGCAAACCTCTTATACTTGGTTTATAAAATGTTATTGGGTTCAATTTAATGTTACCTGCTAATCTTTCCTCGTAAACTCACATTGGCTCCCGTAATTAACTTTCAATTCAATTTCCTCCTGTACTTTCCATAATCTTCCTGGCTGTTAACTGAATCTTGCTTCTGAAATTCGTCAAAAGCCTCCTTTTTCTGCTTTTATTTTATCATTTATTTCCTTTGTCATCCAGGGTACATGCTGTACCTTTTTCCTTGAAAGGAATATGCCTAGTCTGTTCCTGAACTATTTCTTCCCTGAATGCCCTCCATTACTGCTTTGCCCTGCAATCACCTTTCCCTATCTACCGGTGTTAGGTCCCTTTTTAAATCACTGAAATTAGCTCTTCCTCAGTTGAGCATTTTTACCTTTGAGTTTTTTTGGTCTCTTTCCGTAATTACCCTAAACCGACTTAAGTTGTGGTCACTGTTAACTCGATGATCTCCTACTGTAATATCCTCCATTTGAATTACTTTATCTCCCAGAGCCAGATCCAACACGGCTTCCTTCCTTGTTGGACTAGAGACATTTTGATTGTGAGTTCTCCTGTACACAGATCAGGAATTCCTCTCCTTCCCTACCCTCAGCACTATGTTATTCCCAGTCTATATTAGTGTAATCAAAGTCTCCTAATACTGCTACTGTATTTGTATTACACACCTCTGAAATTTGCCAACAAATCTGCTCATCTATCTTCTTCTTACTGTTTGGAGCTCTATAAAAAAGCTCCCAGCAATGTAACAGCTGCCCCTCTGTTCCTTAACTCAAGCCAAATAGATTCAGTCCTAGAACTATCTAGTACATCATTTCTATTTAGAACAACAACAATCTGTATTTATATAGCACCTTTAACAAAATAAAATGTCCCAAGGTGCTTCACAGCAGTGTTATAAGTCAAAAATTTGACACCAAGCTACATGAGAAGAAATTGCGGCAGATGACCAAAAGCTTGGTCAAAGAGGTAGGTTTTAAGAAGGAAAGAGAGGTAGAGAGGCGGAGAGGTTTAGGGAGGGAGTTCCAGAGCTTGGGGCCCAGGCAGCTGAAGGCACGACTACCGATGGTTGAGCGATTATAATCAAGGATGTTCAAGAAGGCAGAATTAGAGGAGCGCAGATATCTCAGTGGGCTTGTGAGGCTGAAGGAAATTACAGAGTTAGGGAGGGGTGAGGCCACGGAGGGATTTGCAAACAAGGTTGAGAATTTTGAAATTGAGGCATTGCCTAACCGGGAGTCAATGTAGGTCAGCGAGCACAGGGGTGATGGGTGAATGGGACTTGGTGCGAGTTTGGACACAGGCTGCTGAGTTTTGGATGACCTCAAGTTTACGTAGGGTAGAATGTGGGAGGGCAGCCAGGAGTGCATTGGAATAGTCAAGTCTAGAGGTAACAAAGGCATGGATGGAAGTTTCAGCAGCAGATGAGTTGAGGCAAGGGCGGAGACATGCAATGTTGCGGAGATGGAAATAGCTGGTTTTAGTTATGCCGCGGATATGTGGTCGGTAGCTCATTTCATGGCCAAATATGACACTAAGGATGAAAACAGTCTGGTTCAGCCTCAGATAGATGCTCGGGAGAGGGATGGAGTTGGTGAATATTGAAAGGAGTTTGTGGTGGGGACCAAAGACAATGGCGTCGGTCTTCCCAATATTTAATTGAAGAAAATTTCTGTTCATCCAGGACTGGATGTCGGACAAGCAGCATATAGATGAGGAATAGGAGGGGGCCAAGGGTAGATCCTTGGGGGGCAGAGGTAATGATGCGGGAGTGGAAAGAGGTGACTTTCTGAATACAATTCGATAGATAAGAATGCAAGCAGGTGAATGCAGTCCCACCCAGTTGGAAATTGGTGGAGAAGCATTGGAGAAGGATGGAGTGATCAACCTTGTCAAGGCTGCAGACAGGTCGAGAAGGATGAGGAAGGATAATTTATACCTTTGTCACAGTCACAAAGGCTGCCATTTGTGACTTTGATGAGAGCCATTCAAAAGGGAATTAGATATGGCCCTTATGGCTAAAGGGATCAAGGGGTATGGAGAGAAAGCAGGAAAGGGGTACTGAGGTGAATGATCAGCCATGATCTTATTAAATGATGGTGCAGGCTTGAAGGGCCGAATGGTCTACTCCTGCACCTATTTTCTATGTTTCTATGTTTCAGTACGGAAACCGGATTGAAAGAATTCAAACATAGACTTCTGGGAAAGATGGACACAGATTTGAGAGATCACAACATAAGAAATAGGAGCAGGAGTAGGCCATAAGGATCCTCGAGCCTGCTCCGCTATTCAATAAGATCATGGCTGATCTCATCATGGACTCAGCTCCACTTCCCTGCCCGCTCCCCATAACCCTTTATCCCCTTATCGTTTAAGAAACTGTCTATTTCGGTCTTAAATTTATTTAATGTCCCAGCTTCCACAGCTCTCTGAGGCAGCAAATTCCACAGATTTGCAACCCTCTGAGAGAAGAAATTTCTCCTCATCTCAGTCCCTGGGCGCTACGTGTGTGGGAAGTGTATCCGCCTCGAGCTCTTGACGGTCCGCGTTGCGGAATTGGAGCTGAGGGTGGATTCACTCTGGAGCATCCACGATGCTGAGAATGACGTGAGTATCACGTGTAGTGAGTTGGTCTTACTGCAGGAGAAGGGTCCACAGCCAGATAGGGAATGGAAGACCAGCAGGAAGAGCAGTGCAAGAAAGATAGTGCAGGGGTCCCCTGTGGTCATCCCCCTGCAAAACAGATACACTGCTTTGAGTACTGTTGGGGAGGATGACTCATCAGGGGAGGGCAGCAGCAGCCAAGTTCATGGCACCGTAGGTGGCTCTGCTGCAAAGGAGGGCAGGAAAAAGAGTGGGAGCGCGATAGTGATAGGGGATTCGATGGTGAGGGGAATAGATAGGCGTTTCTGCGGACGCAACCGAGACTCCAGGATGGTATGTTGCCTCCCTGGTGCAAGGGTCAAGGATGTCTCGGAGCGGGTTCAGGACATTCTGAAATGGGAGGGAGAACAGCCAGTTGTCGTGGTGCACATTGGTACCAACGACATAGGTAAAAAAAGGGATGAGGTCCTACGAAAAGAATTTAAGGAGCTAGGAGCTAAATTATAAAGTAGGACCTCAAAAGTAGTAATCTCGGGATTGCTACCAGTGCCACGTGCTAGTCAGAGTAGGAATCGCAGGATAGCGCAGATGAATACATGGCTTGAGCAGTGGTGCAGCAGGGAGGAATTCAAATTCTTGGGGCATTGGAACCAGTTCTGGGGGAGGTGGGACCAGTACAAACCGGACGGTCTGCACCTGGGCAGGTCCGGAACCAATGTCCTAGGGGGAGTGTTTGCTAGTGCTGTTGGGGAGGAGTTAAACTAATATTGCAGGGGGATGGGAACCTATACAGGGAGACAGAGGGAGACAAAAATGAGGCAAAAGCAAAAGACAGAAAGGAGATGAGGAAAAGTGGAGGGCAGAGAAACCCAAGGCAAAGAACAAAAAGGGCCACTGTACAGCAAAATTCTAGAAGGACAAAGGGTGTTAAAAAAGCAAGCCTGAAGGCTTTGTGTCTTAATGCAAGGAGTATACGCAATAAGGTGGATGAATTAACTGTGCAAATAGATGTTAACAAATATGATGTGATTGGGATTACGGAGACGTGGCTCCAGGATGATCAGGGCTCGGAACTCAACATCCAGGGGTATTCAACATTCAGGAAGGATAGAATAAAACGAAAAGGAGGTGGGGTAGCATTGCTGGTTAAAGAGGAGATTAATGCAATAGTTAGGAAAGACATTAGTTTGGATGATGTGGAATCTATATGGGTAGAGCTGCAGAACACTAAAGGGCAAAAATCGTTAGTGCGAGTTGTGTACAGACCTCCAAACAGTAGTAGTGATGTTGGGGAAGGCATCAAACAGGAAATTAGGAGTGCATGCAATAAAGGTGCAGCAGTTATAATGGGTGACTTTAATATGCACATAGATTGGGCTAGCCAAACTGGAAGCAATACGGTGGAGGAGGATTTCCTGGAATGCATAAGCGATGGTTTTCTAGACCAATATGTCGAGGAACCAACTCGGGGGGAGGCCATCTTAGACTGGGTGTTGTGTAATGAGAGAGGATTAATTAGCAATCTCATTGTGCGAGGCCCCTTGGGGAAGAGTGACCATAATATGGTGGAATTCTGCATTAGGATGGAGAATGAAACAGTAAATTCAGAGACCATGGTCCAGAACTTAAAGAAGGGTAACTTTGAAGGTATGAGGCATGAATTGGCTAAGATAGATTGGCTAATGATACTTAAGGGGTTGACTGTGGATGGGCAATGGCAGACATTTAGAGACCGCATGGATGAATCACAACAATTGTACATTCCTGTCTGGCATAAAAATAAAAAAGGGAAGGTGGCTCAACCGTGGCTATCTCGGGAAATCAGGGATAGTATTAAATCCAAGGAAATGGCATACAAATTGGCCAGAAATGGCAGCGAACCTGGGGACTGGGAGAAATTTAGAACTCAGCAGAGGAGGACAAAGGGTTTGATTAGGGCAGGGAAAATGGAGTACGAGAAGAAGCTTGCAGGGAACATTAAGGCGGATTGCAAAAGTTTCTATAGGTATGTAAAGAGAAAAAGGTTAGTAAAGACAAACGTAGGTCCCCTGCAGTCAGAATCAGGGGAAGTCATAACGGGGAACAAAGAAATGGCAGACCAATTGAACAAGTACTTTGGTTCAGTATTCACTAAGGAGGACACAAACAACCTTCCGGATATAAAAGTGGTCAGAGGGTCTATTAAGGAGGAGGAACTGAGGGAAATCTTTATTAGTCGGGAAATTGTGTTGGGGAAATTGATGGGATTGAAGGCCGATAAATCCCCAGGGCCTGATGGACTGCATCCCAGAGTACTTGAGGAGGTGGCCTTGGAAATAGCGGATGCATTGACAGTCATTTTCCAACATTCCATTGACTCTGGATCAGTTCCTATCGAGTGGAGGGTAGCCAATGTAACCCCACTTTTTAAAAAAGGAGGGAGAGAGAAAGCAGGGAATTATAGACCGGTCAGCCTGACCTCAGTAGTGGGTAAAATGATGGAATCAATTATTAAGGATGTCATAGCAGCGCATTTGGAAAATGGTGACATGATAGGTCCAAGTCAGCATGGATTTGTGAAAGGGAGATCATGCTTGACAAATCTTCTGGAATTTTTTGAGGATGTTTCCAATAAAGTGGACAAAGGAGTACCAGTTGATGTGGTATATTTGGACTTTCAGAAGGCTTTCGACAAGGTCCCACACAGGAGATTAATGTGCAAAGTTAAAGCACATGGGATTGGGGGTAGTGTGCTGACATGGATTGAGAACTGGTTGGCAGACAGGAAGCAAAGAGTAGGAGTAAATGGGTACTTTTCGGAATGGCAGGCAGTGACTAGTGGGGTACCGCAGGGTTCTGTGCTGGGGCCCCAGCTGTTTACATTGTACATTAATGATTTAGACGAGGGGATTAAATGTAGTATCTCCAAATTTGCGGATGACACTAAGTTGGGTGGCAGTGTGAGCTGTGAGGAGGATGCTATGAGGCTACAGAGTGACTTGGATAGGTTAGGTGAGTGGGCAAATGCGTGGCAGATGAAGTATAATGTGGATAAATGTGAGGTTATCCACTTTGGTGGTAAAAACAGAGAGACAGACTATTATCTGAATGGTGACAGATTAGGAAAAGGGAAGGTGCAACGAGACCTGGGTGTCATGGTACATCAGTCATTGAAGGTTGGCATGCAGGTACAGCAGGCGGTTAAGAAAGCAAATGGCATGTTGGCCTTCATAGCGAGGGGATTTGAGTACAGGGGCAGGGAGGTGTTGCTACAGTTGTACAGGGCCTTGGTGAGGCCACACCTGGAGTATTGTGTACAGTTTTGGTCTCCTAACTTGAGGAAGGACATTCTTGCTATTGAGGGAGTGCAGCGAAGATTCACCAGACTGATTCCCGGGATGGTGGGACTGACCTATCAAGAAAGACTGGATCAACTGGGCTTGTATTCACTGGAGTTCAGAAGAGTGAGAGGGGACCTCATAGAAACGTTTAAAATTCTGACGGGTTTGGACAGGTTGGATACAGGAAGAATGTTTCCAATGTTGGGGAAGTCCAGATCCAGGGGTCACAGTCTAAGGATAAGGGGTAAGCCATTTAGGACCGAGATAAGGAGAAACTTCTTCACCCAGAGAGTGGTGAACCTGTGGAATTCTCTACCACAGGAAGTAGTTGAGGCCAATTCACTAAATATATTCAAAAGGGAGTTAGATGAAGTCCTTACTACTCGGGGGATCAAGGGGTATGGCGTGAAAGCAGGAAGTGGGTACTGAAGTTTCATGTTCAGCCATGAACTCATTGAATGGCGGTGCAGGCTAGAAGGGCTGAATGGCCTGCTCCTGCACCTATTTTCTATGTTTCTATTTTAAATGGGCGGCCCCTTATTCTAAGATCATGCCCTCTAGTTCTAGTCTCCCCCATCATCGTAAACATCCTCTCTGCATCCACCTTGTCAAGACCCCTCATAATCTTATACGTTTCAATAAGATCACCTCTCATTCTTCTGAATTCCAATGAGTAGAGGCCCAACCTACTCAACCTTTCCTCATAAGTCAAGCCCCTCATAGCCGGGATCAACCTAGTGAACCTTCACTAAACTGCCTCCACAAGTATATCCTTTCGTAAATATGGAAACCAAAACTGCGCGCAGTACTCCAAGTGTGGCTTCACCAATACCTGGTAAGCTTTAACAAGACTTCCCTGCTTTTATACTCCATCCCCTTTGCAATAAAGGCCAAGATTCCATTAGCCTTCCTGATCACTTGCTGTACCTGCATACTATCCTTTTGTGTTTCATGCACAAGTACCCCCAGGTCCCGCTGTACTGCAGCACTTTGCAATCTTTCTCCATTTAAATAATAACTTGTTCTTTGATTTTTTTCTGCCAAAGTGCATGACCTCACACTTTCCAAAATTATACTCCATTTGCCAAACATGTTCAAGGACTTTGGAGAATAAAGGGAGGTTGGAGATTGGGCAGTAGTTTGCAAGCACATTGGGGTCAAGAGTTGTTTTTTGAGTAGAGGAGTGATGACGGCAGATTTGAAGGAAAGGGGAACAGTATCTGAGGACTGAACAATGTCAACAAACATGGCCATCATCATGACCATCAACACATTCTGCATTGCAATGATTTTCATTAGGCCAGCATTATTTATTGGACAATTTTAGAAATCATCTATCATATATGATTGTTTGGATATGAGTGGGTGTGGCATCTATTGACTTCACATCACGCAATGGTGTAAACTTTACTCATGTCTGATCACTTCAGGGTCTGCAGATGCTTGCGTGGCCGCCCGGGGCTGCTTCCCCATGAGTGCAAGCACTCGCTCCTCCACCTCAGTGATGTCGCTGGGGACTGATGGCCCCCACCCATTCGTCTCTGCATGGACCGCATTGTCGATAGCTTCTTCTGTAAAAGGTGACAGGATGACATGGCATGGGATCATTGTGTGATATCACTGCTAGGTACTGTCAGAGAGACTGATACAGCACATAACCGACAGATGTAATCATGATTATTATGATAATTATCATTTTTTACCTAAAGACATACACCGTGACCACAGGCTTTGACTACAATATTCCCGGTAAAAGTGCAAGACCTCACATCTGATGATAGTCACTCATGACTCTTACAAATCAAATTATATAAATACATAAGTACACGTAAATAAATGTTATATTTACTCTTGCGGATCCAACAAGGTCGTTCCATCATTTGCAGCATTGGTTGTGTTATGTATGCAACACCTTGTAACCAGCATTCTACCGCCACTAAAGGATGCATCTGTTGGAGTCCCAAGGGATCCCAGCATCCCTTGGGAGCACTGCATATAAGCAAGCCTCCCATGCTGTGCCAGCACTCTGGAGTCAGAATAAAGAGACTAAGGTCACACTTACTCAAGTCTACAGTACTCAGTCACATTGCTTTATTTGAGACATAACATTGGCGATGAGTAATAGATAACAAACCATCACACGAAAATTCAGAGAACTGTTGGTATCCTGGAGAAATTCTCAGAAGGTGACGATTGGGAAGCCTTCGTGAAGCGACTCAACCAATACTTCATGGCCAACAAGCTGGAAGGGAATGAAAACGCTGCCAAACGAAGAGCGATCCTCTTCACCATCTGCGGAGCAACAACCTACGGCCTCATGAAGAATCTTCTTGCTCCGGTGAAACCAACAACCAAATCGTATGAAGAACTGTGTACGCTGGTCCAGGAGCACCTAAATCTGAAGGAGAGCGTTCTGATGGCAAGGTATCGATTTTATACATGTCAATGGTCTGAAGGCCAGGAAGTGGCAAGCTACATTGCCGAAATAAGGCGCCTTGCAGGACATTGCGAATTTGATGGATTCCTGGAGCAAATGCCAAGAGACTTTTTGTGCTTGGCATTGGCCATGAGGTTATCCTTCTCAAACTATTTACTGGTGAAACACCGAACCTGAGCAACGATAATGATAGCCCAGGCACTTATGTCCACCAGCGATAACACCAAACAAATTTTGCAGCATAAAGAAGCATCGGCAAGTACTGTACACAAAGTAGCATCATTTTCAGGCAGGAATGCATATGGCAGAACATACATGCCTACAGCTGCATGACCTCAGATGACTCAGAGTCCACCATCAAGTGTGAATATGAGACAATTAACACCTTGTTGGCGCTGCAGAAGTGACCATCGAGCCCATCAATGCCGCTTCAAACCCGATGCGTGCAAAGGCTGTGGAACAGTGGGACACCTCCAGCGAATGTGCAGACGAGCTGCAAACCCTGCAACCCACCACTTTGCAGAGGAAGACCGATCCATGGTGGATCAAACTGAACAAGAGTCTCGAACCGAGGAGGCAGAAGTGTACGGGGTACACACCTTCACCACAAAATGTCCACCGATCATGTTAAAAATTGGACTGAACGGAATTCCAGTATCCATTGAATTGGACACGGGTGCGAGTCAGTCTATCATGAGCAAAAAGGCCTTCGAGAGGCTGTGGTGCAACAAGGCACAAAGGCCCAAGCTGAGCCCTATTTATACCAAGCTGAGAACTTATACTAAAGAGCAGATCCCTGTAATTGGCAGCGCAGCAGTAAAAGTCTCCTTTAAAGGAGCGGTGCACGAACTACCACTATGGATTGTACCAGGAGATGGCCCCACACTGTTCGGCAGAAGCTGGCTGGAAAAAATCCGCTGGAACAGGGACGTCATCCGAGCGCTTTCGTCCATCGACGAAGCATCATGTGCCCAGGTTTTGAGCAAATCCCCGTTGTTGTTTGAGCCAGGCATCGGAAATTTCTCTGGGATGAAGGTGCAGATTCACTTAGTTCCCGGTACATGGCCCATCCATCACAAGGCATGTGCGGTGCCATACATGATGCGAGAGAAAGTGGAGATCGAGCTGAACAGGCTGCAATGAGAGGGCATCATCACGCCGGTTGAGCTCAACGAGTTGGCCAGTCCAATTGTTCCAGTTCTCAAGGGCAATGGCACAGTCAGAATTTGTGGGGACTATAAAGTAACGATTAACCGCTTTTTGCTGCAGGACCAGTACCCGCTACCCAAGGCAAACGACCTATTTGCGATGCTGGCAGGAGAGAAGACATTTACAAGTTGGACCTGACCTCGGCCTACATGACGCAGGAGCTGGTGGAATCTTTGAAAGGCCTCACCTGCATCATCACGCACAAAGGTCTGTTCATCTACAACAGTTTGGGTTTCGATCGGCCACGGCTATTTTTCAAAAGAACGTGGCGAGTCTGCTAAAGTCAGTTCCGCGCACCATGGTTTTCCAGGACGAAATATTGATCACAGGTCAGGACACCATCGAACACTTGCAGAACCTGGAAGAGGTTCTAAGTCGGCTAGATCGGGTGGGAGCCAGGTTGAAACGCTCGAAGTGTGTTTTCCTGGCGCCGGATATCGGCAAACTGCATCAGACCCACCGACGCCAAGACGGAGGACATCAAGAATGCGCCGAGACCACAGAACATGACAGAGCCACAGGCCTGGAACTCCTCAATTATTTTGGTAATTTCCTACCCGTGTTAAGCACCTTGCTAGAACCTCTACATGTGTTGCTAAGCAAGGGAGATGACTGTGTATGGAGGAAATCATTAGAGACTGCTTTTGAGAAAGCCAGATATCTGTTATGTTCCAACAAACTGCTTGTTCTGTATAACCCATGTAAACGCTTAGTGCTAGCTTGCGATGCATCTTAGTACGAGGTCGGGTGTGTGTTACAACAAGCAAATGAATCGGGAACATTGCAACCAGTCGCTTTTGCATCCAGGAATTTTTCCAAGGCCGAATGGGCCTACATCGTGATTGAAAAGGAAGCTCTGGCATGCGTTTACGGGGCAAAGAAAATGCACCAGTATCTGTTTGGGCTTAAGTTCGAGTTAGAAACTGACCATAAGCCACTCATATCACTATTCTTAGAATGCAAAGGTATTAATACCAATGCCTCTGCTCATATTCAAAGATGGGCGCTCACGCTGTCTGCATATAGCTATGTAATTCGCCACAGGCCGGGCATAGAAAACTGCGCTGATGTTCTCAGTCGGCTACCATTGCCCACCAGCCTGCAGACTTGCTCTTGGTTATGGATGCATTTGAAAACGAAAAGTCACCCGTTACAGCCCACCAGATCAGGACCTGGACCAGCCAGGATCCTTTACTGTCCCTTGTAAAAAACTGTGTCCTCCATGGGAGCTGGTCCAGCGTCCCAGCGAAGATGCATGAAGAGTTCAAAGCCGTCCCAGCGGCGCAAAGACGAAATGTCCATACAGGTGGACTGTCTTTTATGTAGTAATCGCGTGGTTTTGCCTAAGAAAGGCAGAGAAACATTCATATGCGATCTGCACAGTATCCACCCAGCCATAGTAATGATGAAAGCTATAGCCAGATCCCATGTGTGGTGGCCCGGCATTGATTCAGATTTGGAGTCTTGCGTGCGCCAATGCAACACTTGCCCTCAACTGAGCAATGAACCCAGGGAGGCACTGCTAAGTTTGTGGTCATGGCCCTCCAAACCATGGTCTAGGATCCACGTTGACTTTGCTGGCCCGTTTCTTGGCAAAATATTTTTGGTTGTTGTGGATGCTTATTCAAAATGGATTGAGTGTGTAATAATGTCTGTAAGCATGTCCACTGTCACCATCGAAAGCCTACGAGCCATGTTTGCCACGCACGGCCTGCCTGATGTCCTTGTCAGCGACAATGGGCCGTGCTTCACCAGCGCTGAATTCAGGGAATTCATGACCCGCAATGGGATCAAGCACGTCACATCTGCCCCGTTCAAGCCCGCATCTAATGGCCAGGCAGAACAGGCAGTCCAAACCATCAAGCAAAGCTTGAAACGCGTCTCGGAAGGCTCCCTGCCGACCCCTCTGTCCCGAGTCCTGCTCAGCTGACGCACAGACCCCACTCGCTCACCAGGGTTCATGAAAAGGGCACTCAAAACAAGGCTCTCTTGTCCACCCTGATCTCCATGATCATGTCGAGGGCAGGCAGCATCAACAAAGCATGTACCATGATCGCGCAAATTTGTCACGCGATATAAAGTCAATGACTCTGTATTTGTACTCAACTATGGACATGGTCCCAAATGGCTTGTTGGCACTGTCGTAGCAAAAGAAGGGAGTAGGGTGTTTGAGGTCAAACTTGCAAATGGACTAACTTGCAGAAAGCATTTGGACCAAACCAAACTGCGATTCACAGACAGCCATGAGCAACCTGAAGAGGACACCACCAATTCCGACCCTCCGATACACACACAAGTGGCAACCAACATCACGGTTGACCACGAAGCTGAACTCATCATCCCCAGCAGCTCAGCAAGGCCAGCTGCACAGCAGCCCAGCGAAGGTTCAACCAACTCGCCTGTACCTGTGTTTGTACCAAGACGGTCGACTAGGGAGCGGAAAGCCCCAGATCATCTCACCCTGTAAATAAGTGTACTATTGACCTTGGGGGCGGAGGGTAGTGATGTTATGTATGCAACACCTTATAACCAGCAGTCTACCGCCACGAGAGGGTGCATCTGTTGGAGTCCCAAGGGATCCCAGCATCCCTTGAGAGCACTACATATAAGCAGGCCTCCCATGCTGTGCGAGCACTCTGGAGTCAGGATAAAGAGACTAAGGTCACACTTACTCAAGTCTACCGTACTCAGTCACATTGCTTTATTTGAAACATAAAAGTTGCCCTCACGCACCTCGTTGGTCGCCGACGAGACCACCTCTGCTATCTCGGCCCATATCCTCTGGTAGGCCTTTGGGGTGGGCTTCTCACGCCCTCCCTGAGTCAAATCACCTCAGCGTAACCCGACCGCCTGCAGAGGGAGGCATTTGCCCTGACCGAGAAACTCCTCGTTCTTTTGCGCCTTCCAATGTGCTCCTCTCCCAGCTCACTGCTCTCTCCAGCGTCAGTCTCCACAGCGTGCTGTGTCGCCTCCTCCTCTCCCTCCCTTATAGGCACCAAATTCGGGCAAATAGCTGGCTGGTATCAGCTAATTCTTTTTGCCCAATTTGCTTAAAGCTTGAAACTTTCCCTCGTTCCTCCCAAAACAGCCACACCATGGCAACACATGCCTTCACTCCTTCTCAGCTCCCTCACTCTCTGTCTCCTTTTCTGCACATGTCATGATGACCCTTGACCTCCTGAATCACGGGAATCGAGCCATGCCATTGCTAAGGATGGCAAAACTTTACAGCAGAAGGTCAGAGAGATTTAACGCTAACGCCCATTTCATATCACTCGCGGTAACGCCCAATTTCAAAAATGGAGACTTGGGGCTTTGAGAATGGGCGACAAGCCGGCGATCTGAAAACCCATTTTTACCGCAAACGCCGGAAGTACCGCCCATTTTTGGGTGATCTGCATAAAAGTGTAAAATCTTGTCCTGAATCTCTTGGACTTGAGGAAGTGAAGCTGAGGGCTATACCAGGGGGAATGGCCAGAGTGAGAGAGTGCAATGGTTTTAATAGGAAATAGGGCATCATAGATCGTGATTGAGCAGATCAGTAGCTGCAGAAATATCATGGTGAATGGAGGGCCAAAGTTTGGACAGTTTGGAGTTGATGTGCAGTTGGAAGAGCGTTTGGAGAGAGTTTTTTCCAGGGGCAGATGCAGAAGGAAGTAGGATTGGGTGGGGGAAGGGCGATGTGGGTGAAGAGCGATACAGAGATGGCCTTATCTGCAATTGACATGGTTGGAGTAGCGAGGCCACAAGAGATGGCAAGGTCAAGGGGATGGCTGTGAATATGGGTTGAGGAATTCACATGGAGGAAGAGATTAAGGGAAGATAAGAAGCTAGTGAACTCAGAGGAGAGAGAGCATGATGAATTGAGATGGGGATTGAAATCATCGAGGATGAGAAGTCGTTCGGTGCAGAGGCTGAGGGAGGAAAGCAGTGAAGATATCTCTATGATTATATTTTTATCATACTTAGGTGGGTGGTAAACAACGAGAATTTTAAATGCGAGGTGGGAGGGGTGGACTAAGGTGAGATGTTCAAAGGAGGAGAAAGTGCTGGAGGAGTAGGGGGACAGACCAAGGTGTGATTTGGTGACAAAAGCCACACCGTCACCACGGCAGTCTGAGCAGGGCAAGTGGTGGAAGGTATAGCCAGGCAGGGAGGTTTCGATTAAAGATAAGGTGTCATTACCCCTCAGCCAAGTTTCCTTCAGGGCCATGATGTCAATGCCATTGTCCATGATAAGCTCATGGGTGGCAAGGGCCTTGTTCGCAAGTGAACAGACATTCTGCGAGGAGAGGCAGAGAGGATCGGTGATGGCTGATCCACTGCCAGCATCCACAGGGTCAGCGTTTGGAGGGGTGAGTTGGTTGGGGAGGAGATTGGTAAGGTTAGTCCTCCGCAGGCAAGCTGGGTGGCAAGTTCAGTGAAAGAGTAGGATGGGACAGTTGGGGTTGCTGCTCGTGAGGAGACAGCGACGAGTGCCCCGGTGGGCCCTTCGAAGAATGCCAAGAGAGGCACAGAGGGAAATTGCAGGCTTATCTAAGAGGAAGTCAAGCCTGGGACGGCAGCAGGAGAGTATGAAGGTCAAAGGTCGAACTGTAACATCATCCTTAATCAATACTGCCACACTTCCTCCTCTTTTTCCTTCTCTATCATTCCTAAATACTTGGTAACCAGAAATATTAAGAAGACTTTCCTGGCTATGTCTCTGTTAATACAACCACGTCATAATCCCATGTGGCAACTTGTGTCTGCAGCTCACCAACCTTATCAGTTACACTACGGACATTAATGCACATACAATTTAATATTTCCTTCATCATGTTAAATACTAAAGGAATGCTTGAATGTTGCTTTCAATCTCTGCAATGAATAAATGTGTTGTTTTTCACCAATGTAACAAATAGCTGATAGAATTTATTACCATTACCTGCAGTTAATTCACCAGGTCCGACTTGGGCACACTTCAATGGCAGTCAGTGACACACAACAGGGGTGCAGTTAACACAATGAAGTTCATACATACACCAACCAAAACATTGCTTCCCTACACACAGACAAAGCCACCCCCAATCCCCCGGGTAGCCCTATTATTATACATAATACAATCATAATGGATACAGTTACTAATGGAGATACGCTTTGTGAAGTAAAGATAAATTACATAAAGAAGTAAATCAATATTAAATTATACAAGAATATAAATTGATGCCTTCTGTGTCATTCATCTATTTGTACTTACAGACCATGAAAATGAGACCCAGGTTACAATATTATATTGGCTGCACACTCTAAACATACATCCTTAAAATAAGGCTTTCCTGTATTCCCACCCAACAAGTATTGCCTATGAGATCTCACTTGTCATATTACTGAAACAGTGCAATGCCTGAATTATCCAATCTTAATATTACCAGTCGGTAATTAGGGCAAACATTTCTATTCCTCCACACAACCAATGTTAAATTACATTAAAATATAGCAGTATACATTTTGTATTGCATTGAAAGACATACAGGGCAAATGCCCCTCTATAAGACACTCCAGCATGCATGTAACTATCAGATTCCAATATTTTGGGCTCAATTTTCCCCAATGCCATTTTTTGGCGTATTTCAAGAGTTACGCATTTTTTTTTGGCCCCGACAACTCCAGAAAAATAACTTGAAAGTTTCCCTGTTCTAATTTTTTTAATTGGCGCTACGCTGCATGTCCTTCAGCTTCGGGGGTGGAGCCTAATGTCTGCACCGAAAAAAGAATGTCTCCCCTTCTGCGCATGCGCGCAAAAAAAAAGACTTTTTTATGTGATTGCTATGGGCGCACAAGCCCATTACAGCTCCCGGACTGTAGTCGGCCATTTTTAAAGAGCCAGTTGTGTGTGAGAATTTTAATTCTCAGTGGAAAAAATCGGAGCTGCAATACAATATGCAACGCGGCTCAAGGACAAAGAATTTCTGACAGGATGAAGTGGAGGCACTAGTTACTGTGATTGAGGCCAGATGGCACGAGCTGGACACTAGCAGAGGTCACGTAAAAGTTTCACCTAAAGAAATGAAGAAACGCTGGAATCAACTTGCAGAAGATTACTGTGCAATGGTGACCACCCCGAGGTCTGGAGGCCTGTGCAAAAAGAAGTGGCAGGACCTTGGTCAAGTAGTTAGTGTAAGTAATATTTTCATTTCTTCACTGGAATTGTAATTGTAAATGTGACCATCTGTATGTCCCATCCAGCAGAAAGACACCCTCTCTAAAAAGTTGCAGAGGAAGGTGGCACACAACAAAAGGGAAAGAACTCGTACAGGAGGCGGCCTGGCAAATCTGTACCCACTGATACCCTTGGAAGAGAGGGTCGCTGCTTTGATGGGTCCTGCCTGGAGAAAAGCAACTACCACTGCACAAGCTGGGCCCTCACTCGAAGGAGAGGGTAAGTCCTGCAAATTCCACAGTCTGGCTTTGCTAAATGTTAAGTACTGCATGGGCTAGCCATGCTTCGGTTCATGGGGATGTCTCTGTCAGCTACGCATCAGTTGATGCAATGTGCTATCATTCATCGTGATCCTTCAAATCAGCCTGCTGCCTGCGCTGTGTGAGCCTACTCATGCCACCCACCCTGCCCCCTCCTCTGCTGCTAACCGTTTGTCTGTTCCGTTATATTTTACAGAACTTGAGGCCAACCCTGACGAGGCTGCAGCCGATGCAGAAGAAGATTCATACGTGGACAAGCCTGAAGAGGAGAACATCTTTCAATCACATTTTCCAGACCAAGAGCATGGGGGTGAGGGGGAGGGGGAGGGGGAGGGGCAGGGGGAGGGGGAGGGTGAGGGGGAGGATGAAGCCCCCACTGTTGTACTCACTCTGGAGGAGGTACTGGTGCCACCCATTGAGGTGCTAGCCTCTTTCCTCAGTGGTACGAGTGTTGGGACATTCCATGGTTTCACACAGTCCGAGGCTGCGGCTTCCAGTGGGGTGCAGCGAGCCACACCCAGGGCCCCACTGTCCTAGGCTGCGAGTCCCAGTGGGATGCAGCAAGGCACACAAAGGGTGAGAAGGGGAAGGAAACCTCGACAGCAATCTCCTGAGGTGAAGGATCTAAGAGATGTGGTTCAGATGATGGCAATGAGTGCGGAGAGCATTGACCTTACCCGATCACTCCTGGACACCATCAGTGGGGTGGGTGATGGGATATCAGGACTGTCAGGAGAAGTAACAACATTCTCGCTAGAAATGGGAACACTGTCCGAGCACATTAGGGAGGGAATGTCGCAAGTAGCTGGTACACTGTCGGTGCACATGAGGGAGGGAATGTTGAAGGTAGTTGAGACACTTGCAGGTCACATGAGGGAGGGAATGTCAGAGGTAGCTGCTGCAATAAG
The DNA here is from genome assembly GCF_044704955.1 of Pristiophorus japonicus. Classification (NCBI taxonomy): domain Eukaryota; kingdom Metazoa; phylum Chordata; class Chondrichthyes; family Pristiophoridae; genus Pristiophorus; species Pristiophorus japonicus. The sequence goes on from NC_091990.1 coordinate 52,424,726, forward strand.
GGAACACACTCAGACCCCGCAGCCATTGATAGAATCAACTGCCACTCCCACTCCAACCAGCTGGGCCTTCCACATTACCATCTGTCCACGCCTCCCATCAAGAAGTGTGCATTAACCGAGATGCTCGAAAGAATAAGCTTGGTACCAACCCAAGAAACGCTGCGCCACCGCCTGTGGGCAGGGGTGTAGTCACCAAGACCAAGCGCAGCGGGCGGTCTTAGAATAAGGTACAGGAGAGATGGGAGCAGCCTTTCTTTGCTGCTGTTATGTTGTTGTTGTTATTATTATTGGTGTTAATGTTGTAACAGTTCTCAAATTAAAAGTTTTTTGTAAGTGATGTAAATTTACAAGTTTAAAATTTTGTAAGTGATCCTAAAGTTTTTAAGTGATCTTAACTGAAAACTTTAAAGTTTGATGCAAGAATATTTTTATTAAAGTTAAGTTAAGTACAAACAAGTGTTAAACTTTTGAATAAAATATATTTTATATTATAACTGAATCATTTCCATTATTTGTTCCATTATTATCACAACTTGTTGAACTAAAGAAGAATAATTTCCAATATTTGTTCCATTAACACAACATAACATTATGGAACAGATCCAAACAGTGAACATGGTCCATTTGGAATAGTTGCCGCTGAGCCTTCAGGCAGCAAAGCATTCACGGATGAGCTGCTGGCGTAAGGCTCGAGCAAACGTCATTGTGCTCTGGGTTCAGATAGCTGTATGGCTTCATCGTCCTCCTCCTCCTCGTCATCTGCATCTTCCTCCTCATCATCAGTCACTCTCACCTCAGGTGGGTCTTCTACTACCAGCTGCTGCTGCCTCATGATGACTAAGTTATGCAGCATGCAGCACACAACAGTCAACTGACCGACAATCTCAGCGTAGTATTGCAAGTAGCCTCCGGAATGGTCCAGATATCAGAAACACTGCTTCAAGATGCCAATGGTCCTCTTTATTATGCTGTGTGTCACAATATGCGAAATGTTGTATTCCTGGTCAGTTTCTGTCCGGGTTATGCGAAGGGGTGTCATGAGCCATGTGGTGAGGCCGTACCCTTCGTCTCCCAGTAGCCAGCTCTGTCCTTCTGGCTGCTGCTGAAACATGGCAGTTATAGCGCTCTCACGTGGGATGAACGCATCATGGGGGCTCCCAGGGTATCTCGCATCAACTGCCATGATATGATGCATGTCATCACAGATGAGCTGCACATTCATGGAGTAGACGTCTTTTCTGTTCCTGTACATCACGGAATCCTCGAAAGGTACTCGCAAGGCAATGTGGGTAGAATCAAGGAAGTCCTTTACCTTTGGGAAGCCAGCAATCCTGGAGAATCCCACAGCCCTGTCAGGAATTGCCTGGGTGGTCATGGAGAACTTTATGTAGTCATTCCTCCGGGCATATAGTGCAGCAGTCACCTGCCTAAAGCAGATATGTGTTGCATGTTGAGAAATGGCGCACACATCCCCATTTGTGACCTGGAATGATCCAGATGCATAAAGTGAAAGTGCAGCTGTAACCTTATCTTCAACTGACAAAGCAGTCCTCCTGACGCTTCTAGGGTGCAGGTCTGCTTTTATTAACTCACAGATCTCGGTTACAACTTCTTTGCAGAAATGCAGCCTTCTCACAGTCTGCATCACTCAGGTGCAGGTACAAACGCCTGTCTCGATATACCCGACATCGGTAAGGCCTCCTGCCCATCATCCTATGGGCTCTGAGGTTCCTCAGGTGATGCTGCCTAATCAATCTTCTCCGCAGCACCATCATGCAGAAGGCTTACATAAGGAATGGCATAGTCAGTATTGCCCCCATAATTAAATTGTAGCTTTGCAAGAAGCTCAAAACAGCAGGACAAAGCATTCACACCTTCTTTCCTCTCTCTCTCTCTCCAAGGTCGACGCCCTGGTATGGACCACACCTTGGTCTGCGCAGCTACAATAGGCTTGCTTTTAATGGGAAGCTCGGCATTCAATGAAGAAATTTGGGGCAACAACGTCTAATGCAATTCTTCAATTTTTGATGTTTTTCAAAGGACCACCCCACCACCGACCAAACGTCTCCTCACCGGGCTCGAGGGTCAGCCGGCAGAATCATTCCCTCGCCGGACACAGGGGCTCGCCGTCTACCCCCGCTCCCACCCTCCCCACCCGTCCCCCGGGCTTCTTTTGAAGCTGCTGTATAGCCTAAGGGTTCTCATCCCTTTAGTTTGGCTTCCACTCCATCCCACCCCCTCCCCGGGCTTCTTTTGAAGCTGAGCCCCGAGCCCCCGTGTCCCTGCGAGGGAGCAATTCTAATGGCCAATGCTCCGACCCTCGAGCCCATTGAGGAGACATTCAGTGGTGGTGTGGTACTTTGAAAAAAATAAAAAATTAAAGAATTGCAGTAGACTTTCATTTTTTCCCTTCTGACTTTGGAAAAATGAATCTTCATGATGCATATTTAATGTGTTCATGACTCCCTCCAAAACTTCGCCTAAAAACAATGGCGTCTTTCTGCGCCGATTTTTTAATGTGCGCTGCTTTTTCTTCGTGCCCAGAACGTTTTTTGGGAGTGGTCACATACAGCGTGCTAGGAAAATGTAAGTTGGCCAAACTTGCTTAATTCTGAAAAACTGGCGCAGACATCAGGTTACCCCCCCCATGATGCAAAAAAATCCTAAAATAAAAAAAATCGTTACCAACTGAGTTATGCTGGCGCAAAAACTTTGGCGAAACTTGGATATTTTAATGTACTCCAAAAAAAACGGTGCGCGCCAAAAAACGGAAAGTTGAGCCCTTTATATTAACTGGGTTTTTTTATAGATACCATCTCAAAAGTAATACAGCTTTTCACACCACACAAGTGGCAGGCAATGATTATCTCTAACAAGTGAAAGTCTAACAACCTCCCCTTGACATTTAACGGCATTACCATCGTCGATTACCCCACCATCAATATTCTGGAGTCATCATTGACTAGAAACTTAACTGGACCAGCCACATAAATACAGTGGCTACAAGAGCAGGTCAGAGGCTGGGTATTCTGTCGTGACTGACTCATCTGCTGACTCCCCAAAGCCTGTCCACAAGGCACAAGTCAGGAGTGTGATGGAATACCCTCCATTGCCTGGATGAGTGCAGCTCCAACAACACTCAATAAGCTCAACACCATATAAGGATAAAGCAGCCCGCTTGATCGGCACCCTAACCACCACCTTAAATATTCACTCTCTCCACCACCATCGTACCATGGCTGCAGTGTGTACCATCTACAAGATGCACTGAGGCAACTCGCCAAGGCTTCTTTGACAGCACTTCCCAAACCCACGACCTCTACCACCTAGAAGGACAAGGGCAGCACAACATTACCTGCAAATTTCCCACACACCAACCTGAATTAAAAATATATCGTCCTCCCTTCATCATCGCTGGGTCAAAATCCTGGAACTCCCTCCCTAACAGCCTTGTGGGAGTACCTTCAGCACATGGACTACAGCGGTGCAAGAAAGAGACTAACCACCTCCTTCTCAAGGGCAATTCGGCATGGTGAATAAATGCTGGCCACGCCAGCTATGCCCACATCCCACGAATAAATTAAAAAAAGCAACACCAGGAACTCAGAATGGATAATTAAAGAACGATTAGAGAATTACATTTCCATGAAACAGGCTTTTAGGGGGCAATATTCATATTTTTACACTGAAAAACAGGGCTGCAGCAAACATAAATTTGGAGAGACAAAAAGTCACGCAACCCGGACCTTGATTTTTGAAAGACGCACAAAATGGCTGGCCAGCATTCCGCCCGAAACAGATGGAACCTTGTTAAAATATCTAACCGTTGTCGAACCCCAACAATGGGTGGGATGTGCGACACATGTGCATGACATGGTCCCTGGTGTGGTGTGGCGAAATCAGAGGTACACAAAGGGACCTTTACAGGCCACGCCAAAATCATCCGACATTTTTTACTTTCACTCTTCCGGGGCTATGAAGAGCAGGAGTGTTTCTTCCTGGTCTCACAAAGATACTCCGGCCCGCTAATGGTCACAGTTAATCCTCCACCTTCCCACAGTCACATCCCCCTCCTAGGCCCGCACAGTCGGCCAGCTTGCTGTAGGACCTGGCCTAGGTCTTGTCCCCCCTGACTGCCGAGCTGCCTTGGAGAGCCGGTCCCACGCTCGGGACGTCCGACCAACACGTTGGTTTGGGCACAGCAAAGGGGCAGGTAGGGGGATCAAATGGCCTGTCGACCACCCGATCAACGGAACAAATCAAAATCATCCCCTCAGAATGTTGAGTGAAGTATAGTACTCACAATCTAAAGAGGCTCCGAAACATAAATGTTTTCTAATAATAAAATAATTGAAAAAAAATTTTAAAGATTGGCTTATTTGTAGTATGACCATTTTTTTGAATGACTTACTGCTTTTCCCAATATCTTGACTTCAATTAGCGTGGTGTTTACTAGTATTGTACTTTAAAGTCAAAAATGTTTTTTTAAGTCTGAGCACTTTTTACGAAAATGCCTAAGTAATTTTTTCTCCTTACAAGATTTTTATCACAGTTCTTAGCCAGTCAACACCACTGCAAAATAAATTGGTTGCCATGGCAAGTGTCATGTATCTTACATTATTATATATAATTGTATCCTAACATGCTATTCATGACTGTAATAAGATATGACCTGTAACCACCAGAATACCTTACCACCAGGGGTGCACTTACAAGAGACAGGTATATAAGGACAGGTCTCAGGCAAGTGCAGCATTTCAGAGCTGTGAAATAAAGGTGCAGGTCTAGTGACCTTGACTTCACTACATGCCTCGTGTGAATCTGTACTGAGGGGACAGGACTTTACAGCAAGTAACCGTATCTCCACCAGTGACAAAAGACACCTCATTTCTAATTCTGGCTGGGGGGCTCCCCTAAATATAGGCATCAATTTGTTGGCATGTTGGTATTTCTTTCCCCTTCTTTTGTTTTATTTTCCTCAATTTTTTAAAGTAATATATGTCAAATAATCATATATATCTTCTATGGTGCAGCAAATATTCTGCTGTTCTTTTCCCCAAATTCACACCAGTTAAAGAAATAAGACTTGCATTTATATAGCGTCTTTCACAACCACCGGTCGTCTCAAATCGCTTTACAGCCAATGAAGTACTTTTGGAGTGCAGTCGCTGTTGTAATGTGGGAAAATTCCAAAGCTGATGTTGACCAGACAATTGCAGAGGGATAGATATCTGTATCTGATCTGTGAGGTGTAATTTTGTAAGAAAAACATTTCGGAAAATAAAATCCAAGAACATCGTGTGAGAAACATTCTCATAGAGGCAGAAGCTCTTGTATTTAACAAGAACAGTCACTTATATATCTAGATAACAAAAAGGCAAACAAATACATCAGAATTTAGAAGAAAGAGAGAAAAATTGCATCTTGATGTCCATTAATTGGTTGTAATCATTTAAAGGTGGCTCATTAAAGGTTGTATTAAGTAGAACAGGCAGAGCATATGCATCCCCATGGGGCTGATTATAAATGTGAGATTTTGGGCTTAATGAGGTGCAATTGTCATAGCCAACTATATTTATTTGCTATTTAGCAAAATTTTAGAACCATTTGTTTTTGCTTATAGTATGAAAATGTGCAGGAAAACCATCAGGCACTCAAGATAAACAGCCTGTAGTCTGCAGGACTATCAATTATCATCTGATGACACTGAAGGACCCCTTGACTCCCAGCCCCCACCCACTCCCTTCAACCCTCCCACTTCCAAAATCATTTGTTGCCAGTGATCCCTCGTGTTCCTCTCGAATGCACCTGGGGAATGTTCATTCCCTGGGCAGAGAGTGCAGGCACAGGCGAAGGGCAGCCATGTAAATGAGTCATGAAGAGGGGTCATGCAAGACCAACCCTCCTCATTTGCCCTAAGGTTGGCTGGAAGCAGGCATCAAGGCAAAGAAAGGTCCAAGATGGTAAGTAGCCTGCAGCAGTGGCTGGCTTTCAGTCCACATTCTGGGTCCAGGTCGATGCCAGGCGGTGGTCCTGCACCAGGTCCATGAACTGAACCCACAAATTCCAGCCTGGTTTAGATCAGGTCAGACTCTGCATACTTCAGCTCAGGAACCTGTTTAGTGCCCAAGCCACGGGAGTTGGGGAAGCTGGAGGAATATCAGGTCACGGGTACCCTCTTCTCTCACTCCCTTGTTTTGAAAGCAGAGACTCAGAATGCAGTATAGTACTACAGGTATTGGTAGCCTTTTAGGAACTTGACCATTAAATAGGAAGAAAAGAAAAAAGAATGAACTTGCATTGTATGGCTTTCACAATCTTAGGCCATCCCAAAACGCTTCACAGCCAGTGAAGTACCTTTAAAGTGTAGTCACTATTGTAATAGAGACAACTTCTTTCCAGTGTCCTGGCCAATATTTATCCCTCAGCCAATACCTCTAAAGTGATTAACTAGTCATTATCGCAGGACTGTTTGTGACAAATTGACAGCTGCATTCCCTACATTACAATGGTAATCACACTTCAAAAGTACTTAATTGGCTGTAAAGCGCTTTGGGATGTCTCAGGCCTTGAAATGTGCTTAAATGCAGGTTTTTCTTTTTGGAGGTCATTCTCCACGTGTCAACGTAAACAGTAGTGTTGATGGTCCGGTCACCCACTGGGGTTATTGCAGCTGAACCTAATCCTGCCTTCACCGGATATCCACACGTGTACTGGGTTACGAGACAGCAGTTGGGATTGGGAAGCTGTCACTGGTATAAGCACAGGTACATTTCAGCAGGGATGATTAAATAGTGCTCAGGAAGGGGTACTCTGTGGAACTTTCCACCCCTTGGCCATGGATGTTGGGATCTATTGTTGTATCTGTACTGAGATCATCATTATCATCATCATAGGCAGTCCCTCGAAATCTTGTTTCCACTCTGAAAGTGAGTTCTCAGATGGCTGTACAGTCCATTACGGGAATTATAGTCTCTGTCACAGGTGGCACAGTCAGTCGTCGAAGGAAAGGGTGGGTGGGGAGTCTGGTTTGCCACATGCTCCTTCTGCCTGCGTTTGGTTTCTGCATGCTATCGGTGACGAGACTCAAGGTGCTCAGCGCCCTCCAAGATGCTCTTCCTCCACTTAAGGCGGTCTTTGACCAGGGACTCCCAGGTGTCAGTGGGGATGTTGCATTTTATCAAGGCGACTTTGAGGGTGTCCTTGAAATGTTTTCTCTGCCCACCTGGGGCTCACTTGCTGTGTAGGAGTTACAAGTAGAGCGCTTGCTTTGGGAGTCTTCTGTCTGGCATGCCGGACACATGTGGCCCGCCCAGCGGAGCTGGTCGAGTGTGGTCAGTGCTTCGATGCTGGGGGATGTTGGCCTGATCGAGAACTCTGACCTTGGTGCATCGGTCCTCCCAGGGGATTTGCAGGATCTTGCAGAGACATCGGTGGTTGTATTTCTCCAGCGATTTGAGGTGTCTACTATATGTGGTCCACGTCTCTGAGCCATACAGCAGGGCAGGTATCACTACAGCCCTGTAGACCATGAGCTTGGTGGCAGATTTGAGCGCCTGATCTTCGAGCATCTCTTCTTCAGGCAGCCGAAGGCTGTGCTGGCGCACTGGAGGCAGTGTTGAATCTCGTCGTCGATGTCTGCCCTTACTGATAGTAGGCTCTTGAGGTATGGAAAGTGGTCCACGCCTTGTACATGGCCTCCTTTGATCTTACAAAGGCCTTTGACACTGTTAAGCGCGAGGGACTATGGAGCGTCCTCCTTCCTTTCGGCTGCCCCCAAAAGTTTGGCGCCATCCTCTGCCTGCTCCACGATGACATGCAGGCTGTGATCCTGACCAATAGATCCATCACAGACCCAATCAACGTCCGGACCGGGGTCAAGCAGGGCTACGTCATCTCACCAACCCTCTTCTCGATCTTCCTCGCTGCAATGCTCCACCTCGCACTTAACAAGCTCCCCGCTGGAGTGGAACTAAACTATAAAACCAGTGGGAACCTGTTCAATCTTTGTCGCCTCCAGGCCAGATCCAAGACCGTCCCATCCTCTGTTGTCGAACTATAGTACGTGGATGACGCCTGCGTCTGCGCAGATTCAGAGGCTGAACTCCAAGCCGTCGTCAACATCTTCACCGAGGTGTACGAAAGCATGAGGCTTACGTTAAACATCTGTAAGATAAAGGTCCTCCACCAACCTGACCCCGTCACACAGCATTGCTCCCCTGTCACTAAGGTCAACTAACTCGTCAGGGACCATAGGTGGCAACTCCCTATGTTGTACAGATTAGTACCTAATCAAGCAGTACACGTAAACCACTAATAAAATGAAGCTCTAATACAAAAGCAAAATATATCGGGCTGGATTTTCGGGCTTCCAGGCGGAATTCGCAGCGGGGCACAAAAGTTTGTGGGGAGAGAACGTTAGCGACAGAGCGAGGAACCTTCAGTGGAAGGAAGCTCCGGAGGAGCGTTGGCATTAAGTCTGGCCTTGCACTGCAGACTGTGTGCGCCAGAGGCAAAACGTCCGGTGTTGACGGAGGCGGCCATTTTGCACATAGGCTTTTTTTTCCCCCCTTCCACCTTCTGGTTAATGTTCCTGTCACAAACGCGAATGCAGGACGTGGCAACTTCCTGCGCACATGCGCATTTAAACCGGCGCACTTCGGCCATTTCAGCAGAGATGGAGGAGGAGGAGGAGGGAAGGCAACATGCCAGGCGCGTCAGCCAGGAGGCCAGTGAATCGTTGGTGGGGGCGGTTGAGAGGAGGTGGGTGAAACTGCACCTTCTGAGGGGGGGGGATCCAGATCACTGCCTGCTATATTCAAAAGAATCTGGAGGTAGATTACAGAAGTGGTGTCTGCCTCGGATACAGTGGCCAGGACTGGCACACAGTGCCGAATGAAGTTTAACAACCTCGGAAAAGTCGGAAGAGTGAGTACCATTTTCATTCATGCACTCCTCCATTACTTCAAGGATAAATCTGAGACACTATGTGTTCGTTCTCATGCTTTTGGTGCCTCTCAACACTCTGTGGGTTGCCTCCCAAAATGCATGACACAAAGGAATGTTTAGTTTGGCACGTTATTTGCGATGAATGATCTATCTACATTATTAAGATCACTCATCGCAATGCACTGATACTGCTCATAGAAACATAGAAACATAGAAAGTAGATGCAGGAGTAGGCCATTCGGCCCTTCGAGCCTGCACCACCATTCATTATGATCATGGCTGATCATGCAACTTCAGTATCCCATTCCTGCTTTCTCTCCATACCCCTTGATCCCTTTAGCCGTAAGGACCATATCTAACTCCCTTTTGCACATATCTAACGAACTGGCCTCAACAACTTTCTGTAGTAGAGAATTCCACAGGTTCACCATTCTTTGAGTGAAGAAGTTTCTACTCATTTCGGTCCTAAATGGCTTACCCCTTATCCTTAGACTGTGACCCCTGGTTCTGGACTTCTCCAACATCGGGAACATTCTTCCAGCATCTAACCTGTCAAATCCCATTAGAATTTTGTATGTTTCTATGAGATCCCCCCTCATTCTTCTAAATTCCAGTGAATATAAGCCTAGTCGATCCAGTCTTTCTTCATATGTCAGTCCTGCCATCTTGGGAATCAGTCTGGTGAACCTTCGCTACACTCCCTCTAGAGCAAGAATGTCCTTCTTCAGATTAGGAGACCAAAACTGCACACAATATTCAAGGTGTGGTCTCACCAAGGCCCTGTACAACTGCAGTAAGATCTCCCTGCTCCTATACTCAAATCCCCTCACTATGAAGGCCAACATGCCATTTTCCTTCTTTACTGCCTGCTGTACCTGCATGCCTACCTTCAATGACTGATGTACCATGACACCCAGGTCTCGTTGCACCTCCCCTTTTACTAATCTGTCACCATTCAGATAATCTGCCTTTCTGTTTTTGTCACCAAACTGCATAACTTCACACTTATCCATATTATACTGCATCTGCCATGCATTTGCCCACTCACCTAACCTAGCCAAGTCCCTCCTAGCATCCTCCTCGCAGCTCGTGCTGCCATCTAGCTTAGTGTCATCTGCAAACTTGGAGATATTACATTCAATTCCTTTGTCTAAATCATTAATATATATTGTATATAGCTGGGGTCCCAGCACTGAACCCTGCGGCACCCCACTAGTCACTGCCTGTTATTCTGAAATGGACCCGTTTATTCAAACTTTTTGCTTCCTGTCTGCCAATCAGTTCTCTATCCACGTCAATACATTACCCCCAATACCATGTGCCTTAATTTTGCACACTAATCTCTTGTGTGGGACCTTCTCAAAAGCCTTTTGAATGTCCAAATGCACCACGTCCACTGGTTCTCCCTTATCCACTCTACTAGTTACATCCTCAAAATATTGTAGAAGATTTGTCAAGCATAATTTCCCTTTCAGAAATCCATGCTGACTTGGACCGATCCTGTCACTGCTTTCCAAATGCGCTGCTATTTCAACTTTAATACTTGATTCCAGCATTTTCTCCACTACCGCTTTCTGAAACACACCTCATCTTAGATGGCTCCACACTTTGATGACCTCCTGTCAAATCACATGCAATATCCAAGGCCATTAAACAGAGACCTCTAGTACATTCAGACAGTTTGCATAAAGTGCTTTGGTGGCCATCTGTGCCACAAGAGCAGGTGCACCCTCTGGTAACTATTCCCATTTTCCTTTTTGCAGTCGAAGAACTCAGACAATCGGCGGGAGCAGCTGCGGACAGACGGGGGTCCGTCTCAGACCCAGCCACTGACGGATGTGGAGGAGAGAGTGGCAGACCTCATTGGTGCCACAGGACGAACAATTGCCAGAGGTGGTGCTGAGACCCCTTCGGTTAGTGAGGATAGAGAAATGGATCGTGTGACTTGAGACATTACATTGAGACATCTAACAGAGTAGCGGCTGTCCTTCAAATGAGCCTGTGCTATGTGACCTTCCTCATCTCACCCTGCCGCCTCCCCTGCTGCTAACCACTCGTCTGTTGCTTTCGACTTCCAGATGAACAGCTACAGGCATCGCACCCCTAGAGGGAGCCCTCCACGTCAGGCCATCGTCTGGCGCAGGAGGAGGAGGAGATGGATGAGCTGACTCCGGCCTAGCAGCCGAGACCACCTGCTCCACCTTCGGGACTCAGCTCCCCTGGGGACGATGCTCTGTCCTCGGGGTTTGAAGAGTGTGAGGCTCCTGGCCCCAGTGGAATCCCACATACCAGCTCTCCGGAGGGTGAGTCGGCAAAGTCGGTCTGCTAACAGACAGGCAAACGTGGAACTGGACCCAGTGGGAATTTCCAGGGACAGCATACAAATCAGCCATCAGCTCCTTGATGCATTGGGACGGATCCCCACGAGCATCGACAAGCTCACTGTGACCATTACGGAGGTAGGGTCGCAGTTTGTCGTTGCGGGCCGTGACTCCAGCGAGACCGCCATTGCCCACACTCAGAGGCTGGTGGCCTCGAGCAGCGATAGTGGAGTTCAAGTGTGTGGCACGTGCCCTTGAGCACGCTGCAGACTCAGGCGCATCACAGGCACAAGCTCTGCTTCAGCTTGCGTGGGTGATGCAGTCCATGCCTGCCACCATACTCGCTGCGTTTCCCACTGTTCCACGGGGAAATGACGGTCCCCAAGCAGGCCATCATGCTGACTATCGCCCCACTTACTCTGCAAATGATAAACTAGACAGCAATGGTTAAGGTGAAGCAAAAATGTAATGAATAATGTAACATTCTTAACCACCCCTCCAACAAAGCCCACAATGATTTCACCGAGTCAGGCATTGGCATCATTTCTGGCTGGGTGCTAAATCTTGGGCGCCCCGTTTGACCTCCAGAAACATCTTTTTGCCTCGACGAGGCGCAAAATGGGGCGCAAATTTACTGAAAATCCTGCCCATGATAATATATATAGTAAAATTAAGCTCCCACTTTTAAGATAATTTCTCCCTGATCCCCTTCCTCATTCACCCCCACACTATACATCCTCACTGCCAAAGAAGGCAGGATGCACTTCTCCAAACAACTGCCAAGGTTCCTCTGGAACCAGGCACAAGGAGGTAAGTGAGACTTTCTTTCTCGCATTAGGTTGAGGTGCTTGGGCTGTGTTCAATGCTTCCTCACGAGGTCACAGATGAGACAGAGAACTTAGTGTCTGGGAATCATTGGATTGAAACCTCATCCTAAAAGTCATAGCAGACCACGCTTACCCCAACAAAAATAACTTAAACTGCAAATGCTTGTTGTTCAGAATGAAAGACTTATATTTATATTTCACTTTCCACGACCACCGGACATTTCAAAGCACTTTACAGCCAATTAAGTACTTTTGGAGTTTAGTCACTGTTGTAATGTGAGAAGCGCGGCAGCCAATTAGCGCACAGCAAGCTCCCACAAACAGCAATGTGACAATGGCCAGACAATCTGTTTTTAGGTTATGTTGATTGAGGGACAAATATTGGCCCCAAGATATCGGGGATAACTCCCCTGCTCTTCGAAATAATGCCATGAGATCTTTTATGTCCGGTGAGAGAGTAGGTTGGTTTAATGTTTCATCCAAAAGACACCTCCAACAGCACTGCACTGGAGTGTCAGCCTAGATATTGTGCTCAAGTCCCTAGAGTGGGACTTGAACCTATAATCTTCTGACTCAGAGGCGAGTGTGCTACACACTGAGCCACAGCTGACACTACTGCTAACAGGAAAGGTTTATTAAAGAATCCATTTTATGTTCAGGATTGCATTTTGTAGTTAAAGGTTTCTGTAGCAATTGTTGAAACAAGAGCCATCTGTAGAATGCCAAGTAATGAGCTGAAGTTTGCAAGGCTGTACTGACTGTCGTAAAAGATAGCCTTCTGTAGTTCTTATCTGTTTGACAACTATGGGGGTGAAATTCATTCTCACCCTGTTTGGGGGGGCGGTAGATTTTGAAAGCTGGGAAACTTAGCGCCAGGCATTACTGTTTCCCAGCTTTCAAAAAATCGGCTTTAACGATGCAGGAAGGAAGTGGAATGCTATATCACGCGCTCCACTTCCTTCTGGACCATTAAAGGACACAGGCCGGAGACCTCAGCAATGCTGCTCACTGGGCCATGCAGCGCTGCCGCATTCAAAGGGCCCTCCCCTCCTTTAAAGGGAAGGGCCATCGCTGCAGGCTCTGCAATTTAAAAGTCACCTACCTGGACCATCAAGGCCACAGCAATCCCGCACAATTGGCCCGCACACAAGCAGAGACCTGGCTGAACTATCGCAGGAAGGGATCCGCGAAGTAAGCATCAACAACAAAGGTAAGTTTTTTTTTTTACTTACCTCGGCCACCTCGCCTTTAATCATCGCCCAGGTAACGGCCAGCTGCCCGATCCACGCCTCCTGCAGCTGCCAGTGTTTTCGCCCGGCATTGCTACAAGGGGCGAAAGTGAATTTCGGGTCTGGGGGGGCCAATGGGGGCGATGCACACGGTGATAACATCCCGATCTCTGGGCGCAGGAGATCGCGGCTCAATGTCGTAGCGCCACTGCTGAACTCCCGCCCAATATGGCGGGAGTCGATTTCAGCTCTGCGCATGGTCACAAAGTCTATTGGGCCCCATTAGTGCCCCCCGGGGGTGCTAACAGGAGGCATAAGGCACCCAATTTCTCCCCCTATATGTTTAACCTTTTCTGTACATGTAAGGACAACTTTTGCGAGGAGACCCATACTCTGGAATGCTTAACTGATGTAGATTAGCATACAAGGCCATGGAGGAGGTATGATGCAGTGACCTGATAGCTGTGGATAAAAAGCGCGGCCGTGGTAAGGAAGTTAGGGAAGACCCTGAGACTGAACTCAGCAATGGTAATGTGGTCTCCCACAACCTCCACAGTACCATATGTGTTGTCTGTGAGTATCATAAAATCTGTAAACAAAGGCTCTGGCCTGGACTTTAGCCCGAAGGTGCGTTCCACGGGAGGTGAGAGGAGGGCGTCTGTTTTTGAAGTCGGGAAACTTTGAATACCGGGTTTCCCAAATGTCCTGCAGTTTTAACTGCAGGGCTCCTTTAAATTTGTCCCGCCCACCAGCAGTCTGATTGACAGGCTAGAGGCCTGTCAGGCAAGCAAGCCTACAGCACAAGGCTGAGGAAAGCAGGTAGGTGTAGTGAGGGAGGGGGGTTCTGATCGTGGGTGGACGGTCCCAATTGCAGGAGGGTCCCAATGGCGGAGGGGGTCGGGACCCTCGTAGGTGAATCTGATCGTGGGGCGTTCCGATAGTTGTTGGGGTGGAGAAGATGTTCATTGGGAGGATTCTGATGGAGGTCAGGGGTCCAATGGTGAGGGGAAAGCAGACAGAACGCATAGTGGGAGGAGTTTACTGGTTAGCTTGTTGGGCCTGCAGGAAACACTCCTGTCCCTCCTGTCCTGCAAGAAGTGCTACATAGGCACGTACTGCGTGGATTCTGCTCTTCTCTCCTCCTTTCACCTGTCTGGTTTCCCGAGGCCTGGAAAACGCAGCCGACTGTGGTTAAAAGTTGATTCATTGTTAAAATGAAAGCAGGCAATCTCATTATAATATTGAAGTGACCAACACACCTCCCATGATTGAATCAGTCACCCACCCCTCACCCTGCCTCTGTTAAAACCGGAAGTGACCAGGTTTGAGGTGGGTTGGGATCCTGTTTCAGATTTATAAAAATGTTAACCGCCCACCTGACCTAAACTCACCCGTTTTGAGGGGTTAAAATTCCCTTCTCTATGTTTATAACCTTAAGTCCAGGCACAGAGAAACAACGACTCCAAGCTGATCTCTCCAGCGATATTATTCTTTTCCTGTTAATCAGCAAATGAAACAGAAACTTGCAAGGATTGTTGCTATGGAAACACCAGCGTTTCTAAGCACCTCCCCTTTCTTGTGATCAATTCTGAATTAAGTGCCGGACAAATAAATCCTGGTTTTCAGTTTTCAATTTACTTTACAGCTTTTAAACTGTTGCGAGTGCCAGCAGAGTGTATTGTTTTCGAACTCCGTGATGCTGTGCCGTGAGGATAGTGCTGAGAATGACACGGTAATAACGCTCTGGGTGTGAGCTTCGACCGTCACTCAACGTTAGCTGAAGCACACGGGTTGGTCTCAGTGGCCCTGAATTCCCTTGTCGATTTCCGGGTAATTTCAGCGCATAATCGGGGCAAGTAACCTTTTTGGCATCGAGATGAGGTGGAAGCCATTTATGTTAGCTTTCCGCCCCCAAAATCAATCCCCTCGAAATCCCTCCCACTTTCAGGCACTGCCCCTGCATCTGCTCCCCCGAATCCCGAGTGAGCTTGTTTAAATAGGTTACAATCAGGGCCACTGACACTGCAGCTCCAATTAGACTGAGATTTATAAGGTACAGGTATTGCTAGAGTCAGCTGAGAAAGGCGGCAGTGGAGAGCGTCTGTGATTGAGGGGTGTGCAGAGTTTCAGTACTGATTCTTGCAGCTGGGAATTACTTTTTGCAGTGATTTGTTTTTTTTGCTATTCCCCCTATACAGACCTGGTTTTGCTTCTCTCTGCATATGACAGGGTGAGACCATTGGGAGGTTTTTACCTCAGCCTTACCTTAGTGGAGGCTTTACATGAGAAGATATGGTCATTCCCTATGGACATACTCTCGTACACCATTATTACTTCACTCAGAGAGTTGTGAGCATGTGGAATTCTCTACTGCAGAAAGTTGAGGCCAGTTCGTTAGATATATTCAAAAGGGAGTTAGATGTGGCCCTTACGGCTAAAGGGATTAAGGGGTATGGAGAGAAAGCAGGAATAGGGTACTGAAGTGCATGATCAGCCATGATTATATTGAATGGTGGTGCAGGCTCGAAGGGCCGAATGGCCTACTCCTGCACCTATTTTCTATGTTTCTATGTTTCTATTACCATGGAGGAGGAGGAGGAGGAGGGTCACAAGATGGAGCAAAGGAGAATCAGATAGTAATTAAGGAGGATGCACCCCACCAGATATTAGCCACCCCCCCCAACCCCACCCCACACACACACACAATTTAAAGGAACAAAGAAAGAACTTTCATTTATATAGCACCTTACACGACCTCAGCATGTCTCAAAGCGCTTTACAACCAATGAAGTAATTTTGAAGTGTAGTCACTGTTTTAATGTAGGAAGCACAGCAGCCAATTTACACACAGCAAGCTTCCACAAACAGCAATGTGATGATGACCAGATAACCTGTTTTACTGATGTTGGTTAAGGGATAACTCCCCTGCTCTTCTTCAAAATAGTGCCGTAGGAGTGGGGCCTGGACCCACAATATTCTGATTCAAGGAAAGAGTGCTATCACTGAACCTCAGTGTTGTAGGCATTAGGCACCTGCTGAATATATCAAAACACTAGGCATTAGGCACCTGCTGAATATATCTAAACTCATATAGGTTTAAAGTGGCCACATATAAAATGGCTGCCCAAGCATGATGGGAACCCCGTTAGTCAAGTAATGAACTACTGACTGAGGCTGACCGAGCAATGACCTAGTGAGGCCCACTATCAGGAATGCCTTGGATACAAGATAATTATAACGAACCATTATAGTACACTGGTATAATCAGTGACTTCACACAGCCGAGCCCCGAGGAACAGAGATAAGGGGAGAACCTGCCTCACATAACGAGGTCATTAATCAACCCGAGCTGACAAAAAACGAACATACAGCCCCTGAGGTATCTCGGGAATTCTATTGGGTTAAAGAAACCTATATGTAATCTATAATCGTTATGATTGGATTGTGTCCAGCCGAAGTGGGCTGAGTAACTGTAAAGAACTATTGTGAAACATATAAATATCGATGAGTTTCTTTGTTCGTCGGAGAGAAGTGCCTGGATTCAGTCCTGAGGCTTCCTCCCCGCATGCGAAAATAAAGGCCGCATTGGCGTTGGAACCGACTCTGGGTGTTGAGTGATTCTTCTGAGAAAACATTCACGTCACGAACAGGATTTTGGGGTTGCTGATGCTCTTGGAGAAACCGGGTGAGTATACCTTAAACAAAATTTTATAACGGGTGCGGAAGGTGGATGCTGGTTGATCGACACGAGGAGACGGTCCAATATCTCAAACACCTAGCCTGAGCCTGAATTAAGAGGACTTTAGTCCCACGTGATGGCCAGGAACTAAGTAGGTGCCGGGAACACACTTGGACCATGGGATCGTGATACCGAAAGACATCTTCCGGACCCAGTAGTGTGATTTGAAATATACCCCGGGGTAGAACCAAGCGGTGTACAGCAGCTAACGGAATCCAAACCTGTGAACAGGGTCGGACCAACGGGCAGCGCGGTGGTAGGTAGTCGTTAAGGATACGTAGAGCACTGCGGGAATTGCTTAAACGCATTTTAAGAATTGTATAAGTTTGTGTAACAGCAGATATTGTGACCTGACAGTAGCCAGGAGACGGTCTACTACAAGTTACTCTCGGTAGAAAGCGGACCTCTGAGAGTAGATTCCTAACGGTTCTAGTCCTACCCAGGAATGGCCACGAAAGCAAGTAACCTCGAGTGGGGACCAGAAAGGTCCCTTACCCGCCACCTGGCGGAAAAACAAAAGAAACTAATCAAGAAAGTGATTAGAGCAGGGTGGGATCCTCAGGACCTGCTAGCAAATGGTGGGAGAAGGAAAAGAAAGATAAAAATGAAAAGGCTGTGGTCTTGATACTGCGAGCCCACGTAAAACTAACAGAGGAAGTAAATCAATATGTAAGAAATAAAAAAAAAAAACTTGATAGTGATTATCTTAAGTGAAGTATGGATCCAAGAATAGAATCAGCCAAAAAAAAATTAATAAGCTTTGTTGAATGAAGAGAGACTTTTGTGAATGTCTGTCGTTGAGAGTCCTTGTGTGATTTTTTGACTGCGGAATGAATTTTTTTAATGTTTTCATGTTTCCGAAAGCCTGGTTGGAAGAGGAATGCAACTGTCTGTTTATTTTAGCTCCACCCACTTTTCTAAACAGAGTGAAAGTTTTTTTAACTCTTTGTAGTGTTGTCCTGTATGTGGGAAGTTTTAAGACATTTTAAGTTAGAAATGCAGGTGTGGATTTATTCGGATGATAAGTTACGGAGCTAGGAAATGCACAAAGGATAGGTTTGTCGAGTAAAAGATAAAAAATACATGGTTCCGGTGGTTGAAAAAAAAAAGAATTTATTTGACACGCTCACTTACTTGTCGAAAGAAAACATGCAATGATTGACTACATTGGGTTGAAAGACATAAATTTAGTCTCGGAATGAGATAAAGAATGCCTTTTTAAAAAAAAAAAGCTTCGAGCTCAAAAAAAAAAGTTTTAAATAAAGATTGAAATTACAAAGTTTGAATTGGGATTTTGAGATATTCAGAGAAGGCACAGCAAATTACTGAGGTGGATTCAAAAAAAAAATATTAAATTAAATCTGATCTCTTAAAGAAAAAAGGAGATATAAAACTAAAAGGTTTGGAAACAATCTAGAAATACCTTCAGGGATCAGGTCAAACTCCTGGGCGAGTGGCGAGCTATCTGCGAAGGTGTAAAAGTGACTTTAGAAAAATGTTAAAAACAGCAAGCTTTAGCAGTTTAGAAGAGACATTTTAACGACTTTGAAACTGGAGCATTTTGAGATAACAAAAAGCAGCCCTCAAAGCCTAATTGCTGGACTCCATTCTAGTTATGGAGAAAAGAAAAAGATAAAGACGCCACTTTGAACGTAAACAAATGATTTTAAATTAACAAATTTATGGAGTCACGAGCCCTCCGTGTAAAATACAAAACCTAATTTGAAGAAAGGAGATCTGAAAAAAAAAGATGTAACGTACTAAATAAGTGCTGAAAAAAAAAATGTGTTTGTGATGGAAAAAGACATAACTTACTAAATACTAGTTGATGTTTGCTGTGAAAAAGATATTGGTTCAATTAGGAAAAGAAAAAAAAATTGGAAGAGGTAAAAGACACTCTACATTGATAATGATTTTAAATTATGAGAAAGTTTCAATGCAGTTTGAAAAGATTTCCAAAATGGACAGTGTTTATCAAGAAAAGTCCCGAACAGTCTAAACAAGCAGGATAGTTTTGAAAATAACGAGGAGAAAAGATCTAAGCTATGCAAACTCAGCACAGAAAGAAAAAAACTGGGAATTAGAGAACCTTACTGAATTTTTAAATTCTTATAGAAAATGGAACTGGCACGGATGTTTAGATTTTGTGCTGAGAGAGAAATAAAACACAAGATTTGCCCAGTGAACGGGACCGTAAAAAAAACCCGAAATGTTGGAATGTATGAAAATAACGAGAAGAAAAGATCGAAGCTATGCGAACTCAGCACAGAAAGAAAAAATGGAACTGGCACAGAAGTTTAGATTTTGTGCTGAGAGAGAAATTAAAAAAAAAAAATTGAATTTCAGTAAATAAAATAGCTATTAAAAATGTGTGGTCTCGTTTTAAATCAATTTTTTTTTTTAAATTGTTTGGCAAGTACTTGAATTAGAAGTTAAGAAAAAATTGGAGTTTAATCTAAAATGCTGTCTTTCCCGATGAGAAGATTTTAATTTTGACCACTTTACTAATGATTTATGCTGTTTAACGGATTCCTAATTTCTAAGCAAGTTTTGAAGGCACAAAGACTTGGAAAAAAAAAAAAGAATTTTTCGGATGATTATGTGAAGTCAAGTAATGACATCAGGCTTTCTTACAAACCTGTAAAGGAGTTAACCCTTTCCATTGACAGCTGTTTTATACTGGACAATATTAATTTGGATATCTTAATAAAATAAAGACTCACCTGACAGACAGAGGAAATGGTGGGATATTCAGCATAAAAATAAAACGGAACTAGCTGGTCAAGAGTTAAAAGCTAAGATAAACAGGCTGGAAGAGATGTTTTAAAAAACGGGACTAGACGGATAGTGCAGTGCGCAGCCATAGCATCATCACCTATGGCAATAGAGCCAATGTACCCCACGGTGGGTAGCTGTAGTCCACAAACCCAACCTAACGATAAAGCAGACAGCGATGTTTGGAGGAATAATGGTGGCATTGGAGTTTGGATAATATTTAGATGGGTCATCGTGCAGGCTCGAGCACAGCAGGCTCAAACGCAAAACTGACGGCAGCCCAGACAGGGACATGAAGTGATAGAGATGGTACGACTATAAAGAATATGGTTAACCTAATCCTTACCTCCGATTCCACAGAGTGACAGCGACACAAGTAGACCAGAACCTAACACCTGGTGACGACCAAGCTATCTGTTTAAAATTTTCAGATAAAACACTCACCAAGACGGGACCGCAGTGGTGACTTCGACTCTGGGGACTCATGATGCTGGGAACCTCAAGACCCACGCAAACACTGGATGATACCAACGGATTGCAGCGCACTCAGGAAATAAACAACTACATGAACTATGGAGTCTTGTTTAATTTAACGGATGGAATGTGCATCCCAGCAGCCAAGGACTGGAGCAAGGACAGGACTTATTTTAATGCATGGTTACAAGTGAATCCTAATAAGAACCGGGTATGTGTACAGTGCTCCATGGGTATAAGGAGCAGCTGCATTAAACGGAGGGATGTCAAAGGGCTCGTGAATGTACTTTCGGCATAATTTGCGCACCTCCGGGACAGTCCCACCAATCAGTCATCCACAAAAAGGGAGTGGGGCTGTGTGGGTACTACGAGGAGGTGGGGGCGGCTGAAATATCATTGTATGTATGCTTCTCACCTCCTCCGACACTGCGCCCCATAAGAACCAAGACATTGCCCGAGGAACTGCCTTGTCCCATAACTACTAAGGGACCAGAAAATGGGATTGTAATGTACAACGAAGGGGAATTATTGTATGATAATGTTAAACATGAAATTGTGCCTGTCCTGATCAATATTTCAGGCATCCAGATGCCGGAATACTGTACAGAACAGTCAAGGAAAATGTACAATGTATTAAGTAAAATTGTAATGCAGCAGGCTGCCGATGCAATGGGTGCCAGTAGATTCCGAGGACAGGGGTCAGCCCCCAGGATAAAGAGGGGAATAGTTAATGATGTTGCGACCGGTTTCAATACAGGGACCTCCGTAGTAAACTCGATAGATATACAAGGGTTAAATGAGAGGATGGAACAGCTTAGAGGGGTGATGAAGGGGTTATTAGAGAGGGTGGAGCAAAACTAGGAAGACCAAGCCAACCTAGGAAAGGAGGGTGCCGAAATCCAGTTGGATGGCATCTCAGTCCTGGAAGCTCACGCCAAAACCATCAATCACCTCATTGATAGAGAAAAAGAAGGTACAGGAAAGCAAAGTCAGGGGCAACTCTATCACGCTTATGGTCTGTGAATGGTGGGACAGATCCACCACAATCTCGACCAGATCCAACGCGGGGAAGTACCCGATTGGATAGACAGTTCACATTTGGCTCAATTGGCTAACGAGAGGGGGACACTGGATAATTGTACTCTGAAGGGACTGACCCGAGTATACCCAGCAATTCCAGATTGCCAGATGGGTAGGAATACTGGGATAGGGATAGTCCTGATGATCCCTATAGCCACGCCGGACTCAGGACCGTTCCCCCTGTACCAACTAGTGAATATCGGAGTAATACGGGAAAATGTCTCCATACGTTACTATCTGACCACCACCTCCGCCGTTCGTCGAAACAACATACTTATCGGAATTTCCCTAACAGAATGCAAGCAAAGGGGGGAGATCACAGTATGCCCTCACCCGGTTGGCCGAGGTGAGCTAGACAAGTGCGGGTTTAACCGAACCGGCGGTTGCGTACTAGAAATAGTGCCCGCACACAGGCACTTCGCGAGGGCAGGCTACGGAGGGAAGGGAAGATACTGCGTCTCTACCACAGAGTGTTCATACCAGTATAATGACCTGCAGTGCCCGATACCACAGCCGAACTTTTGCTTTGCGCAGCTACGACCTGTCACGATCGGGCAAGCGCATATCACCCAGGTTAGGCGCCGGAAGCCCGAAGTTATTGATGTAACCGATCAGCTCCACGATCATTTGCAGGATTATGATGAGCCAGAACAGGTCCCTATCCCACATCCAACCGAAGTATTACGAAAATTGAGGCTCAGGGTGGGTCAATCCGTAAAGCTCTACCACCAACTGCAAACTAAAATCAAAGTACTGGAAGAAGATATCGATGTAGACTTACAAAGTCAGAGTTGGTGGAGAAAGGTCTGGGACTGGGGAATAAATGTGAACATCCATCCTTGGATTCGAATAATTTCACACATACTGGTCGGGATACAATTGATCTTAGCAGTAACATGAGGCATAATGGCCTGCCAGGCATGCAGGCACCAAGCACGACGAAGAGGGATCCATGACCGGTCCCCAAATACTAAACAAGCCTGTCTAATAAAGGGGCAGGAAGATTTGGCCTTTGTCAATTTGATTTAAGCAACCGGGACTCCTGAAACCGCGTGACTGGCCAGCACGTTAAGGCAGGGAGTACCGGGCCGTGCACAAAATCTAATAAAAGTAGGGCAGTCGGTTAAAGGGGGACTAGGACTAGTCCCTTTACTGAAAGGAGGGAATTGTTGTAGGCATTAGGCACCTGCTGAATATATCAAAACACTAGGCATTAGGCACCTGCTGAATATATCTAAACTCATATAGGTTTAAAGTGGCCACGTATAAAATGGCTGCCCAAGCATGATGGGAACCCTGTTAGTCAAGTAATGAACTGGGGCTGACTGAGCAATGACCGAGCAATGACCTAGTGAGGCCCACTACCAGGAATGCCTTGGATACAAGATAATTATAACGAACCATTATAGTACACTGGTATAATCAGTGACTTCACACAGCCGAGCCCCGAGGAACAGAGATAAGGGGAGAACCTGCCTCACATAACGAGGTCATTAATCAGCCCGAGCTGACAAAAACCGAACATACAGCCCCTGAGGTATCAGGGTAATTCTATTGGGTTAAAGAAACCTGTATGTAATCTATAATCGTTATGATTGGATTGTGTCCAGCCAAAGTGGGCTGAGTAACTGTAAAGAATTATTGTAAAACATATAAATATCGATGAGTTTCTTTGTTCGTCGGAGAGAAGTGCCTGGATCCAGTCCTGAGGCTTCCTCCCTGCATGCAAAAATAAAGGCCGCATTGGCGTTGGAACCGACTCTGAGTGGAGAGTGATTCTTCTGAGAAAACATTCACGCTAACAGTCAGCTGACACAGCTAGCCTGAGACAGCAAAAGATGGCTGCATGTATTTCCAGCTGGCTTTGAACCAATATATCGTACCCTTTGCCATCTTTGTAATTTATTGTATTTACTTTATAAATTGAATGTGATCAATACATTGGTATTGATAGACAAGAAAACTCACCATTAAATGAATTGCACTGAACAAGTTTTTAAGAGGAATCTGGTCTTTACCCTGTTACAAATCCATATCCAAATGTCCATTTTTTTAAAGTTCAGTTATGTTTACTGTTTACTTGCAATATAGCTTTTTACTTTATCTCTACCTCAGTTATAATGCTGCTTTTTCATGGCTCCATGTTCTACTTATACAAACATATAGGTGTATCCTGTGCTTTCAGTCCAGATGTCTACAAATCCAATGCTTAAAATGCTACTTATGATTGAAAGTTATCAGCTTCTCATAGGAAAGTTAAGGAAATGACTAGTGTTCATTAGCTCTGATGTTTGTCTTTGTACTGAAGGCCCTAACATAGAGGCAGAGTGGCAATGTTAATCACTGTCTGAAACTATGTAAACAGACGAGTATCGTTTTAGTAACATTAAAACATTTAATGCTCGAAAAAAAATAGTTGACTGAAGTGGTGTGTATAAGAGGAGTGTGTGTCACCAAAGAAGCAATTGGGCAGCCCCACCACCGACTGCATGAGGACCTGCAGCCCCAGTCCCCTGCCCTCACTATGTGACTATGAAGGTGACGACTGCAGGGAAAGCAACTTGGTCTGGTCTGCATGTGACTCCAGCCCCACATGACATGGTCGACTCTTAAAATCCTCCGGCCTAGCCAGCTAGCCTGTTGTAAAAACTGTCACCATCCCTCGATCCTCTCGGCATGGGCCATAAATGTGGCCTTGCTGCCATCATCCACATCCCAAGAACATTAAAACAAATTAAATTTGTGACGACGTAATCAGGCATGGACGCGACTAAGACTATATGTTAACCTTCAGAGCACTGACAGATCCAGGGAGTTAAAAAACACTTCCAATTGCTCTGTCTTCTCTTCAACCCAATTTTTCTCCCTCCTAGTTGTATGAATTAACTTTACACTTCCTTCATATCTAACTGTTATCCTTGTTCTAAAAATCTGGAACTTTTGTTCATGAGCAAACTAACCAAACATTTTTAGCTATCTTTTTCCCTCTGCTTCTCTGAAGCTTCCATCCTTTTTGGTTTCTGAACAGCTGAGAATTGGTGCCGAGAAACATTGCTACAGCTACTTGAGGCTCCATGGTGTAAGGGCTGCCACGCTGATGTGATTGCACAGCAGTCTGTGTCCTGTCCCATATACTTTCCACCCTAACCTTGAAAACGCGATTAGGTCCTTGTCATACTCCACCAGAGCGAACACATGATTCTCATCTTCATGTTCAGAGTTTTCTGTGGCCTCACCCAACCTAACTCAGCCATCTTTTACAACACTACAGCTTTGCACACACTGTCTGCTCCTCTGATTCTGCATCACTGCTTGTTCTCGATTCCCTCAGCTCCACTATTGGAACAACACAAAATCTCCATGACTAGCGTCATTAACATAGAGAATGTCCCAAGGCACTACGGAGAGGTAGGTGGTTGGGGGGAGGAGGGGGACATTAGTCATAGATAGACACTGAGTACAAGTTTAGCTTGATCAAAAGGGTGGGTTTTGAGAAGGTTTTTGAAGATGGAGAAACCAGTGGAGAGGCAAAGGGATTTAGAGTAGGAGTTCCAGAGAATGGTGAATAATTGACAGAAGACCTTGCCACTAATTATGGCGTGAGAGAAGGCCGCATGCATGTAAGGCCAAAGTCAGATGACTTAAAGGGTGTGGGAAGCGATATGAGACTAAAGGAGATTGCAGAGATAGAGTGGGATGAGGCCATGGAGCGATTTAAAGATGAGAATGAGCACTTTAAGTTTAGCGCTGCTGAGGCTTGCGCCCCCCCAAATGGGGCGATAAAGAATTTCTAGGCCTTTGTCTAAAAGGATGGATTGGCCCTGAATCTGACTTCAAGGTAAATCTTGTACCTTACATGTATAACACATAAAAAAACTTGCAGTAAACTGCTCATTGGAATATTTTTGGAAGGTCGCTCTCGAAAATTGATATTTCAAATATACTCAATTAACATAATATGATTGTGCTTAAAGAAAGTGAAATTTTGCAGCATTTACATCAAAAAATAGGGTTACCTTTAAAATATGCATTTTGGTATAAATGGTAACTGGGTGGCAAGTTTCTGGTTCCAGTGAGGAGATGAACATTCTCTACATTCTATGCGCAAATATAATATTAATAGCACCTGTGATATGATTCCCAATTAGTCAGGGGTGGCATAATGAGTAATAAGGTTCTGAAAATGAGATTGAATGGGAAATTATTGTGTGTCCTGGAGTCTGTATTATAGGAAATGACTTATGAACTGGAAACCTATATCATGGGAGTCAACAGGAAGTGATTCAAATGAAATTCTACACATGCAAAGGGTTTGGCCAGTGGTTTTCTATACAATAGGAATGAATCAAAGCCAAAGCACAGAAAGCGTTTGTTCAACCTATTGGTTTTCTGCTGGTACTAGCTTTCCTACTGGAGCAACCTGCTCTAATTCCATTTGCCCCGCCCCCATTTCCTTTTACATTCTTTCAGTTCAAATACCTATTCAAATTATGGGGCTGATTCTGCAACCCTGACGGGTACGTGTGAGGTGTGCACATGCCCGTAGAAGCCCCGCAAGTTCCGAGTTCAGTCATGCACTGCGCATGCGCGTGAAACCCAGAATTTGCGATCTGTCAAGAATCCTCTTGACCAATCGTACGAATCTGAAAGACAAGGGCATTTGCTGGCAGAGAGTTGGGCTATTTGCCCAACTTCTGTCCAGCGAATTCTTTTGAGATTCTTACGCCTGATAAAAGCAGGTGTCAGAGTTTTTAAAAAATAGAAAAATAAAATGTTATCACCCATTTATATTTTAAAAACCCTGTCCAATAAGATAAGTTTATTTTAGCCCCGTTAAAACATTTTAAAAATATGTCTAAAATATTTAATTAAATGGCATTTTAATTAATTTTAAACATGCAATTTCTTTTCATTTCATGTGTTTGTGAATTTTTTTAAGTGATTCCCATTCATACTTATGGGGCGTTCCATACAAATGGAATTTCCCATAAATACGAATGGGGATTCCCTTCTTTTATTGGTTGGGCCAGCCCACGTGATCCCATGGGCGTTTGTGAACTGCCTGTGCCCCTGCGTTATGTGGGCCGCTACGTACCTCCCAGGCCACCAGGTAAATTCGAAGAATTTTTGCAAGTCGGAGGCATCCGCCCACCGGAAGTCTCCGACCATAAGTTCTACCCCAACGTTATACTTTCTGCCTCAATAGCTACCTGCCCTATGGCATTCCATGTTCGAAGACTCGATGTGAAAACGTATCTTCTAACTTCCTTCCCCCTTTTTTCTTCCAGCGACAATACTGAATCCTGCTGCATTGTTACTGATTCCGCTACTTAGATTCACAAACTAGAAAGGATTTGGAACATTGCAAATGGGAGGGATCAGCAAACACTTTGGTCCATTCGAAAAGCAATCATGGATCAGGTGTTCATTTACTTGGAATCAACTTGCATTCAAATTCCTCTGTTCATAAAAGGTGGAAAATGGTGGGACTGAACCCAAAGACAAGACCCAGATCATTAAACATAGAAACATAGAAACATAGGCCCTTTGAGCCTGCACCACCATTCAAAATGATCATGTCTGATCATCCAACTTCAGTACCCCTTTCCTGCTTTCTCTCTATATCCCTTGATCCCTTTAGCCGTAAGGGTCACATACAACTCCCTTTTGAATATATCTAAAGAACTGGCCTCAACAACTTTCTGCGGTAGAGAATTCAACAGGTTCACAATTCTCTGAGTGAAAAGGTTTCTCCTCATCTCGGTCCTAAATGACTTACCCCTTATCCTTAGACTGTGACCCCTGGTTCTGGACTTCCCCAACATCGGTAACATTTTTCCTGCATCTAACCTGTCCAATCCCGTCAGAATTTTATATGTTTCTATGAGATCCCCTCTCATTCTTCTAATTTCCAGTGAATATAAGCCTAGTTGATCCAGTCTTTCTTCATATGTCAGTCCTGCCATCCCGGGAATCAGTCTGGCAAACCTTCGCTGCACTCCCTCAATAGCAAGAATTAGGAGACTCAGATTAGGAGACCAAAACTGTTGTGTTCCTAACACAGATGAGACTGCACGCAGGGAGGTTAAAGTAACAATGACCTCAGTCTTTATTAAGACACTCCAGAGTGAATAACAGGCCTTAGGGACTGGCTTATATACAGTGCTCCCAAGGGATGCTGGGATCCCTTGGGACTTCAGGGGATGCTCTCCCTCGTGGCGGAACATGAGAGTGCATGCTTTACAGATACACAACATCACTCCCCCCGCAAAGTCAAAGTATTTACAAGGTGAGGCAGTCGGGAGCCTTTCTTGCCCTGGTGGACCGCCTCGGTACAAATGTCTGTTCTGGTGTATTTGCTGTGCCCTCACTGGGCTGGCGTGTTGTTGGCCCTGCAGGGCTGCTGTGTGAGCCTGGCCTTGCTGGGTTGTTGGGCGTGATGGGTTTGATTTCCTGGTCCGGCGTGTTGTCACTGATCCTACTCCCTTCTTTGGCTATCACCGTGCCCGCGATCCACTTGGGACCACATCCATAGTTTAGCACATACACAGGGTCATTCAGATCAATTTCCAGTGGCACAGTGGCGTGACCATGATTTACATTTTGTTGCTGCTGCCTGCTCTCTACCTGATCATGCAGGTTGGGGTGAACCAGCGAGAGTCTGGTTTTAAGTGTCCTTTTCATGAGTAGCTCAGCTGGGGGCACCCCTGTGAGCGAGTGGGGTCTCGTGCGGTAGCTGAGCAGTACTCGGGACAGGCGTGTTTGGAGTGAGCCTTCTGTGTCTCGTTTAAGGCTCTGTTTGATTGTTTGTACTGCCCGCTCTGCCTGCCCATTGGAGGCTGGTTTAAACGGGGCCGAGGTGACATGTTTGATTCCATTGCGGGTCATGAATTCTTTAAATTCGGCACTGGTGAAACATGGCCCGTTGTCACTGACCAGTATGTCAGGCAGGCCGTGGGTGGCAAACATGGCCCTCAGGCTTTCAATGGTGGCGGTGGCGGTGCTTCCCGACATTATTTCACATTCAATCCATTTTGAAAAAGTATCCACCACCACCAGGAACATTTTATCGCGAAACGGACCCGCATAGTCGACATGGATCCCCGACCATGGTCTGGAGGGCCAGGACCACAAACTTAGTGATGCCTCTCTGGGCGTGTTGCTCAAACTGAGCACACATGCTGCATTGCCGTACACAGGACTCTAAGTCAGAGTCGATACCGGGCCACCACACGTGGGATCTGGCTATCGTTTTCATCATTACTATACCCGGGTGTGTGCTGTGGAGATCCGAGATGAACGTCTCCCTGCCCTTTTTGGGTAGCACTACGCGGTTACCCCACAACAGGCAGTCTGCCTGAATGGACAGCTCGTTCTTTCGCCGCTGGAACGGCTTGTTTAGCTCTTGCATTTCAACAGGGATGCTGACCCAGCTCCCATGCAGTACACAGTTCTTTACTCGGGACAGCAGAGGATCTTGGCTGGTCCAAGTCTGAATCTGGCAGGCCGTGACAGGTAAGTTATCATTTTCAAACACTTCCATGACCATCAACAAGTCTGCGGACTGTGCCACCATCAACAAGTTTGCAGGCTGCGCCATTTCCACCCCCGTGGTGGGCAATGGTAGCCGACTGAAAGCATCCGAACAGTTCTCGGTGCCTGGCCTGTGGCGGATGGTATAGTTATATGCTGATAGCGCGAGTGCCCACCTTTGTATGCGGGCTGAGGCATTAGTATTTATCCCCTTGTTTTCAGCGAACAGGGATATGAGGGGCTTGTGATCGGTTTCTAGCTCAAATTTGAGGCCAAACAGGTATTGATACATTTTCTTTACCCTGAACACACATGCTAATGCCTCTTTCTCAATCATACTGTAGGCCCTCTCGGCCTTAGACAAGCTCCTGGAAGCATAGGCGACAGGTTGCAACTTCCCCGCAATGTTAGCTTGTTATAATACACACCCGACGCCATACGACGACGCACCACATGCTAGCATGAGTCTTTTACACGGGTTATACAATACAAGCAGCTTGTTGGAGCATAAAATGTTTTTGGCTTTCTCAAAAGCAATTACTTGTTTTTTTCCCCATACCCAGTTCTCACCTTTACGCAATAACACATGTAGGGGCTCTAAGAGGGTTCTTAACCCCGGTAGGAAGTTATCAAAATAGTTGAGGAGTCCCAGGAACGACCGCAGCTCCGTGACGTTCTGTGGCCTGGGTGTGTTCCTGATAGCCTCTGTCTTGGTGTATGTGGGCCGAATACCGTCCGCCGTGATTTTTCTCCCCAAAAACTCCACTTCTGTTGCCATGAAGATGCATTTCAACCTCTTCAGCGCAGCCCTACGCGATCCAGTCGCTGGAGGACCTCCTCCAGGTTTTGTAGGTGCTCAACAGTGTCCTGACCCGTGACGAATATGTTGTCCTGAAAAACCACCGTGCGTGGTATCGACTTGAGAAGGCTCTCCATGTTTCTCTGGAAGTTCGCTGCAGCCGACCGAATTCCAAACGGGCATCTGTTGTAGATGAACAGTCCCTTGTGCATGTTGATACAGGTGAGACCCTTCGAAGGCTCCTCCAGCTCCTGCGTCATGTAGGCCAAAGTCAGGTCATGCTTGGTGAACATCTTGCCTCCTGCCAGTGTCACAAATAGGTCGTCTGCCTTAAGTAGTGGGTATTGGTCCTGTAGCAAGAAACAATTAATAGTTACTTTATAATCGCCGCAAATCCTGACCGTGCCATCACTTTTGAGTACTGGAACAATCGGGCTGGCCCACACGCTGAATTCCACTGCGGAGATGATGCCCTTGCGTTGCAGCCTGTCCAGCTCGATTTCCACTCTCTCCCTCATCATGTGAGGTACTGCTCGCGCCTTGTTGTGAATGGATCGTGCCTCTGGGACCAAGTGGATCTGCACCTTCACCCCGGAAAAGTTTCCAATGCCTGGCTCAAAAAGGGAAGGAAATTTGTTAAGAACCTGGGTACATCATGCCACAGGTCGGTGCCCCACAGACCGTGAGGAGGACCACTCTCCTTTTTGCAGCGCTTCTTTCTCCGTCCAGCTCGTTAGCTACAAAGTACTGGTCTAGCCATTCGACATAGGCTTCCCAGTCCTCACCCTCCAAGAACTTCTCCAGGATGCCCACAGTTTACTGCATCTTTGCATTGGATTCGTGTATTCGTCGCCAGTTGTTGTGTTCTTAACACAGGTGAGATTGCACACATGGAGGTTAAAGTAACAGTGACCTCAGTCTTTATTAAGACACTCCAGAGTGAGGAACAGGCCTTAGGAGCCGGCTTATATACAGTGCTCCCAAGGGATGCTGGGATCCCTTGGGACTTCAGGGGATGCTCTCCGTGGTGGCGGAACATGGGAGTGCATGCTTTACAGATACACAACAAAAACTGTGCACAATATTCAAGGTGTGGCCTCACCAAGGCCCTGTAGAACTGCAGTAAGACCTTCCTGCTCCTATACTCAAATCTTCTCGCTATGAAGGCCAACATGCCATTTGCCTTCTTCACCGCCTGCTGTACCTACATGCCAACTTTCAATGACTGATGTGCCATGACACCCAGGTCTTGATGTACCTCCCATTTTCCTAATCTGTCACCATTCAGATAATATTGTGCCTTCCTGTTTTTGCCCCCAAAATGGATAACCTCACATTTATCTACATTATACTGCATCTGCCATGCATTTGCCCACTCACCTAACCTGTCCAAGTCACCCTGCAGCCTCTTAGCATCCTCCTCACAGCTCACACTGCCACCTAGCTTAGTGTTATCTGCAAACTTGGAGATACTACATTCAATTCCTTCATCTAAATCATTAATGTATATTGAAAATAGCTGGGAGCCCAGCACTGAACCTTGCGATACTCCACTAGTCACTGCCTGTCATTCTGAAAAGGACCTGTTTATTCCTACTCTTTGATCCTGTCAGCCAACCAGTTCTCTATCCACGTCAGTACATTACCCCCAATATCATGTGCTTTAATTTTGCACACGAATCTCTTGTGTGGGACCTTGTCAAAAGGGTTTTGAAAGTCCAAATACACCACATCCACTGGTTTTCCCTTGTCCACTCTACTCATTACATCCTCAAAAAATTCTAGAAGCTTTGTCAAGCATGATTTCTCTTTCATAAATCCATGCTGACTTGGACCGATCCTGTCACTGCTTTCCAAATGCGCTGCTATTACATCTTTAATAATTGATTCCAGTATTTTCCCCACTACCGATGTCAGGCTAACCGGTCTGTAATTCCCTGTTTTCTCTCTCCCTCCTCTTTTTAAAAATGGGATTACATTAGCTACCCTCCAATCTATAGGGACTGATCCAGATTCCATGGAATGTTGGAAAATGACCCACCGATTCAACTACTATTTCTAGGGTCACTTCCTTAAATACTCTGGGGTGCAGACTATCAGGCCCTGGGGATTTATCGGCCTTCAATCCCATCAATTTCCCTAACACCATTTCCTGACTAAAAAGGATTTCCTTCAGTTCCTCCTTCTTGCTAGACCCTCAGTCCCCTATTATTTTTGGGCGGCTATTCGTGGCTTCCTGAGTAGACACCTCAAGTTGCTGGAGAAATACCATCAGCGATATCACCACAAGATCCTGCCAATCCCCTGGGAGGACAGACACACAAACATTAGCGTCCTCGTTCAGGCCAACATCCCCAGCTGACCACACTTGATCAGCTCCGCTGGGCAGGCCACATGCATAGTTCGCATGCCAGACACAAGACTCCCAAAGCAAGCACTCCACTCGGAACTCGTTCATGGAAAACGAGCCAAAGGTAGGCAGAGGAAACGTTACAAGGACACCCTCAAAGCCTCCCTGATAAAGTGCGACACACCCACTGACACCTGGGAGTCCTTGGCCATAGACCGCCCTAAGTGGAGGAAGTGCATCCGGGAGGGCGCTGAGCTCCTCGAGTCTCATCGCCGAGAGCATGCAGAAATCAAGCGCAGGCAGCAGAAGGAGCGTGTGGCAAACCAGGCTCCCTGCCCACCCTTTCCTTCAACGACTATCTGTCCCACCTGTGACAGAAACTGTGGTTCTCATATTAGACTGTACAGCCACCTAAGAAGTTATGCTAGGATTGGAAGCAAGTCTTCCTCGATCCCGAGGGACTGCTTATGATGATGATGAGTGAAGACAGAATGCAAGTATTTGTTCAATTGGTCTGTCATTTCCTTGTTCCCCATTATGAATTCACCTGATTCTGACTGCAAGGGACCT
Source organism: Pristiophorus japonicus (assembly GCF_044704955.1). NCBI lineage: Eukaryota > Metazoa > Chordata > Chondrichthyes > Pristiophoridae > Pristiophorus > Pristiophorus japonicus. The sequence goes on from NC_091990.1 coordinate 52,457,372, forward strand.
ACATTAGTCTACACTAATCTTTTTCTCTTCACATATCTATAGAAGCTTTTGCAGTCAGTTTTTATGTTCCCTGCAAGCTGAATGAAATGAATGATCCTTTCTTCTCATTGTGTTCTTAAGCATTTCATTGCTAATGAATAGAGAAATGATGTGTGTTTTATTATCATCAGGGGAACCACTTTCAGATGACTGATTGTGCCCCATTCCTTCAGTTCGGGGTTGTGGAAGTTGCAGCTTGTTAATCATCCCTCTCTGTGGGCCCACATACACTGGGAACAGGGAGCTGTCCTGAGGAGATGCACTTAAGTAAGAATCCAAAATACCACAAACTAGAAAATGGCTGGAAAATACATTCTTAAAACAGTAATGCCCAACTGTTGGTGGCTGTGTTGAAGGTGTTAGTGTTGCATTGTTCCGATGCTCATACAGTCACCTCGAACTGAATGCTAACATGAAAATTTCCGCATAGTTAGATCCTCAAACACTCATTCGACCAAGTCACTGCCCACAGTCCACATTAACTTGGCACGTGGAAATTAACAACTGAGTCATAGGAAAGTTATACTGGTTGTATTTGGCTTACCACCAGTGCACACTCTGTGATGTTATTTGGGAGTGAAGGCCCGTGAATGGAATTTAGTCATGTGGTACAAGACCATCACAAAATGCAACCTGCAGCAGATGGAGGGAGAACTTTGAAACATTCCCAAATGGTTTCTACGATTAATATTATTCAGCCATCGGATGCTGGTGAGTGGGCTCTGTGAATCTATAAAAAGCATCAATTCAGAGAGCTCTTTTTTTCTGGCCATGCAACGATGTGAAGCCAGCAGTATAGCTCAGTTCTGAAGGCCTTATGTTCCTGGTCTGAAGCCAGGCTTTAATGGTTTAACTATGCCTTTAATGGTCCTGTCTGATAACTACCAGGAACCAAGAATGCCAATATAATTCCAAGATGTGTCACTGTCATTACTTAATTTTATTATTAAAATTAAATTAAAATTCTACTTTTTAATTAATTATTTCTATTCTAATGTGTAAATATACTCATATTGACTTATTTGATTCTGTAATGGTACATGGGACCAACTTCACTCACAGAAATCATGTTCCAACTTAACAACAACTTGTATTTATATAGCACCTTTAATGCAGTGAAATATCCCAAGGCGCTTCACAGGAGTGTTATGACACAAAGAATTTGACACCGAGCCACATAACGAGAAATTAGGTCAGATGACCAAAAGCTTCTTCAAAGAGGTAGGTTTTAAGGAGCGTCTTAAAGGAGGAAAGAGAGGTAGAGAGGCAGAGAGGTTTAGGCAGAGAATTCCAGAGCTTGGGGCCTAGGCAACAGATGGCATAGCCACCAATGGTTGAGCGATTATAATCAGGGATGCTCAAGAGGGCAGAATTAGAGGAGCGTAGACATCTTGGTGGGGGTTGTGGGGCTGAAGGAGATTACAGAGATAGGGAGCGACTATGGCCATGGAGGAATTTGAAAACAAGGATGTGAATTTTGAAATCGCGGCATTGCTTAACCGGGAGCCAATATAGATCAGCAAGCACAGGGGTGATGGATAAATGGGACTTGGAACGAGTTAGGGCATGGGCAGCTGAGTTTTGGATCACCACTAGTTTACGTAGGGTAGAATATGGGATGCCAGCCAGGATAGTGTTGGAATAGTCAAGTCTTGAGGTAACAAAGGCATGGATGAGGATTTCAGCAGCGGATGAGCTGTGGTGGGGCGGAGACGGGTGATGTTACGGAGGTTTTAGTTATGCTGCAGAGATGTGGCTGAAAGCTCATTTCAGGGTCAAATATGACACCAAGGTTGCGATCAGTCTGGTTCAGCCTCAGACAGAAGTTGGGGAGAGGGATAGAGTCAGTGACTGTCTGTCTGTCTGTAGCTTTTGAAGACAATCAGACCAAATCGCTTTCTTAGATTGTGATAACAATGCTTGCCTTAACTCAGCACCTCTGCTGCTGAAAGCTTTAGCCATGCTTTTTTCACCGACAGACTCAATTTTGCTAATGCCCAATGCACTGACTGGCCTTCTATCCTGCACCCTCCATAAGATCAAATTGGTTCAATATGTAACTATTCTGCCCTATCACTCCATTATCATTGACCTAGTTTGGCTGCCGGTCCCCCCCAACACATAATACGCATTGGGCCACGTGGCGCTGCCGCGTCCGAGGGGCTCCTCCCTCAATTAAAGAGAAGGGCCCATGCTACACACTCCGCCAAAGAAGAAGCCACCTACCTGGTTCACTGGGGAGCGGGGTGTAAGGGGTGGTCTCCAGGGGGGGGTCAGGTTCACCTCTGACCTACATGAGCAGTTAAAATTGCTCCCACTCCCTTGGGTTCTAGACTCTGGATTTATTTGGGGGTGTGATAATGTGCAAAAGGCAACTGGTTTGATGCAAAAGAACTTTGATTTTATTACAGACAAGAAAATACAATGTTAAACTTATAATCACTCTAATAAAGAACAATACATTACACATTCAAAGGGGGTTACAGTAAAATTTACACCTCCCACCTCCCAATACCTAATCCTAGCTAGGTTAGATACCAGGGTGGGCAAGGCTATGCTTACCAATCCTTTCTGCTCCGTTAGCGGTAATTCATGATTTCGGGGTTCGTTGAATTCTGTAGGTTCTGTTTGCCGTACCCCGAACGTCGGAGAAGATTTTTTACTGTGCAATCTTCAGTTGGGTTGAGTCCGCTGATGCGGTAAGGCGCGTTTTGGATTTGTGGGGTAAGTACCCGTTTTCTTTTGTTAGAAGTAGGTTTTTACAGTTCTTTCGGTAATGTTTTACCCGTTGGTAGCTTAGCAACAGCTTGTAGAGTAGAAACGTTTGATTCTTCGGTTTCTTTCTGTTGGAGTTTTGTTTCAAGTTTGGTTGATTGCGGTAGTTTCGGTGGAGCCACATTGGCTGTGGTCGGTTGCTGCCGCGATGGTGATGTTCTTCTTTCCTTTTGAACTTCAGGACTTCGAGGCTGGAGAAGTTGGTTTTCAACTATCGTGTTGGTTTCTCTCCTTCTTGATGGCATAGTCATAGTATGGCATACCCTTTGTTACAACAGCAGGCCAGTTATACTGTTTGAGTTGGCCTATTCTTCGTGTCAAATCAGTCTAGAATTCTTTGTTTAAATTTGGCGGGCTTGACGTTTTTTTGTAATATTTTGGCGGGCTCGTTAAAAGTTAATATGTCTTGGGTGGGTTGCTCTTCTAAATCTGTTTCCTGATGGAAATATTAGCTTGGTGATCGCAATGTCCTTTTTTGCTTGGTTTTTGCATATAGGCTGTCGTGGGCCCTATGTCCTTATTCATGTTGAAGATGGCTTTTCTCGGTTCAGTTTGATGGCTGGCCATCTCTGAGTTGTTGTTCTAATGTTAATGACTCTTGAGGAGAAGGGTTTTTGAATATCCATTTCTCCAGACAATGACTTTAGTCCCAACACCCAGACAGTTCCAATAGTCAAGTTGGCTCCTTTAGTTCCTTAGGCCCACCCACAGACTTGAATTTGTCTTGTAAAAGTCCAAAATTCGATTAAAGTTCGTAGTTTCTTTCATAAGCACTTTAGGATTTCAAACTTTCCGGTAGATAGTCCGAAATTAAATTTATTTTCCATTGAGCCCAAACACTGCAGGGGTTCCCGTGAATTTTGACCTTTCAGTCCCCCGGTGACACTCTACACACTTGAGTCTCAAGCAACGTAAGCAAAATTCCTGATCCTGAGAGTCAACCTTCCCTGCATTTACACTAGCTAAACATTAATGTGCATCCCCCTTTGAAATGCAATGCAATTTGCAGGCGAATACAATCACTATAATTCGGTTACAGCATAGAGGGGTTCCGATGCCCCTCCTTTACTCTGTTTTCACAGCAAAATAATGGTATACAGTCAAACACAACTTTAAGTACAGTAAAAAAAAAAGTACACAGTTAAACAGATTTTTAAGTAACACCCTTACAACACTCGATATTTGCGTTTTACATCAGGTAAAATCAAACACAAATTAAACATGGTAGTATGGTGTCACCCCTACCTGCGTGACTCCCAAGTTCGGCCAAGGAATGTACAGCACCCTTTGGTGCCTGACCTGACGGCCTCTGCGTTTCACTCGGCAACTGAGACACCATAAGTAAAGAATAATCGCAAGTTGACAGATAACTAAAGTATGGGAAGCGATTCGGATCCAGACTAGGACTTCTATATTTCTGAAAAGGTCCCACCAAGGCGGAATTGTGATCTCGAGAATCTTTCTCCCTATCTCAATTGTTTTCTATTCTAGAGTGTAGAAGTGTTTTTGTGAAATAATTACAGCTTTTAGCAGAGCGGTAAGATGTTCGGGTAGAGGGGGAATTGCATAGCCAAAATGTACAACATAATCCTACAGGTTTGTAATGTTTTCCTTCACAGTGAGGTGGACAGTGGAGGGTTCAGGAATGGGGACAATCCATTCCTGGGCCACTTGAACTGATGCCTCAGGTTTATTGCAAAAACTGCTGTCACTTACCGGACACCAGAAGTGTCCATGCTGGTAGTGGGGCGCACTGGTGGTGACACAATATGTCCCACCCCCTATGTATGCTACCTGTGGAGGGACATGGTCTTGTGCAATTACCTCCATGGTGCAGTTAATGGGCTGTGCACCAGCAGCTTTAAACCCACACTGTGACTTTGAATGGGCACTCAAGTACTGGGGACACAGTATTATGTGTGCACCCCGGCTCCGGCACCTGGAGAGGTCAGTATCCATCATAGTGTGCTCCCACTTTATGACACAGGGTGGGACCGCTGTGAAAGAAATGTGGGCACCTCCCTGAATAAGCCCAATGTTCTCCACCCGGTATACCGGTGTGGGTCGGGCTGTCCCACCCATGACCGGCATCCTTAGTACGATTCCCATAATAGTGTGGTTAGATTTCCCGCAGTCTACTGGGACAGGGTAGGTTTCAGAGGCTAGGCGGAGCTGGCATGGGCTTAGTGAATTGCTGTACGGGCGGAGGGCTGCGAGGTGCTTGTTACTGATCCAGGAGGGGAGTAAACTTTGTTTTAAATTATCCAGGTTGTTGCGGCCCTCGCCCAACAACCATGCCCCATACAGTACGCACACCTCGTTCTGTGCAGCCTGGTCTGAAGCATTCCTATCCTCCCGTGTGAGTGCCTGGGCATGTTTTTCCAGCTCAGCCACTATTTCTTTTAAATGGACAGTCATAGCCTGGTCCTCGTGTAGTTCTGAGCCTACTACAGTTTTCTCTTGTTTCAGGATTTTCCTCAATTGGTTCTTTAAACCTGTGTTTGCAGTTCTGTGTGTTCTAGGCTATTTATTACAGAGGATGCTGTATTGTAGGCAGTGAAAACGTCGTTTATGATTCCCCTTCTAGGTCTCCCAAGCCCATGGTGTCCTTTGTGTTTAGGGTGTATAGGTCTGCTTTGTCTACATTTCCAAAGTCTAACTCATAAAATTTGTTGAATATTTCTCTAAGTATGGCCTCGTATAGCAGCTGTTTCCTTTGGGCACCTAGCAGGTCGGTGTACCTTGGTAAGGTTTAAAATTACTGAAGCTACTGCATAATGTACCCCCTGGTATAACACCTTTTCGGTCGGTACCAATACTAATCCGTTTCCTGGTCCTGGTAGGACACCTTTCTATTATTGTGCGTATTGGCAGGGTTGTGGGTGGGGGTTTCTTAATGTGTGCTCTTAGTTCGGTGGCGTTAATTGGGAGTGGGGAGTGTGGGACCGCGCACCCGTGTAGGCTAGAATCCCACCCCATCCCTTCCCCTTCATCTTGCCATTGCCTGGCGAAGGTGATTGATATGCCTGCAGGACAAATATTCTCTGATCCCTACATGCAAATGTAAATTCCTTGTTCGGATTCCCACTGTTTGTCCCAATATACTTTCCCTCCTCCCCGTGTCCCTGTGATGGTGCGGTACGTATCATTACCGAGTCTTTCCCAGTCCGATTCCTAGTCCCATGCGTCCTTGCTGAGTTTTCTGAGCCACCACCATCTTCCCAGGGGAATCTTTCCTTTGCAAGTCAAACATACACGTTTTCCCTCTGTAACACTGACTCGGGCAGCGACGATCCATATCCGGGAGCATGGAACTGAGGCCTCCCCGTAGGTAAACCCTTCCTGGTTGGAGTAGTGGGTAGAATTAGATCCCATCCACCCTGGCCATCTTTCCTCGTGGGCGTAAACGGCGAATTCTTCCATGGCTGGGGTGTCACCCCCAGCGGTTACGATCGGTGCTCTTTCTCTTGAGCACCCACAGATGAGGGATTCTTCCACGTCTCCTCAGCTGCCATTGCTCATCCTTATCAGGGCGAGCAGAAACAGGACCCTTTCCATACTGTTCTCCTTCTGTAGGGGCACATAAAACAGATTGTCTAGTCCTGAGAAAGCTCTCTGGTTTGACAAAGATGACCGAGCTCCAATTTGGGCTCTCTTCCTTTCAGACATAGTCGAGTCTTTAATCAACTGGCTGACTTATTCAGTTCCTTATGGACTGATGTCTGCTTCTAACTTTTATCTCACAGCCATTTTGCTTGTTATCTCACTGGTGCTTCCCTTAATAGTTATACCGGTAGAATCTTCTTACTCCCAGGTGTGCCTCTTTTAATAGCTGCACAGGTAGATTCTTTTCCTTACCCCAGTAACTAATACATATATCACTATCATTACATATCACTCTCATTACATGGACAAATCTTACACTACTCTAAATTACTCACTAGACATTCTTAAATTCATATTGTACTATATATGTACATCTGCCACCCATCTCCGGGTGGCCAGGTTAATTCCTGCTTTCTCCTTCCATCTCTGGCCTCTGCGTGTCCAGCGGGACTGATAGTAGATCGGCCTGTATCGCAAGACCCGGAGTGTCCTGACTGGAGGTGGGTTTGAGTCAAACACTATTGGGAGAACATCCCCTCCAGTTCTGCAGCACACCGCTCCTTTGTGGGTGGCTGCCCGGTTCGTTGCACCCCCTGGTCAAGGGCTACGGGCTGGGGACTCCCACTTGGTGTCTGGTCCACCGCTATCTCTCATTGCCCAAGGCTACCGACTGGTGTCCCTGCTCACGGGCTGGTCTCTGACCTTAGGTACCCTTTCGCAGCTGGTCCCTTTCCCGGGGCTGGACCATTTAAATTGAAGCACTGGTGACCACGGAGTCCTTGGCTGTGGTGTACGGGGAATCCTTCTTAAGGCTCTGGCTGCTGGGGATGCATCCGAGTCCCAGATGACTTGGGGGACAGCTCCTCCAGTAATACAGCCCACCGCCCCTCTAGGTGCAGTTTGTGGGTCTGCCACATCCCCTGTGGGAATTTCACAGTCAGGAGCTGCTGGCTGGGGGTCCTTGTCTTTGGCATGGTTCACCATTTTTGGCTGTCCCTTACATTTTGCTGCTGCCCCTGGGTTGTAAAGTTTGCACTGATTTATGTGGAACCACTTGTACGGCGGGGCAATTTTATGGCATAGACCATGGGGCTTGCCTTGTTGACAATGTGGTACGGTCCCATGTACAGTGCCTCAAAGACCCCTACTCTAGCGTAGTTCCTCACCATGACCTGCTCCCTTATCTCCCACTCATGGTGTTTGCGGGGTTCCAGCAACAGTTGGTTGCTCCGATGCTGTTTTTCCATGTTGTTAGCAGCCTGCCAGTGGATCTGTTTAAGGTGTTCAAACAGACTCCTGACAAAGCTGTCCCGGTTCGCTTCCCTAAGCTGAGCTTCCGTGAGTATCGGAGCTAACACATGGGTGGGAGTTCGCATGGCTCTGCCGGTCATGAACTCGTACGGGGAGTACCCCGTGCTCTTTGACTGGCTGGCCCAGATCCCCATGAGGACCAGTGGTAAGACCTCTACCCACCCCTTGGGTGAGTCACCTGTCTCTTTGCGCAGCCTTTCTCTGATGGTGCGGTTTAAATGCTCCACAGGCCCGGATGACTGCGGGTTGTGGGCGACATGCCATTTTCCTTTGATGCCGAGCACCTTAAGAGTGTCCTGCATCACCTGCCCGGTGAAGTGACTCCCTTGGTCAGACTCCACGTATTGTGGTACTCCCCATCAAGAGAATACTTCTCTGACCAGGATCCTGGCTGTTCCCAGGGCAGTGGCTGTTCGGCATGGGAAGGCTTCCACCCATTTGGTGAATCCATCCACTAATACTAGGCAGTACTTGTAGCCTCCCTAGGCAGTGGATAGGGGCCTGATGTAATCGATTTGGATCAACTGCCAGGGTCCCTCTACCTTCCTGATATGTCCCATCGACTCCTTTCTTTTCTGGGGATCGGGGTTGTTGGCCGCACACACCAGACAGCTAGCACAGAACTCCGGATATCTTCCCTGAGTCCTGGCCACTACCCTGTCTGTTTCCCTGTTCCACTCGTTGCCAAGTGGTCTCAGGTCCGGGGTGTCCTGCTCCTGGACCCTCGTGGGCCAGCTGGAGGAATTTTCTCTGGTGTTGTTGCGGTACTACCCATTGATCCCCCGTGAACACAATGCCTTATTTAATGGCAATTGCTGCGGTGCTGTACGGGCCATCTACCCTTTTTCCTTTTTCTAGCGTGTTCAGGACAGTTTTGAAGGCAGGGTTTTGGGTCTGAACCGTTTTTAGGTCCAGGGGCAAAGCTATCCCTGCCTTCCCTGCCGTACCCATCCTGCCCCTGACTGCTGCGATGGGTCCGAGGTTGTACGGATCCCAGAGCTTGCCCATGCGGGCCCCCTGCTTGACCAACATGTCAGCCTGCTGGTTTCCCTCTCTACGGGGTTCAGTGGTGGAATGTGCCTTCACCTTATGTATATAGATATTCCCTTCCTCCCCTATGGCTTTCATGATCTTTTCCAGTAAGGGCTTAATTGCCAGGGGTCTCCCGTCTGCGGATGTGTACCCGCGACGGGACCAGATAGCTAGGTACTCTGTACACGATTTGCAGGTGAACATACTGTCCGAGCAAATTGTGTATGGGGTAGGGAATTCTACGTACACCACCGCAGACAGTTCAGCGTGCTGGCCGCTCATAGTACTGGGCAGTTTAATCGCCAGGGCAATGCCTGCCTCGAGGTCATAAACTCCACAGTCTGTGAGTCGTTCACCCGCTAATACTGTGCCTGAACCGTCCACATAGATCTCTCAGCCTGTGGGGTGTAACCCAGCCCGAAAGCCTACGTTAATTTCCCAAAACCCTTCTACGGAATACCGGTGGGCTGCCCCTGGATAAATCATGTTGGCTGCGAGTCTTGGCTCGCAGAGATCCTTTACCCTTAGGTCCATTTGAGAGAGGAGCAGGGTCCAGCTAGCAATGCGGGCACTGCTCACTGTCCCGTCCTTGATTCTCCCATCCAGGAGCATTTGGGTGGGCGTATGGTGGATAAGGAGTGTGATAGGGGACCCCCCTGCGAAGATCAGTGATCTTTTCACAGCCCAGGAGCCGCTCACAGTTGGAGTATCCCTTCTCCACGTCCGTGAGTATCCTGGAGGAGTAGACCACTGGCCTCAGCCGGCCGTGCCATTCTTGGAGCAGTACTACGCTCAGGCTGTCCCCACTGGCTGCTACCTCCAGGAAAAACTTTTTGCTGAGTCCTTAACTCTTAAACATAATCACACGAGGCACGTACTGCAGGCATAGTCACTCTGTGACCTTCACCTTTATTACCGGGACCAAGGAGTGCTGGCCCTGCGAGGGACCTCCCCTTATATACCTGAATCTCCAGGTAAGGAGTGTCTCCCACAAGTACACCCCGTGTGGTCAAGGTGTGCATTTCTAGTAAGTATGCACAGTATGTAGTGGTTACACGAGGGTTACAATTGTATAAGGGTTACAGTAGTATGCTGGTTACATACATGACATCACCTCCGCCCCTCACGTCTTTTTGACTCAAAGGTTAAATCTATCAGGTGGTCGACGTTCGCTCGTGGAGCGCCGCAGTTGAGGCTCTGGTGGCTGAGCCTTGGCATGCGTTTCAGTCACCTGAGGTGATTCCGTCCTGTCCGGGCTGGCCGCAGGGACTGTGCATGCTGGTGATTGTCCTTGTTGCTCGTCCACTGGCAGTGGTGTGGTTGACACCTCATGCTCTTCTTCATGTTCATCGGTGTCTATGCTGAACCTTTTCTTTACTTGGTCCAAGTGTTTGCGGCATATCTGCCCATTATTGAGTCTGACCACTATGACCCTGTTTCCCTCTTTACCAATTACGGTGCCCTCCAGCCACTTGGGTCCCAATGCATGGTTAAGTACAAATACGGGATCATCCATTTCTATAAACCTCTCCCTTGAGTTACGATCGTGGCACTCGGTTTGGGACTGGCTTTTGCCCTCAACAATGTCTGCCAGGGTTGGGTGGATGAGGGACAGCCACGTTTTGAGCATACGTTTCATGAGGAGTTCCGCAGGGAACGCCTGTGAGCGAGTGCGGCCGGGACCTATAGGCCAGCAGGAGGCGCGATAGTCGGTATTGCAGAGAGGGTCCTTGGATGCGGAGCATGCCTTGCTTTATGACTTGGATCGCACGTTCTGCCTGGCCATTGGAAGCCGGCTTGAACGGTGCCATCTAGACAGGTTTGATGCCATTACCCGACATAAACTCCTGGAATTCATGGCTGGTGAAACACGGGCCATTGTCGCTGACCAGAATGTCCGGTAAGCCGTGGGTCGCGAAAGCCGTGCGTAGGCTCTCCATGGTGATGGATGTCGTGCACGAGTTTAATATGATGCACTCGATCCATTTCGAGTATGCATCGACAATTATCAAGAACATTTTTCCCATGAACGGGCCCACATAGTCCACGTGAATGCGTCACCAAGGCTTGGTGGGCCAGGGCCACGGGCTGAGCGGGGCCTCCCTGGGGGCATTGCCGAGCTGGGCACACGTCGTGCACCTGCGAACCCAGTGTTCCAGGTCTGATTCAATCCCCGGCCACCATACATGTGACCGGGCAATGGCCTTCATTAACACGATGCCAGGGTGCACGCTGTGGAGTTCCCTGATGAATGTTTCCCTCCCCTTCTGGGGCATGACCACTCGGCTGCCCCATAGCAGGCAGTCGGCTTGGCTGGAGAGCTCATCCATCCGTCTCTGAAACGGTCTGACCTCCTCGGGGCACGCCCCTTGCGTGAGCGCCCAATCCCCCATCAGGACACATTTCTTTATCATGGATAGGAGGGGGTCCCTGTTGGTCCAGAGTTTGATCTGGCGGGCTGTGATGGGGGAGCCTGCGGTTTCAAAAGCCTCGACGGCCATGACCATGAGCTGCAGAACACCAAAGGGCAAAAAACGTTAGTGGGAGTTGTGTAGAGACCTCCAAACAGTAGTAGTGATGTTGGGGAGGGCATCAAACAGGAAATTAGGGGTGCATGCAATAAAGGTGCAGCAGTTATAATGGGTGACTTTAATATGCACATAGATTGGGCTGGCCAAACTGGAAGCAATACGGTGGAGGAGGATTTCCTGGAGTGCATAAGGGATGGTTTTCTAGACCAATATGTCGAGGAACCAACTAGGGGGGAGGCCATCTTAGACTGGGTGTTGTGTAATGAGAGAGGACTAATTAGCAATCTCATTGTGCGAGGCCCCTTGGGGAAGAGTGACCATAATATGGTGGAATTCTGCATTAGGATGGAGAATGATACAGTTAATTCAGAGACCATGGTCCAGAACTTAAAGAAGGGTAACTTTGAAGGTATGAGGCGTGAATTGGCGAGGATAGATTGGTGAATGATACTTAGGGGGTTGACTGTGGATGGGCAATGGCAGACATTTAGAGACCGCATGGATGAACTACAACAATTGTACATTCCTGTCTGGGGTAAAAATAAAAAAGGGAAGGTGGCTCAACCGTGGCTATCTAGGGAAATCAGGGATAGTATTAAAGCCAAGGAAGTGGCATACAAATTGGCCAGAAATAGCAGCGAACCTGGGGACTGGGAGAAATTTAGAACTCAGCAGAGGAGGACAAAAGGTTTGATTAGGGCAGGGAAAATGGAGTACGAGAAGAAGCTTGCAGGGACCATTAAGGCGGATTGCAAAAGTTTCTATAGGTATGTAAAGAGAAAAAAGTTAGTAAAGACAAACGTAGGTCCCCTGCAGTCAGAATCAGGGGAAGTCATAACGGGGAACAAATAAATGGCAGACCAATTGAACAAGTACTTTGGTTCAGTATTCACTAAGGAGGACACAAACAACCTTCCGGAGATAAAAGGGGTCAGATGGTCTAGTAAAGAGGAGGAACTGAGGGAAATCTTTATGAGTCGGGAAATTGTGTTGGGGAAGTTGATGGGATTAAAGGCCAATAAATCCCCAGGGCCTGATGGACTGCATCCCAGAGTACTTAAGGAGGTGGCCTTGGAAATAGCGGATGCATTGACAGTCATTTTCCAACATTCCATTGACTCTGGATCAGTTCCTATCGAGTGGAGGGTGGCCAATGTAACCCCACTTTTTAAAAAAGGAGGGAGAGAGAAAACAGGGAATTATAGACCGGTCAGCCTGACCTCAGTAGTGGGTAAAATGATGGAATCAATTATTAAGGATGTCATAGCAACGCATTTGGAAAATGGTGACATGATAGGTCCAAGTCAGCATGGATTTGTGAAAGGGAAATCATGCTTGACAAATCTTCTGGAATTTTTTGAGGATGTTTCCAGTAAAGTGGACAAAGGAGAACCAGTTGATGTGGTGTATTTGGACTTTCAGAAGGCTTTCGACAAGGTCCCACACAAGAGATTAATGTGCAAAGTTAAAGCACATGGGATTGGGGGTAGTGTGCTGACGTGGATTGTGAACTGGTTGTCAGACAGGAAGCAAAGAGTAGAAGTAAATGGGTACTTTTCAGAATGGCAGGCAGTGACTAGTTGGGTACCGCAAGGTTCTGTGCTGGGGCCCCAGCTGTTTACATTGTACATTAATGATTTAGACGAGGGAATTAAATGTAGTATTTCCAAATTTGCGGATGACACTAAGTTGGGTGGCAGTGTGAGCTGCGAGGAGGATGCTCTGAGGCTGCAGAGTGACTTGGATAGGTTAGGTGAGTGGGAAAATGCATGGCAGATGAAGTATAATGTGGATAAATGTGAGGTTATCCACTTTGGTGGTAAAAACAGAGAGACAGACTATTATCTGAATGGTGACAGATTAGGAAAAGGGAAGGTGCAACGAGACCTGGGTGTCATGGTACATCAGTCATTGAAGGTTGGCATGCAGGTACAGCAGGCGGTTAAGAAAGCAAATGGCATGTTGGCCTTCATAGCGAGGGGATTTGAGTACAGGGGCAGGGAGGTGTTGCTACAGTTGTACAGGGCCTTGGTGAGGCCACACCTGGAGTATTGTGTACAGTTTTGGTCTCCTAACTTGAGGAAGGACATTCTTGCTATTGAGGGAGTGCAGCGAAGATTCACCAGATTGATTCCCGGGATGGTGGGACTGACCTATCAAGAAAGACTGGATCAACTGGGCTTGTATTCACTGGAGTTCAGAAGAATGAGAGGAGACCTCATAGAAACGTTTAAAATTCTGACGGGTTTAGACAGGTTAGATGCAGGAAGAATGTTCCCAATGTTGGGGAAGTCCAGAACCAGGGGTCACAGTCGAAGGATAAGGGCTAAGCCATTTAGGACCGAGATGAGGAGAAACTTCTTCACCCAGAGAGTGGTGAACCTGTGGAATTCTCTACCACAGAAAGTAGTTGAGGCCAATTCACTAAATATATTCAAAAGGGAGTTAGATGAAGTCCTTACTACTCGGGGGATCAAGGAGTATGGCGAGAAAGCAGGAAGTGGGTACTGAAGTTTCATGTTCAGCCATGAACTCATTGAATGGCGGTGCAGGCTAGAAGGGCTGAATGGCCTGCTCCTGCACCTAGTTTCTATGTTTCTATGTTTCTATCTCAGCGCTTTGCTCCGCCGCCCCCTCGATGGTGGCCAGGGGAAGCCTGCTGAGCGCGTTAGCGCAGTTTTTGTTGCCTGGCCGGTGCCGTATGGTGTAGTCATACGCAGCCAGCGTGAGAGCCCATCACTGTATGGGAGCTGACGCATTTGCATTGACCGCCTTGCTGTCGGACAACAGAGAAGTTAACGGCTTGTGGTCCATTTCTAACTCGAACGGTCTGCCGAAAAGGTATTGGTGCATTTTTTTCACACCATAAACGCAAGCGAGTGCTTCCTTTTCGATCATGCCATACCCACGCTCTGCCTGGGAGAGTGACCTGGAGACATAAGCCACCGGTTGGAGTTGTCCATCTCCATTACCCTGCTGCAACACACATCCAACCCCGTATGATGATGCATCGCATGTTAAAACTAGTTTTTTTACAGGGGTCATACAACATTAACAGTTTGTTAGAACAAAGAAGGTTCCGCGCCCTGTTGAAAGCCCATTCTTGACAGTCCCCCCAAAACTATTCGCAACCCTTAAGCAGGAGCACGTGTAACGGCTCCAAAAATGTGCTTAAGTTTGGCAGGAAGTTCCCGAAATAGTTCAAAAGTGCCAGGAACGATCGCAACTCCGATGTGTTGCCTGGCCGGGGCGCACAATGGATCGCCTTCATTTTGGATTCGGTCGGCCGGATTCCATCTGCGGCAAACCCCCTGCCCAAAAACTCGACCTCTGGGGCCAAAAACACACACTTGGCCTTCTTCAGCCGGAGGCCTACCTGGTCCAATCAGCGTAGCACCTCCTCCAGGTTGTGGAGGTGTCCCTCGGTGTCTTGACCCGTTATTAGGATGTCGTCCTGGAACACGATTGTGCCGGGAATGGATTTCAGCAAGTTTTCCATGTTTCTCTGAAAGATGGCAGCCACCGAACGGATGCCAAAAGGACACCTGTTGTAGATGATAAATCCTTGTACATTGTGATGGTGGTCAGAAGCTTGGATTCTTCAGCCAGTTCCTGAGTCATGTCGGCCGAAGTGAGGTCCAATTTAGTGAACAGCTTGCCACCTGCCAACATGGCAAAAAGATCCTCCGCCCTTGGGAGCGGGTATTGGTCCTGCAAGGACACCCGGTTGATGGTGGCTTTGCAGTCACCGCAGATCCTAACCGAGCCATCCGCTTTAAGGACAGGAACAATGGGACTTGCCCAGTCACTGAATTCAACGGGCGAAATTATGCCCTCTCTGAGCAGCCTGTCCAGTTCACTCTCTATTTTCTCACTTATCACGTACGGCACTGCTCTGGCTTTGTGGTGCACTGGTCTGGCGTCCGGGTGATGCGTACAAGTACTTTTGTGCCCTTGAACATTCTGACACCGGGTTGAAACAGTGACCCAAATTTTTGTAGTACCTGTGAGCATGAGCTTCACTCCACAGATGAAATGGCATGCACATCCCCCCATTTCCAGTTCATCTCAGCTAGCCAGCTCATTTCCAAAAGTCCGGGGCCATTTCCCGGAACAATCCAGAGTGGCAGCCGGTTCTGTGACCCATTGTGTGTTACCACCACGTTTGCACTGCCTAGCACTGGAATGATCTCTTGGGTGTACGTCCGTAGCTGCGTATTCATTCGTTCCAGTTTGGGCCTGCTCGCTCTGTGTGGCCATAGTTTCTCAAATTGTTGTGCGCTCATGAGGGACTGACTAGCTCCCGTGTCCAGCTCCATGCGCACCGGGATACCATTCAATAAAACTTTCATCATCATGGGTGGCGTTTTGGTGTATGAGCTGTGGACATCAGCCACATGAACCCACTGAACTTCAGCATCCATGGCTTTACCCCAGGCATTGTCCTGCACTGCAAGCCCCTCACCTGATTCCTCTGTTTCATAGATTAGCCTCGCTAACAGCTGTTTGCAAACCCTAGCCAAATGTCCTCTGGCATTACAATTCCTATAGACGAACTGCTGAAATTTGCAGCTTTTCGCATAATGTCTGCCCCCGCATCTCCAGCATTGGCTAAGATCGTTGTTCACAAAAGGTCTATTAGCAGGCATTCTTCTCTGATTGTTCCCTTGGTTGTTTCTAAACACTCTGATGGTGGGTGTTAATGGTCCCCTTGATGGCATGAATTGCCAATCCCCTCTCCATTGTCCCTGTCGGGGGCACACCTTAGAGTCGGTTTCAGCTTGGGCAGTTACAAAATGCCTTTGCCTGACTGCGAGATCTTGAGCCGCGTTTATCACGTTAATTCCTTGGTCCGTTGCCACGTTGGACCCAGGACTATTCGCGTAAATTAGCCTGGTCGCTTCTTCACCGGCTATGAAAGTTTGAGCTATCAATGCTGCCCCTTCTAGAGTTAAGTCCTTGGTCTCTATGAGCTTCCTGAAGATCCCGGCATGGCTAATGCCCTCAATGAAAAAATCCCTTAACATCTCCCCCTTGCAGGCGTCTGAGAACTTACAGAGGCTGGCCAAGCACCGCAAGTCTGCCACGACGTCCGAGATGTTTTGTCCTTCCCGACGTCGGTGCGTGTAGAACCGGTGCCGGGCCATGTGTATGCTGCTCGCCGGTTTTAAGTGTTCGCTGATCAGCTGGCTGAGCTCTTCAAAAGACTTGTCGGCCAGTTTGTGGAGTGCGAGCAGGTCCTTCATCAGTGCATACGTTTTTGTCCCGCAGCTTTTCAGTAGATGCGCCCTCCGCTTGTCAGCCGCATCCTCTCCCAGCCAGTCCTTCGTGACAAAGGTCTGCTGGAGTCTCTCCACAAAATCGTCCCAGTCTTCACTCACACAGTAACGTTCCTCTGAGCTACCAGTGGCTATCCTCTAGATTCAGTGATTCCCGTTTCCCGTCGCCAGGTGTTGAGTCCTTAACTCTTAAACATAATCACACGAGGCACATACTGCAGACACAGTCACTCTGTGACCTTCACCTTTATTCCCTGGACCAAGGAGTGCTGGCCCTGCGAGGGACCTCCCCTTATATACTTGAATCTCCAGGTAAGGAGTGTTTCCCACAAGTACACCCCGTGTGGTCAAGGTGTGCATTTCTAGTAAGTATGTACAGTATGTAGTGGTTGCATGAGGGTTACAATTGTATAAGGGTTACAGTAGTATGCTGGTTACATACATGACACTTTTTACCCCCATCGATGGCCCCTAGAGCTGGTGCGGTCTGCAGGTCTTTCTTGAGTTGGATAAATGCTGCTTCGCAGCCTTTGTCCCATTCCCACTCCACTCCCTTGTGTAAGAGTCGGAGCAGAGGGGCTGCGGTGGCTGCATAATCCTCAACGTAATCTCTGCAGTACCCGGTTAGCCCTAGAAAAGATCTTACTCCTGCTACTGTGTTGGGGGTGGGTAACTTCTGCACTGCTTCCCTTCTAGCTTTGTTAAATGCTCTTTCCCCAGTGCGCACAGCCAGTCCCACAAATTTTACTTCCTTCATGCCGATATGTGCCTTCTTGGGGTTTGCTTTAAACCCTTCTTCTTCCATCATCTCCAGCAGTTTAGCCAGCAGTGGGCCATGCTCCTCCCCTTCATCGGTGAACAGGAGCAGGTCATCCACATACTGTACGAGCTGCTGGGGTCTGCTGAAGCTCTTTAAACAGTTGGCCATACACTGATGGAAAATACTGGGGCTGTTGTGGAAGCCCTGAGGGAGACAGTTCCAAGTGTATTGCAATCCTTTAAAGGTAAAAGCAAACTTGTACTGATCTTCCCTTCTTAAAGGTATGGACCAGAACCCGTTGGAAATATCCAGCACCGTGAAGATGGTTGCGGAGGCTGGGAAACTTCCAATGAGGTCGGCGACAGCAGCAATGGTGGGTGCACAGCCGCGAATGTTATGGTTGAGTACTCGATAGTCCACCGTGGCATTCCAGGAGTTGTCCGGTTTCTTAACCGACCACAATGGAGAGTTCACATGGGTAGCTATTGGTCTCAGTACCCCGTTTAACCAGAGAACCCAAAGCTGTTTCCATGTCTGCCTCCGCCTCCCTGGGGAAGTTATACTGTTTCTGTGGTCGGGTCATGGGGTCCCCATCTATGCTAACCTCAACCCCGTTTGTTCTCCCACAGTCATGTTTGTGAGTGGCAAAAGCTGCAAGGTTTTTCCTCACGTATTCTTGGTATTCTATCAGAGTGTTACCGACCAGTGATTCAAGGTCGTAACCCTCCTTTGGCTTCATGGTGCACACCGTCCCTTTTCCCCATTTTCCTGGGATAACCATCACCTCACTCTCCTGTCCTGTACAGACTGACCCCCAAAGACAGTGG
Organism: Pristiophorus japonicus; assembly: GCF_044704955.1. Lineage (NCBI taxonomy): Eukaryota > Metazoa > Chordata > Chondrichthyes > Pristiophoridae > Pristiophorus > Pristiophorus japonicus. The sequence goes on from NC_091990.1 coordinate 52,475,532, forward strand.
TTTCTTAAATCCACTCGGATCCCATGGCCTAGGATGAAGTCAGCCCCCAGGATCCCTCTCCCTTCCTGTTCCCACTTCATCAGGACACCAGTCCACTTAGTGTGGAGTGTACCTAAATGAATGGAGAGCGGAACGGAGAATGAGCCAGTCTGTTCAGTGCCTGTGAAACCCACCAAGCTGTAGGGGACCCCGTTAGACAGAGGTGAGGTGGCGGGGTTGACTTCAAAGACAAGGGTGCTTGAGGCACCGATGTCCAGCAGGTAAGTTCCTTTCACCTTTTCCACTTCCATCTGAACGGTCGGTCTCCCCCCGCATCGTACTCGAGGGAACACAGGTGGACAGGCTGCACCTGTCCTAGTCACGGTTTTGGTTGGGATGGGGCAGATGGGATTTTGGTACCGGTGGCAGTTGCTACCCTCCCAGGGCCATCTAACATGGTTCAGAGTGCAGTTAGGAAGGTGTCAAACGAGTGGGGAGGGACTGGCTTATCAGTCTCGGCCCTTTTGGCCGGGGCTGGAGAACTCTTTCTTGTGCTACTCTTCCAAGGATTTCTACAATCCTTTCTCCAGTGCCCACTTTTTCCGCACCCGAAGCGGGTACGTTTTGTATCGGAGGGGTTAAACCCCTCGTGGCGCCATTCCCGCTTATCCTGGCTAGGTCGGATTTCGTGGAACCTTCCCTTTTGTGGGAGCGTTTCTGTCCCTCTGCCGTTCTGGTAAGCTAGGGTCAGTTGCCTAAGCACTCCCTGTTCGGTGGCTTGGGGATCCCTTGATCGAACCAGGCCTCCGCCTTGGCTCTTATTCAGGGTAAACTTTTAGCTACTAGGCTTCGGAACCAATGGGCGAATTCATCCGGGCTGAAGTGATTTCGGTTGAGGTCCCCTGCACAGGCACTCTGGTACACAGCCACAGTCGGTCTGCGAAAGCCTGTGGGGTTTCCCCTGTGAGCTGCACCGTTTTGTCTACTCTGGAAAAGGGACTCCCGTCATTGCAGCCCATGGCTTCTAAAATGTCTTCCTGGACGACGGCAAATATTCTTCATCCCCTTTTGCTCTCAGTAGAGAGGGACTGGTACAATTTGCTGTCCAGGGATAGGAGGAGCAGCTTTGCTATTTCTGCATCATCGCACCCATTAATATCCCCTGCCTGTTCCACCTCCAAAAAGTGGACCGAGGGGTCTCCCTTTGGAGTTAGCTTTCCCAGGTGGCTTATCATAGCCCTAAGCTGTTGGGGAGTGTGGGGAAACACAAACTGACTTTCCAGGGGCCCTTGACCCCCAGCACTGGTGGACGGGCCAAACTTCTCTTGCCAGATCAGGCACATTGGCCCTAGTTCTGGCTCTCCTTGTTCTGGCTCGCCTACCCCTCCTCCCTGCTGCCGGACCGAGCTGAAACTCGGTGCCACAGTGGGTGGTGGTTCGCTATCCCTGTCATAGAAACATAGAAACATAGAAACATAGAAAATAGGTGCAGGAGTAGGCCATTCGGCCCTTCGAGCCTGCACCACCGTTCAATGAGTTCATGGCTGAACATACAACTTCAGTACCTAATTCCTGCTTTCACGCCATACCCCTTGATTCCCCTAGTAGTAAGGACTACATCTAACTCCTTTTTAAATATATTTAGTGAATTGGCCTCAACAACTTTCTGTGGGAGAGAATTCCATAGGTTTACCACTCTTTGGGTGAAGCAGTTTCTCCTCATCTCGGTCCTAAATGGCTTACCCCTTATCCTTAGACTGTGACCTCTGATTCTAGACTTCCCCATCATTGGGAACATTCTTCCTGCATCTACCCTGTCTAAACCCGTCAGAATTTTAAACGTTTCTATGAGATACCCTCTCATTATTCTGAACTCCAGTGAATACAAGCCCAGTTGATCCAGTCTTTCTTGATATGTCAGTCCCGCCATCCCAGGAATCAGTCTGGTGAACCTTCGCTGCACTCCCTCAATAGCAAGAACGTCCTTCCTCAAGTTAGGAGACCAGATCGGTACACAATACTCCAGGTGTGGCCTCACCAAGGCCCTGTACAGCTGTAGCAACACATCCCTGCCCCTGTACTCAAATCCCCTCGCAATGAAGGCCAACATTCCATTTGCTTTCTTAACTGCCTGCTATACCTGCATGCCAACCTTCAATGACTGATGTACCATGACACCCAGGTCTCGTTGCACCTTCCCTTTTCCTAATCTGTCACCATTCAGATAATAGTCTGTCTCTCTGTTTTTACCACCAAAGTGGATAACCTCACATTTATCCACATTATACTTCATCTGCCATGCATTTGCCCACTCACCTAACCTATCCAAGTCACTCTGCAGCCTCATAGCATCCTCCTCGCAGCTCACACTGCCACCCAATTTAGTGTCATCCGCAAATTTGGAGATAATAATTTAATCCCCTCATCTAAATCATTAATGTACAGTGTAAACAGCTGGGGCCCCAGCACTGAACCTGTCTGCCTCGCAACTTGTTCGCCCCTCCTGCTGCTGCACCAGTGTAGTCACCGGTGCCGCAGGTAGTTGTCGAACAGTTTCCTCCTTCTTTTCCAGGTTTACCTGGGGCGTTCCTGGGCATATTAGGTATACCATGCCTTTTGTCTTGGACAGAGCAAGATTTAAACTTTTGATTTGTTGCTGGCAGGGACCGTGGTCTCCCGATTCAAACCATTAGTGCTAGCTACTTTATATGCTGCCTGCACATCTTTTATTTTTTCCTGGAGCTCTTTTACTTGTAGGGTGAGGCGAGTGCTTTCCACCGGCAGTAACTTTTCTTTATTTTTGGCCTTGGTAACCTGACATTGAAAATAGTCCTGACTGTTTTTAAAACTTTCCATTAACTGAGTCTTTCCCTGTTTTAGTTTACGGAGTTCTCCCCATAACCTCTCTTCTGTCAGCCCTTTCTTGATGGGCCTCTGCGCATTCCCATAGTTCTGCCTGCAGTGACTCAATGGTTTTGTCTAGGAGTTGGACCGGTCGCTGTAGACAGACCAACCAAATTGCCTTCTCTACTGCTTCTTTGTGATCCTTGCTTGCTGTCCACTGGGCTGCAGCGTCAGCTGGACGCTCAGCGCGCAATAGACTAAGTACCCATTCCTTAGTGACATTCAATTTCTTGTACACATAGGAAGAAATCCTCTCTTTGATCTTGGTTCTTTCCCCCAAACCAGCACTCTCCACATCACACCCCTTGTACCAGAGTCCTGTCGCGGTCGTCCTTTTTAAGGGGTGGTCTCCAGGGGCGGTCAGGTTCACCTCTGACCTACTTGAGCGTTTCTAATCACTCCCACTCACTTGGGTTCTAGACTCTGGATTTATTTGGAGGGTGTGATAAAGTGCAAAGGACACTGGTTTGATGCAAAATAACTTTGATTTTATTACAGTCAAGAAAATACAATGTCAAACTTATAATCACTCTAATAAAGAACAATACATTACACATTCAAAGGGGGTTATATAAAAAATTACACCACCTACCTCCCAATACCTAATCCTAGCTAGGTTAGACTCCAGGGCAGGCAGGGATTATGTTTACCAATCCTTTCTGGTTAGTTAGCGGTAGTTCGCGATTTCAGGGTTCGTTGAATTCTGTAGGTTCCCCGTACCCCGAACGTCAGAAGAGACTTCTTACTGCGCAATCTTCAGTTGGGTTGAGTCCACTGATGCGGTAAGGCATGTTTTGGATTTGTGGGGTAAGTACCCATTTTCTTTCATTAGAAGTAGGTTTTTACAGTTCTTTAGGTCATGTTTTACCCATTGGTGGCTCAGGAACAGCTTGTAGAGTGGAAACTTTCGATTCTTCGGTTTCTTTCTGATGGAGTTTTGTTTTGAGTTTGGTCGATCACGGTGGTTTTGGTGGTGCCACGTTGGCTGTGGTGGGCTGCTGCCGCGATGGTGATGTTTTTCCTTCCTTTTGAACTTCAGGACTTCGAGGCTGAAGAAGTTGGCTTTCAACTGTCGTGCTGGTTTCTCTCCCTTCTTGATGGCATAGTCGCAGTATGGCATACCCTTTGTTAAAACAGGGGGCCAGTTATACTGTTTGAGTTGGCCTATTCTTCATGCCAAATCAGTCCAGAATTCTTTGTTTAAATTTGTCAGGCTTGACATTTCTTTGCAATATTTTGGCGGGTTCGTTAAAAGTTAATATGTCTTGGTGGGTTGCTCTTCTAAATCCGTTTCCTGATGGAAATATTAGCTTGGTAATCACAATGTCCTTTTTTGCTTGGTTTTTGCATACAGACTGTAGTGGGCCCTTAGTTGTTATTCATGCTGAAGATGGCTTTTCTCGGTTCAGTTCGATGGTTGGCTATCTCTGAGTTTTGTTGTAATATTAATGTCTCTTGTGGAGAAGGGTTTTCGAATATCCATTTCTCCAGACAATTTACTTTAGTCCCAACACCCAGACAGTTCCAATAATCAAGTTGGCTCCTTTAGTTCCTTAGACCCGCCCACAGACTTGAATTTGTCTTGTAAAAGTCCAAAATTCGATTAAAGTTCGTAGTTTCTTCCATAAGCACTTTAGAATTTCAAACTTTCCGGTAGATAGTCCCAAATTAAATTTCATTTCCAATGAGCTCAAACACTGGGGGCTTCCCGTGAATTTTGACCTTTCAGGGGGTGCCACAGAGTGCCGGGCTGAGCGATCGTGGCCACGACCCCGCGAAGAAACCGCGACAGCAGCAGCAACGAAAAGCTTAGATTTTGTTTCGCAGCAGTCGGCCACCTCCCGTTTAACTTTCACCCCGCTAGCGGCCAGCCACCCGGTCCGCATCCCCCAAAGCTGTCGCTCTCAATGCTGGGCACAGCTGCCAGGGGCGAAACCCAGTTTAGGTTCCAGGGCACTAATGTGGTTATGTGCATAGCGATGACGTCACGACCTTTGGGCACAGGAGATCAGGGCGGAACGCCATAGTGTCACTGCTAAACTCCTGCCCAATATGGCAGGAGATGTTGCCAGCATCACGCCCAGACGGTAAGGCATTTGTGCCCCCGGAGGAGCTAACAGGAGGTGTAAACGCATCGAATTTCCCCCTCAAAGACTCCATCTCAAATCTGTCCTCAATGTTAATTATCTCATTGTTGTTTGTGGGAGCTTGTTGTGCATAAATTGGCTGCCGCTTTTCCTACATTACAACAGTGACTACACTTCAAAACTGTACTTCATTGGCTGTAAGGTGGTTTGGGATATCCTGAGGTCATGAAAGGCACTATATAAATGCAAGTTCTTTCTAAAACACAAAGCTTCTGCTCCCTGATATGATTTGCATGTTACTGTGGGTTTGTATATCTCGTTCTTGTGCTTGTCACCAGCATAAAGTACGTCACACTAATCATCAAAAGTCAAGTGGGTAATTTCTCTTTGCTGATCTGTTTAAATTGCGGCAGTAAATTACTATCTGAACAAGCAGTCAATGTTATTTTAATGGTCGGGCAGGAACTGGGCATGTAATTATCATGTGTAAGAACATAAGAACTTTTAGGAATAGGAAAAGGCTTTTGGCCACCAATAAATGCATCAGTTTAAATTACTCCACTGACCTTCTCACTGTATCCCTGTTCTTTCTCTACTCTCTCCTGAATCACGTGTAATTTCCCATTGAGTCCATTTGTGTTACCTCCTTCACTGATTTCCCTGTAACTGAATTCACATTTCTATCACCCTTTGGCTGAAAATGTCCCTGCTTACCCCTCAATTCCTAACTTCTAAAGAAAGAAAGAACTTGCATTTATATCGCACCTTTCATGACCTCGGGACATACCAAAGCATTTTACAGCCAATGAAGTATTTTTAAATGTAGTCACTGTTGTAATATAGGAAACACAGCAGCCAAGTTGCACACAGCAAGCTCCCACAAACAGCAATGTGATAATGACCAGATCATTTGTTTTAATAATATTGGTTGAGGGATAAATATTGACCAGGACACGGGGGTGATCCTTCCTGTTCTTCTGCGAAATAGTGCCATGGAATCATTTATGTCCACCTGAGAGGGCCTCGATTTAACATTTCATCTGAAAGACATCACCTCTGACATTGCAGCACTCCCTCAGTACTCTAGCTGAAGTGTTAGCCAAGATTTTGTGCTCATGTCTCTGGAGTGGGACTTAAACTTCAGTGGTAAGAGTACTACCACTGAGCCATTGTCGACACTTAACTTCTGTGCCTGGTATTTGAACCCTTCACCATAATAAATAATTTTCCTGAATTGATTTTGTAAATTGCCTTGATAATCTTCACAACTTCATCTTGGTTATCGTGAAGTCTCCTCTTTTCCAAAGAAAACAAATCTGATTCCTCACCTTAAACGCCCAATTAAATTCTCAATGTGCAGAGTCAGTTAAGCTGCTCTCCTCTGTACCCTCTTGTAGGGGTGGAGCAAGCGAGAGCAAGAGAGAGAGAGCTCTGGCCACATGGTCCCTTTTATATCCAAAAACTGTTTGCCCTTCCAGGCCCAATAAAGTTTGTCCTTGTTTTGTGGCTGTGGTGTCCCTGCGCCGTACTACAAACTCACACGAGGCATGTACTGCAGACACAGTCACTACGTGAACTTAACCTTTATTCCCAGGACCAAGAAGTGCAGACCCTGGGTGGGACCTCCCCTTTTATACCTGGAAACCCAGGTGAGGAGTGTCTCCCACAAGTTCAACCCCTGTGGTCAGTGTGTGCATTTCTAGGGTATAAGTACAGTGTACAGGAGTTGCATGAAGGTTATAGTTACATGAAGATTACCATTGCATGATGGTTACATACATGACATCACCTCCCCCCTTATGTCTTTTTGTGTCAAAGGTTAAGTCTGTCAGGTGGTCGATGCACTCTCGAGGAGCGCCGCAGTTGTGGCTCTGCTGGCTGAGCCTCGGCATGCGTCTCTGTCACCTGAGGTGATTCCGGCCTGTCCGGGCTGGCCGCAGGGACTGTGCATGCTGTGGATTGTCCTCGTTGCTCGTCCACTGGCAGTGGTGTGGGTGACATCTCATGCTCTTCTTCAGGTTCCTCCGTGTCTGTGCTGAACCTTTTCTTTACTTGGTCCAAGTGTTTACGGCATATCTGCCCATTGTTTAGTCTGACTACTATGACCCTATTCTCTTCTTTGCCAATTACTGTGCCCTCAAGCCACTTGGGTCCCAAAGCATGCTTAAGAAAAAATACCGGGTCACCCATTTCTATACACCTCCGCCTTGAGTTTCGACCATGGAACTCGGTTTGGGACTGGCCCTCAACAATGTCTGGCAGGGCTGGGTGAATGCGGGACAGCCACGTTTTAAGCGTGCGTTTCATGAGGAGTTCCGCTGGTGGGACTCCCGTGAGTGAATGCGGATGGGACCTGTAGGCCAGCAGGAGGCGCGATAGGCGGTACTGAAGGGAGGGTCCTTGGATGCGTAGCATGCCCTGTTTTATGACTTGGACCATTGCCTGGCCATTGGAAGCCGGCTTGAACGGCGCTGTCCAGATGTGTTTGATACCATTGCCCGACATAAACTCCTGGAATTCATGGCTGGTGAAACACGGGCCACTGTCGCTGACCAGGATGTCCGGCAAGCCGTGGGTCGCAAAAACCATATGCAGACTCTCCACGGTGATGGATGTCATGCACGAGTTTAATATGATGCACTTGATCCATTTCAAGTATGCATCGACCACAATCAGGAACATTTTCCCCATGAACGGGCCCGCATAGTCCACGTGAATACGTGACCATGGCCTGGTGGGTCAGGGCCACGGGCTGAGTGGGGCCTCCCTGGGGGCATTGCCCAGCTGGGCACATGTCGTGCACCTGTGAACCCAGTGTACCAGGTCTGAGTCAATTCCCGGCCACCATACATGTGACCGGGCAATGGCGTTCAGTAACACGATGCCAGGGTGCTCGCTGTGGAGTTCCCTGATGAACGCTTCCCTGCCTTTCTGGGGCATGACTACCCGGCTGCCCCATAGCAGGCAGTCGGCTTGGATGGAGAGCTCATCCATCCGTGTCTGAAATGGTCTGACCTCCTCGGGGCACGCCCTGTGTGCGGGCGCCCAATCCCCAGTCAGGACACATTTCTTTATCATGGATAGGAGGAGGTCTCAGTTTGTCCTGAGTTTGATCTGGCGGGCTGTGATGGGGAGCCTGCGGTGTCAAAAGCCTCAACGGCCATGACCATCTCAGCGCTTTGCTCCGACGCCCCCTCGGTGGTGGCCAGTGGGAGCCTGCTGAGCGCATCAGCGCAATTTTCGGTGCCTGGCTGGTGCCGTATGGTGTAGTCATACACAGCCAGTGTGAGAGCCCATCGCTGTATGCGAACTGACGCATTGGCATTGACAGCCTTGCTGTCGGACAACAGGGATGTTAATGGCTTGTGGTCCATCTCTAGCTCGAACCGTCTACCGAAAAGGTACTGGTGCATCTTTTTCACACTGTAAACAAAGTGAGTGCTTCCTTTTCGACCATGCCATACCCACACTCTGCCTGGGAGAGTGACCTGGAGGTGTAAGCCACCGGTTGGAGTCGGCTGTCGTCATTACCCTGCTGCAACACACACCCAACCCCGTAGGATGATGCATCGCATGTTAAAACCAGTTTTTTACAGGGGTCATACAAAGTCAACAGTTTGTTAGAACACAGCAGATTCCTCGCCTTATTGAAAGCCCATTCCTGACAGTCCCCCCAAAGCCATTCACAACCTTTACGCAGGAGCATGTGTAACGGCTCCAACAATGTGCTTAAGTTCGGCAGAAAGTTCCCAAAATAGTTCAAAAGTCCCAGGAATGATCGCAACTCCGACGTGTTGCCGGACCTGGGCGCCCGGCGGATCACCTCCATTTTAGATTCAGTGGGCCGGATCCCGTCTGCGGCAACCCTCCTGCCCAGGAACTTGACCTCTGGGGCCAAAAACCCACACTTGGCCTTTTTCAGCCGCAAGCCTACCCAGTCCAGTCGGCGTAGCACCTCCTCCAGGTTGTGGAGGTGTTCCTTGGTGTCTCGACCCGTTATAAGGATGTCGTCTTGGAATACGATTGTTCCAGGAATGGATTTGAGCAAGCTTTCCATGTTCCGCTGAAAGATAGCTGCCGCCGAACGAATGCCAAACGGACACCTGTTGTTGATAAATAATCCCTTGTGCGTCGTGATGACGGTCAGAAGTTTGGATTCTTCAGCCAGTTCCTGAGTCATGTAGGCCGAAGAGAGGTCCAGCTTCGTGAACAGCTTGCCACCTGCCAGCGTGGCAAAAAGGTCCTCTGCTCTTGGGAGTGGGTATTGGTCTCGCAGCGACACTCGGTTGATGGTGGCTTTGTAATCGCCACAGATCCTGACCGAGCCATCTGCTTTAAGGACAGGAACGATGTGACTTGCCCAGTCGCTGAATCCAATGGCCGATATTATGCCCTCTCTGAGCAGCCTGTCCAATTCACTTTCAATTTTCTCATGCATCACATACGGCACCGCTCTGGCTTTGTGGTGCACTGGTCTGGCATCCGGAGTGATGTGTATCACTACTTTAGTGCCCTTGAACGTTCTGACACCGGGTTGAAACAGTGACCCGAATTTTTATAGGACCTGTGAGCATGAACTTTGCTCCACAGATGAAATGGCATGCACATCCACCCATTTCCAATTCATTTCAGCTAGCCAACTCCTCCCCAAGAGCGCGGGGCCATTTCCCGGGACGGTCCAGAGTGGCAGCCAGTTCTGTGATCCATTATGTGTTACCACCAGGTTTGCACTGGGATGATCTCTTTGGTGTACATCAATAGCTGCGTGTCAATGCGTTCCAGTTTGGGCCTGCTAGCTCTGCGTGGCCATAGTCTCTCAAATTGTTGGGTTCTCATAAGTGACTGGCGAGCTCCCATATCCAGCTCCATGCGCACTGGGATACCATTCAATAAAACTTTCATCATCATGGGTGGCATTTTAGTGTATGAGCTGTGGACGTCAGCCACGTGAACCTGCTGAACTTCAGCATCCATGGCTTTTCCCCAGGCATCATCCTGCATTGCAGACCCCTCGTCTGGTTCCTCTGTCTTGCAGATTAGCCTCACCACAGCCTTTTTGCACATCCTGGTCAAGTGTCCACTGACGTTACAAATCCTACAGGTATATTGCTGGAACCTGCAGCTTTTCGCAGTATGTCTACCCCTGCATCTCCAGCATAGCTGAGATTGTTGTTAACAAAGGGACTGTTATCAGGCATTCCTCTCTGATTGCCTATTTGATTGTTTCTAAGCACTCTGATGATGGGTGTTAATGGTCCCATCGCGGAACGCATTGTTCCTCGTGATGGCGTGAATTGCCGATCCCCTTTCCATTGTCCCTATTGCGGGCCCACCCTAGAGTCTGTTGCTGCCTGGGTGGTTTCGAAATGTCCTTGCCTGCCTGCGGGGTCCCTAGCCGCGTTCACAATGTTAACTCCCTGGTCCATTGCCACATTGGGAACAGGGCTACCCACGTAAATTAGCTTGGTCTCCTCTTCTCCTGCCATGAAGGTCTGAGCTATCAACGCCGCCCCTTCTAAAGTCAAGTCCTTGGTCTCTATGAGCTTCCTGAAAATCCTGGCATGATTAATGCCCTAAATGAAAAAGTCCCATAACATCTTCCCCTTGCAGGCGTCTATGAATTTACAGAGACTGGCCAAGCGCCACAGGTCCACAATGAAGTCCGAGGTGTATTGTCCCTCCCAACGCCGTTGTGTGTAGAACCGGTGCCGGGCCGTATGTACGCTACTCGCTGGCTTGAGATGCTCACTGATCAGCTGGCTGAGCTCTTCAAAGGACTTGTCCACTGGCTTTTGGGGTGCGAGCAGGACTTTCATCAGCACATACGTCTGTGGTCCGCAGCTGGTCAGTAGATGCGCCTTCCGCTTGTCAGCCGCTGTCGCTCCAAGCCAGTCCTTCATGACAAAGCTCTACTGGAGTCTTTCTATGAAGTCATCCCAGTCCTCACCCACACAGTAACATTCCTCTGTGCTACCGGTGGCCATCCTCATGGTTCGGTGATTCCCATTTCTCGTCGCCAAATGTGGTGTCCCTGCACCGTACTAAAAACTCACACAAAGCATGTATTGCAGACACAGTCACTACATGACCTTAATCTTTATTCCCAGGACCAAGAAGTGCTGACCCTGGGTGGGACCTCCCCTTTTATACCTGGAAACCCAGGTAAGGAGTGTCTCCCACAAGTTCACCCCCTGTGGTCAGGATTTGCATTTCTAGAGTATAAGTACAGTGTACAGGAGTTGCATGAAGGTTACAGTTACATGAAGATTACCGTTGCATGATGGTTACATACATGGCAGCGGCTTCCTGTTTTGAGTCCAGTAATGGGGTTTCACTTCCAACCGGTCTGGGGCTCAATGGCTTTCTATTGTTCTGGTTTCCCACCTTTCGGAGTTATCTCATCCAGGCAATGGCTTGATCACTGACCAGTTCATATCTGATTTAACTCTGATGAGTTCACATTGCTTAACAATGGACCCTCCATGCCCATTACCTGTGATCAGTTGCCTTATCCTGGCCATTGTCTTCCCAGACAACCCCCGCCCCATCAGGTGTGGATTTTGAGTACAACATGGAAAAGTACCTGGGCCCCTCCCACAAACAGGCTTCTAGTTTTTTCTGTAGTGAGAAATATTAAAACGCAATGTCCAGATAATGTCCAACAATCCTTGGGGAGCCGATGCCTACAACACCCACAGACCAATCTGCCCCACACTAACTCTGCCCCAAATTCTGGGAATGCAGTGCTCCCTAGATGTTCTCCCTCATTGGAAAAGGGCTGGAAACATGGCTGAAACAAGTTCCATCCTTGAATCTTCTGCCCTGTTCCAGGTTGCATAGTTCTCACACCAGACACCTGGCGGAATTTCAGAACTTCAATCCTTCGCTAGTCTAACCAGTGGGATTCTCCCCTGACTGTTCTCCATTAGTTAGCCAGAAAATACAGATATTACTCAGCCCTACATCATCAGGAAAAGGAGATCAAAAAATGCAGTGGACTGACAGGACTCACAAATAACTTCTGCATTTATCCCTTGACTAAATTTCTAGTGCTAGAAATTAGCCAGCCTAACGCACGTTTTAACTTGATTTTTTTGCTTTTTTGTCGTTAAAAAAAACCTCACTGAATTCCCCAAAGATTAAGAATGGCGGTTTTAAAATAGCGGCAGAAAGCGGATCGCCATACGTAAAAAAATGCACCGCCTAAATTAGGCCGTTTGGCAAACCGGAACTTGGGTGAAAAAACAACATGAGAAAAGCAGGCGTTGCAGCCTCAGAAACATCGATAAGTAGGACGCCTTACAAAAAAGGTAAGTTGAAGTTTTTTTTTTTAATTTTTTCAGCGATGGATTCCTTAAGGGTATTGTTAATGGTTTCTGATTTTTTTATTTTTGGAAATGTTTTTCTGTGTTTTCTCCCCTGTATTTTTGGTGAGATCGGCCTCGCGGTAAAGTTAGCAAGCAGAGCGGTTTCCTACACGAATCCTCCAGCAATGCCGATTTTTATCGACAGGCGTATCTTTTGGCCAAATTTACCCTGTTAAAAAATGGTGAAATTTTTATTCTTATTATGTACCAAAAATGACTTTAAAAAATAAATATCGTCAGACTGGCGAATTTCAGTGATGAAACCACAGTGATGGCACAAAACCTGTGATGGAACCAATGGGATTTTTCATGTACAAAGGGATACATGCACCCTTGTCTTGTTGAGAGTTCAAAGCTAGAAGTGTGCCAAACTGAGCCAACTCCCCTTGAGTTCAAATGGAGCCAAAGTGGGCCACCATACTGCACATCATTTGTCATTTTCAAATGTGTAATGCTTGTTCTGATTTGGCTGAGGCAGGACCTATTCCAGCTGCCCTGAGCCACACAAACTTAGGAAAATGAACAGATAAATGAGAGCTGGATTATAAAGAATTAGGAGCTGGATTTTACGGTTCTGTCTGTTTCTGTTTTAGAAACATAGAAACATAGAAAATAGGTGCAGGAGCAGGCCATTCGGCCCTTCGAGCCTGCACTGCCATTCAATATGATCATCGCTGATCATTCAACCTCAGTACCCCACCCAGCCTTCTCTCCATACCCCCGATCCCTTTAGCCATAAGGACCACATCTAACTCCCTTTTGAATATGTCCAACGAACTGGACTCACAACTTTCTATTGCAGAGAATTCCACAGGTTCACAACTTTCTGGGTGAAAACGTTTCTCCTCATCTCGGTCCTGTATTGCTTACCCCTTATCCTAAGACTGTGACCTCTGGTTCTGGACTTCCCCAACATTGGGAACATTCTTCCTGTATCTAACATGTCCAGTCCCGTCAGAATTTTATACGTTTCTGTGAGATCCCCTCTCATTCTTCTAAACTCCAGTGAATACAGACCCAGTCGATTCAGTCTCTCCTCATATGTCAGTCCTGCCATCCTGGGAATCAGTCTGGTGAACCTTCGCTGCACTCCCTCAATAGCAAGAACGACCTTCCTCCGATTAGGAGACCAAAACGGAATACAATATTCCAGGTGAGGCCTCACCAAGGCCCTGTACAACTGCAGTAAGACCTCCCTGCTCCAATATTTAAATCCCCTTGCTATGAAGGCCAGCATGACATTTGCTTTTTTTACTGCCTGCTGTACCTGCATGCCTACCTTCAATGACTGATGTACCATGACACCCAGGTCCCGTTGCTCCTCCCCTTTTACTAATCTGTCACCATTCAGATAATATTCTGCCTTCCTATTTTTGCCACCAAAGTGGATAACCTCACATTTATCCACATTATACTGCATCCGCCATGCATTTGCTTATCTGTCCAGGTCCCCCTGCAGCCTCTTAGCATCCTCCTCGCAGCTCACACCACTACCCAGCTTAGTGTCATCTAAATGGAGGTGGTGAGCTCTTCTGGGCAGGCGGTCAGCTTCCAGCACCCCACCCCACCTCCCCCGGGATTTACAGAGCCCTGCTGGGACTGCCCATGAAAACGGGTTGTCTGACGTATAGCGGCTGCAGTGAGGTAAGTAATCTCCACCTCAGGTAAGTGCGATTGTTTGCTCTTTTATTTTTTTTGCGATTTATGTTGTGGTGGCGTGAGCTATGTATTGGGAATGTTTTGGGTGTTTTTTTTCAGGTTTATTTCCTTCCCACGCCTCTCTCAGAGTGCTCCTGGCCTGGCTGTTTAGCTCGGGAGTTTCACAAGCTCCGCCGGCCTCGCGCCCTAAGAGAGGTGTACCACGCCTCCCTTAGCACTCCGCCCCACACTCAGGGTCCAGTTGCCCAATTTTACTGACTGAGGCGCAAACTGTTCCCGGGCGTTAACTTTACCGTCCCGTTGCCATTACCGCCCCAAAATGAGTAAAGTTGAAAATCCAGCCCTAAATGTTTAAAATCCATTAAGGGGAGAGGATCTGATATTTTAACACTTGCTGCAATTTGTACCTTTTTCCCTGCTAAGAACTTTTTTCTTTTTCTTTTTTCTTTTTCTTTTTATTCATTCATAGGATGTGGGTGTCGCTGGCAAGGCCAGCATTTATTGCCCATCCCTAATTGCCCTTGAGAAGCTGGTGGTGAGCTGCCTTCTTGAACCGCTGCAGTCCGTGTGCTGAAGGTACTCCAACAGCGCTGTTAGAGAGGGAGTTCCAGGATTTTGACCCAGCAACAATGAAGGAACGGCGATATACTTCCAAGTCAGGGCGGGGTATGACTTGGAGGGGAATGGTGGAGGTGGTGGTGTTCCCATGTGCCTGCTGCCATTGCTCTTCTCGGGGGTAGAGGTCGTGGGGTTGGGATGTGCAACGGAAGAACCCTTGGTGAGTTGCTGCAGTGCATCTTGTAGATGGTACACACTGCAACCACGGTACGTCGGTGGTGGAGGGAGGGGATGTTGAAGGTGTTGGATAGGGTGCCAATCAAGTGGGCTGCTTTGTCCTGGATGGTGTCGCGCTTCTTGAGTTTTGTTGGAGCTGCACTCATCCAGGCAAGTGGAGAGTATTCCATCACACTCCTGACTTGTGTCTTGTAGATGGTGGAAAGGCTTTGTGGAGCCAGGAGGTTTGATATTTGCTGCAGAATACCCAGCCTAGACCTGCTCTTGTTGCCACAGTATTTATGTAGCTGGTCCAGTTAAGTTTCTGGTCAATGACCCTTGGTATTGATGGTGGGTGGGTTTGGCAATGGTAATGCCGTTGAAAGTCAAGGGATGATGGTTAGCCTCTCACTTGCTGGAGATAATCATTGCCAGGCACTTGTGTGGCGCGAATATTACTTGTCACTTATCAGCCTAAGCCTGAATGTAGTCCAGGTCTTGCTGCATGAACTGTTCCATTGTAATTAAGCACCTTGGGACATTTTACTATGTTAAAGGCATTATATAAATAAAAGTTATTATTATTATTGTCTGAGGATTTGCGAATCGCACTGAACACTGTGCAGTCATCAGCGAACATCCCTACTTCTGATCTTATGATGGAAGGAAGATCATTGATGAAGCAGCTTAAGATGGATGGGCCTAGGACACTGCCCTGAGGAACTCCTGCAATGATGCCCTGGGGCTGTGATGATTGACCTCCAACCACCACTACCATCTTCCTTTGTGCTGGGTATGACTCCAGCCAGTGCAGATTTCTCACCTTGATTCCCATTGACTTCAATTTTGCTTGGGCTCCTTGATGCCACATTCAGTCAAATGCTGCCTTGATGTCAAGGGCAGTCACTCTAACCTCACCTCTGGAATTCAGCTCTTTTGTCCATGTTTGGACCAAGGCTGTAATGAGGTCTGGAACCGAGTGGTCCTGGCGGAACCCAAACTGGGCATCGGTGAGCAGGTTATTGGTGAGTAAGTACCGCTTGATAGCACTGTTGACGACACCTTCCATCACTTTGCTGATGATTGAGAGTAGACTGATGGGGCGGTAATTGACTGGATTGGATTTGTGCTGTTTTTTGTGGACAGGGCATTCCTGGGCAGTTTTACACATTGTCAGATAGATGCCAGTGTTGTAGCTGTACTGGAACAGCTTGGCTAGAGGCACAGCTAGTTCTGGAGCACAAGTCTTCAGCACAACAGCCGGGATGTTGTCGGGGCACATTGCCTTTGCAGTGTGACAAATGCAGTGTTGAAATTAATTCGAATTAAGTTGTGTGGAAGCAAATGGAGGGAAAAGCTTTGTGGATGTGACTTTTGCATTGAGATCGTTCTAAGGTTTATATCCAACCTATTTGCAGACAACAACATTAATTGGTACTATTTTAGGAAAAATTGATTCTTTTTGGCATAAATTCCACAAAACACCAGAGGGGCCAATGAAGACAGGAGAGGTACAAGAATTTGCAAATGGAGTTCTGCTTCTGAAATCAGTCTCTCTCTGTAATATATGGAAAGGCCTGAAGGAAATGCTGCTGTGGAATCACATTATCCTCCTATTAAAATTCCACTCATGGAAGAGTCATCACTGTACTACCATCTGTTAATGGTTCAATCACAAAATATTGAGAAGATGGAACAAGAATGAGGCAGTCAGATGCAAATAGTCATTGTCAGCACGCCAATAAAAATGTTTTATTGTCTTTATTGAAAATACTAAAATGTAATTTAATTGCATCACTGGCCCAATGATGCTGTCGTAATTCCACACGAAAATAGAGGCGTATCTAAATGTTTGGACTTTATTAAGTTCAGTCAATATTTGGGGTTGGAGTGGAAAGGCTGCAGAGTAAGTTGAGAAGCCCAAAATGCCTGAAAGGGGAAATTAGGATGTATTTGTAACTGGGAAATCCTGCAGTTAAAGGAAGGAGAGAACAGCTGAGAGGGACTAGATACATTCCATTGACCACCGGCTATTTATGTTTAATCGGTATTTGTTGGGGGAGGAGACTGTCATGGTGGATTAAATGCTTCAAGACATCAAGAGGCTGAAATTGCCCCTTTCCGAAAGACCCGTTAGCGCCTCTGGGAGGCTTTAATGAGGCGATAAGTAATTTTTGCCCAGGGGCAGGAGGCGGAAGCGACCCACCCGGAATTGCCCCCGGGATGCCGTGAGCGTAAACGGCTTTGCACTGCGCCCCACAGTTTTTGCCCCGGGCAGCGGTGCAGACAGCAATGATGCTATCACCGTGTGCACTGACCCCTTATCACCCTGGGCCAACCCCTTTGCACCCTGCGGGGGTAATTGCCCCGCGGGAGCGAGGTTGGCACGGGGCGAAGCCACCGACAGCTTTGCGGGTCGCATCGCTATGGAGGCTGCGGCGACCCGGCCGTTTATAAAGGCATTGTTGCAACGACACTGGAGTCGGTCCGACAATGGTGGCCGTTGGTTCGGCTGGGCTGCCATCGGGAAGCCCGGCACATCTTCTTGGTTGCCGTGCCCGTGGCCTGGCCAAAACCCTCCCCGGTGGCCCAGTGGGCACCGCGGAGCCAGCTCCATGGTTCACAGTGTCCCTCCCCTTTAAGAGAAGTGGAGGAATGTTGCGACACGTTCGCGCCCCGCTCCTGCCTTCCTCCCATCCCGAGAGCGCACAGGTGATTTTTTTTTAAGTTAAAGTGCCAAATTCCGGGGCTCTTATGTCCACCTACCATCGGGCGGGAAAAAAAATCACTTAATTCAAATTAAGCATCTCAAAGCACAGGGCAATTTCGCCCCCTAAGATTGTCTAAATATTTAAACAAACACAAACACAAGGTTGTGGGGAGAGTGTAGGTCAATGCAATTGATTTTGGATTGCATTAGCAAAGAGCCAACTCAGATATAATACATAAAATATACACTATTACATTTCCCATGACATTGCTTGGAGCCAAGGATAAGGCCAGGGTGTATGTTTGTTGGGACTGGGTACAGGGGAGACATAGGGAAGTTCATGTTCAATAATTTAGTACATAATTAAGGAAATAATTCCATATCTGTAACACACTGCAGTCACACCAGTCTATATTGGGCTTCTGATAACTCTCGGCCTCTGTGTGCTTATAAATTGAGTTCCAGCCTTGTCCAGGATGTGAGTTTTTTCTTTACAGTACTTTTACTTTAAAATCTCACTTTCCTCAATAAAATCCATTTTCAAAGAACAGTCCTTGCTGCCAGCAAGCTGTTACTGTGTGAGCTGATCAACAGGCTGGCATCTGATTTTATTTTAGCCGAATGTGATTGCTTACAAAATGATCAATCAGTGAAGGAATCTTAGTGAGATTACCAAAGCAGGAGATAAGCAATTGCCATGCAGAAAAAATATGGCGATTGCACCCACTTACCAACAAGAAAGAAGAGAATTGACACTGTGGTCACAACAGACAGACACAACAATGTACTATATTCATTATATAATCATATGGATCTTTCAGTGTTTGTGCTTATGGAGGTGAGGGTTTAAATTGCTGGGGATTGGATCACACATACAATCCAAAATCAGGTGTGGTTTGTCCAATTTCAGAAGAATAATTCTATATTTTTCCAATGATATGAATTAAATCTCGCCATCAAAGAGCACTGAATATTACCAGCATGCCATTTGGCTTTTTAATTTATTCATTCACGGGATGTGGACGTTGCTGCCAAGGCCTTTCATTTATTGCCCATCCCTAATTGCGATTGAGAAGGTGGTGGTGAGCCGCCTTCCTGAACCGCTGCAGTCCGTGTGGTGAAGGAAGGGCTATAGATTTCCAAGTCAAGAGAGTGTGTGACTTGGAGGGGAACTTGGAGGTGGTGGTATTCCCTTGTGCCTGTTGCCCTTGTCCTGCTAGGTGGTAGAGGTCGCAGGTTTTGGAGGTGCTGTTGAAGAAGCCTTGGAGAGTTGTTGAATGCATCTTATAGATGGTGAGCACTACAGCCATGGTACACCGGTGCTGCAGGGAATGAATGAGTAAGTGGTGGAGGATGAGGTGCCAATCAAGCAGATTGCTTTGTCTTGGATGTCCAGTTAAGTCCCTGGTCAAAGGTAACCCCCAGGATGTAGATTGTGGAGGATTTACCGATGGAAATGCCATTGAATGTCAAGGGGAGGTGCTTAGACTCTTGTTGGAGATGGTCATTGCCTGGCACTTGTCTGGTGCAAATGTTACTCATCATCATCATAGGCAGTCCCTCGAAATTGAGGAAGACTTGCTTCCACTCTAAAAGTGAGTTCTTAGGTGGCTGAACAATCCAATACGGGAATTACAGTCCCTGTCACAGGTGGACAGATAGTCGTTGAAAGAAAGGGTGACTGGGACTGGTTTACCGCACACTCCTTCCACTGCCTGAGCTTGCTTTCTGCATGCTCTCGGCGACAAGACTCGAGGTGCTCAGCGCCCTCCTGGATATTCTTCCTCCATTTAGGGCAGGCTTTGGCCAGAGACTCCCAGGTGTTGGTGGGGATGCTGCATTTTATCAAGGAGGCTTTGAGGGTATCCTTGAAATGTTTCCTCTGCCCACCTGGGGCTCGCTTGCCATGTAGGAATTCCGAGTAGCCCTCTGGCTTTGGTAGTCTTGTGTCAAGCATGTGAATAATGTGGCCCAGCCAACGGAGCTGGTCGAGTGTGGTCAGTGCTTCGATGCTGGGGATGTTGGCCTAATCGAGGACGCTAACATTGGTGTGTCTGTCCTAGGGGATTTGCAGGATCTTGCGGAGACATCATTGGTAGCGGTGTTACTAGCCACTTATCAGCCCAAGTCTGAATGTTATCCAGGTCTTGCGGCATACAGGCATGGCCTGCTTCATTATCTGAAGAGCTGTGAATGGAACTGAACACGGTGCAGTCATCAGCAAACATCCTCACTTCTGACCTTATGTTGGAGGGAAGGTCATTGATGAAGCAGCTGAAAATGTTTGGCCTTCAGACACTGCCCTAAGGAACTTCTGCAGTGATGCTCTGGGGCTGAGATGATTGCATTCCAACAACCACAACCATATTCCTTTGTGCTAGGTATGACTCCAGCCACTTGTCCCCTCATTCCCGTTTACTTCAATGTTACTAACGCTCATTGATGCCACACTCAAGTCAAATGCTTCCTTGATGTCATAAGAACATAAATAGGAGCAGGAGTAGACCATCCGGCCCCTCGAGCCTGCTCCGCCACTCAATATGATCTTGGCTGATCTGGTCATGGACTCAGCTCCACTTTACTGCCCGCTCCCCAGAACCCTTTACTCCCTTATCGCTCAAAAATCTGTCCATCTCCGCCTTAAATATATTCAATGACCCAGCCTCCACAGCTCTCTGGGGGAGAGAATTCCATAGATTTACAACCCTCTGAGAGAAGAAATTTCTCCTCATCTCAGTTTTAAATGGACGGCCCCTTAAGACTATGTCCCTTAGTTTTAGTTTCCCCTATGTGGAAATATCCTCTCTGCATCCACCTTGTCGAGCCCCCTCATTTTCTTATAAGTTTCAATAAGATCACCTCTCATTCTTCTGAACTCCAATGTGTATAGGCCCAATCTACTCAACCTTTCCTCATAAGTCAACTCCCTCATCTCCGGAATCTACCTAGGGAACCTTCTTTGAACAGCCTCCAATGCAAGTCTATCCTTTCTTAAATATGCAGACCAAAACTGTATGCAATACTCCAGGTGTGGCCTCACCAATACCATGTACAGTTGTAGCAGGACTTCTCTGCTTTTATACTCTGTTCCCCTTGTAATAAAGTCCAACATTCCTGATTACTTGGTGTACCTGCATTATGCTTTTCCAAATGTCCTGCTACTGCTTCCTTAATAATGGACTCCAGCATTTTCCCAACGACAGAAGTTAGGCTAACTGTTCTATAGTTTCCTTCTTTTTGTCAGCCTCCTTTTTTAAATAGGGGCGTTACATTTGCGGTTTTCCAATCTGCTGGGACTGCCCTAGAATCCAGTGAATTTTGCTAAATTACAACCAATGCATCCACTATCTCTGCAGCCACTTCTCTTAAGACCCTAGGATGTAAGCCATCAGGTCCAGGGGACTTGTCCGCCTTTAGTCTCATTATTTTACCTAGTACTACTTCATTAGTGATAGTGATTGTATTGAGTTCCTCCCTACTTATAGCCCCTTGATTATCCACTGTTGGGATAGTTTAGTGCAATCTACCATGAAGACCGATACAAAATATTTGTTCAACATCTCTGCCATTTCCCTGTTCTCCATTATTAATTCCCCAATTTCATCCTCTAGGGAACTCTTTAGCCATTCTGTTCCTTTTTATGTACCTGTAGAAACTCTTACGATCTGTTTTATATTTCGTGCTAGTTTACTTTCATAATCTATCTTCCCTCTTTGAATCATTTTTTTAGTCGTTCTCTGCTGGCTTTTAAAAATGTCCCAATCCGCTGGCCTCCCACTAGTCTTGACCCCATTGTATGCCTTTGTTTTCAATTTGATATCATCCCTTATTTCCTTAGTTAACTACGGATGGTTATTCCTTCTCTTACAGTCTTCCCTTCTCACACAGTCTTCCCTTCTCACTGGGATATATTTTTGTTGTGAGTTATGAAATATCTCCTTAAATGTCTGCCACTGTTCATCAACCATCCCATTCTTTAGTCTATTTTCCCAGAGCCAACTTGGCTCTCATACCTTTGAAGTCTCCTTTATTTAAGCTTAGGACCTTGGTTTGAGAACAAACTTTCTCACCCTCCAACTGAATTTGAAATTCAACCATACTATAGTCACTCATTCCTAGAGGATCTTTTACTACGAGATTATTTATTAAACCTGTCTCATTACACAGTACTAGATCTAAGATAGCCTGCTCCCTGGTTGGTTTCACATGTACTGTCCAAAGAATCTATCCGGATGCACTCTATGAACTCCTCAAGGCTACCCTGGCCAATTTGCTTTGTCCAATCAATATGAAGGCTAAAATCACCCATGATTATTGCCATTCCTTTATTACAAGCCTCCATTACTTCTTGTCAAGGACAGCCACTCTCACCTCACCTCTGGAATTGAACACTTTTATCCATGTTTGAACCAGGGCTGTAATGAGATCTGGAGCGGAGTGGGCCTGGCAAAACCCAAACTGGGCATTGATGAGCAGGTTATTGGTGAGTAAGTGTCACTTCATAGCACTGTCGATGATACCTTCCATTGACAACCCTTTCTATTGATGCCCCCTTCTATTAAATCAGTGTAACTATTTGTACTGCACTTTTTTTTCCAGACATGCGTCTGTCAAGCCCCGCCCACCATGCCCGTACTGCACTTTTTGTGAAAGACATGAGACAAGCTCCGTACCCCCCCCCCACCCGCCCCCCCACCCCCCCCCCCCCATCCTGACCCATCCCCGAATCATTCCCCCCACGTGGTGCCGAGAAGCAGAACCTGAGGCCCGAGACTCCACTCATGCCCCAACTCTCTTCACCCACTCAGGCCCTGGCCCCAACTCACTCCCCCCCCGACTCTCTCCCCCGCTCCGACGCCGGCCCTTCTCGGTGGGCCGAGAGTGTCGGCCGGGGGGCCAAGCGGGCCTGTGGGCAGCCGAGAGCGGTGAGGAAGAGAGAGACTGGGAGAGAGTGAGAGGAAGAGGCTGGGGGAGAGAGAGAGAGACTGGGGGGAGAGACATGGATGAGGGGTGGAATCGGAGGGGAGAGAGAGAACTCAGGGAAGACGGATCACATTCTTCTAACCCACTTCAAGGGACTTCGTGGGAACGGATAATATCCAGAAATCACAAAACTGTCACTATTCACTTCGTACCCCATAAACCTGTTAAAAATCCACACACAATGCCCCATCTCTGGTGGGGTGGGTGGGGGGGTGGAGGGATGTACTTGGACTGGGGTAAGGAACTTTGGCTGGCACTTGCTGTCTTCTGGAGAGCTCTGTCCTCTGTCACTTCAGGAAGTCAAAGTGGATCGAGTTACAATTTGCAAAGTCAGTGAGACCTTGGGATGGGCGGTTCCAGTTACACATTATGGTGAAACTTCAGGGTGTGGCTTATCCTCCAAGGGGACCAATCATAGACAAAGGGTGGAGCACAAATGATGCATTCCTACTAAATAGGAACCAATTTGACGTTGGTCTGATTAGATGTGGGGACATTTCATTACGTGTTCTGTGATACAATAGATAGTTCAGACTAAAGATAGATTATTATGGTTTCAGAATACAAATGATGTCCATGAATTTATTTTCCTCTGTAGCTTCTCATGGGATTCAAATCATAATTACTAATTTTCCACTGATTTACAAACATTATAGTTGCATTCATTGCCATTTTTCTCTCATCTTCCTGATTGTATCGCTGTGTAGTGCTTTTAAACGTGGCTCTTTTAAATTGTACTATGCAATGTGCGGCCTATTTCCTTTGATATTATCTCAGTTATCAAAAAGCCATAAAGACATGCTGTCTTGTTCTCTGGTTGGTTCTTGAACTCTTTTATCCTGAACTTTTTTGTAATCAAAATTCAATGTCCATTGACTAGCGATCACTTCGCTAGTGAAACTGGCCGCTAAGCAAGAGAAATTGACACTGATTGCAGGATGGGGCTCCACAAACGTCAAGAAAGACAATGGATTTTCATGGGGAAGGCGAGTTGGGGGCAGCGGGAGCTCCGATGTGGCGGGACACCCGGGAGGACATAAGAACATAAGAAATAGAAGCAGGAGTAGGTTATTTGGCCCCTCAAGCCTGCTCTGCCATTCAATACGATCATGGCTAATCTGATCTTGGCCTCAACTCCACTTCCCTGCCTGCTCCGCATAACCCTTGACTCCCTTATCATTCAAAAGTCTATCTCCACCTTAAATATATTCAATGACCCAGCCTCCACAGATCTCTGGGGTAGAGAATTCTAAAGGTTCACAACCCTCTGAGAGAAGAAATTCATCCTCAGCTCCGTTTTAAATGGGCGACCCCTTATTCTGAAACTATGTTCCCTAGTTCCAGATTCCCCCACAAGGGGAAAATCCCCTCTGCAGCTACCCTGCCAAGTCCCCTCAGAATCTTTTATGTTTCAATAAGATCACCTCTCATTCTTCTAAACTCCAATGAGTATAGGCCCAACCTGCTCAACTTTTCTTCATAAGTCAACTCCTTCATCTCAGGAATCAACCTAGTGAACCTTCTCTGAACTGCCTCCAATGCAAGTATATCCTTCCTTAAATAAGGAGACTAAAACTGTACGCAGGTTTCCCACAGGCCCTGACGACTTTAACGGCAGAGTCTGATTTGCATCTGAAGCCTGTTTTCCACCCGCAGCCAGCCAGATGGAGAGGTTGGCTAGTTCCGGGCGGGTAGACCTGCAGCACTAGGCCATACAGAGGAGGGAGAAAGGGTGAGGGTGAGGGTGAGGGTCAGTGCTGGCCTCCAGAGGATGGTGGGGGAGGGGACGTTGCAGATTGTGGGAGGGAAGGGCAGATCAGGGCCTGGCTTCAAGATCGTCGGTGGAGGGACATCGGGTGGGGGGGGGGGGTCCTGGAAGGCGATTAGAGGCCATGTGGGAGGGTCTCCGATCGCAGGGGGTGGGCTAGGCAAAGACCCTGGAGTCGTGAGGTAGGTATAAAGGCACTTACCTCCAGGACACAGCTGTCCCCGCCTCACTGGAACTGCTGGGTTTTATGAAATGTGTAAAACCCGACCAGATAGAATTACAAAACAAAACAGTCATTAAAGATGTGGCTTCCAGACTTCTTATAATATTTAAATTGACATCCTGCTTCCTGGCTGCAGGTTGACTGCCCACGCCCTGTTAGCGAGGGAAATTCTCCCCTGGACCAAAGGCACCTGTAGCACAATGTTAGAATTAAATGTGTGTGTAAAATGTATAAAGATGGCTGCTCGTGGTTCAGCGAAGCCCCAAGGGATTTTAGCCAGCAGAAAAGAGACTGAATTCTTAGTTACTGATAACTGCTGTGTTTCTCATGCAGGGTTATACATGAACTTCGCAGATGTTCCCAATCAGCGGGCTAGCAAGCCTTAGACGAAAGGTCCTGGTCCATGTTAGAACAATACGACTCTGTAACAGGACTAAGATAAGGAGACTACCCAAGGACAGTAAGATAGCGGGGGGGCCTGGACCATGTTATGAGTAACTCTTAGCAACACATCTCTTAGCAACACATCTCTTGGCAACCCATGAGCCACCAAACATTTAGAGACTAACTCTATTGGTCTAATTGAATCTATATGTAATCTATGATCAATATGATTAGATAGTGTCCGGCCGAAATGGGCTGATGTAACTGTAGTAAACTGTTGTAAAACATATAAAAATCCATGAAATCCTTTGTTCTGTGGAGCGAGGTACCTGGACCCACAGTTGCTTCATCTCCCCGCCGGCGTAATAAACCGTTTTGATGTATGGACCGACCCTGAGTGACGAGTGATTCTTGGAAGGGTACATCCGCACTAACAATGGCGTCATGAACAGGATATTGCAAAGGCCATTGGGACACCCCTGGAGAATCCGGGTGAGTATGGACAATAAATCCCGGGGGGAAGGGACCAGGTGGTGTCCGGAGGCTGACACAATATCCAATCTATAAGGAGGGTCGGACCAACCGGCAAAACGGTGGTAGGTAGTCGTTAAGGAGGCGTAGAGCACTGCGGGAATTGCTTAAACGTGTTTTAAGAATTGCGCGAGTTTGTGTAATAGCAGATTCGTAACCTGACAGTAGCTAGAAAATGGCCTATTGCAAGTCGCGCTGGTGCAGGTGGACTGCGGAGAGTTAGACCTCTAACTATCCACAATACTAAAAAAATGGCCAGTATAACAACAGAACTCAATTGGGGACCCGAAGGTCCCTTACCTGCCACCTGGCGGAGAAACAAAAGAAAGTAATAGAAAAGGCCTGGGTTCTAATTCTTCGAGCCCACGTAAAATTAACGGAGAAATAAATCAATCATGTATTAATCTATCATCATGTATCAATTTATTTAAAAAATTAGAGCCGGCCAAACAATAAGCTTTGTTGAATGAAGAGAGACTTTTATGAATGTCTGTCTTTGAGTGAGAGCGTTTGTGTGATTTTTGACTGCGGCATGAATTTTTTCATGTGTCTGAAAGCCTGTTTGGAAAAGTGGTGGAGCGGTCAGTTTGTTTTAGCTCCACCCACTTTTTCAAGCAGAGTGAAAGTTTTTTTAACCCTTTGTAGTGTTGTCCTGTATGTAGGAAGTTTTAAGTTAGAAACGCAGGTGTGGATTTATTCGGATGATATGTTACGGAGCTAGGAAATGCCCAAAGGATATTTGACATGCTCACTTACTTGTCGAAAGAAAACATGCAATCATTGATTACATTGGGTTGAAAGACATAAATTTAGTCTAGGAATGAGATAAAGAATGCCTTAAAAAAACCCTGCGTGGGTCTCTCGAGGTTGCGGGCTGGGAAGTACGCTCCCATTTTCCTTTGTGTAAAACCTTAATGCGAAAGCTTCTAGCTCAGTAAAAAGAGTTTTAAATACAAGATTGGCATTACAAAATTTTAATTGGGATTTTGCGATATTAAGAGAAGGCACAGCAAAATACTGAGATAGATTCAAACTAAAAAAATAATAAGATGTTAAAACGGCAAGTTTTTAGCAGTTTAGAAAAAAGGGACATTGTAACAGCCTTGAAACTTGGACATTTGAGATAACGAAAAGCAGCTCTCAAAGCCTACGTGCCAGAATCTGTTCTAGTTATGGAAAAGAAAAAAAATAAAGACGCAAACTTGAAAGAAAACAAATTGAACGAATTTGAAATAAAAAATGTCTTCGATTGTCTGAAGATTTTAAATTAACAAATTTACGGAGACATGAGCCCTCTGTGTAAAATACAAAACCTAATTTGAAGAAAAGAGATCTGAAAAAAAAACATAACGTACTAAATAAGTGCTGAAAAAAAAGAGTGTTTGCGATGGAAAAAGATACTAGTTGATATTGGCTGAAAAAGATATTGGTTTAATTGAAAAAAATAATTGAAAGAGGTAAAAGACATTCTCCATTGATAATGATTTTAAATTACGTGAAAGTTTCACTGCAGTTTGTAAAAGATTTCCAAAATGGACGTTGTTTATCAAGAAAAGTCCCGAACAGTCTAAACAAGCAGGAGGGTTCTGAAAATAATGAGGAGAAAAGATCTAAGCTTTGCAAACGCAGCACAGAAAGAAAAAAACTGGGAATTAGAAAATCTTACTGAATTTTAAAATTGGATTCCAGTAAACAAAATAGCTACTAAAAATGTGTGGTCTCGTTTTAAATCAAAAAAAAATCTTTGGCGAGTACTTGAATTCGAAGTTTAGAAAAATTTGGATTTCTTAATAGAATAAAAAAGACTCACCTGACAGATAGAAGAAATGGTGGGAGAGTCAGAATAAAATAAAATAGAACTAGCCTATGTAATAATACTTGCCTGATACAAATAAAGAAATAGATACTCAAACAAAACAAATTCAAGAGTTAAAAGCTAAGATAAATAAGCTGGAAGAGATTTAAAAAAACAGGACCAGACGGATAGTGCAGTGCGCAGCCATAGCACCATCACCTATGGCAATAGAGCCAATGTACCCCACGGTGGGTAAGTGGAGTCCACAAACCCAACATAACCCTTACCTACGATTTCACAGAGTGACCTCGACATGCATGAATAACAGATGAATAGACCAGAACCTAACACCTGGTGACGACCAGGATCTGTTTAAAATTTGCAGATAAAACACCCACCGAGATGGAATCACAGTGGCCACTTCAGCTCTGCAGCATGATACTGGGGATCTCGATACTCATACAAGCATCAGATAACTCGGATGGACTACGAGAGATGCAGCAAACGCAGGAAAGACATACTTACCTGAACTATGGGATCGTGTTTAATTTAACTGATGGAATATGTATCCCAGCAGCCAAGAACTGGAGCACGGACAGAACTTATTTTAACACATAATGTTAAGCATGGAATTATGTCTGTTTTGATCAATATTTCAGGCATACAAATGCCGGATTTTGTACAGAACAGCCAAGGAAGATGTAGAATGTATTAAGTAAGGTTTTAATGCAGCAGGCTGCCAATGCCATGGGTGCCAGTAAGTTCCGAGGACAAGAGCAGGTGCATAGGCATAAGAGGGGAATAGTTAATGATGCTGCTACCGGCTTTAATACCGGGACCTCCATAGTAAACTCATTGGATATACAAGGGCTGAATGAAAAGCTGGAACAACTTAAAGAGGTGATGAGGGAACTGTTAGAGCGGGCAGAGCAGAATCAGAAAGACCAAGCCGACTTAGGAAGGGAAGGCATGGAGATACAGTTAGATGGAATTTCAATAATCGAGACACATGCCAAAACAATTAATCGTCTAATTGACAGAGAAAGGGAGGATGCCGGAAAGCTCCGACAAGGGCAACTCTGTCATGCTTACGGTCTGTGAATGGTAGGACAGATACGACACAACCTCGATCAGATCCAAAGGAGGGAGGTACCAGACTGGATACACAGCTCACATCTAGCTCAGCTAGCCAAGCTGAAGGGGACACTGGATAACTGCACTCTGAAGGGACTAACCAGAGTACACCCAGTGATCCCAAACTGCCAAATGGGCACAGCTGCGGGAGTGGGGATTGTCTTGATGATCCCTATAGTCGCACGAGACTCAGGTCCATTTCCCCTTTATCAACTGGAGAATTTCGGGGTCATACGCGACAATGCCTCCCTCCGTTACTACTTAACCGCAGACTCCGCTATCCAAAGAGATAATGCCCTATACGGTGTCTCCCTGACAGGGTGCAAACAAAGGGGTGAAATCACAGTATGCCTCCACCCAGTGGGACAGGGAGAATTAGACGAATGTGGTTTTAAACGAACCGATGGATGCGTTCTGGAAATGGCACCGGCCCCCACCCATTTTGCCCGGGCCTGGTACGGAGGCAAAGGAAGATACTGTGTCTCCACCACGGAACCCTCATACCAGTATAATGGTCTGTAATGCCAGATCCCACAACCAATTTTCTGCTTTACACCCTATGACCCGTTACCATAGGGCAAGCCCGCATTATCCAAGTTAGACGACGAGATACCGAGATCATCAACGCCACCGATCAGCTCCATAATCACCTGCAGGACTATGACGAGCCAGAGCAGGCCCCTATCCCCCCATTTAGCAGAAGTATTAAGGGAACTAAGATTTAGAGTCGGCCAGTCTGTCAAACTCTACACCAGCTGCGAACAAAGATTGAGATACTGGAGAAAGACACTGACACAGAATTGCAGGATGAGAGTTGGTGGAGGAGGATGTGGAACTGGGGGATGAATGTCAACATCCACTCCTGGATTCGAATTATATCACATATACCGGTCGGAGTACAGCTAGTTTTAGCATTAACATGGGGTGTCATGGCTTGCCGGTCTTGCAGAAATTATGCACAACAACAGATAAGCAAGAAAGTCGGTGTGACAGGCGAAAGGGGCGATTTGAACTATATTAATTTGATCTAAACAACTGTGACTCCTGAAATCGCGTGACTGGCCAGCACGTTGAAGCAGTGAGTACCAGGTGATACAAAAACATAAATCATATAACATTAAATTAGTGTTGGTTTCAGGGGGCTAGGAGTAGCCCCTTTACTGAAAGGGGGGAATATTAGAGAGGGAAATTCTCCCCTGGAGCAAAGGCACCTGTAACACAATGTTAGAATTAAATGTGTGTGTAAAATGTATAAAGATGGCTGCTCATGGTTCAGCGAAGCCCCAAGGGATTTTAGCCAGCAGATAAGAGACTGATAACTGCTGTGCTTCTCACGCAAGGATATACATGAACTTCGCAGATGTTCCCAATCAGCGGGCTAGCAGGCCTTAGACGAGGAGTCCTGGTCCATGTTAGAACAATATGACTCTGTAACAGGACTAAGATAAGGAGACTACCCAAGGACAGTAAGATAGGGAGGAGGGGGGGTGGGGGGCTGGACCATGTTATGAGTAACTCTTAGCAGTACATCTCTTAGCAACACATCTCTTGGCAACACATGAGCCACCAAACATTTAGAGACTAACTCTATTGGTCTAATTGAATCTATATGTAATCTATGATCAATATGATTGGATAGTGTCCAGCCGAAATGGGCTGATGTAACTGTAGTAAACTGTTGTAAAACATATAAAAATCCATGTTCTGTGGAGAGAGGTACCTGGACCCGCAAGTTGTTTCATCTCCCCGCCGGCGTAATAAACCGTTTTGATGTATGGACCGACCCTGAGTGACGAGTGATTCTTGGAAGGGTACATTCGCGCTAACATGCCCACTTCGCCTTCGCTAAAACCGGAAGTGGGCGGGTTGAAGGCGGGTTTAGGTCGGGATTATGATTTTTAACAAGTTAAATACCCCCACGCTCCAAACACACCCTTTTTTCAGATGAAAATTTCCCTCAAAGAGCCTTTGAAGCAGAGATAGGTGAGCATTTTATGACTGTTTTTCCAAAGAAAAATGTTTCAATGTCATGAATCAATCCAGGAAATAGTAACAGTGTAAATGTCCTTAAATTTCATTCATTTACCATAAATACTCCTTGGAGTTCAATATAATGTTTATGCAACACCTTATTGAGATGGCAGATTCTCTCCTACCATCCATTGAAATGTATTCAGTGTCAACATTCTTAATTTAGGATAGATAGAGAGAAACTGTTCCCCTTGGTGGAGGATCGAGAACCAAAGGACACAGATTTAAGGTGATTGGTAGAAGAACCAAAGGCGACGTGATATATAATATATAAATATTTTAAAAAAAGGCGACGTGAGGAAAAACTTTTTACACAGCGAGTGGTTAGGATCTGGAATTCACTACCTGAAAGGGTGGTGGAGGCAGATTCAATCGTGGCTTTCAAAAGGGAATTAGATACGTACCTGAAGGGAAAAAAATTCCGACCTCCGGGGAAAGTGCGGGAGAGTGGGACTAGCTGAATTGCTCGTGCAGAGAGCTAGCATGAGCTTGATGGGCCAAATGTCCTCCTTTTATGCTATAACTATTCTATGATTCTATGACATTCTCTGAATTAAGCTGGGCTGTTTAGTCAGATGAGCATTGTTTGTCACACTGGTGTAAACCTTCTGGTGAATAGAGTTTCTCATACTGGTGTAAATCTCCTGGTGAACAACATTGGTCAAACTGGTGTAAATCTCCTGGTGAACAGTGCTTCTCACAAACCTCCTGGCTGTTGAGCCATAGAAAAGAGGATCAAGGCTGAACCCGGTAGGTCCTTCATACCAATGAAGACTGATCACTAGAACTTAGCTCCCTCTCCCTCTAACATAAAAGTGGAACTTGAGGTGAGTTCCTTTCCACCTTGGGTGGGAAATATAGTGCATCCATTTGGTAAATTCCCAGACATTGTAACTGAGCTGCATACCTTGCTCTTTAGGTAAGGACATGAGCCTGCACCCTGCCAATCTGTGCCACAAGCATGTTGGCACATTGGTGCACTATTGCCAACCCACCTTCATGAATACCAGTCATGCTTCTTGTTGTGTATGTATATACCCTGTACACTCAATGTACAGTTACATAAGGCCAATGAATGTATCTTTACACTGTATACAATATGCCTGTACCACCAGAGGGTGCAACTGATGGAGACTTTGAGGTCACCTGCACACTGTAGGTAACCAGGTATAAAAGGGAGCCCACCTTACTGTAACCTCATTCAGGAGCTGCAATAAATGGACTAAAGTCACAATAGTTCAAGTGCAATACCTTACCACGTGGAGTCATTACTAGAGTGCTTACAGATACTACAATTGGCGATGAAAATGCGAATTCCACGCGAAAAATGGCTGACCTTGGAAACTTTCAACAATTCACTGATGGGGAAGATTGGGATGACTTTGTTGAAAGGCTAGAACACTACTTCATCGCGAACAACCTGGCTGGAAACACACCGACCTCGCTGGCTGATAAGTGCCGAACTATCCTGCTCAGCAGTTGTGGGTCCACTGTTCATGCCCCAGAGAAGACGACAATGAAAACGTTCGCGGAGCACATAACATTGATACAGGAACAGCTTAAGCCAAAAGAGAGCATCCGAACAGCCAGACATCGGTGTTGTGTATCTGCAAAGCATGCACTCCCATGTTCCACCACCAGGGAGTGCATCCCCTGAAGTCCCAAGGGATTCCAGCATCCCTTGGGAGCACTGTATATAAGCCAGCCCCTAAGGCCTGTTCCTCACTCTGGAGTGTCTTATTAAAGACTGAGGTCACTGTTACTTTAACCTCCCTGTGTGCAGCCTCATCTGTGTTAGGAACACAATAACTGGCAATGAGAATATGAATCCAATGCAAAGACGCAGCAAACTGTGGGCATCCTGGAGAAGTTCTCGGAGGGTGAGGACTGGGAAGCCTATGTCGAATGGCTAGACCAGTACTTTGTAGCCAACAAGCTGGACGGAGAAGGAAGCGCTGCAAAAAGGAGAGCGGTCCTCCTCACAGTCTGCGGGGCAGCGACCTACAGCCTCATGAAGAATCTTCTGGCTCCGGTGAAACCCACATAAGTCGTATGAGGAGCTGTGTACACTGGTTCGGGAGCATCTTAACCCGAGGGAGAGCGAGCTGATGGCGAGGTATCGGTTCTACACGTGCCAGCGATCTGAAGGTCAGGAAGTGGCGAGCTACGTCGCTGAGCTAAGGCGACTTGCAGGACAATGTGAGTTTGATGGCTACCTGGAGCAAATGCTCAGAGATTTTTTTGTACTGGGCATTGGCCACGAGACCATCCTATGAAAGCTTTTGACTGTAGAGACACCGACCCTCAGTAATGCCATTGTGATAGCACAGGCGTTCATGTCCTCCAGTGATAACACCAAACAAGTCTCTCAGCACACAAATGCTAGCAATGTTCCTAAATTAACTGGAACTGTGTTTGCGAGCAGAAATGTACAGAGCAGAACCCACGAGTCTGCAACTACCAGCAGGCCTCAGGTGACCCAGATGACTCAGAATCCCCAACAAAGGATGAATGCAAGGCAATTCACACCTTGTTGGCATTGTGGAGGCTTCCATTCAGCCTATTCATGCCGCTTCAAAGGGTATGTTTGCAAGAGCTGTGGAACAATGGGGCATCTCCAACGAGCTTGCAAACAAGCTGCAAGCTCTGCAAAAACTGCTAACCACCACGTGGCAGAAGAAGATCGGTCCATGGTGGATCAAAGCAATTTCGAGCCTCCGAGAGAGGAGGCAGATGCTGAAGTATACGGGGGGTCACACATTTTCGACGAAATGTCCATCTATAATGCGAAACGTAAAATTGAATGGCTTACCCGTAGCCATGGAACTGGACACTGGCGCTAGCCAATTCATCATGAGTAAAAAGATGTTTGAGAGACTGTGGTGCAACAAGGCATTCAGACCAGCACTGAGCCCCATCCACATGAAACTGAGAACGTACACCAAAGAGCTTATCACTGTCCTGGGCAGCGCCATGGTCAAGCTGACCTACGAGGGCACGGTGCACGAACTGCCACTCTGGATTGTCCCGGGCGATGGCCCCACACTGCTTGGAAGGAGCTGGCTGGGCAAAATTCGCTGGAACTGGGATGACATCCAAGCGCTATCACATGTCGATGAGGCCTCATGTACCCAGGTTCTTAACAAATTTCCTTCCCGTTTTGAGCCAGGCATTGGAAACATTTCGGGGGAGACACGACCCATTCACCACAAGGCGCGAGCAGTACCTCACATAATGAGGGAGAGAGTGGAAATTGAGCTGGACAGGCTGCAACGCGAGGGCATCATTTCCCCAGTGGAATTCAGCGAGTGGGCCAGTTTGATTGTTCCAGTACTCAAAAGTGATGGTACAGTCAGGATTTGCGGCGATTATAAAGTAACTATTAATCGTTTCTCGCGACCAGACCAATACCCACTTCTTAAGGCAGACGACCTATTTGCGACGCTGGCCGGAGGCAAGACGTCCACCAAGCTCGACCTGACTTCGACCTACATGAAGCAGGAGCTGGAGGAGTCTTCGAAGGGCCCCACCTGTACCAACACGCACAAGGGACTGTTCATCTACAACAGATGCCCATTTGGAATTCAGTCGGCTGCAGCAATCTTCCAGAGAAACATGGAGAGCCTACTCAAGTCGGTACCACACATGGTGGTCTTTCAGGACGACATATTGGTCACGGGTCGGGACACCGCCAAAACTTGGAGGAGGTCCTCCAGCAACTGGATCGCGTAGGGCAGCGGCTGAAGAAGTCGAAATGCGTCTTCATGGCAACAGAAGTGGAGTTTTTGGGGAGAAAGATTGCGACAGACAGCATTCGGCCCACAGACTTCAAGACAGAGGCTATCAGGAACGCGCCCAGGCCACAGAACGTCACTGAGCTGCGGTTGTTCCTGGGATTCCTCAACTATTTTGGTAACCTCCTACCGGGGTTAAGCACCCTTTTAGAGCCCCTACATGTGTTATTGCGCAAAAATGAGAACTGGGTATGGGGAAAAAAACAAGTAATTGTTTTTGAGAAAGCCAGAAACATTTTATGCTCCAACAAGCTGCTTTTATTGTGCAACCCGTGTAAATGACTTGTGCTAGCATGTGACGCGTCATCGTACGGAGTCGGGTGTGTATTACAACAAGCTAACGTTGCGGGGAAGTTGCAACCTGTCACCTATGCTTCCAGGAGTTTGTCTAAGGCCGAGAGGGCCTAAAGCATGATTGAGAAAGAGGCATTAGCGTGTGTGTTCAGGGTAAAGAAAATGCATCACTACCTGTGATGGATTTGAGCTGGAAACTGATCACAAGTCCCTCACATCCCTGTTCGCTGAAAACAAGGGGATAAATACTCATGTCTCAGCCCACATACAAAATTTGGGCACTCGCACTATCAGCGTATAACTATATCATCCGCCACAGGCCAGGCACCAAGAACTGTGTGGATGCTCTCAGTCAGCTACCATTGCCCACCACGGGGGTGGAAATGGCGCAGCCTGCAAACATGTTGATGGTGGCACAGCCCGCAGACTTGTTGATGGTCGTGGAAGTATTTGAAAATGATAAATCATCTGTCACGGCCCGCCAGATTAGGACTTGGACCAGCCAAGATCCTCTGCTGTCCCGAGTAAAAAACTGTGTACTGCATGGGAGCTGGGCCAGCATCCCCGTTGAAATGCAAGACCGTTCCAGCGGCGAAAGGACGAGCTGTCCATTCAGGCAGACTGCCTGTTGTGGGGTAACCGCGTAGTGCTACCAAAAAAGGGTAGGGAGACGTTCATCTCGGATCTCCACAGCACACACCCGGGCATAGTAATGATGAAAGTGATAGCCAGATTCCACGTGTGGTGGCCCGGTATCGACTCTGACTTAGAGTCCTGTGTACGACAATGCAGCGTATGTGCTCAGTTCAGCAACGTGCCCAGAGAGGCACCGTTAAGTTTGTGGTCCTGGCCCTCCAGACCAGGTCGGGGATCCATGTCGACTATGCGGGCCCGTTTCTCGGTAAAATGTTCCTGGTGATGGTGGATGCTTTTTCAAAATGGATTGAATGTGAAATAATGTCGGGAAGCACCGCCACCGCCACCATTGAAAGCCGAAGGGCCATGTTTGCCACCCACGGCCTGCCTGACATACTGGTCAGTGACAACGGGCCATGTTTCACCACTGCCGAATTTAAAGAATTCATGACCCGCAATGGGATCAAGCATTTCACCTCGGGCCCACTTAAACCAGCCTCCAATGGGCAGGCAGAGTGGGCAGTCAAACAATCAAACAGAGCCTTAAACAAGTCATAGAAGGCTCACTCCAAACCCGCATGTCCCGAGTACTGCTCAGCTACCGCACGAGACCCCACTTGCTCACGGGGTGCCCCGGCTGAGTTACTCATGAAAAGGACACTTAAAACCAGACTCTCGCTGGTTCACCCCAACCTGCATGATCAGATAGAGAGCAGGCGGCAGCAACAAAATGTAAACGATGGTCGCGCCACTGTGTCATGGGAAATTGATCTGAATGACCCTGTGTATGTGCTAAACTATGGACATGGTCCCAAGTGGATCGCGGACCCGGTGATAGCTAAAGAAGGGAATAGGGTGTTTGTAGTCAAACTAGACAATGGACAAATTTGCAGAAAGCACCTGGACCAAACAAGGCTGCGGTTCACAGACTGCCCTGAACAACCCACAGCAGACACCATCTTTCTCGAGTCCACAACACACACCCAAAGGATCAACAACACCACGCTGGACCAGGAAATTAAACCCATCATGCCCAACAGCCCAGCAAGGCCAGGCTCACCTAGCAGCCCTGCACGGCCAACAACACGCCAGCTCAGCGAGGGCACAGCCAACACACCACAACAGACATTTGTACCGAAGCGGTCCACCAGGGAAAGAAAGGCTCCCGACCGCCTCACCTTGTAAATAGTTTTCACTTTGACTTTGGTGGGGGAGTGATGTTGTGTATCTGTAAAGCATGCACTCCCATGTTCCGCCACCAGGGAGCTCATCCCGTGAAGTCCCAAGGGATCCCAGCATCCCTGTATATAAGCCAGCCCCTAAAGGCCTGTTCCTCACTCTGGAGTGTCTTATTAAAGACTGAGGTCACTGTTACTTTAACCTCCCTGTGTGCAGCCTCATCTGTGTTAGGAATACAATAACTGTGAACCCGAGCCCCGCAACCCTGAGTCCACAGCAGGGGACCAACCAGCCACCTCATGCTGGCGCTGTGGAGGAAATCAGTCTTTCCTCTGAAAGGCGCCATTCGGTTCACTGTACTTGCCGTGTTGGAGTCCTGGAGTTGAGTCATCATCCTTCTGGAATCGCAGGCCGAGGCCATGAACGCTTGGCTCACACTAATTGCTTTTTGCAGGGTGATGGTGGTGTCTGTGGAGAGCAGCCTGTGGAGGAGGCCTTTGTGGCCGATTTCAATAACAAAGATGTCCCTCAGTGCTTCGGTGAGGTGGTCGCCAAAATCAGACAGTGCAGCCAATCGTCTCAGGGCTGCAACATATTTTGCAATTTCTTGGCCTTTGGGCTGCCAGTGTGTGTAGAACCAGTTATTGTGTTCCTGTGGAGGAAATATGCAGATACAGAGACTATAATTGCAAGTGCTGTAACACTAAAGGCCATCTACAGCAAATGTGGAAAATAAATTTTACTCACAGAGTCGGTGAAGAGTTGGTTGATCACCCGGGCTCCAGCGCTGATGAAGACGAAGAGACAGTCCAGGAGGCAGCTCAGCCCCAGGAAGAGGTGTACGGAGTGTTTACCTGATCCACCGAGAGATCCCCGTTGAAGATAGTAGCCGAAATCAATGGTGTTCCAGTCTCGATGGAGGTCAACTTCGGGGCGAGCCATATGTTGATGAACCAGGCGGCCTTCGAGAAACTCTGGGACAACCCTATCAAACAACCTAAAATGCTACCAATCCAGGCGAAGCTGCTCACTTACACAAACGTCAGCATCCCAGTCGTTGGCAGCATGGATGTCCAGGTGTCCTACGGCGGCGCGATGCACAAGCTACCTTTGTGGATCGTTGCTGGTGATGGTCCAACGCTGCTAGGAAAAAGTTGGATGAAGCAAACCCAAATCTGTTGGAGCTGGGAAAGCCTCCAGGCCCCAGCGATCGACGTCCTAGGCGGCCCTAAATTTGGAGCCATTGCAGCACCTGAAGATCCTACCATCCAACTTGACTGCGCGGCAACGACACAGACCGCACTACTCAACGGCGAGATGATCCAACCCGAACGACCAGAACTCACCTTCCGGGCCTTGGCAGGACTCCGAAGGGAAAAGATCGACGCAGAAGGTAAATCCCCGGCTTTAGTGGGAGAACCTGGGGAGAGAAGAATCACCGCAGCCTACCATGAGGAGAGTGAAAAATGGCGTCCGCACCTCGAGGCGAAGTGCATGAAATCAAGATGGTTCGACCAGACCAGAGGGGCAGCATTGAGGGAGCAACACGTGATGTCGAGCAGAGAACCGGATTGGGGTAAAGATTGCAAGGCCCTCTTAAAGGAGACCAGCAACCTAGAACAATTAAAGGGACAGATCCACTTTTTGTACAGCGATGCCGGTGATACTACTGTGAGAGATGTAATTAACAAATACAAGTATTTAAATGTACTGTTGAACACTGATGCCAGTAGGATATGTAGAAAAGATGTAATTGATCAACACAAGTATCTAAATGTAACAATGTACAGCGATGCAGGTAATATACAGGGAAAATATGTAATTGAGGGAATAAATGTAATTGACAAAAGTAAATTAGTACCTGAGTGCGATCGGAGCCAATGTATCATGAATGTAAACGATGGAATAATGTGTGATGCCGGGTTCAAGATGCCCGCCGACAAAACGAAGAGCAATCTCCCGTTTGAAGCACCCAGGTTGAGCGGGCTACCCAGTCATGTAGTCTGTGCCTCTAGGACCAAGGTGATGCCCGAAGGAGTGTGGCCACATGCAGTGGGAGCTTACCCACTGCAGTGCCAGCGATCAGCGGACGGCATAGGCACCACTACTGGCACCCTCAGCCCTACCCCTCTGGCCACCAGGACCAGCACCGGGAGCAAGAGGCCAGCACCCTCCAGCCCTTCCGATGGGACCTGGGATGACCAGGCTCCCACCATTGCTGAAGGGCAGCAGGGAGATCCTGCAGCCCTGAAAGGAAGACAGGATGGCCACTAGCAGGCAATGGCAAAGGTCCTGAGATCCAGCCAAAGGAGCGATTCGAGCCCACCCAGCTGGCAGAGGGTGCAGCGCCACAATCAGACAACCTGGACACAGTCCGGTTACTCTGGAATTAGCGTCCTCACCCACCTGCACTTACACCCCAGGGGCAAGACTGTAATACCACGTATGTACTTTACCTGTAAAATGTACTTGTTCCACTACTGCTAAACCCAAACAGTCATGTAACCAATCCTATCTTTTGTAAATGTATGTAAATGCAACTGTCGAGCTACACACATGGTCTATGTATGGGGGTGAGAAAATGGGGGTATGTAGCCATGGACACATGAATCACACCCAGAACCCACTCAACCTCACTTCAACCTCCCACTGTCCACTGCTGACCATTTCGCAATGTTGTGGCAATAAGGACTTGGGAGTCCACAGGGAGAGAGCCATTCCCAAGCACAGACAAAGTGCAAGGGCTTTTGGCACTCAAGTCGAGGGCCAGAGCACACAGTGCAAAGACCAGTGGCACAAGACTTAGGGGGGGGGAGTGATGTTGTGTATGTATATACCCTGTACACTCAATGTACAGTTGTATAAGACCAATGAATGTATCTTTACACTGTATACAATATGGCTGTACTACCAGAGGGTGCAACTGGTGGAGACCTAGAGGTCACCTGAACACTGCAGGTGACCAGGTATAAAAGAGAGCCCACCTTACTGTAACCTCATTCAGGAGCTGCAATAAATGGACTAAGGCCACAACAGTTCAAGTGCAATACCTTGCCTCGTGGAGTCATTACTGGAGTGCTTACAGATACTACATTTCTCATTTCCCAAATTTCAGTTCTTCGAATCCAAACACTCCTCAGTGTGGCTGAGCAGTGCAATCGACTGTTCCCCTCACCCACAAAATTGAAACAAAGCCAGCACTGTGGAAACGAGACAACATCCATTTTATTTAGTTAGCAGCAGTGTCCCATGATCCAAACTTTACAATAACATAAAATTGGTCAAAGGTTTGGTGTTAGTGTGCAGAGGTGACAGCACTGGATGCTGCATTGTAATCTTTCACCTGTGGGACCGAGATTGCACCCATTCCAAACTGATAATATGAGAGTCTTCTGCTGGCTGTCAGTGGCCCAGCTTAAATAACTATGGCCAGTTCCTGAATGCAGGATCAC
This sequence comes from Pristiophorus japonicus, assembly GCF_044704955.1. NCBI lineage: Eukaryota > Metazoa > Chordata > Chondrichthyes > Pristiophoridae > Pristiophorus > Pristiophorus japonicus. The sequence goes on from NC_091990.1 coordinate 52,515,216, forward strand.
CATTCCATTTGTATTACATGGCATTCCAGGATGTTTGCTTGTATTTTAGGGATTCCATTCCTTGATCTTGTTTATCTTCCTTTGAGAAAAGCAATGAACAGTGATCTTGCTTGTAATCTGCAAACGGTGATGCTGTGCTCTGTAACATGGGACACAGGTTTACAGTGAGAGAATGTCAGGCTCCGATTTTGTTCAATGTTGATTGCTACCAACGCCTTGCGAATCATCTTCTTGCCTGCATTACAGCAAAAAATGAAACACTTGTCCATAATTAGTCAAAACGGTCAGTCTCAATGTGGACTGGTGCAGTATGGAACAGTGCAGATGGAATCTGATTCGAACCCTTGTGTGCCTGACTTTGCTGCTGATGAATAAAATTGGGGGCAATAATCTTTTACCAGCTGACAACCATTCCCTTGATGAAGAGATGGGAGCTATTTTTAAGAATGGCAATCAATGTTGTTCATCCCCATCCACGCATCATTTTAGAAGGAAACATCCCTGGTTATCGACTGCATGGATAATGTGTTTTCTATTCATTCATGAGATGTGGGTGTCGCTGGCAAAGGCCAGCATTTATTGCCAATCGCTAATTGCCCTCGAGAAGGTGATGGTGAGCAGCCTTTTTGAATACAACTGAGTGGCTTGCTGGGCCATTTCAGAGGGCCGTTAAGAGTCAACCACATTGCTATGGAGTCACATATAGGCCAGACCGGGTAAGGGTGGCAGATTTCCTTCCCTAAAGGACATTAGTAAACCAGATGGATTTTTACTACAATCCGGTAGTTCCATGATCACCATTACCAATACTGATACCAGCTTTTTGTTCCTGATTAATTTAATTAACGTTATAATTTGTGGTGTGATTTGAACTCATGTCTTATCATAACTAGTCCAGTAACATAACCACTATGCTACTGTTTGCTATAGGAATGTGCTGTATACTGAACTGTAAAATTTGTGTCGTGTGCTCTATACTTTCTGTACTATGCTGTAGGCTGTGTGCATTACTGTGCTTTCTAATGTATATGCTGGACTTTATGCTGCACTGTATACTGTGCTATATGCGTGTATACTGTATGATATACACTCTGCTGTGCTGTATACTGTACTAAGAGTAGATTTTATTTTATGTCACTTTTCAAGCTCAGGTATGCTTTAAAATCCGGAATGCTTTATAACCCAAATCTGATCCAAGCTGGGAGGTGTTCAGATTTGCCTCTGATGGACAGGTTCAGATGGGTTTGGGTCTCTGACCCTGTTTGACCTCCACCAGACGGAGATGGGAGTTGGGGAAACACAGTATTTTGCAGTCAGCTCTTTCAGAAATTGCCTGGTAATTGAAGGACACGTTTTCCAATTATTCGGGTAATGTGGTTGAATTCACCGTTCGTGTTCAGGCGTCTGCTAGCTATTGATTACACTTAGATACATCCCAGTCATTAGAGGGAGAATCACACTGACTGGAGAGACGCTGCACTCTGACAGGATGGCAATTCAGTGCGAAGCGGGTGCCTGTGCACAGCAGGCTGGTGTGATTGAAAGCGCGATGATTTCAGCCACAGCCCTTGTTATAACCTGCAAGCTATAGTATTTTCTCTAGACTGAAGCAGACTATTCAACAGCAATGTATTTAGAACGACTTCACAGGGTAGCAGGATGTGGGGGGAGCGGGCAGGGAAGGGAATGCTGCAAGACTTTGTGCTTTATAGATATTTTAAAGTTCAGATATTAAATGTTTTCCCACATTCCGTATCCTTCACACTAGTGTATTCTCTTTGCCACTGAATGGCTTTACACCCCGGCCTGGAACGGAGATCTCGCACTGCCTCGGGATGGTACCATACTGCCACCTAGAGCTTCAAAGCTGCAATTTCTGATTTTTTTGTTGTTGTTGGGTGCAAAAGCGGTGTAGTTCTGGTGCGGGTGGGGGAGGGCACCAGAATTTGGGGGCGTAAGTCAGATACGTCAGAGTTACAGCCCTTCTGTAATACAGCTAGCTTCCAGTAGGACTGGCGGAGGTATGCCCATCTCCCAAAGTGTCGCCTGTATGCAAATCATCATCATAGGCAGTCCCTCGGAATTGAGGAAGACTTGCTTCCACTCTAAAAATGAGTTCTTAGGTGGTTGAACAGTCCAATACAAGAACCACAGTCCCTGTCACAGGTGGGACAGCTAGTCGTTGAGGGAATGGGTGGTTGGGACTGGTTTGCCGCACGCTCTTTCCGCTGCCTGCGCGTGATTTCTGCATGCTCTCAGCGTTGAGACTCAAAGTGCTCAGCACCCTCCCGGATGCACTTCCTCCACTTCGGGCGGTCCTTGGCCAGGGACTCCCAAGGTGTCAGTGGGGATGTTGCACTTTATCAGAGAGTTTTTGAGGGTGTCCTTGTAACATTTCCTCTGCCCACCTTTGGCTCCTTTGTCGTGAAGGGGTTCCGAGTAGAGCGCTTGCTTTGGGAGTCTCGTGTCTAGCATGCGATCAATGTGGCCTGCCTAGCGGAGCTGATCAAGTATGGTCAGTGCTTCAATGCTGGGGATGTTGGCCTGGTCAAGGACGCTAATGTTGGTGCGTCTGAACTCCCAGAGGATTTGTAGGATCTTGCGGAGACATCGTTGGTGGTATTTCTCCGGCGACTTGAGGTGTCCACTGTATATGGTCCATGTTTCTGAGTCATACAGGAGGGCGGGTATTACTACAGCCCTGTAGACCATGAGCTTGGTGGCAGATTTGAGGGCCTGGCCTTCAAACACCCTTTTCCTCAGGCGGCCAAAGGCACTGTTGAACTGGACGCACTGGAGGCGGTGTGATAAGATGCTCCCGAGGTATGGGAAATGGTCCACGTTGTCCAGGGCCGCGACGTGGATCTTGATGACTGGGGGGCAGTGCTGTGCGGCGAGGACAAGCTGGTGGAGGACCTTTGTCTTACAGATGTTTAGCGTAAGGCCCATGCTTTCGAATCGCTTAGTAAATACGTCGACTATGTCCTGGAGTTCAGCCTCTGTATGTGCGCAGACGCAGGCGTCATCCGCGTATTGTAGCTCGACGACAGAGGTTGGGGTGGTCTTGGACCTGGCCTGGTGATGACGCAGGTTGACGAGGTTCCCACTGGTTCTGTAGTTTAGTTCCACTCCAGCGGGAAGCTTGTTGACTGTGAGGTGGAGCACGGTAGCGAGGAAGATTGAGAAGAGGGATGGCGATGACGCAGCCCTATTTGACCCCGGTCCAGACGTGGATTGGGTCTGTAATGGATCCGTTGGTAAGGATCACAGCCAGCATGTCGTCACGGAGCAGGCGGAGGATGGTGACGAACATTTGGCGGCAAATAATATGATAATGAAGGTCATTTTAAAGTAATTGGTAGGAGATTTAGAGGGGATTTGAGAAGAAATTATTTCACCCAGAGGGTGGTGGGGGTCTGGAAGGCACTGCCTGAAAGGGTGGTAGAGGCAGAAACCCGCATACTAGTTGGATGTGCACTTGAAGTGCCGTAACCTACAGGGCTACGGACCAAGAGCTGGAAAGTGGGATTAGGCTGGATAGCACTTTGTCGGCTGGCGTGAACACGATGGGCCAAATGGCCACCTTCTGTGCCATTCTATGGTTCTATGATTCAAAGCAATTGGCCCAGAAATTGCACCATTTACACTAGAATTACACCCGGGTTAAGTCAAATTTGTAAAAAAGTGTGATGTGATTGAGATAACACATTTTGAATGTCCGCCAGCTTTGTTTGAAACATCAGTGTTGACGAAAGCGATGAGAAAGATTCATTCTCAACCATGTAACTACCGAAGGATTCTAAGAGCTGGCTCTTACCACGGGGTTCCCTTTGGGCCTTCCCGGATATAACGGAGGCTGAACTGGAAGAGGAGAAATAGACATGTATGGATAAGGATGCACCAAAGGAGAAGACCAACTAGGAGGTCCACTTCCAGCAGAGTCTACACATCATGCTGCTCCCTCAGTGATGTCTCAGGTGCAAAGGAAGAAAAGGCTCAGTAAGGAGGCATTGAAGGGATGTTGTCTCTCATTAGCTTGAGATTCTTGTGACCAAAGTGCCCCAGGAGGACTCTTCTAGGGCTATATCGCCACTGCAGATGTGTGGGAAGCCTGTATCCTGACATCTGGGGGGGGTTGGCAAGAAAGGTCACATGGGCTGTCACCAGGAAAGAGGATGGCACCACAAAGGGCATTGTTGGGTCAAAATCCTGGAACTCCCGACCTAAAAACACTGTGGGAGGACCTTCACTACAAGGACTGCAGCCGTTTAAGAAGAAGGCCCACCATCATCTTCTCAAGAGCAACTAGGGATGGACAACAAATATCAGCCTTGCCAGTGATGCCACATCCTGAAAATGAATTATAAAAAAGAATCTAGGAAATCTACTTGTGCTGCATCCTGGATAAGAGGGCCCATTGATCAGCAGGAGGGCAGACCTGATGGTATCAGTTAGGACCTGATGCTGACAGATGACATCCCGATTCTCTCAGAAGCCAGATGCCATTGTTCATTCCAAAATTGTGCCCCGATCATTGAAAGCCAGTGATAACACCATACTCTTTGGATTCACTGACTGGTCAGAAGGTTTCTTTTTAAGGGTTATAGATCCTGATATTCCCATTGCCGCCACTTGCTCCAGGTAGATACGACACTGAGGATGGCATTGGACTCTGCTCCTTCATGTCTGCCAGTGAGGATCTATATGCACCTTTTCAGATTTTGGGTCGGTGTCCTCCACATCCATCTGCTCCTTGACAATACCTCTTCCGATAGCGAAGTTCTGCAAGAAGCAATATGGCAGATGACCTTGGCGACCTCCGCTGGGCTATACTGCAACACCTCGGCCCCACGATCTGCCAAGGCTCTGTAATATTTGCTCCAGCATCCTGATAGCCTGCTGCACTGTGATCCTGGTGGTGGATAGTCCTCAGTACCTCCATATGCGGTGCTCATCCAGCATCCTATTAAGAGCAAGATCTGAGTCCACAGGTTCTGGATCCAGGGGTTGATGTCTACAGAGTCTCTGCTCCCCATTATGAGATCCCACTGAGACCCCAAACGCACCCTTGTGCGTTGTGGCTCCAGTAGTTCAACCACTATTATTTGAAAGGCCAGGAAAATTGGATGTTTGACTGCTCACAAATATAGCTTATCCTCTTCAGTTCCCGATCATGACTCCTTTCAGATACAAGTAATAACGATAGAATGATGTAATGAGGCAAACTCTGCCTTCAGGATCACAGTAAAGCAGGCTATCGGGATGCTGGAGTAAATGTTACAATGCCTTGGCAAATCGTGGGGCTGAGGTGTTGTGGTATAAGAACATGAGAAATAGGAGCAGGAGTAGTCCATCTGGCCCCTTGAGCCTGCTCCGCCATTTAATAAGATCATGGCTGATCTGATCTTGGCCTCAACTCCACTTCTCTGCCCACTCCCCATAACCCTCGACTTCCTTATCTTTCAAAAATCTGTCTATCGCCAACTTAAATATAATCAATGACCCGGCCTCCGCTGCTCTCTGGGGTGGAGAATTCCAAAGATTCACGACCATCTAAGAGAAGAAATTCCTCCTCATTTCCACTTTAAATGGGCGACCCTTTATTCTGAGACCATGACCCCTAGTTCTAGATTGCTCCACGAATCCAGGAAACATCCTCCCTGCATCCACCCTGTCAAACCTCCTCAGAATCTTATACATTTCAATAAGATCACCTCTAAATCTTCTGAACTCCAATGAGTACAGGCCCAACCTTAGTATAGTCCAGATGGAGGTCACCAAGTTGCTTCTTGCAGAACTTCGCTATCGGAAGAGGTACTGTCAAGGAGCAGATGGATGTGGACCCAAAATCTGAAAAGGTGCATATAGACCCTCACTTGCAGACACGAAGGGGTCAACCTCCAACTTCTGTGCTGGTAGCCAGTGATAAGCCCTCCAGAAGTGGGATTTGTATCCTGGCAGGCAGAGAAATGATGAGACATTAATTTAAGGACCTGTGCTGCACATGGTCTTCTCCACATGTGACCAATAAAGTGCAATGATACCATATCTCTGAGATGACATGAGTACCATAGATGCCAGTTCATTCCATACTATTATCTTATGCTGCCTCATCCAAATGAACTGCCACGACATATTCTTACTTACAGTTGGTGTCAGCTGTGGCTCAGTGGTAGCACTCTCACCTCTGAGTCAGAAGGTTGTGGGTACAAACCCGCACTCCCGAGGCTTCAGTGCAGTACTGAGGGAGCATTATCGGTGGTGCCATCTTACAGGTGAGATTACAGATGATTAAACATAGGAACATCGGAACAGGAGTAGGCCACTCAGCCCTTCGAGCCTGTTCCGCCATTCAACTAGATCATGGTTGATCTGCGATCTAACTCCATATACTCACCTTTGGCCTAGATCCCTTAATACCTGTGGTTAACAGAAAGCTATTAAACTCCAATTGTAAATTAACAATTAAACTAGCATCAATCGCCATTTTCGGAAGAGACTTCCAACCTTCTACCAACTTTTGGGCTAGATTTTCCCCAGCCTAACACGTTTTTTAACGCGATTTTTTTCACGTTAAAAGTGTTTTTTTGTCGTTAACGCAAACTGCACAAAATTCCCCAAAGGTTCGGCGGTTTATAAATATCGCCGAAAAGCGGATCGCCAAGGTGCACCGCAAACAAAAAACCACACTGCCTAATTTTGGCCATTCGGCAAACCCGTTCTCGGGTGGAAAAAAAATGCACGGGAAAAGCAGGCGTTGCAGCCTCAGAAACGTCAGTAAGTAGGAAGACCTGCAAAAAAGGTAAGTTAAATTTTTATTTTTTAATTCTTTTGCAGCGATTACTTAATTGAGGGTCTTGTAAATGTTGTGTGATTTTTGATTTTTTTGCTTTTTGCAATTTTTTTTTGTGTTTTCACCCCACCCAGGGCCTGTATTTTTGGCATTGATCGGCCTTGGGCTAAAATTGGCGCGATCATAGTTTCCACCGGGAATCCTCTTGCAACGCCATTTTATAATGACAGGCATATTTTGTGGCCAAATTTACTCCGTTAAAAAATGCCGACATTTTTATTCTTGTTTCTTCACAAAAGTGAGGTTATTTATCAAATAACGACAGGCTGAGGAATTTTTAGCTCTTTGTGTGTCGAAGTGTTTCCTAATTTCACTCCTGGAAAGTCTGGCTTTAGTTTTTAGACTATGCCCCCTTGTCATCGAATCCCTAACCAGTGGAATAGTTCCTCTCTACCGACCCTATCTGTTTCCCTTAATGTCTTGAAAACTTTGATCAGATCACTCCTTAGCCTTCTAAATTCGAGGGAATACAGCCTTAATTTGTGTGATCTCTCCTCGTAACTTAACCCTTCAGTAGGTAAGGGTTATCATTCTGGTAAACCTACGCTGCACTCCCTCCAAGGCCAATATATCCTTCCTAAGGCGAGGTGCCCAGAACTGCTCACAGTACTGCAGGTATGGTCCAACCAGGGCTTTGTATAGCTGCAGCATAACATTTACCCATTGTATTCTAGTCCTCTAGATATTCCATTAGCCTTTTTGATTATTATCTGTACCTGTCCAGAGGTTAGAGTGCTGCCACTGACGAAGGGTCATCGACCTGAAACATTAACTCTGTTTCTCTCTCCACAGATGCTGCCTGACCCGCTGAGATTTCCAGCATTCTCTGTTTTTATTTCAGATTCCAGCATCCGCAGTATTTTGCTTTTGCAGGAAATTTTAATGATCTGTGCACCTGGACCCTAAAGTCTCTATGGACCGCCACTGTTTTTAGACTTTCACCATTTAGAAAATACCCTGTTTATCCTTTTTAGGTCCAAAGTGGATGACCTCACATTTGCCTGCATTGAAATCCATTTTCTCCAGTTTTGCCCATTCACTTAATCGATCAATAACCCTTTGTAATTTATGCTTCATCTACACGGCCTACAATGCTGCCTATCTTTGTGTCAACAGCAAATTTGGATATAAGACTTTCTATGCCATCATCTAAGTCGTCAATAAATGCTGTGAATAGTTGAGGCTGAACTCAGATCCCTGTGGGACACCACTAGTTACCTCCTGCCAATTTGAGTACATACCCATTATCCCTACTCTTTGGGGCTGAAATTGCCCTTCCCGATAAGGCCTCTGGCCGCCTGAAAGCAGTGTGCACGGGACGGTGCAGAATGGCTGCTGACAGCCAGCGGACTGGCCGACTACCGCGACATTGCCACTGGGGCTTTCTGCTGCGGTCAGAAGATCCGCAACGATGTCATCAGAGCGCGCACCATAGCGGCTCCGCCCCGGAAAGTAAATTCAGGGCAAAAAGTCTTCCGACCGCCTGTCGGTGACCCCGATAGTTTGCAGTGCTGGCTCAAAACTGCCAGCGGCCTTGGAAGGCGTGCTGCGTGTAGCACCATTCTTTTTGCCGAGAATTTTTCGGGCTTTTCACAAGTTTGCCATTGTGCGCGGCAGGGAGGCAGGCAGGAGAAGGCTGTGCCATCTCCAACGGCTCCAGAGACAGTGGGCAAGGGACGCAGAACACATGGCTGCCCAACATGCAGAAGGCCATGGGGATTGCAACTGACCTCAACTCAGAGAGGTGGCCCAGGAAGGACCTGCCGTCAGGGGGAGGGTCAGGTACACTGCCGCCCCCCCCCTCTACGCCACATAGTGGATGAAATCGAGAGAAGGCGGAATGCACAGGAGGCAGTTGCTTACCAGCAGCAGGCTGTAGAGGGCGAGGAGCAGCAAGAGCATGAGGGAGGAGGCAATGAGGCAGCTGTCACCGGAAGACGCGAGCATAGACATGGTGGCAGAAGGTCCTCTCGTCCAAGGGTCTACAGGTAGCAGGTTTCTTACATGGACCTGACGGATGACCAATGTCTCCGTAGACATCGATTCCGGAAGGACATCATGAGGGAGCTGTGCAATTTCCTTCAGCCAGACCTTCAGATTCTAACAAGGCTGAGGACAGCTCTGACCATCACAACAAAAGTGACCAAAGCACTCAATTTTTATGCCACTGAATTTTTTCAAGCAGCTACAGCAGACATATCGAACATTTTGCAGTTCACCGCACATATATCCATCTGACAGATGCCCTCTTTAAGAGAAGGAAAGGTTACATTTCCTTCCCGATGAGCAGGGAGAAGCAGTTGCAGTAGACCGGATTCGTGCGGATTGCGAGCTTCCCCAGGATTCAGGGCGCCATAGACGGCATCCACGTCGCATTGAGGGTGCCACAGAACAATCCCGAGATGTTCAGAAACCGCAAGGGATTCCACGCCCTCAACGTGCAGCTGGTGTGCGATCACCACCACAAAATCATGGCAGTTGATGCCCAGTATCCTGGCAGCAGCTACGGTGCTTTCATCCTGCGCCAGACCGGTATGCCCGGCGTATTTGCTGGCCCAAACCAAGATTGCAGCTGGCTCCTTGCAGACAGGGGCGACCCACTGTGCACTTGGCTGCTGACTCCCTCTTGCCACCCCAGGACTGCTGCGCAGCAAGCCTACAGTGACTCTTATTCAGCCACCGGGTGGTTAATTGAGCAGTGCATCGGGATCCTGAAGCAGAGGTTCCATTGCCTGGATCGCTCTGGTGGTGTATTGCAGTACTCGCCTGATTGGGTCTTCCTATTGGTGGTCATCTTCTGCATGCTTCACAATCTGGCAATCATGAGGGCACAACCACTGGAGGACGAGCCAGCAGTACCACCTAAGGAGGAGGACCAGGAGGAGGAGGCGCAGGAGCACGACGTGCAGGAGGAGGAGGAAGCGCCGGAGGAGGACCAGGATGCAGGTCGCCGGCCACGCAAGAGCTGGCATCACCATCCAGACCCTGGCAAGGGAAGTGCAGACGCGTCTCATTGATGCTCGTTTCCGATAGTTCATGCCCAGTTCACCCTTCATCTTTGCATCTCCATGGCCATCCCAATGAGTCCTTTCACACATCATTGCCCACAGTGAAATGAGAGACCTGCACAGATATTGGAACAAAAAATAAAGATTTATTACACAAGAAATAAAGCTGCCAAAAACATACACATAATCATTTATCACCTTTGTGCATCTCCTTATAACCCCTCTTACACAAGCCTATTCTCGAACTACGCCACAGTGTTTCCCTTGGATCTGGGAAGACTGCTGTGTTTCAGGTATCGAAACTACCGATATTCCTCTCGGATGCCCTTGACCAGCTCTGGCCCTGGAAGGGCCGGCTGAAGACTGGGCAGCACTTTCCTTGGTGTGTTGAGCCAGCCTTGGCTCGGGCGAATCCATGCTTGTCGACAATGGCGGAGTGACAGGCCTGGGATCAGGACTGCTGTGACCCCGAGAGGGCACATCATCATCATCCTGGTCCGAGGATCCTGCGGCACTTCCCAAGGGCAGCACCTCACCATCACCACCAATCTGCGGGAGCACAGGCCGGTGGTGTGTGCGCCACCGGAAGGTCCCTCCTGGACCGTGGTGGACCCAGCCGCGATGGCAGCACTCAGATCTCACGTGGCATCCAGCTGAGACTGCATGAGAGCAAACACAATCTTGATGCCACTAGAGACGATAGCAGCAAGGCACTCCGTGGCCTGTTGCCCAGAGTACATAAGAGCATTCTGAGCTTCCAGGGCTGTGGCCATCAAAGCAGCACTTAGGTGCTCATTCCCTTGTGCCTGTGCTGTAATGGCAGCTGCCACATTGCCAACGAGATGCGGCATCACACCTGGATCAGCATGGCCACTCTGGGAGTCCACCAACGTCTGCACGCTGGCAATGATGGGCTCCATGGTGTGCGCACAGCTGTCCATGGTGTGCTGACACAGGATGCTATCTGTCCCCCAATTATAGAATCCCCTACAACTGCCAGATTATGCTTCCTCTCTTCATCCTCGTCCCCCTGAGGACAGCCTCCTGTGCCAAAGTGCCGTGGTCTACATCCTGGATGAACTTCCGAAAGTCTTTATCCTTATCCTCACAGGTAGCAAGTACATTGTAGCTGTTGGATAGGATCAGTTTCTGCAGATCCTCATTCCCTTTCTTACCTGGGTTCCCCTTATTCTGCACACTATCAGTCACACAAACCCCATGCTGATCCTACATCTCTCCATGATGTGTGACCGAAGTCTAGAGCCAACTGTCCAGATACTTTACCTCTTCCCTTATGTGTCTCCAACTCGCACTCCAGCTCAATGACTCTAAGCCAGGGAGATTCAAGATGGAGACATCTCCTGCAGATGTGTTAGCTCGGGGCAGTCTCGCTGCCCACAAACTCCCACATACTGCAGTCCAGAAACACAATCTGCCCTGCCATATCTTAGTTTAACCCTCTTCTATTTATTTAATTAGTTTAAATCTTTATTCAATGATTATTTGCAGTTATATTAATTATTTTTTCTAAGTTAAGTTCTTAATTTAATAAAGTACATTATATTTTCCCGCTCATAGTTTAAACCAATGTCCTAGTTTAGAGACAAACCATTAATACTCACCCACCAATCACCTACCTGCTGTCCTGTGACATCACTCCTTGTTTTTTTTGATGTTTTATAATTTGCCGGATTGACACTGCCTCCTCCTCACAGATCCGTGCTGTCCACGCCTCCACGTCTATTTATGGTCAGTCACCTCCTCTCTGCCCTCTCAGGTAAAAGATCCCATGGCACATTTCAAAGAAAAGCAAGGGAGTTCTCTCGCAGTTCTGAAAAGCAAGGGAGTTCTGACCAAGGGTCACAGACCCGAAACGTTAACTCTGTTTCTCTCCACAAATACTGCCTGACCTGCTGAGAGTTCCAGCATTTTCTGTTTTTATTTCAGATTCTAGCATCCACGGTATTTTGCTTTTGTAAGTTCTCTCGATGTCCTGGACAATATTTATCCCTGAACCAACACCTAAAACAGATGATAAGAACATAAGAACATAAGAAATAGGAACAGGAGTAGGCCATACGGCCCCTCGAGCCTGCTCCGCCATTCAATAAGATGATGGCTGATCCGATCATGGACTCGGGTCCACTTCCCTGCCCGCTCCCCATAACCCCATATTCCCTTATCGTTTAAGAAACTGTCTATTTCCGTCTTAAATTTATTCAATGTCCCAGCTTCCACAGCTCTCTGAGGCAGCGAATTCCACAGATTTACAACCCTCTGAGAGAAGAAATTTCTCCTCATCTCTGTTTTGAATGGGCGGTCCCTTATTCTAAGATCATGCCCTCTAGTTCTAGTCTCCCCCATCAGTGGAAACATCCTCTCTGCCACCCTATCAAGCCCCCTCATAATCTTATACATTTCAATAAGATCACCTCTCATTCTTCAGAATTCCAATGAGTAGAGGCCCAACGTACTCAACCTTTCCTCATAAGTCAACCCCCTCATCTTCGGAATCAACCAAGTGAACCTTCTCTGAACTGCCTCCAAAGCAAGTATATCCTTTCATAAATATGGAAACCAAAACTGCACGCAGTATTCCAGGTGTGGCCTGACCAATACCCTGTATAACTGTAGCAAGACTTCCCTGCTTTTATACTCCATCCCCTTTGCAATAAAGGCCAAGATTCCATTGGCCTTCCTGAACACTTGCTGTACCTGTATACTAACCTTTTGTGTTTCATGCACAAGTACCCCCAGGTCCCGCTGTGCTGCAGCACTTTGCAATCTGTCTCCATTTAAATAATAAGGCTCTTTGATTAGTCATTTATCTAGTCATTTATTTCATTGCTATTTGTGGGACCTTGCTGTGTGCAAATTGGCTGTTGCGTTTCCTAATTACATCAGTGACTATACTTCAGAACCACTACAACCATTTTTTCGAACAGTAGCTGCTGGTAATGATTCTGATGTTGCAATTTATAGCTCTTCTAAGCCCATCTTTTGTTTATTTATTGTCCCATTACCATGCCCTTTTGCCTTGCACCATCATCCCTTTAGTCATTTAATCAATCTTGGCCTCCACCCTATCACAAATCCTTTGTCCATTCCTCACTTCCCCCCTCCCCAATCCCTTTCCCTGCCTCTGTATTTGCTTAAAAACAGGATCAGTTCTGACAAAAGATCCTCGACGTGAACATTAACTCTGGCTAAAATTTTCTGTATCTGGGCGAGCCGGGTGCGGGATATAGCGAGTTGCGACCCCATTCTTCATCCCGGGTCGCTCCTGAGATCGACTTTCCGTTAATGGGACCTATTAAGGCACATTACCCGGTGTTATTAATCATCATCATAGGCAGTCCCTCGGAATCGAGTAAGACTTGCTTCTTAGGGCCCAAGTTTCCACACAATAAAAAATGGGCGCCCCTCCGAGCTGGGCGCCCGTTTTTCGCGCCTAAAACGGCGCCGGAAAAAAAATCCGCGATTCTGGAGCGCTTTGCAGCTCCTTGTCTGTTTGGCGCGGTGCCCAGGGGGGCGGAGCCTACACTCGCGACGATTTTGTAAGTGAGAGGGGGCGGGTACCAATTAAATTAGTTTTTTTCCTGCCGGCAACGCTGCGCGTGCGCGTTGGAGCGTTCGCGCACGCGCAGTGTGAAGGAAACATTGGCACTCGGCCATTTTTGTAGTTCTTTGTAGCTGTTTAATTTTTGAACATTTTTTAATAAAAGCACATTGCCATCAGCACTGAGGCTTCTTGCAGCCTTCTCACTGTCTCCTTTCCCCCCCCCCGCGGGAACGAACGGGCGCCTCCTCCCCCCCCCGCGGGAACGAACGGGCGCCTCCCCCCTCCCTCGCGGGAACGAACGGGCGCCTCCTCCCCCCCCTCGCGGGAACGAACGGGCGCCTCCTCCCTCCCCCCGCGGGAACGAACGGGCGCCTCAACTTGTGAGGCTGACTGCAGTATTCTCCCTGGCTGAAGCACTTTCACACAGGTAGGAAGATGGTTTATTTAATCTTTTCTTGGCTTATAAATGTTTATTCAGGTTGGATTTATTTGTATAATATTTGTAGAAGTATAAATAAGGATTTATTGTAGAATTTAATGACTTCCCTTCCACCCCCCTCCCCCCCCCCCCCACCTCGTTCTGGACGCCTAATTTGTAACCTGCGCCTGATTTTTTAATGTGTAGAACAGGTTTTTTCAGTTCTACAAAAATCTTCACTTGCTCCATTCTAAGTTAGTTTGGAGTCCGTTTTCACTGTGGAAACTTTGAAATCAGGCGTCAGTGGCCGGACACGCCCCCTTTTGAAGAAAAAAATTCTGTTCCGAAGTAGAACTGTTCTACCTGACTAGAACTGCAGAAAAGAAAATGTGGAGAATTGCGATTTCTAAGATAGTCCGTTCTCCACCAGTTGCTCCTAAAAATCAGGCGCAAATCATGTGGAAACTTGGGCCCTTAGAATGACTCCTTAGGTGGCTGAATAGTCCAATGTGAGAGCCACAGTCCCTGCCACAGGTGGGACAGGCAATCATTGAGGGTAAGAGCGGGTGGGACATGTTTGTCGCACGTTCCTTCCGCGGCCTGCACTTGTCTTCCACATACACTTGCCGACGAGTCTTGAAGCGCTTAGCATCCTCCCGGATCCGCCTCCTTCACCCAGGGCGGTCTTCAGCCAGGGACTCCCAGGAGTCGGTGGGGATGCTGCACTTTACCAGGGAGGCTTTGAGGGTGTCCGTGTAACGTTTCCTCTGTCCACCTTTGGCTCGCTTGCCATAAAGGAGTTCCGAGTAGAGCGCTTGTTTCGGGAGTCTCGTGTCTGGCATGCGGACGACGTGGCTCGCCCAGCGGAGCTGATCAGGTCTGATAACATCAGCGATGACACGTTTTCAGTCGGGATATTTAAAGGAGCCATGGCCAGATTGCATTTGAAAGTTCATCTAGGATTGTGTAGGCCCTGTACTGGACTATTGGAGTGTTGGATAGACTAGCAAACATGACTGCACAGAGGGAGAGGGCTAAACCCAGGTTCTCAGCTGACTTGCTCCATATGCTTGTGGAGGGAGTGAGAGTACACAGGGAGATTCTCTTTCCTTCTAATGGGCGAAAGAGACCTCCCCAGCCTGGCTCCAATTAGCAGAGAAGGTGAACAGCGGGGATGTGGTCAGGAGGACCTGGGTGCAGTGCCACAAATGTTTCAATGATCTCATTAGATCAGGACAGGTGAGTACACATCCACACTCAGCTTCATCCTGCTGTGCCTCTCATCACATCCCCATCACTCTGCCTACCCCAACCCTGCTCCTGCACATCATTACTCACACCAACATACATTGCATCTCAACTCATCCTTCTCTCTCTCTATCTAAATTATTATAACCCCACGGACTAGCCACCCCTCAAAATCACCCTCATCCTAATGCAAGCATATCGACTAACAACACACAAGGTGGCCATTTGGCTTTGGCACCCTGCTCCATCAAACTCACCCTCTAAGGATATAACCCATGCATTCCTTACACTCATTCCATCACTCTCGCTCAACCTTCCCATTCTTTCCCCCATTGCAGGAAAAAATAGCCCATATACGAGGGAGAGGGAGCGAACTGGAGGTGGCCCTCCATCATTGGCCAACCCTAACATCAGCAGAGGAAGCTACCTTGGAAGTCTCTGGAGTCACCGAGCAACTGGAAGGTGGGAGACAGAGAGAGGGCGACATCTCAGCAACCTGGTGAGAGAATTACATCTCCTACAGCCACATGGCACACAACAATCACTCATATGGGGACTGATGTCAGCAGCCAGTGAATGTTCATCATATGCATAATGGTATATGCACCCATTCTTCATATGACATATCTAACCCATGTCTTTACTGTTCCACAGATCCATCAAGGCCCCGTCCCCCCTTCACCCCTACTGTCCAGGAGGAAGAGGAAGATTACCTCACAACAGCCTCCACCCTACCTGTCCACTCATCGGAACGCACCTCGACTGTACCCGAACTATCTCCTCTTTAAAGGCAGCACATTGCTTGATTACTGTTTCGCCTGCCAATCTTTGATTGCAATTTACCTGGGCCAGGTCCATTCTCAACCCACTGAAATTGGCCCTCCTCCAATTAAGTATTTTACTCTAGATTGCTCTTTGTCCTTTTCCACAGCTAATCTAAAACTTATGATACTATGATCATTGTTCCCTAAATATTAGGGGACCATTATCACTACACTATAGTACTGCACCTCTCTGTAATTTCCCCTCAAATTTTCTCATCTATATCCTTCCCACTAGGCCCATAGAATACACCTCATCATCATCATCATAGGCAGTCCCTCAGAATCGAGGAAGACTTGCGTCTACTCTTCAAATGAGTTCTTAGGTGGCTGAACATTCCAATACGAGAACCACAGTCCCTGTCACAGGTGGGACAGACAGTCGTTGAGGGAAAGGGTGGATGGGACTGGTTTGCCACATGCTTTTTCCACTGCCTGCGCTTGATTTCTGCATACTCTCGCCGATGAGACTTGAGGAGCTCAGCGCCCTCCCAGATGCACTTCCTCCACTTCGGGCGGTCTTTGGCCAGGGACTCCCAGGTGTCAGTGGGGATGTTGCACTTTATCAGGGAGGCTTTGAGGGTGTCCTTGTAATGTTTCCTCTGCTCACCTTTGGCTCATTTGTGGTGAAGGAGTTCCGAGTAGAGCGTTTGCTTTGGGAGCATTGTGTCTGGCATGCGGACAATGTGGCCTGCCCAGCGGAGCTGATCAAGTGTGGTCAGTGCTTCAATGCTGGGTATGTTGGCCTGGTCGAGGACGTTAATGTTGGTGTGTCTGTCCTCCCAGGGGATTTAGTAGTGTAATGGCACCTCTATTGTTTCTTAACTCTAACCAAATAGATTCTGTTCTTGACCCCTCCAGGACATCATCTCTCTCCAGCACTGTAATATTCTCCTTTATCAATACTGCCAGCCTAACTCCTTTCTTTCTTTCACTATCTTTCCTGAACACCTTATGTCCAGGGATATTTAGTACCCAATCTTGCCCTTTTTTGAGCCAAGTCTCCATTATCGCAACATCATATTCACAGGAGGCCATTTGCTCCTGCAGCTCACCAACCTTACTTACTACGCTTTGTGCAATTACACAACTGCACTGTAAACATTTCTTAGAACTTCATTTCAACAGTGACGACCCTCCAAAAGTACTTAATTGGCTGTAAAGTGCTTGGAGATGTCCGGTGGTCTTGATTTTTTTTCTTCTTGTATTCTCTCTTAGTCTGACCCCACCTAATACTTTACTATTTCTTACTCTAGTGCTATCTGACTCTCCCACTTCATTATGCACCTTGTTTCTTCTTTCTGATGCTACATCCTGGTGCCCAACCCCTGTCAAATTAGTTTAAAGCATCTCCAGCAGCACTAACCAACGTCCCGCAAGGATATTGATCAGCTGTGAGGTGGCAGTTTTTATTGTATTTTCCATGCTGTACATTAATCAGCTCGATCAATGGCCACTGAACTTCCGCCTCAGGTTCACAGACGTGGTTCCCGAGCTGCATGATTCCTGTGCTCATACAGGGAAATTTGAAAGGTAGGGTGAAAAGGCACTTAACAGTCTGTCAGCTACCTAATAATGATTTTAATTAGTTTGCCTGTCTCTGCCTTTCGGGCCGCTGCCACGTCGGCAAACACGCCCAAAGGAAATGAGCGTGGGGGCAGGATGACGGCGGGTTCCCAACACTTTGCAGGATATTTCAAATTTCCCACCCGACCCGACTCTGATCACGTCTGCACGGACCCCAGAAAAGTCCAGCCTCTGTTTCTCTCTCCGCAGATGCTGCCTGACCTGCTGAGTGTTTGCAGCATTTGCTCTTTTTACTTCAGAAGTACTTAATTGGCAGTAAAGCGATTTGATAAGTCCTGAGACCATGACGGGTGCTGTTTAAATGCAGGTTTTTCTTTTCTACCTGTTATTGTGTTTGCATGCTAAAAACACTCAGCAAAATTTCATCAACCCACACCAGGTGAAGAAAAGTACAAAACACAGGCGTGAAATGTCGGGGCTGAATCCCGGATCGGACACTCCTGGCAAGGAAGCGTTGCCCGCTGGGAGTCCAGGTTGGGAAATCACTAGTTGGTCGCCCGTGACTTTCCATCCATTTCTTGTAAGAGGGTTAACCTCAGTCACTACTGTCACGTGGTGAGCATTTGGAGCACACAAGAAACATTTGGTCGGGTTAATGCGCGCAACAACATGCATTATCACCAAGGAGGAGCACGAGGAATGCAAACACTGGGACCAAACACAAACCACTTCTTGGGTGGCGCTTTATGTCAATTGTGTCAAGAAAGTTTTCTTGGGTTGGCGTAGAATAAGGTAATAGAAAGTGAAAGGAACTGAGCGGTTCGCTGATTATAAAACCCGCCTGATTTAATTTCCATTGATTTAAGGCGGGTACTATAGCTGGCGGGTGATCTGATCTGTCCGTTTACCACACAAGTGGTGAAGGTGAAAATTATCCCCATGGGACAAATACTGCTTACTGTGCTTAGGCACACAGCAATAAACCACTGGCCAAGTTCTGCTTGTAACTGTGGAGGGAATAAGCACATAGCTGCTTAAAAACTGAAATCACTGTGACAGATTTTCAAGCCAAAACTAACAGCATCACTTTTCCACCCATTTCCTTGGGTATAGTTCAGGTTCATTGTACATTGAAGATAAAGATGAACTTGAGATGGCTAGGTGAATGGGATTTGGGAGATGGTTCATTATTAAATAAATGAATGCAGTGAAAGTTAATATAAATGACATAGAATGTTCAGCACAGAAACAGGCCATTTGCCTCAAGTGATCTGTGCCCAACATTACAACAATGGCTACACTTCAAATGTACCTTCCACACTAGTGCTTCCGATATGTCTTCCTTTTTCTCAGATGAGGATTCCCCTCCACCATGGTTAACATGGCCCTCGACCGTGTCCGTTCTATTTCCTGCATTTCTGCTCTCACCTCTTCCCCTCCCTCCCAGAACCACGACAGGGTTCTCCTTGTCCTCACCTTTCACCCCACCAGCCTCCACTTTCAATGGGTCATCCTCTGCCATTTCTGCCACCTCCACGTGATCCCACCACCAATCACATCTTCCCCTTCCTTATCAGCAATCCGAAGGGATCGCTCCCTCCGCGACAGCCTGGTCCACTCCTCAATCATCTCCAGCAATCCCTCCCCTTCCCATGGCACCTTCCTGTGTAAGTGCAGGAGATGCAACACCTGCCCCAAACACTCCTTCCAGGTGAAACAGCGATTTACTTGTACAGGCTGAACGTCCGAAATCTGGAAACCTCGGGACCGAGGCCATTCCGGATTCCGGGTATTTCCGGATTTTGGAACACCTTTGCCTGGGTCGAGGTAGGTGGGGTCTGGCAGCCGAGGTAAGGGGGAGAGGAGGGAGAAGGGGGGGGGGAGAGCCGGGGTCGGGGGGAGAGGGGGGAGGACGGGGCCGGGGGGAGAAGGGGGAGGACGGGGCTGGGGGCAGAAGGGGGGGGAGGGGGGGCCGGGGCAAGAGGGGGGAACCTGGAGCCGGGACGAGGTCGGGCCGCCGAGGGCCAGGGCGGGCGAAGTCACGGCGAAGTCGGGGCGGGCGAAGTCGGGACGAGGTCGGGCCGCCGAGGGCCGGGGGTAAGTCGGGCCATTGAGGGCTGAGGCGAGGCCGGGGCGGGCGAAGTCAGGCCACCGAGACGGGGGGAGTCCGGATTTCGGAACATTTTCCGGTTTCCAGATGACCCCACCACGGATCGGCCCGGTGTCCGGATTCCGAAACATTCCAAATTTTGGAAATCCAGATTTCGGACGCTCAACCTGTACCTCTTCCCATTTAGTACACAGCATTCACTGCTCACGATGTGGCCTCCTCTACATTGGGGAGACCAAACGTAGATTGGGTGATGGCTTTGCAGAACACCTCCGTTCAGTCCATAAGCGTGACCCTGAGCTTCCAGTCGCTTGTCACTTTAATTCTTCGCTCCACTTTCACTCTGATATCTCCGTCTTCGGCCTCTTGCACTGTTCCAATGAAGCTCAACGTAAGCTCGAGGAACAGCACCTCATCTTTCATTTAGGCACTTTGCAGTCTTCTGGACTCAATATCGAGTTCAACACTTTCAGAGCATAACCTCCGTCCATATTTTTTTCCTTTTTTTTACAAACCCCCCTCCCTTTTGTTTCTCTTTCCCAAGGTAGCTGGTGATGATTCCACCATTCACACCCCATCTAGACTCATCTTTTGTTTCTTAATTTGTGCCATTACCATCTCATTTTTGCCCATCATCCCTTTTGTCTCTCTAATCTCTCCTGCCTTCCACCCTATCATAGACATTCCCTTTTGTTCTTTCCTCCCCCTCCCTTTCACTGCCACTGCATTTCCTTAAGAATCTGTTATGGCTCAAACTTTTCCAATTCTGACAATGGGTCACAGACCTGAAACATTAACTCTGTTTCTCTCTCCACAGATGCTGCCTGACCTGAGATTTCCAGCATTTTCTGGTTTTATTTCAGATTCCAGCATCCGCAGTATTTTGCTTTTGCTGCAAAAGTACTTAATTAACTGTAAAGCGCATTGGGACATCCGGAGGTTGCAAAAGGCACTATATAAATGTAATTCTTTCTTTTTTCTTTTTCCACTGAGCCTCCTCTCACCCTACTTCACTTTACTTTAAAAATGTAATTGATCGGGTTAGGCCAGCTATGAAACTTACTGCAGATTTCAATAACCAGCTGAGGATAAAGGGGAGATGGCAGCTCTAACTACACGTGGCAGCACAGAGACTATTTACACAGCTTGAGTACTGCTGTGCCAGAGTCTACCCTCGAGAAACGCAGTTTGCTCTTGCTGTGGGGCGGTGTTTAAAATCCGATGCCCTCATTACTGCAGACGGGCAGGGCCATGATCGCATGCCCCCAAACGGGCCGGGTAGTGGAAAGGCCTCTTGGCGTAGCCTTGGCCTGTTGTACAAGGGTCCGATCAGAGGAAGCCTGCAGCGAGGTGTGGCACTTTGATTCATAGCGTGCAGCACCAGATTGTCGGAATCATTTATTTTAAGCAGCTGGCATTAGAAAATGGATTAACTCGTTGACGGCTTCAGAACCCATTTGCTGTCTAGCCCAGCCCCAGGAAATTGCCAGATGTCATCCTTTTTCTGCATCTGTCTGGAGCGGGCACAGATTGTAGCATGGGATGCCACCATGCCACTGTGTGGCGATCGTGTTAAAACAGAACCTCCTAGAGGCTGAACTCATCACATTTCATATCCTGCCTTCCATTTTAATCAACTTGGTCTGCTGTATTCTCAATGAATTCTTATCCCTCTGGCCACAGAGCTCAGTGCTCACTTTTAACATTGATTAGGCAGTCATGTTCTCCCTGGTAATAATTATGGGTAAACTTAATCAATAATCCATAGTTCACATGTAGCTTATTCCCTCCGTGGCAAGGACAGTGCCATCTGGAGTTGATCAGTAAATGTGAATCCAGTGTTACACTATTGACCTGTTACTAGCTGACCTCCAGTGGTGTTGCTCATGGGCAGTCTGATGTTTACTGCAGTTATCTGGTCATTTATCTCATTGCTGTTGGTGGGACCTTGCCGTGTGAAAATCTTCGGTCACATTTTTCTACATTACAACAGTGACTTCACGTCAAAAGTACTTCATTGGTTGTCAAAGACTGTGAGACATCCTAAGGATGTGAAAGTTACTATAGAAATGCATGTTCTACGCTGCCATAAAAATGGCTATGGTAGTGTAAAAGTTATGTTACTGGACAATAAAGTCAGAGGCCTGAACTAGAAATCCAATAGAACATGAGTTAAAATCCCAACATGCCAGTTTGAGAATTTGAATTCAGTTGTAAAAAATCTGCAAATAAAAAGCTCACAACAGTAAAAGTGACCGTGAAGCTGCCATATTGTCTGATTCACCAATGTCCTTTCAGGAAGGAAACCTGCTGTCCTTTCCTGGTCTGGCCTATGTGTGACTCCAGTATAAGAGGTTGATTTTACCTGCCTTCTGAAGGGGCTGAGCAAGCCACCCTGTTGTATCAAATTGCTCCCAGTGTTTCAAGAAGGAGGCAGCCCACCACCACCTTCTCAGGGCAACTAGTGTTGGGCAATAAATGCCAGCCGTGATGCCCACATCCTAAGAATAATGTTTTTTTTTAGATCTTTCTTTCTTAGGCCGTGTGTTCAGGTATGTTTAGAAACAAAAGATTCGGACTGAATAGGTCATCTGAGTAAATGAGCACTTGGTAGTCTGGAATTACTCTAAAGCTGAGAACTGTTCTCTATAGTTAAACACGGGGAAAATATTAATCAAGGATCAAGATGCTTTGCTGGTGGGAAGCTTGATTAAAATGTTAGTGAATGCAGCTTCGTCAGATGGAGAGTGAGGCCCAGAAATTCTGTGGGGCTTCTCTTGGTCTTCCAATGGAACCCCCAGAGAAAGGGCATTATAATATAGTATGCTCACAGGTTTGTAGAGCTGTTGCGGAGGGGGCGGGGGTCCCCAATGGAGGGCTCTCTATGTGGGAGTCCTCCCTTTGTTTATTGGGGACTTGGCCTGGAGGGTGGTGCACAGGGCAGTCCCGTGCAATCAGTTTTTCAGTCGGTTCACGGACTCCCAGGCCGCCTGCAATTTCTGCGGTCTGGAAGAGTCTGTGTTCCATGTTTGTGTTGATTGTGTCAGGTCGCAGCACCTGTTCCAATATTTGAAGGGGCTGCTCCTCAAATTCTGGTTGCACTTCAGTCCCACGCTCCTGATCTTTGGGAATCCTGTGCAGAGGGGAGCGGGCAGGTCGGAAGGCTTCCTCGTAGGACTGCTCCTGGGCCTGGCCAAGGTGACCATTAACCAGTCCAGGCAGTGGGCGGTCAAGGGGGTCATTCAGCCCAACTGCCTGCCTCTGTGCCGCAGCTACGTTCGAGCCAGGATGTCCCTGAAGATGTAGCACGCGGTGTCCACTGGTACACTCGCGGCCTTCCACAAGAGGTGGGCGCCGGAGGGACTGGAGTGCATCATCCCCTTTGGCAACCAAACTTTAATTTGATTTAAGGTTTCGTTAAAGTTTAAAATGTTAATTTGTGGCTTCTAGTGTCCTTGCCAAAAGGTGGCATTTGATTTACGTTTCAACTAAAATCGTTGTAGAGCTGTTGCATTGTGAGTGGCTTAGCCAGTCATATGATGTTCATAAGTCTCAATAAAACCCCAGTTAGTTGAATCTAGGTCATCCAAGATGAGGTATGCAGTGGTGAGCCTAGTGGGTGAACTGGTAATGTGTAGTTTGATTGTTAAACCTTTGTAATAAACCAACTAGCTCTTAATAGCAATGTGTTGCTATGAATTCTTAAGCAAAGAACCCATGAAGCAAATACATTACAGGCACCAATACCTGCTTTTGGTTGTTGCTTTAGGAATGCTGCTGATTTCCTGTTGAATTTCCGGTGGGATGTCAGAAGAAACCCCACGGAATTTCTAGGCAATCATTTCTCTGTGTGAAAAGAGGCTGTTACTGGTCTTGATCTTGTTGCTACCAAAGAGTGAGGACCGTTGACATTAGATGTACTTCGACTACTTTAAAGAAATAGCTTCACATCAAAGCGGTTCCACGGGATAAATATTCTGGCTGCTAGTCTTTAGTTCTGCCAAAGGTGCAGCTATTTGTGTGGGCACCATCACCACATGGACTGCAAGGGGAAGGCCCACCACCATCTTCTAGAGATGGGTAATAAAGGCAGCCTTACCAGCATCACCCACATCCCGTAGATCAAATAATAAAATAATTTACAGGAGAAACTGTTAGGGAAATCAAAGAGGAATGGAAGAATGACCCCTGCATAGTTTTTGGATTTGTTTATTGAAAATGTAGGGCTAAAGGTTTTGCTTTTGCATTTTCTAATTATATTTAATTTTGTAACTATTGTATTGTAGTGTTTTCTATATCTGTAAAAAAAAATAAAGACTGTGTAATGGTTTAATAGATTCATTATATGGTTGTTTTGTGCCTTGTTTTCTATATCGAGAATATCAGATATTCTTCATTAGCACCATGCTTTGCGTCGGTAAATGAGAAATTTGCTTCAGTTATTGTAACTCTTCAAATTCCAAATGTAATTTGCAACACAGCAGGGTGAGTGCACAACCCAATAGTTGTTGCTTTGTTTTTATTTTTTATTAGTTATTCATGAGTGCTGGGAGGAATGTTTAAGAGGCGAAGGGTCTTGTTTGATTATAGGCCCTTGCTTTTGGGTGGCTAGTAGGGAACTGTCATGTTTGTAACCTTCACACAACTGTAACCTTTATGTAACAACACTCTACACTGTATACACCCGTATTGACCACAGGGGGTGAACTTGTGGGAGACACTCCTCAGCTGGTCATCCAGGTATATAAAGGGAGGTCCCACAGAAGGTCATCACTTCTTGGTCCTGGGAATAAAGGTTCAGGTCACGTAGTGACTTTGTCTGCAGTACATGCCTCGTGTGATTCTATAGTAAGGTGTAGGGACACCACATTTGGCGACGAGAGACGGGAATCAACGATCCACGAGGATGGCCACCGGTAGCACAGAGGAACGGCACTGTGTTGGTGAGGACTGGGACGATTTCATTGAGAGGCTCCAGCAGAGCTTTGTCATGAAGGACTGGCTGGGAGAGGAAGCGGTTGGCAAGCGGAGGGCGCATCTACTGTCCAGTTGTGGATCCAAGATGTATGCACTGATGAAAGACCTGCTCGCACCCGAGAAGCCGGAGGACAAGTCTTTTGAAGAGCTCAGCACTCTGATCGGTGAGCACCTCAAACTGGCGAGCAGTATACACATGGCCCGGCACCGGTTCTATACACACCGGCGTCAGGAGGGGCAAAGCATATCGGACTTCGTTGTGGACCTTCGGCATTTGGCCAGCCTCTAAGTTCACAGACGCCTGCAGGGGGGAGATGTTAAGGAATTTCTTCATTGAGGGCATTGGTAATGCCGAGATTTTCAGGAAGCTTATTGAGACCAAGAACTTGACTTTGGAAAGGATAACGTTGATAGTTCAGACCTTCATGGCAGGGGAAGAGGAGACCAAGAAAATTTACTCGCGCAGCCCTGGTTCCAACGTGGCGATGGACCAGTGAGTTATCATTGTAAATGAGATTCAGAACCCCGCAGGCAGGCAAGGGCAATTCGACACCGCCCAGGCAGCAGCAGGCTCTAGGGTGGGCTAGCAACAGAGACAATGGCAGGGGGATTGGCAATTCAAGCCATCACAAGGGACAATGCGTCCCGGGATGGGACCATTGACACTCAGCAACAGAGTGCTTAGGAGTAATCAAAGAGACAATCCGAGAGGAATGCCTGCTAACAGTTCCTTTGTTCACAACAATCACAGCTCATGCTGGAGGTACGGTGGCAAACATGCTGTGAGAACCTGTAGGTTTCAGCAATTTATCTGCAGAAACTGCAACTTCAGTGGACATCTGGCCAGAATGTGCAGAAAGCCCATAGCGAGGCTAGTTTACGAGGCAGAGGAACCAGACAAGGGGTCTGCAAGTCAGGGTGATGCTTGGGGCAAAGCTATGGATGCTGAAGCCCAGCGGGTTCATGTGGCAGACATCCACAGCTCGTACACCAAAACGCCACCTATGATGATGAAAGTTCTATTAAATGGCATCCCGGTACGCATGGAGTTGGACACAGGAGCCAGCCAGTCGCTTATGAGTGCCTAACAATTTGAAAAACTATGGCCACTCAAAGCTAACAGGCCCAAACTGAAACGCATTGACACGCAGTTATGGACATACACCAGAGAGATCATCCCAGTACTAGGCAGTGCAAACTTGGTGGTCACACACAATGGATCAGAGAACCGACTGCCACTCTGGATTGTCCCGGGGAATGGGCCCGGGCTCTTGGGGAGGAGCTGGCTAGCCGAGATGAACTGTAAATGGGGGGATGTGCACGCCATCTCATATGTGGAGTGAAGTTCATGCTCACAGGTCCTACAGAAATTCGAGCCACTTTTTCAACCAGGTGTCGGGACCTTGAAAGGCACCAAAGTAGTGATACTCATCACCCCGGCTTCCAGACCAGTGCATCACAAAGCCAGAGCCGTGCCGTATGTGATGCATGAGAGAATTGAGAGTGAGTTGGGCAGGCTGCTAAGAGAGGGCATCATTTTGCCTGTTGAATTCAGTGACGGGGCAAGCCCCATCGTTCCTATCCTTAAAGCGGATAGCTCGGTCAGGATTTGTGGCAACTACAAGGCCATCATCAACCAAGTGTCACTATAGGACCAATACCCGCTTCCGAGAGTGGAGGATCTTTTTGCCATGCTGGCAGGTGGCAAGCTGTTCACCAAGTTGGACCTCACTTCAGCCTACATGACTCAGGAACTGGCTGAAGAATCCAAGGTTCTGACCACCATCACTACGCACAAGGGGCTATTCGTTTACAACAGGTGTCCATTTGGCATTCGTTCAGCGGCCGCTATCTTCCAGAGGAACATGGAAAGTTTGCTTAAATCCATTCCTGAAACAATCGTATTCCAAGATGACATCCTAATCACAGGTCGAGACACCGAGGAACACCTTCACAACCTGGAGGAGGTGCTACACTGACTGGACCGGGTAGGTTTGCGACTAAAGAAGTCCAAGTGTGTGTTTTTGGCTCCAGAGGTCGAGTTTTTGGGCAGGAGGGTTGCCGCAGACGGGATCCGGCCTACCGAATCCAAAATGGAGGCGATCCGTCGCACGCCCAGGCCCGGCAACACATCAGAGTTGCGTTCATTTCTGGGAGTATTGAACTATTTCGGTAACTTTCTGCCGAACTTAAGTACTTTGCTGGAGCCGCTACACGTGCTCCTGCGTAAAGGTTGTGATTGGTTTTGGGGGGACTGTCAGGAACGGGCTTTCAATCGGGCGCAGAACCTACTTTGTTCCAATAAGTTATATCTTGTACGACCCCTGTAAGAAATAGGTTTTGAAATGCGATGCGTCATCCTCTGGGGTTGGGTGCGTGTTGCAGCAGAGTAATGGTGAGGGCCAACCCCAAGCTGTGGCTTATGCCTCCAGGTCGCTCTCCCAAGCAGAAAGGGGATACGGGATGGTTGAAAAGGAAGCACCCGCATGTGTCTACGGGGTGAAAAAGATGTACCAATACCTTTTCGGCAGAAGGTTCGAGTTAGAAACGGACCACAAACCATTAACATCCCTGTTGTCTGACAGCAAGGCCGTCAATGCCAATGCGTCAGCTCGCATACAGCGATGGGCTCTCACACTGGCTGCGTATGACTACACCATACGGCACTGGCCAGGCACCGAAATTTGTGCTGACGCGTTCAGCAGGCTCCCACTGGCCACCACCAATGGGGCGTCGGAGCAAAGTGCGGTAATGGTCTTGGCCGTTGAGGCTTTCGACACCGCAGGCTCCCCCATCACAGCCCGCCAGATCAAAATCTGGACCAACAGAGACCCCCTCCTATCCCTGATAAAGAAATGTGTCCTGACTGGGGATTGGGCGCCCGCAAAAGGAGCGTGCCCCAAGGAGATCAGGCCATTTCACAGACGGATGGACGAGCTTTCCATCCAAGCTGACTGCCTGCTATGGGGCAGCTGGGTAGTCATGCCCCAGAAGGGCAGGGAGGCATTCATTAGGGAACTCCACAGCGAGCACCCAGGCATCGTGCTAATGTATGGTGGCCGGGAATTGACTCAGACCTGGAACACTGGGTTCGCAAGTGCACGACGTGTGCTCAGCAGGGAAATGACCCCAGGGAGGCCCCACTCAGCCCATGGCCCTGGCCCACCAGGCTATGGTCACATATTCACGTAGACTACGCGGGCCCGTTCATGGAGAAAAATGTTCCTAATTGTTGTCGATGCATACTCGAAATGGATCGAGTGCATCATATTGAATTTGTGCACGACATCCACCACTGTGGAGAGTCTGCGTACAGTCTTTGCGACCCACGGCTTGCCGGATATCCTGGTTAGCGATAACGGCCCGTGTTTCACTAGCTATGAATTCCAGGAGTTTATGTCGGGTAATGGTATCAGACATATCACGACAGCACCATTCAAGCCGGCTTCCAATGGCCAGGCGGAACATGCGGTTCAAATCATAAAACAGGACATGCTCCGGATTCAAGGACCCTCCCTTCAGTACCACCTATCATGCCTCCTGCTGGCCTATAGGTCCCGCCCACATTTGCTCACGGGAGTCCCGTCCGCGGAACTACTCATGAAACGCACGCTTAAAACGCGGCTGTCCCTCATTCATCCATCCCTGTCAGACATTGTTGAGTCCCAAATCGAGTGCCATGATCACAACTCAGTGGGGAGATGCATAGAAATCGATGACCTGTATTCGTTCTCAATCATGCTTTGGGACCCAAGTGGCTTGAGGGAACTGTAATTGGCAAAGAGGAGAATAGGGTCATAGTGGTCAGACTTAACAATGGGCAGATATGCCGCAAACATCTGGACCAAGTAAAGAAAAGGTTCAGCATTGACACGGAGGAACCCGAGGACCATCATGAGATGCTACCCACACCACTGCCAGAGAACGAGCAACAAGGACATTCACCAGCATGCATAGTCCCTGCGGCCAGACCGGACTGGCCGGAATCACCTCAGGTGACAGAGATGCATGCCAAGATCCAACCACCAGAGCCCCAACTGTGGCGCTCCACGAGAGAGCGTCGACCGCCTGAAAGAATCAATCTTTGACCCAAAGATGTTGAGGGGGGAGGTGATGTCATGTTTGTAACCTTCACACAACTGTAATCTTAATGAACAACACTGTACACTGTATACACCTGAGTAATGCACAACTTAACCACAGGGGGTGAACTTGTGGGAGACACTCCTCACCTGGCCATCCAGGTATATAAAGGGAGGTCCCACAGAGGGTCATCACTTCTTGGTCCTGGGAATAAAGGTTCAGGTCACGTAGTGACTTTGTCTGCAGTACATGCCTCGTGTGATTCTATAGTAAAGTGTAAGGACACCACAGGAACAAAGGGACTTAACCAGGAGACTTGGAACCAAAGGTTACTCCCCTTGCCTGGCATTAGATGAAGCATTGCTATTCACTTGTTTTCCCCCTCCTTTTTTGGTTGGTGCATGTAGTCAAAGTATCTTCTGGCTGAAGGGTTCCTCTTCATCAATAGCACAACTACACACTATACAACAGACACTTATATCTTTACACAACTTGCCAGGGTTATAGAGCAGTACTCCACTTGATCTGACGAGGCAGTGCAATTCAACATACCAATTTCTTACATTATCATCATCATAGGCAGTCCCTCGTATCGAGGATGACTTGTTTCCTCTCCAAAAAGGGATGAGTTCACAGGTGTTTCAATGAAGGACCCAATATTCCAAGTCCTAAACTACATGTTGAAGGGTGGAAGATGTCTGTGCATGGACTTTTTTTAACATGTGGTGGCCGTTGCACATCAGCCACCACATAGGCTTGACAGAGCTGAGCCTTGGTCCAGTGGCAAGGATTAACCAGGATGACTGGAGACCAGCTCTGCTGCACGGACCTAGTGCGCACACATATTGCAGTGTGGACTGGCCCGTGCTGCCCCTGGGCCCTTGGCTCTTCTGGGCCCGAAATCTTACATTACATTGCAGCAGTGACTACACTTCAAAAGTACTTCATGGCTGTAAAGTGCTTTGGGACATCCTAAGGTCATGAAATGTGCGATATAAATGCAAGTCTATTAGTCCACCATAATCGGGTGGATGTGTGGCCCTCATTGTATTTATGTTAGCTTCTTTTTGGGAGTTCATGCCGGATGTAAATAGCCAGTGCTCCAAACCGAGTCCCCGTGCAGCCTGCCTGCTCCTTGAAATATTGCTGGCATTGTAGACACAGGCACAAAATGAAGGCTTTGTACCTGCTAGAGGAGTATTGTGCGTTCACACACATTGTTCTTTTTGGTGATGGAATATATGACATGGAGTTGTTGTTCATGGCCCTAATGGCCACACGTGTGCCATCACAGAGGCCCTGCACTCTGCCACCTGTTAAAAAGGCAGTGCCTTCACAAACTGTTGTCTTCTTCCCATCGGAAAAGGAGCAAAAGTGCTGCCACTGGCAATTAAGGATTCTGTCACCTGCTTGATGCATCACTGGATAGAAGTCTGACTAATGTGGCAAATGACACGTGTGATGCTGGCACTCCAAACTACACACCCAGCTCTGAATACAGATTTCTGCAGCTCGGAATTGATTCTGCAAGCAGATTTTTTGTGTTGCTATTCTGCTGACAGACTTGCTTCTGACTGTTTCTTACAGGGTCAGACCACCAACCCATTTTTAGGCATCACCCCTCTCCCTCATCCCCCACCTCCTACCCGCAGTCAGAGCTTCTCACGATCAGCTATGGCATTCCCTATGGGCACCAATTTTTCTTCTTGTTCTAGGTACTGTCTGCAGCCCAGGATAGCAGGTGGTGATTAGTTGTTCAGGCTCGACAAAAAGCTCATGAGGTGGCTCTTGTCTCATGCTAGCTTGCTCCTTGATACTTGGCTTCACCTCCGACTTGTGTACTGCTATGAGGAGGGCAGTTGTAGGCCTGCCACGTGCCCTGAGAGCAACTGTGGCTTCTGGGTGGCATGGTCCCCATTATCCTCTTCCTCGACATTATCGTTATTGTCATAGTTGAAGAGGAAGAAATGTCACCCTTTCTGCCCGTCATCATCATCTTCCTCATCATCACCATCATCATCATCATCTTCCTCATCATCACCATCATTCAGTGATGGCTCAGTTGGTACCACTCTCGCCTCTGAGTCCGATGATTGCAGGTTCAAGTCCCACTCCAGGGACTTGAACACAAAAATCTAGGTTGGCACTCCAGTGCAGTACCCAATGAATTGAGGCCCCATCTGCCCTCTCAGGTGGACATAAAAGATCCTATGGCACTGTTTCGAAGGAGAGCAGGGGAGTGATACCCGGTGTCCTGGCCAATCAATCAACATAAAAAGATTAGTGGTCATTATCACATTGCCGCTTGTGGGAGCTTGCTGTGTACAAGTTGGCTGCCGTGTTTATCTGCATTACAACAGTGACTACACTTCAAAAATGACTTTATTGGCTGTAAAGCGCTTTGAGATATCCAGTGGTGATGAAAGTTGCTAAATAAATGTAAGTTTTACTTTTTTCTTCCTCACATCATCATCCTCCACCTCCTGTGTTGCCCACCCCTGCAGTGGATCTGCATACAAGGAGGGTAGAAGCTAATGGGTGATCATCACCGTTCTTGGGATTAAGGAGACAGAGAAGGGGGTGGATGATTGTACCTGTCTGATGCTTCACAGGGATACCAGAGCAACAGTGTAAGTGCCCATTCAGTGATATGATGCAGGCGAGATGCTGTCAACTTTGTCATCTCCCGTGGCAAGAACTGAGATCCACCCCACGAGCTCCATTGGCATTCTCAAAGGGGGTGGAGCTCCCTTTGATAGGCATTGTGCATCAATCTGTCCTGCAAGATGTGTGTGTGTCAGGTGACACGCAAGAGGTGCAGTAAGAGATGTAAGGGTAGAAGGCTGTTAAAGCGAAGGATGAATTTTAGGGGCATGCTGTGAGGGTAGTTGGGCAGCCATAGTGTAAGATACCGAGTTGAAATTCCCCTTAATCAGAGAGGAATGTGAAGGGTTGGTTTAGCAAGTTTTACTTTCCGAGGTTGAGGTTGCGCTGGTGCCTAGGTGAGCAAGGGTGAAACTGGAGAGGTGCGCAGTGTGTTACCTTGACTACCTGCTGAAGATGTGGCATTTTATGCACCTCTGTTCTGCAGTCCTGGGGGTGAGAGTGTTAGCAGTCAGTGCCAGGGACATCTCCCTCCAGGTGGCTCGAGTGATAATTCTGGATGCTTTAGTGGCATCCACATCCAGAAGTCTGTTTACCCTGCCTTCAATGCCCTTCAAGAGGGCTTGGAGGTCTGAATGAGTGAAGTTGTTTGTTCTTCTTTGGCTTGATGCCGTGATCTGCTGTCTTATGGACGTGCTTATTTGCAACAGAAAAATGTTTTGATTGGGTCCCCTTGATCACATGACCTGATTGTTGATTGGTCCCCTTGGAGAATAAGACACCCCCAGCAGTTTCTCTGGAACCACCAGCCCAAGTTCTCAGTGACTTTGCAAAGTGTAAGTTGAGCCATTCTGACTGCTGACTCCAAACAGGAGAAAGCTCTCCCACCCTCAGCCCAAGTTCCTGCCCAAACCCAGCCCAAGTTCATTGCTTTTCGAACCCAAAAGCCCTAGTAGCTGGCAATAGTCACTGACCCAAATGACACAGGATGAATCAAACACATGACATGGAAATAATGTAAAAAATGTAATGAAATTTATTGCTGCAGTCAGCAGCAGCTCCGGGCTCCTCACGATACAGGCTCACTTCCATTTTGGGGTTCAAGGAGTCTGCGCATGTGCGGGACGGAGGGGGAGGCGGAGTCCAGGGCGATCATGTGCAGAAGGACACACAAAATGCTGTTGCAAATAATCACTCTGCTGTCATAGAATTATAGAATGGTTACAGCACAGAATGAAACCACCCAGACTGTCGAGCCTGTGCCAGCTCTCTGCAAGAGCACTTGAGCTAGTCTTACTCCCCCATCCTTTCCCCTTAGTCTTGCAAATTATTTTCCTTCAGATACTTATCCAATTCCCTTTTGAAAGCCACGATTGAGTCTGCCTCCACCACCCTTTCAGGCAGTGCGTTCCAGATCCTGACCACTCATTGCATAAAAAAGTTTTTCCTCATGTCGCCTTTGCCTCTTCTACCAATCACCTTAAAATCTGTGTCCTCTGGTTCTCGACCCTTCCACCACTGGGAACAGTTTCTCTTTATCAGCTCTGTCTTGACCCCTCATGATTTTGAACAGCTCGATCAAATATCCTCTCAACCTTCTCTGTTCTAAGGAGAACAACCCCAGCTTCTCCAGTCTATCCACATAACTGAAGTCCCTTAACCCTGAAACCATTCTTGTA
This sequence comes from Pristiophorus japonicus, assembly GCF_044704955.1. Taxonomy (NCBI): domain Eukaryota; kingdom Metazoa; phylum Chordata; class Chondrichthyes; family Pristiophoridae; genus Pristiophorus; species Pristiophorus japonicus. Next base: position 52,548,106 of record NC_091990.1, read on the forward strand.
AACCTTTTCTGTACCCTCTCTAAGGCCTTCACATCCTTCGTAAAATGTGGTGCCCAGAATTGGATGCAAAACTCCAGTTGAGGCCAAACTAGTGTTTTATAAAAGTTCATCATAACTTACTTGCTTTTGTACTCTATGCCTCTATTTATGAAGCCCAGGATCCTATATTCTTTTTTAACAGCTTTCTCACCCTGCCCTGCCACCTTCAACAATTTGTGCACTATACCCCCAGATCTCTCTGTTCTAAACCCCCTTTGGAATTCTACCCTCTAGTTTATATTGCCTCTCCTCGATCTTCCTACCAAAAGGTATCTCTGCATTAAATTTCATCTGCCACGTGTCCGCTCATTCCATCAGCCTGTCTATGTCGTCCTGAAGTCCATCATTATTCTTCTCACTGTTCATTATACTTTAAAGTTTTTGTGTCATCTGCAAATTTTGAGAATTGTGCCCTCTACACCCAAATCCAAGTCATTAATATACATCAAGAAAAGCAGTGCTCCGAGTAACAACCCTTGAGGAACACCACTATGTACCTTCTTCCAGTCCTGTAAACAACTTATGGTACTATGATCACTGTTCCCTAAATGTTCCCCTCCTGACACTTGCTCCACTTGGCCTACCTCATTCCCCAGAACCAGATCCAGCAATGCCTCCTTCCTAATTGGGCCGGAAACGTACTAATCAAGAAAGTTTTCCTGAACACACTTCAGAAATTCTTCCCCCTCTCTGCCCTCTACACTGTTACTATCCCACTCTCCATTAGGATAGTTGAAGTCCCCCAATATCACTACTCTATAGTACTTGCACCTCTCTGTAATTTCCCTGCAAATTTGCTCCTCTATATGCTTCCCACTAGTTGGTGGCCTATAGAATACACCTAGTAGTGTAATGACACCTCTGTTGTTTCTTCCGGGCATAGATGGTACTTGAGTGGTCATAATTCTGTAATATAAGTTTAATGAAAATATTTCGATGAGGTGCAGCAAAATTATTTGAGAGTAAAGTGAAAGAGCCAAGCACTGTTCCTCTCTTCCCTATTTGTATCCCGCTCTGCTGCTGAAGAGTACGGACTGAACTGTGTTTTTAATGGCCGATATTTCCAGGCACTGCAGCTGCCTTCGCCTGCTTTACACCAATGCTGGCACCAACAAGTGGACCCAGGAATCACTAGTGTAGCACTCTTGAGAGGCCTCCGGCATGTGCAGCACCTTTTTAAAAAGGGCAACAGTGGTGGATCTTATTTGGAGGACATTTCTGTTGACTTCTTGCTGAAAGGCATATTTTTCACCAACTGCGCAGTTGGACAACCGAGACGTTCAACTCTTCTATTGTACCAATGTGGCCACAAAAGACAATGAGACTGCCTGCCGTGCAAGTGCTTTAAATTGATGTTTATTTGAGGCAGTAATGTAAATAACCTTAATAACAACTTGCGACTGAGAATACGTAGAGTAATGTTTGATTTCTGCTACCCGTGTACTTTCACAGTTGTAATGTAACATTAATTCAGACTGGATATTATCATAATCACTGGATTTGCACACAAATGGGGAAACCCATCAATCTGTGCTGTAGGGAAGGCAGGTTAAAGACAAGGACCAATTATGGAATTATATCAAGTTGTGCTTTAACTTGTCAAAACTGACTGCACTAATTTCGGTGAATTATTAAATACTTTCTGCACCTGCAGAATTAACATTACATAAGAGTCAATCCTGATCCATCCTCCTCGTGGACGGTAACAATCAGTTGTGACAGTTTGATGATCTCCCGCATACTTTAGAAATGTAGAACTGCATTTTCTTCGGAAGAAATGTTTGCTTTTGATGAAAATTTAGATCAACTGGCGAAATTGCAGGGATGCGGATTAACAACGTGTGACTCGGGAGAAAGTAATTTAATTCAGGGGAAGGACAAAAACAGTCATTCCCAACTCATGGTGATGATACTTCAAACCTTCTCAAGCAGCGAAAAAGACGTTTAACAAGTATAAATGTCAATGTCTTTGTTACTGCACCTGTGGAGTGCACAGAATTTCTGTAAATTGGCTCTAAGCCGTCTTTCGAATGAAAGGTTAAACCAAGGCCTGTCTGTCCTCTCAGGTGGACGTAAAACATTACTTGGAAGAAGAGCGGGGGAGTTTTCCCTGGTCTCCTGACCAATATTGATCTCTCAACCAACAGCTAAAATCAGATTAAATGTCATTGTCACATTGCTGTTTGTGGAAGCTTGCTGTGTGCAAATTGGCTGCTGCATTTTCTACCTTACAATTATAAAAAGTATTTCATTGGCTGTAAAACACTTTGGGACATCCTGAGGTCGAAAAAGAGACTATAGAAATGTAAGTTTTTTCTTCCTTTTATTTTCAAACCAGCAGCGTTAAAACTCCAAAATTGATGGAAACAGAGCAGCAAATGGAGTCCTTCTATTTTAATTGTTCCCCTCGAGCGGGAGAGTTAAAATTCCCCTCCCCCCAAATATCAAATGCAACTTTGCATTCAAAAAAGCATTTTATTGATGGCATGTGGTTCTCTGGGCCTCCCTCGCGACTGGTTCACTGGGTATGTGTATAATTTTCTTACCTTGTTCTTTCATAGCTGGGCATCTTTTGTGACAAACGGTTTTTAAACAGTCAATGAGAATATCTTCTGGTAAAGGAAAACTCAGTCCATGTTGCACATTGGCCTTTTCATATTGCCTGCAACATTATCCAAATGTAGATAGCCTTTACTACACCGTAAATAAACTGCAGGAACTCAGTTCACATAATAGAATTGTGCATCAAATTCAATCTCCACAGGGACAATCATATGCATCAAGTACCAATCTGTTTATGAGTAAGAACAGAGAAGAAAGATTCAGCCAGAGCTGGTTTGAAATGGGTAAATAAATTCAGCTTTGCAAAATTAAGTCTTCTCATAGCTGTGGTGAATGATGGCCTTGAATGCTTCACGACAGAATAGCTACTGGACTTGGCACCAGAAAGCACCATCGATATTCGTGCAATAATCCCAGCGGAGACCAAAGCGGGCATCGGGGGGCAACTATCAAGAACGTCCTACTTTATTTTTCTTAATCGATCAGCTGTTTTTTTTTTGTTTTTAGATTTTGTGATTGATTCAGCCTGAGACAGCATCAGGTTTAGTGCAACGCTCAGCTCATGAAGGTTGTCCTGGCCCTGTTCCCTTTACTAATGACATGACAAAGAGAAACTTTTATAATATCAGCTCCATTAAAACATTACGAGCAAATGATCCAGAGGCTTCAATCAATATCTGATGGCTGTAGTTAAATAAACAGAATAAAGTACTTAATAAGCGACATTTTAAAGGCATCGAAAGGTATCATAATATCTCTCAGTTGGTGACAAAGGTAGGGTTTATTTTCCGTGAGGATGGATTGGATTCAATATTTATTACTACAGCACCTATAAAATTTGAAATGCCAGCAACGATGTCTCCGCAAGATCCTGCAAATCCCCTGGGATGACAGATGCACCAACGTTAGCGTCCTCGACCAGGCCAACATCCCTAGCAATGAAGCACTGACCACACTTGATCAGCTCCACTGGGCAGGCCACATTGTCCACATGCCAGACACGAGACTCCCAAAGCAAGCGCTCTACTCGGAACTCCTTCACAGCAAATGAGCCAAAGGTGGGCAGAGGAGACGTTACAAGGACACCCTCAAAGCCTCCCTGATAAAGTGCAACATCCCCACTGACACCTGGGAGTCCCTGGCCAAAGACCGCCCTAGTGGAGGAAGTGCATCCGGGAGGGCGCTGAGCTCCTTGAGTCTCATCGCCGAGAGCATGCAGAAATCAAGCGCAGGCAGCGGAAAGTGCATGTGGTAAACCAGTCCCACCCACCTTTTCCGACAACGACTTTCTGTCCCACCTGTGACAGGGACTGTGGCTCTCGTATTGGACAGTTCAGCCACCTAAGGACTCATTTTTGGAGTGGAAGCAAGTCTTCCTTAATTCCGAGGGACTGCCTATGATTATGATGATGATATAAAATTTGAGTTTTGACATAATCCAGTTTTGAAGGCCAGCAGTGGACCTCCCTAACTGAACATGGATGTAGTCGCCCTGCTTCATCCTCTACTAGCGGATATGGACCCATGCTTCCTCTGAATCTGGTGGCGATCAGATGCAGACATTCATACAAAATTGGGGATTGGATGCCCTTCATTAGTCCAACAAGAACTGGATTCTTTTGCGTCACCAGACTTGTAAGTTTAGAACAATCGATGGGATGACATGTTGAAGTTTTAACATGCTGTGGCACGAGCTTTCCTCAAGATGAATTCCCAATCGCAGCATCCCAAGCACTTCCCTTACAAAGAAGGAAAGGAACTCAAAGTTGGGTGGTCACCACGACTGCCCTCTGTCATTGTCTAGGGGCCAGTTCTGGAGTGGCACTGGCAGTAGCTCCTGAAGAGTTCACATATTTGCGCTTTCAACCACGAGCAGTTCATGGTTCAAGGGGACCAAGAGAGGAGAAGGTGAAAAAATACAATTTGAAGCAAGTTTCCAGATGTAGACAATAGGCTGTTACCATGCCAGCCCGGCACATCTGCAGGACCATAGCTTTTATTTAATCCGAGCAAATCTCAATATGGGGAGATTCAAATTGGAAGAACTTGACATCTTTTACAACAGTTTCGAAATGGACTCATTCGGGTCGCTTTGGGTCCAGGATCTGATTTATCTTGCAATCCCACATCTGCTCCATCAGTGTGTCAAACGGAGATTTAGAAAAGCTTGCGAGGATTTTGACTACAGTCACAATGAATATACAACTTTTATTTTGTGTTATTAACTTCATCTTCAGTGCAAGCCTAACAGTTAAACAGATTTTAGACTATTGACGATGAATTGGAAGTTACTTGATGAGGAGTAGTGATGGAATTATCAGGTATAATAATCCATGAACACTTCTGTGACTAGGAAAATGCTACTGTTTTGAGTCAACTAGATGGCTCTTAATCCGAGACTTCCATTTATCCCCTCATCGTCAAGCTACACCATGCACATGAGTATATCTGTCGTACAATAAATAAATAATCTTGCTTAGCATCCAGTTCTGAAAAGAAAGAAAGATTTATATAGCCTCTTTCTTGACCACCGGGCATCTCAAAGCGTTTTACAGCCAATGAAGTACTTTTGGAGTGTAGTCACTGTTGTAATGTCGGTTCAATCGTTTAGTAACTTTGAATCATTGCACTCTTGGACCAGTTGTTCTTTGTCCCGTCACACAAAGAGGGACATTTATTTAATGACATTTTGAATCATTGAAACACTGACCTGATCAGGACAGAATGGTGCACTGTGTTACAACACGGTGCTTTCAGCATAATGTTTGAATCCAGCCCAAACTGATGGCCTGTGAAATCCTAATTGAAACAAGTCTGGTCGGTTTCAATAAACTCTCAATGGTTATGAGTACAGCGGATCAATTCTGTCCATTAATCAGTGTAAATCTCCACTTTTGCTCAGGCAGGCTATGTAAAATGGTTGGTCTGTGTTTGGGGTATGTGGAAATGTCAAATTAGGACAGTAAGGGCTTCTCTTCTGAGGATAGAGTTAAGGCACATTAAGTCTTGGTCAATTAAAGGCAGTTTCCCCTTGCATCTGACCTGGGACCGCTTGTCTCTGACATTGAGCACCCACAGTGCAAATGTTTTTCATTCAGCAGAATAGATGTCCCTTACCGTAATGTGAAAAGAAATTCACTTGAAGGAAAATCAATTATTTAAGAAATCTACTTCATTTAGGACAATACTTCAAAACTTATTTTAATCACTGTAACTTTTTCTATCCTTGTGCTAGCTTTCAGCTTATCTCATATTTGGGACATATTTCATAGATTCCATTTCAAAAATCATCACTTCATCTCCAGGATCCTTCTCCTCATCTTGTCTCCCTTGCTATAACATTGGTTCCTAAGTGTTCGGAGTAATATCTCACCTGGTGTAATCCCTATTTTGTTCCATTCTGAGCAAGTTACACTCCAGGTTTTGAAGAATAGCTTATTTCAGCATCAGCTTGGTTTAAAAGTTTGCTTTATTTAAAGAGGACTGACTCCCTATTTAAAAAATAGTGGGGTCATTTTAAACTTAACCATGAAGGTCAGGCTGCCATTATAGAAACCGATTGAATTTCCTTTCCACTGAAATCAATGGAGAGGAACATCACGTTGTTCCTCTAACAAACGTTTGATCTGGAATCGCCAGTTTTACGCCTCAGTGGTAAGTTCAAAATTACCCCCAGTAACTTTAATTTTAGTCACATACACAATCTTCAGTTTAGTGTCTTGAGGCATGTGCTGCTAGATTGCGGAAGAATAACGCTTATTTTGTTGTAATCACTCAACGCCTTTGTAAGAAAAGGGTTAATCAGACTCTCCTGAAGTCCACTAATGTTATACTGTACTGCTAATGATTTCTCTTCATATTCTGGAAAGAGTAACCTTTAGCACTTGCCCATTAACCAGGGAAGTACAAGTCGATTTAGAGGCAAGGCCACTGAACTGTTGAACTAAGACTGGCCTTAAAGCAACGGTCAGCTTACTCATTTCAGTGAACCTATTTAAAAGAGGTGCTTCATATACTTCAGAGAACTTAAAAAAATGTATTCTGCAGAAGGAAACATCTGTGACTACCTTATCCTTTTTAGAAGCAGGAGATGGGTATGGAATGGTACGGACTTATCATTGGCAGAACTCAATCGCTTCTCCTTCTTGCAAGTCTATTCAGGGGGAAGAGTAGTATAACTCGGGATATAACTTCCTCATTGGGATGCTTAGTAAATGTGAACAGCACACATTTGGTTAACAGCCCTGGGTTAACACAACTGGTTTGAAATTAGACAGTTTATCTACACTTTAATTATGATGTCATGCACTCTCAGTTGCCCTGGTAATGACTTTAATTACACAGGCAACAAGATTCAAAGCAAATAAAGAGTTTTGAATTTGGATTGAGTTTTGTATTTTCAAATCTATATGACTTGCCTGATGGAGAAAATAACTAAATTGTTTAAATTTAAATATTGTAACCCAAGCAAAATGGTCAAAACATCCATCAAAGTTTCAAATGTGCATTCATAGAATCATAGAATGATACAGGACTGAAGGAGGCCATTTGGCCCATCGTGCCTATGCCAGCTCATTGAATGAGCTATTCAATTAATCCCACTCCCCTGCTCTTCCCCATAGCCCTGTACATTTTTCCCCTTCAAGTATTTATCCAATTTCCCTTTGAAAGTTATTAATGAATCTACTTCCACCACCAGGTTGTGCATTCCAGACCACAACATCTCAATGCGCAAAAAAGAAATGTCATTTCACTTCTGTTTTTTTGCCAATTACTGTGTCCACTGGCCAACCTTCCTTATTTACACTATAAAAACCCATCATGATTTTGAACACCACTATTAAATCTCCCCTTATCCGACTCTGATCTAAAGTGAACAGCTTCTCTTATCTCTCCACGTAACCGAAGTCCCTCAGCCTTGTAAAAATTCAACTAAGTCTCCTCTGCACCCTCTCGAAGGCCTTGACATCCTTCCCAAAGTGTGGTGCTAGAATTGGACACAATTCTCCAGCTGGGGGCTATCAAGTTTCAGCATAACTTTCTTGCTTTTCATTCTATGCCCCTATTTATAAAACCAAGGGTCCCATGGCCCAAATTTTTCCTAAAGAAAAAAAAGGCCTTAACTTACCTGGACGCCCATTTTTTTTAGGCCCCCTCAGCGCTGAAAATAAAAAGTCGTATTTTCTCCACCATATGCGCACCCTCTGGTGCCGGCGCTACCCAATTCAACTCTCCTGGGCGGAGCCTCCAATGTGTGCTGAAACTGCACAGCGCATGTGAGGAAAAAATAAATAATTCTAACCAACCCACTGCGCATGCACACAAATTAAAAAAAAATGTTTTTGTGATCCCACTTGCATATGTGCAGAAAGAAAAAGGACCCATCTGCACATGCGCAGTGCAAAGTATTTTTTAAAAAAGCACGTGTGAGAACTGTGTGGACCACCATTGAGAATCCATTGGTGGCAGAGGAAGTTTCGCAGGTAGAAAATACAGCTTGGTTCACGAGATGGCTGCAATGAAAGGGCGCAGAGAAGGCAAAAGGGCCAAGGACGGAGAAGAGGAAACCGTAAGGGCGAAGAGATTTTGCGCAGATGAAATTGAGCGCCTGGTAGACTTAATCGAGAGTGGATGGGGAGTTCTTGAGAGCAAGGGGCGCTTCGGAAAAAATAAGCTTAAGCCGTCTGCACTCGCACAAGTTTGGGACCAGGTCGCAGTCGAGTTTAATGGAATGTCCATGACCCTGAGAACTGGTGCGCAGCTGAAAAAGAAGTGGCAGGACCTCGGACAAGCAGTGACTGTAAGTAATACGTTAAACTTACATTTATTTGGGCTTTAACATATATGTATATTGAAACGGGAATTAAAGAGTTAAACACGTATTAGATTAGAAAGGCAAAAACACAATTTGCTGATGTGGTGAAATTAGCAGGTGCAACTGTAGAACAATGGTGCAATTCCTGTTATTCAGAGCTAAGGTCGTAGGCCTAGGAAGTGGCTTCATGTTGTATTCAGAACCTAGAAATAAAGTCCTGTTAGTGGCAGGAGGCAGGATGCAGGATACAGATATTCATACCCAAGGAGGATGTGAAATATTTAACAAAGTTAGAATTAAACAATCTGTAACAAAATCAAAAACATTGTCACGCGGTAGAAAGACTGACCAATGATAATGTAAATGATGACTTTGCAAATAATTCTGTATAAAAGAAGCAGCTCCCAAAGTATTTGACGAGAATGGTTGGGAAGGCATCCAGTTAAGGAACTGGTGTAGACTGTGTCTCCCTTGATCAAGCAATTAAACAATTATTTTCTCTATACAGGCCTGTGTTGAGTGTCTTTGTCATACTCCACATCAAATGGCATAGACTGGTAGGACACACCCGGGCGAAAGACAGACGGATGTTTGCAGACCATCACGAGTGAGTATACATTTTAAATACCACTCATAAATCCAATGTATTCTGCCGCGAAACGTGTCGGTCGCCTGGGGTATCCGAACTTGTGAGAAAGGTCTGCAATGGTGTAAAAGACTTGATGGTAGTTAAGAGGTCACAATAGTAATTATCAAAGTAGGATTGGCTTCGTAGATTTGTAATTGCAGACCTGAGGTTCGAGGAAACTAGGTTAAAGGGGACAACGAACCGATAGAGGGGTAAACGTACCAAACATAGATGGCGTGCAAAGATATGCTAGATTAGGGGCCCGAAGGTTCGCTGAGTAGGCATTTTGCCGATGACCATAAAAAATGTATATTTACTATGTTAAGTGACGGATGGAATCCCAAAGAAGACTCCGCAAAACAGAAATTATTGTGGGAGAAACAAAAAAAAATAAAGACAGCCAAAGCAGGTTTGATGGCGGTCAGTCATTAAGCTTTATTGAATGAAAGTGGTTGCGTGGAAGTCTCCTTTACTGTAGAATATTTGAGATGGGAGTTGATTAATTTTTCAGTTGTCTGAAAGCTGGTCTTTTAAAAGAGAAATGGTGCATCTGTATGTTTGTTTTAGCTCCACCCACATTTTTCGGGCAGAGAGCTGAAAGTTTTTAACCCTTTGTAATGTTGTCCTAGATGTGGGAAGTTTATGAAATGTGAAGAAGTTGAATTGTGTACCTAGAATTGAATGACACTTTAAGTTATTTTGATGATAAGTTACGGAGCTAGGAAATGCACAAAGGATGGGTTTGTTTAACAAAAGATAAAACTTCAATTAAAAATGTGTGGTCTCATTTTAAATCAATTAGAATCGTAACAAAGTGATGTCTTTTCAATTTGGTTATTGCAAGCCGAGACGCCCAATTTAGTCTATAAATGAGATAAAGAAAGGAGCAGGGAGAGTGTCATGCTTTTTTTTTAAAAAAGCCTGTGTGGGTTTCTCTGCTTCAGGCTCCACTCACATTTTCCTTTGTGTAGAATGTTATTTTAAATGACGTGAAAGCTTCTAGTTTAGTAAAAGAGATTTAAATAAAAAGATTTGCAGTACAGTATTTGAATCGGGATTTTGAGATATTCTTCTTGATAAACATTTTGGGTTTATTGGAAAATCTTGGGTTTGGAAACCTTTGTAAAAGAAATAATACTAAAGTTTAGGAAAAGAAATACTAAAAGTTTGGAAACAATCTAAAAATGCCATTTTCTCTGATGAGAGACGGAAATGCACAGGGACAGAATGAGACCCAGAGCTTACTATTCAACCCAACAATCACCAGTAGCCACGGGCTTGTCCAAATGCATGGCTGCACTAGACTGCGCCACATGGGCAGTCAAGGTCAGCGAACCTGTCGTGATGACAGGCGAAATTGTCCTACACACCAAACACACTCTGGTAGAAATGTTGAATACTGGATAGCTGCAGGCCATCTCCAATGTCCGCCAAGTGAAGTGGGAAGCCGTTTTACTGCCCTACGATGAATCAGTAAAGATAGTCAGAGACACCGGGGAAAACCCGGCAGAAGGAATCCTCACTAAGGGGGAACCTCACGACTGTAACGCATTAGAATGGGACGATTCCCCAGGGAATGTGAGTGAGGTAGCTCTCGATAACCCAGGTCTCACATTGTATGTGGACAGATCCCGACCGTACGTCGACAACCACCCATGTACGGGACAGGCGGTATTAAACCAGCATCTTGAGGTAATGATGCAGAGAGCGCTGCACAGAGGCCTTTCAGCCCAAGTAGCAGAATTAACCGCACTGACGGAAGTCTTATTACTGGCAGAGGGAAAGACACTGAATATGTATACAGATAGCAGGTATGTCTTTGGGTTAGCACATGACTACACGGTAGCATGGGGAAGGAGAGGGTTTGTTACTTCTGGCGGCGAAGCCATCAAAGCCTATAAAATTACTATTAGAAGCAGCCAGCAAACCAGCTAAAGCAGCAATGATAAAGGTAAAGGCCCATCAACGAGTAGTGGATGAAATACAGCGTGGAAATGAGGCTGCAGACAAGAAATGAGGTGCCCAAGAAGCGGCCACATCTGCAGACATAAAGATAGAGTCAGTCTGTAGCATTACCACAGAGGAGGATATACATAGTTAAACTGCACGCAGATACGAACGAGGAAGAAAGAGCAGAATTGGAGAGGAAGGGAGGATCACCTGGTATAGACTCCATGTGGAGAAAGGACGGAAAGGTGTTGGCCCCTTCCTGCATTCAGCAAAATATCCAGTATCTCATGGAATTGGTGGTGGCCAGGAATTGGGCGCGACATTGCTAAACATTGTTAGCACTGTGTTACGTGCATCCAACATAATCCGGGAAAAGCGATTAAAATAAGGATGGTGCACCAACCCCGCCCTCGGGGACCATGGGAAAACATACAGATTAATTTTACTGGGCCCCTAATAAACTCCAGGGGAAGGAAGTACTGCTTGGTGATTAGTGACCAGTTTACAAGGTGGCTGGAAGCATTCGCCACCCGCAATTGCACCGCAACCACGGTAGCCCGTATATTAGCAGAAGAGGTAATTCCTAGATGGAGGAATTCCCATTCAGATAGATTCGGACCAAGGGACTCATTTCACAGGAAAGGTAATGAATGAAACTTGTAAAATACTGAACATTTAGCAGAAATTCTACATCCCCTACCATCCCCAGAGTTCGGGAATGGTAGAAAGAATGAATAGAACCCTCAAAACCTCCCTGAGTAAAGCAATCCAGGGAACCAGACAGGCTTGGCTGGAACATCCCATATTGATGAGACTGCATGCTACACTGAACTGCACAACAGGACTCACCCCTTATGAACTAATGACTGGATGAGCAATGAAACTCCCTGAGGGCACAGTTACAGGAAGAGTAGAGTTAGGACTTTTTATGCGATAGAATTAGGAAGTATGTGATGGAACTGAATAGGCAGTTGAAAGGTATGCGATAGGAAGTGCGAGATAAGCAGGAAGAGGAAGACGAGGATAAAGGAACAAAACCCTCGGCAGTAGTACCCAAAGTGGGGGCAAGGGTAATGGTTAGGGCATTACCTGAAAAATCTGGATTCGCCCCACGACAGAGCAGACCCTATGAGGTACTGATTAGCGGAGACACGTGTGCATGCGTAAATATGAAAGGTGGGGGCCGATGGAAATATTGGTCCCAGCTGAAAGAATATAAGGAGTGGAGGGATGCATTGATAGATGGACTTTTCAGGAGACTAGGATTAATATTTGCAGTACTAGGGGTACTTGCCATAATAAAATGGACCTAGGAAAGGTCACATGCCCGGAGAAACAATGCAAACAATCCGGTAGAAGTAGAAATGGTAAGAATCGAACTAAAAGCCTGGAATATCCAGGATGTGTTTTATCAACAGAATGTATATAAACGTGATCACCACCGCCCTTACAATTCTACAAGGACCAAGAAAGAAATTAGTAGCCCATCACCCGCCCAGAGGGAAGTATAAGTTGTGCCAATCATACAGGAGGGGGAACGATGTTCCTGTGTAAGAGGAGACCTCCAAGGTGCTCTCACATAACAAAGGGAGCCAAAGGAGGGTTAGTAATGAAATACATGAAGGAAAAAATACACTTTGGAATACGCCAGAAGATAATCATGATATTTCTAAATCTGACACTGCGGGCCGTAGATGGACCCGAGTCTAAGACCCTGCGGTTTATCACATTAAAAGGGAAGGTTAGACAAAAAAGGGGGATATTAGAAATGATGGGCGCGGGATATGCGGCGGGTGTAGCCACGGTAAACACTATAGATGGTAGAAGAGCAGGTTGACATACTTACCCAAACTCTAAGAGAGTTGCTGGAAAGAGGAAATGATAATGAGAAAATGTAGGCCCAATTGGGAGATGGGGCCAAATGAGAATTGTTACAAGTGGCCCATACACTAAGGGTGTATAACTTAATAAACACGAATCAAAAGTACAATAACGAAAACAGACGAAACGCCACGGTATGCGCCAGGTATGGAGCATGGATGATAAGTACAGTAGAACGTAACTTAGAACAGCTACAAAATGGGGAGTTCCCAGATTGGATAACCAATGATATATTCAGGGAATGGACCTTGAGAAAAAGGGAAACAGACGCCCGTGAAATCAGGCGAAACAGCCATTCACGGGTTTCTTAAACTAAATGTGTAACTGATCATCAGAATATATTTGGATTTGTACTGTCAATACCACAATGCAATGTGACCAAGGGAGACCCCCTGTATAAAGTTGACAATATAGGAGAAATAAGAAACCAAGCATGGGTCAGATACCACAAACTGCACCAATACATTATTAAGAAGGGAGATGATATCAAGGGTGTGTGCATTAAAGATTGTTATAAGAATAGTTGTTTTGTGCCGAGAACATCCCAAATTTGATCAAGATGACTGTGGATATAGCCGCACAGAAGGATGCTCCTGAGCATAACTCCTCTAATGCTGGATTTCGAGACAACAGCAGCACCACGAAGTAATGGGCAATGGTGTGTCAGCACCACAGCCACTAACATGACTGTGGGAGGAGTAGCGCACGGCCCCATCACTACCACCGACTTTTGCTTCATGACCAGAGAAGAGGTTAATATTCAGGGACATATTACATATCCAGAATTAAAAGAAGAAACGGTCAGTGAAATGATGGTAGACACTATAAAGGTGGGGTAAAAGGGCTTCAAAGAGCCTCAGAGAAAACCCATTCCCAAACTAAGTGAGGAACAGACAGCATTGGAGAAGAGTGTCCATGAGCAACAACAAAATACATCATCCTGATGAAAAAGATGGTTAAGCTGCAAAAGGACACAAAAAGTGTTGGCCAATTGAATTTTGGACTTAATGTTCATGTACACCCTTGGATAAGAATGATATCACATGTATTAGTGATAGTGCAGATGTTGATTGTACTTATGTTACTGTTTGAATGGTGCTTTCGATGTAGGAGAAGGATGAAAACGCAGGTAAAAACCACTCAGAAATACAAAAGGAAGCCTTCGCTGAAAATAGGTAACGGGGAGCTGAACCAAACCAACAAGAATACCTAATATGAGTCGTGAATGTCCCAATCCTAGTGCCTGGTCAACGAAATCGGGGCGGGAGACACACGAGTCTAGTAAGGCAAGGTCGGGGTGAAGGAGCGGCGAGGTTGGGGTAAAGGAGTGGTGCAGACAGGGTGAAGCAACGGCAAGGTCAGGGCAAAGGAGCAATGAAGTCAGGGCGAAGGAGCGGCAAGGTGGGGGCGAAGGAGCGGCAAGCGATTGTAGAGGGACTTGATCGGGGCCCAGGAGAGGCGAGAGTTCGGGGCTCAGAAGAGGCAAGGGCCCAGGGGCAGCACAGGCCAGTCCACACTGTGATTTGTGCACCCACTAGGTCCATGCAGCAGAGCTGGTCTCCAGTCATCTTGGTTAATCCTTGCCACTGGACCAAGACCTAGCCCTGTCAAGCCCGTATGGTGGCTGGTGTGCAACGGCGACCACATGTTAAAAAAAATCCATGCACAGACATCTTCCACCTTTCAAGATTTAGTTCGGGACCTGGAATATTAGGTCCTTCATTGAAACACCTGTGAACTCATCCCTTTTTGGCGTGGAAGCAAGTCATTCTCGTTTTGAGGGACTGCCTACGATGATGAGTAAGGTAAAAGAATTGGTCACGGTGGGTTAATAGAATAACCATGTGACCAAAGTGGGGATTGAAGCGGGAATTAAAGAGTTAAACACGTTTTAGATTAGGAAGGCAAAAACACAATTTGCTGATGTGGTGAAATTAGTCGGTGCAACTGTAGGACAATGGTGCAATTCCTGTTATTCAGAGCCAATGTAATAGACCTAGGAAGTGGCTTCCTGTTGTATTCAGAACTTAGAAATAAAGTCCGATTTGCCATGTATTCAATTATCATTGTAACCCATGTGTAAGCTGACCTAAGTTGTACATCTTGAGAACATTGACCACAAGGGGGTAAACTTGTGGGAGACACTCCTAACCTGGACTTTCAGGTATAAAAGGGAAAGCTCCACCCACCTTCATCACTTGAGGTCTTGGTAATAAAGGTAACTGGTCACAGAGTGACCTTCTCTCAAGTATGGGCCTCGTGTGCATTTATACTGTACAGTAAGGACATATCATTGGCGATGAGAAACTGGGATTTAAACCACGCAAGTATGGCCACTAGCAGCACAGAAGAGAGGTACTATGTTGGTGATGATTGGGACGACTTTATTGAGAGACTACAGCAAAGTTTTTTCACTAAGGAATGGTTGGGACAGAATTCGGCCGACAAATGCAGGGCTCAACTCCTGACAGTTTGTGGATCCAGAACATACTCCTGATGAAGAACCTTCTAGCGCCAGAGAAGCCGGCGGACAAGACGTTCGAAGAGTCAGTAAGTTGATCGGGGAACACCTTAAACTGGTGAGCAACATGCACATGGCGAGACACCAGTTTTACACGCACCGGCGGCAAGAAGGGCAACACGTTCCAGACTTCGTGGCAGATCTCCGGCGACTGGCAAGCCTATGTAAGTTCCCAGATGCATGCAGAGCGGAGATGCTGCGAGACTTTTTTATTGAGGGCATTGGGCTCACTGGGGTTTTCAGGAAACTGATTGAGACCAAAGACTTGACCTTGGAAGTGGCGGCTCGGAGAGCCCAGACATTTATCTCAGGGGAGAAAGAGACCAGAATGATGTATGACAAAAATCTTGGCTCAAATGCGGCAAATGACCTGGGAGTCAACATTGTTAATGCAGCCCACAGTTCTCTAGGCAGACAAGGGCAATCGGAAATGCCCCAGCATGTAGTCGAACCCAAAGGGGGAATTCAACAGAGACAATGGTTAGCTGAACAGCGATTCATGCCATCGCAATGGACAATGCGGCCAGTAATGGGGCCATCAACACCTGTCAATGGTGCGCTTAAGGACAGTTACAGAGACAGTCAGAGACAATCGACTGGTAATGGATCTTTTGTTTCCAACATCGGGGCCTTCAGCTCATGCTGGAGGTGTGGAGGCAAAGACCCAGCCAGAGCTTGCAGGTATCAGCAATATACCTGCAGAAACTGCAACGTCAGCGGTCACTTGGCACGTATGTGCAGGAAGCCTGCAACCAGGTTGATGTACGAGGAGGACGGGCCTGATGTAAGCCCTACAAGGCCAAATGAATACTGGGGGAAATCGCTGGAAGCTGAAGTTCAGCGAGTTCATGTGGAGCTCATATACAGCTCATATACCAGGACGCCACCAATAATGATGAAAGTGCTCCTCAATTGCATCCCAGTATTAATGGAGATAGACACGGGGGCCAGCCAGTCCCTGATGAGTATCAAACAGTTCGAAAGGTTGTGGGTGTCCAAGGCCAGGAGGCCAAAATTATGGCCGATTGACGCACAGCTACTGACATATACAAAGGAGATCATTCCAGTGCTAGGCAGTGCCACGGTAGTCGTGACCACCAAAGATTCGGAGAACAGGTTGCCACTCTGGATTGTCCCGGGGGCTAGTCCCGCACTACTGGGGAGGAGTTGGCTTGCTTTCATGAACTGGAAATGGGGCAATGTCAATGCAATTTCTTCTGTGAAGCGAGTATCATGCTCACAGGTCCTGGACAAATTTGACTCATTATTTCAATCCGGCATTGGCACTTTCATGGGGACCAAGGTAGTGATTCACATAAACCCGGACACCAGCCAGTACACCACAAGGCCAGAGCGGTGCCGTACATGATGCGGAAAAAGATAGAAGGCGATTTGGACCGCTGCTGAGGGAAGGCATCATCTCGCCAGTCGAATTCAGTGACTGGGCGAGCCCGATTGTGCTGGTGCTCAAGGCGGATGGGTCGGTCAGGATATGTGGCGATTACAAGGCCACCATCAATCGGGTGTCACTCCAAGACCAGTACCCGCTACCGAGAGTGGAGGACCTCTTTGCGACGCTATGCAGTGGCAAACCTTTTTCAAAATTGGACCTGACCTCAGCTTAAATGACCCAGGAGCTGGCAAGTGAGTCGAAGAAGCTGACCACCATCACGACACACAAGGGGTTGTTTGAGTATAACAAATGTCCGTTCAAGATTTGTTCGGCCGCCGCGATCTTTCAGCGAAATATGGAAAGCCTCCTCAAGTCGATTCCAAGGACAGTGGTTTTTCAAGACGACATCCTCATCATGGGTCGCGATACTGAAGAACACCTCCACAACCTGGAGGAGGTACTACGCAGACTGGACCGGGTAGGGCTGCGACTGAAAAAGGCGAAGTGCGTCTTCTTAGCTCCAGAGGTAGAATTCCTGGGGCGGAGGGTAGCAGCAGACGAGATCAGACCTACAGCGTCCAAAATGGCATTGATCCAGAGAGCGCCCAGACCCCGTAACACGACGGAGCTGCGTCCGTTCCTGGGGCTCCTGAACTATTTTGGTAACTTTCTTCCCAAATTGAGCACGCTGTTAGAGCCGCTACACGTGTTCCTTCGCATAGGTCACGATTGGGTCTGGGGGGACAGCAAGGAAAGGGCTTTCGATAGAGCACGCAATTTGTTATGCTCCAACAAACTGTTAACGTTATATGACCCGTGTAAGAAACTTGTTTTAACGTGCGATGCGTCATCCTATGGGGTTGGGTGTGTGTTGCAGCATGTGAATGCCAATGGTCAGTTACAGCCAGTAGCTTATGCCTCCAGAAGTCTGTCCCAGGCAGAAAGGGGCTACGGGATGGTAGAAAAGGAAGCGGTAGCATGTGTATATGCAGTAAAAAAAATGCACCAGTACCTGTTAGGCAGGAAATTTGAGCTGGACACAGATCACAAACCCCTAACATCCCTTTTGGTCGACAACAAGGCCATAAATGCGAAAGCATCGGCCCATACAGAGGTGGGCACTCATGTTAGCTGCCTATGACTACACAATTCGGCACAGGCCGGGCACTGAAAACTGTGCTGATGCACTCAGCAGGCTCCCACTAGCCACCACGGAGGGGGCAACAGAGCATGATGCTGAAGCTTTCGAAATCGAAGGCTCACCTGTGACAGCGCATCAGATTAAAGTCTGGACAATAAAAGACCCGCTACTGTCTTTATTTAAGAAATTTGTCCTGAATGGGGACTGGGCAGCCACGTACGGGGCATGTCCTGAGGAATTTAAACCGTTTCATAGACGCAAGGATGAACTCTCAATTCAGGCCGATTGCCTACTGTGGGGAAACCGAATAGTCATGCCCCAGATGGGCAGAGAGGCGTTCATCCGACAACTCCACAATGAGCACCTGGGCATTGTCATGATGAAGGCAATTGCCAGGTCATACGTTTGGTGGCCAGGGATAGATGCAGACCTGGAACTTTGTGTTCGCAGGTGCAACACGTGTACTCAGCTGGGTAACGCACCCAGGGAAGCCCCCCTTAGCCCCTGGTCCTGGCCCGCCAAGCCATGGTCAAGCATCCATGTGGACTACGCATGTCTGTGCCTCAATGCGAGGAGTATTCGTAACAAGGTGGATGAATTAACTGCGCAGGCAGCAATGAACAAATATGATATAATTGGCATCATGGAGACATGACTCCAGGGTGACCAAGGCTGGGAACTGAACATCCAGGGGTATTCAACATTCAGGAAGAATAGACAGAAAGGAAAATGAGGTGAGGTAGCGTTGCTGGTTAAAGAGGAAACTAACGCAATAGTAAGAAAGGACATTAGCTTGGATGATGTGGAATCTGTATTGGTGGAGCTGTGGAATACCAAAGGGCAGAAAACGCGAGTGTGAGTTGTGTACAGACCACCAAACAGTAGTAGTGAGGTTGGGGACAGCATCAAACAAGAAATTAGGGATGCATGCAATAAATGTACAGCAGTTATCATGGGAGACTTTAATCTACATATAGATTGGGCTAACCAAACTGGTAGCAATATGGTGGAGGAGGATTTCCTGCAGTGTATTAGGGATGGTTTTCGAGACATCCTCGACTGGGTGATGTGTAATGAGAAAGGACTAATTAGCAAACTTGTTGTGCGAGGCCCCTTGGGGAAGAGTGACCATAATATGGTAGCATTCTTTATGAAGGTGGAGAGTGACAGTTAATTCAGAGTCTAGGGTCCTGAACTTGAGGAAAGGTAACTTCGATGGTATGAGATGTGAATTGGCTAGAATACACTGACGAATGATATTTAAAGTGTTGACGGTGGATAGGCAATGGCAAACATTTAAAGATTATATGGATGAACTTCAACAATTGTACATCCCTGTCTGGAGTAAAAATAAAATGGGGAAGTTGGCTCAACTGTGGCTAACAAGGGAAATTAAGGATAGTGTTAAATCCAAAGAAGAGGCATATAAATTGGCCAGAAAAAGCAGCAAACCTGAGGACTGGGAGAAATTTAGAATCCAGCAGAGGAGGACAAAGTGTTTAATTAGAAGGGGGAACATAGAGTATGAGAGGAAGCTTGCTGGGAACATAAAAACCGACTGCAAAAGCTTCGATAGATATGTGAAGAGAAAAAGATTAGCAGGTCCTTTGCAGTCGGATTCAGGTGAATTTATAATGGGGAACAAAGAAATGGCAGACCAGTTGAACAAATACTTTGGTTCTGTCTTCACGAAGGAAGACACAAATAACTTTCTGGAAATACTAGGGGACCGAGGGTCTAGTGAGAAGGAGGTACTGAAGGAAATCCTTATTAGGTGGAAAATTGTGTTGGGGAAATTGATGGGATTGAAGGCCGATAAATTCCCGGGGCCTGATAGTCTGCATCCCAGAGTACTTAAGGAAGTGGCCCTAGAAATAGTGGATGCATTGGTGATCATTTTCCAACAGTCTATCGACTCTGGATCAGTTCCTATGGACTGGAGGGTAGCAAATGTAACACCACTTTTTAAAAAAGGAGGAAGAAAAAAAGGGTAATTATAGACTGGTTAACCTGACATCAGTAGTGGGGAAAATGTTGGACTCAATTTTTAAAGATGAAATAGCAGCGCATTTGGAAAGCAGTGACAGGATCGGTTCAAGTCAGCATGGATTTATGAAAGGGAAATCATGCTTGACAAATCTAAAATTTTTTGAGGATGTAATTAGTAGAATGGACAAGGGAGAACCAGTGGATGTGGTGTATTTGGACTTTCAAAAGGCTTTTGACAAGGTCCCACAGAAGAGATTGGTGTGCAAAATTAAAGCACATGGTATTGGGGGTAATGTACTGACGTAAATAGAGAACTGGTTGGCAGACAGGAAGCAGAGAGTCGAGATTAACGAGTCCTTTTCAGAATGGCAGGCAGTGACTAGTGGGGTGCCGCAGGGCTCAGTGCTGGGACCCCAGCTATTTACAATATACATCAATGATTTAGATGAAGGAATTGAATGTAACATCTCCAAGTTTGCGGATGACACTAAGCTGGGTGGCGGTGTGAGCTGTGCGGATGATGCTAAGAGGCTGCAGGATGACTTGGACAGGTCAGGTGAGTGGGCAAATGCATGGCAGATGCAGTATAATGTGGATAAATGTGAGGTTATCCACTTTGGTGGCAAAAACACGAAGGCAGAATATTACCTGAATGGCGGCAGATTAGGAGAAGGGGAGGGGCAATGAGACCTGGGTGTCATGGTACATCAGTCATTGAAAGTTGGCATGCAGGTACAGCAGGCGGTGAAGAAGGCAAATGATATGTTGGCCTTCATAGCTAGGGGATTTGAGTATCGGAGCAGGGAGGTCGTATTGCAGTTGGACAAGGCCTTGGTGAGGCCTCACCTGGACTATTGTGTTCAGTTTTGGTCTCCTAATCTGAGGAAGGATGTTCTTGGATTTGAGGGAGTGCAGTGAAGGTTCACCAGACTGATCCCTAGGATGTCAGGACTGACATATGAGGAGAGACTGGATCGACTGGGCCTGTATTCACTGGAGTTTAGAAGGATGAGAGGGGATCTTATAGAAACATGTAAAATTCTGATGGGACTGGATAGGTTAGATGCAGGAAGAATGTTCCTGATGTTGGGGAAGTCCAGAACCAGGGGTAAACCATTTAGGACTGAGATGAGGAAAAACGTCTTCACTCAGAGAGTTGTTAACCTGTGGAATTTTCTACCGCAGAGAGTTGTTGATTCCAGTTCATTGGATATATTCAAGAGGAAGTTAGATTTGGCCCTTACTGCTAAAGGGATCAAGGGGTATGGAGAAAAAGCAGGAAAGGGATACTGAGGCGAATGATCAGCCATGATTTTATTGAATGGTGGTGCAGGCTCGAAGGGCTGAATGGCCTACTCCCGCACCTATTTTCTATGTTTCTATGTTTCTATGTCCTTTCATGGGAAAAATGTTTTTTGTTGTAGTAGACGCCTTCTCCAATGGATTGAATGTGCCATTTTAAATTCAAGCACATCCTCTGCCACTGTAGAAAGTCTACGAGCAATGTTCGCCGCCCATGGTCTACCGGATGTCTTGGTCAGCGACAATGGTCCTTGCTTCACAAGCACTAAATTCCAGGACTTCATGGCAGGCAATGGAATCAACCATGTCAGAACGGCACCGTTCAAACCGGCCTCAAACGACCAGGCAGAACGAGCAGTGCAGATAATCAAACAGGGGATGCTCAGAATCCAAGGGGGTTCCCTACAAAGCCGCTTATCACGCCTCCTGTTGGCCAATAGATCCCGACCACACTCGCTCACAGGGGTTCCACCCACAGAGCTGCTAATGAAAAGGACGCTGAAAACTAAGTTATCCCTTATACACCCCACTGTGAAATAAATTGTTGAGAGCAGGCGTCAGTCACAATGTGACTACCATGACAGGAATGCGAGGGCGCGATTAATTAAGGTTTTTGTCCTTAATTACACTGCAGGGCCCAAATGGCTTGCAGGCACTGTGATTGCCAAAGAGGGGAATAGGGTTTTGGTAGTTAAACTTACCAATGGACAAATCTGCCGCAAACACGTGGATCAAACTAAAAGGAGGTTCAGCAACCCCATAGAAGAAGCAGAGGAAGAACACATATTTTACTCCACCACAGGTGACCGAACACCGGAACCAAATGGAGGAGAGCCCAGTCACTGTGGGCAGTCCGGACAGGCCTGAGACACCGAAAACAGCAGACACTCAGGCCAGCGCCCAACAACCGGAGCCCCAACTCAGGCGCTCTACAAGGGAGCGTAAACCACCAGAGAGACCTAACCTGTGATCCCAATAAGACTTTGCGGGGGGGGAGGTGATGTCATGTATTCAACTATCATTGTAACCCATGTATAAGCTGACCTAAGTTGTACACCTTGAGAACATTGATCACAAGGGCGTGAACTTGTGGGAGACACTCCTAACCTGGACTTTCAGGTATAAAAGGGGAAGCTCCACCCACCTTCATCACTTGAGGTCTTGGTAATAAAGGTAACTGGTCACAGGCTGACCTTCTCTCAAGTATGGGCCTCGTGTGCATTTATACTGTATGGTAAGGACATATCACTATTACTGGCAGGAGGCAGGATACATATATTCATACCCAAGGAAGATGTGAAACAATTAACAAAGTTAGAATTAAACATTCTGTAACAAAGCGAAAAAAATTGTCACACGGTAGAAAGACTGACCAATGATAATGTAAATAATGACTTTGCAAATAATTCTGTATAAAAGAAGCAGCTCCCAAAGTATTCGACGAGAACGGTTGGGAAGGCATCCAGTTTAGGAACTGGTGTAGACCGTGTCTCCCTTGATCAAGCAATTAAACAATTCTTTTCTCCACAACAGGCCTGTGTTGAGTGTCTTTGTCATAATCCATATCATATATTTATGCACTGCAATAACATCTGTAAATGTGATCCGCGAATGTGTGTGTGTGAGCGCGCGCGACCGTGTTCAGAAGGACTCTTGCTTTAAAAAGTTGCATTTCATCTTTGCAGAAGATGGTGTCACAGATCAACTGTGAACTGTCACAAACTGGAGGAGATCTGCCAAGTAGGCTCCAACTAACAGCCCCGGAGCAGAGGATAGCATCAATAATTAAATGCCACAGGAGAAGACCAACAGTTATGCGGAAGCTGGGCCCAGTTTTCCATTAAAGGGTAAGCCCTGCAAATTGCACAATCTGGGTTGGCTGAATGTTATGTACTGCATGTGCTTCCTACACTTCTCCTTCCTCAATGCTGCTAACCAAGCATCTATCTTTTGTTTCACAGAGGGTGAGCATCAGGAGGAGACCGAAAGTGCACCTGAAGCTGAAGTTGAGAATGTTCAAGAAAACGGCACGCCAGATATTACAACTCAGGACAATGATGGGCAGCAAGAAGTCATGGACGACGAGATGGTCACCCTGAATTTGGAAGTGCTGAACCCCTCAAGGATTCTAAATCCTCTCATGAGCGAATCAAGCGAGAGGACTTTTCTAGGTGTGACGTCTGAGACTGCGGGTACAAGTGTGTCGCAGCAAACCACACCTGCGAGTCGTCGTATTTTTATATTTTCTATTATTTTTTGCCATCATTCTTTTTTCATCGCAGGATTATCAGTATGGGTGAGTTTGTATTTATGTTATATTTATACCTGCTTATATTTTAATTTTGTCTTAAACTGTAAGATAAGTTAAATTGTAAAACTAAAGGGATGTCCCTTAGGAACTGGAAGTGCCAGGGATAGCAGCGGGCCAGTGCGGATTCTCTAACTGCAGGTAAGGGTTTTTCCTACGGTGTATCTCGGATCTGTGCGCCAGTTTAAAACATTTTTTTTAGGTGGGGAAAGTTTGCCTTATGTGTAAAAATGTCACGGAATCTTCTTTTACAGGTATACCAGCACCAGAATGTGTGAAGACGCTGGCGTCCTGACATTGGGGAATATTTGGACTGAGCTTTGGCGCCAAAAGATTCACTGGGCGCCGAAAAAACTGCACCCAGTGATGGGCAAAACTGGGACCCATATACTTAAACAAAACAGCCTTATTAACTTGTCCTGCCACCTTCAAAGATTTGTGAATGTGAACCCCGCAGTTCTCACTGTACCTGCACCCCCTTTAAAATTGTAACATTTGCATTTCTACAGAAGTAAAACCTTGTGGTGAGATTTCCCTCCTTCAGGCACTCTCGAAATGGTCTATTTACCCGAAGCATTCTTATTTAGTTTAATTTAGAGTCTATTGACACTTTTATTCTTTTATGTTTTTTTAATTTGCTTACAACTCTCTAATGGAGTACTTAATGTTGAGGAGGAATTGTTTCTCCTTGATTGTTGTCCTTGTGCAGCCAATAGGAAAGTTGCAGGTGCAAAGGTGCTGGGTATCCGAAGTACTTCAATAGTAAATATTGTTCCTTTCCAACAGATAATTGGACATCATTTTCCTATTAACTAGGTCATTTGGCTTAAATCCTATCTGATCTATTAAGCAGCACAATCAGATTGAAAAGATTCCCCTGCACCATTAGCTAGTCAATTAACAAACCATGAATAAGACAATGAAAAGACTGACGAGCTTAGAGGAGATCCAAAAGGCAGAGGATACATTTTCCACATACAAAAATTCAGTCTGCATTTGGTATTATGGTTTCATATTGTCCATTATAATACTTTGTTTTTTTTAAGTACGAGTATTTTTTCAGTCGAAACTATTATTACATGGTAAAACTACAGATGAGACGTGCACTCGAGGAAGGGAAAGGGGTAGAGATGTCTCACTGCAGTATTACTACACCAACCTGTTTCACACTCTGCAGAGGATTACCTTGGGAGCAAACCATAAGTGCTTTTGTTGACTGAATAATGTACTGCAGATGCTGGAAGTCTTTCATCGAAACTGGCAGATGTGAGAGAGTAACTAAAGCAAAAAACTGCAGATGCTGGAAATCTGAAATAAAAACAAAAAGTACTCAGCAGGTCAGGCAGCATCTGTGGTGAGAGAAACCGAGTTAACATTTCAGTTTGATCACTTTTCATCAGAGCTGGAAGATGTTCAAGGTGTACAGCATTTAAGCAAGTACAGAACCAGGAAAAACAAGGGGGGCAGGAAGAGAACAAAAGGGAGAGGTCTGTGATAGGGTGGATGCAGGCATGATTAAATGGCAACAGTGATGCTGGAGCAAGGCAGAATAGCATGTGGATATTCACTGGTTTCTTCCATAAAGTATGTTGGCTCTGACTATTTCTGATTGCAATAATATAGAATGAGCATTTATAGATGGTTCATTACTTCAGTAAAGGTCACTTTGTCCCTTTGAGCATTAAATTTACAGATGTTCCCTTTATATCAGTACCTGGCATTGTTGCAATTAGACAACCAGTTTGTTCCAAACTGCACAATCTGGGAATCCCGAAGATGGAGTTTGTAAGCAGAAGCTGAATTGCTGAACATTATCTTACATAAAGTTATTTTAAAGCTTTTCATTCAATCTTGGTTTATGATGAAACCGAACACACATTTAAAATAAGCACTTTGTTATGATTTGGGGGTTTTACGCAAGTGACGCTGCTTGGGTTCAGCATTACCCTCTTGTTCCTGCCAGTGAACCTCAAGGTCCCTATGAACTTGAGTGTGCCTTTACCTGACCAATATCTAGGTAAATGGTAGTAACACCCAGGGATTGAACAGAAAACCCTTGCCACTAAGTACATTGGCTTACAGGAATGTACATGTAATCAGGAGTCACCCCTCATCTTTAATGGATGGATTCAATATACACTCTCAATCAGACCGAGGCTCTGGCTATAAACCAACAGACAGTTTATTTAATATGGAACATAGAATGAACAGTATCCCATCCAAAACAATGTATCGTGCCCAAAATTGCTCTGCCTTTTCTGACACACTCCTACAGCAAGTACACTGGAAGGGCTCAGAATTTAGCCAAGAATTGGATAGGCTAGGTGCAAGCCTACGTTGGAAGATCCACTGGGCCTTGTAAGGGGTGGGACCTCTGTACGCATACAGCTTGGATTCAACAACAACACCAATAACAACTTATATTTATATAGCGCCTTTAACGTAGTGAACGTCCCAAGGCACTTCACAGGAGTATTATGAGACAAAATATTTGACACCGAGCCACGTAAGGAGAAATTAGAGCAGGTGATCAAAAGCTTAGTCAAAGAGGTAGGATTTAAGGAATGTCTTGAAGGAGGAAAGAAAGGTAGCGAGGCGGAGAGGTTTAGGCAGAGAATTCCTGAGCTTAGGGCCGAGGCAGCAGAAGACACGGCCACCAATGGTTGAGCGATTATAATCAGGGATGCCAAAGAGGGCAGAATTAGAGGAGTGCAGACATCTTGGGGGGTTGTGGGGCTGGAGGAGGTTACAGATATAGGAAGGGGCGAGGCCATGGAGGGATTTGAAAACAAGGATGAGAATTTTGAAATTGAGGCGTTGCTTAACACAAAATTCTAGACACAAAAAGCATCAAGGGGCATGGGGGAAAAGCAGGAATATGGTGTTGAGATAGAGGATCAACCATGATCATATTGAATGGTGGTGCAGGCTCAAAGGGTTGAATGGCCTACTACTGCTCCTATTTTCTATGTTTCTATGTTTCTATGTTAACCAGGAGCCAGTGTAGGTCAGCGAGCACAGGGGTGATGGGCGACCCCCCCGACCTGCGAGGGAACACCATCGCTGCAAGTCAGGGCTATAAGAGGAGCACACCATGCAGGGTGCAGCATGAGCTGCCCCAGGAGGGTGACGGATCTGAAGAGGGCGACTGGATCGACGCCATTAAAATCCAGGTCACCGATTGGAGCGTGGACAGGACCACCGGTGGGGCGCACGTACAGCAGAGGAGCGGGGAGGTGTTAGGTGGTTGTTTTGTTCACTCTACTCTGATTCTCAGACCTCAGAGCCTATAGTGGGAAAGGACTACACATGGCACTAAATGTAGGCTTAACCCAGTGTCCGTTTTATTACACAACAAAAAACCGACTAAAACTACAGGACTAGATTGCTGAAAGAAATTTGATTTTAGACATACAATCACCAGCCCTGGCTGTAGCTATTGTAGGTTCACAGTCATTGGTTCCATGACCAGTTGGTTTTCCTTCTGTCCATTCTCTGCAGTGCCTGTTCCTTTCGTGTCCTTCTGTCTCTTCCTCCTGCTTCTGTGTCCTTCCTCTGTTGCCTCCTGCTTCTGCTTAACCTGCTGGTGTGTCTGTGTCCGTATATTTATATCTAGGTTTTGAATAAGTTTCCCACTGGGAAAAAATTTGATTATCGATCTGTTTAACTGGCTGTGGTGATGGATTTGAATGGTTACTAATTTGCACACGGAGACGACAATGCAAAATATATTTCCTTATTTGCATTCCGTGGGGTCCTTTGTGACCTAGTCCTTTTACAGACTTGGTGTTCTCCAGTGGGTTTGTTTTCCCCACCCTGGTTAACCAAGTTCAGGGCCTCACGTAACAACTCCATTGTTGTTATGCAGAAGCTAGTTTTATGTCCTCGACAGAACGTTCTTAATTGTCCAGCTTAATTCAAAAAGCTTGGATCAATCAATTTTTCTGGTTCATGGTCAGCATTTTTCTGAAGATTAGTAACCTTACAAAGGTTGGGGTAGAGATGCAGCAAATGATTGTGGCAGAGGAACGGGGAGAGATCAGGGCCCAGGAGAGGCGAGGGTTCCGGGCCAAGAAGAGGCGAGGGCCCAGTGGAAGCACGGGGCAGCCTACACTGCGATCTATGGACAGTAGGAGTATGTGTGCGTAACAGGTCCATTCAGCAGAGCTTGGTCTCCAGTCGTCTTAGTTAACCCTTGCCACTGGATCAAGACCTCGCTCTGTCGAGCCTATGTGGTGGCTGGTGTGCAACGGCCAACCCACTTTAAAAGAATCCACACACAGGCATCTTCCACCCTTCAATATGTAATTCGGGACCTGGAATATCTGTTTCCTCATTGAAACACCTGTGAATCATCCCTTTTTGGTGTGGAAGTGAGTCATCCTCAATACAAGGGACCGCCTAATACTAAATACTAATAGTTGATGGGTTAGTGAGACTTGGTGAGAGCTAAGACACGGGCAGCCGAGTTTTGGATTGCCTCTAGCTTACGTAGGGCAGATTGTAGGAGGCCAGACAGGAGTGTGTTGGAATAGTCAAGTCTAGAGGTAACAAAGGCATGGATGAAGGCTTCAGCAGCAGATGAGCTGAGGCCAGGACAGAGACGGGCAATGTTACGGAGGTGGAAATAGGCGGTCTTAGTTATGCTGCAGATATGTGGTCGAAAGCTAATTTCAGAGTCAAATATGACACCAAGGTTGCAAACCATCTGGTGCAGCCTCAGGCAGAAGGATATTCACCAGGATAATGCCATTGATGGGGAACTATAGGTATGAGGACTGATGAGATTCTAGAATTTTCCCACTGGAGCACATCAAGCTAAAGAAAGAAATATTACACCTTTCACGACCTCAGGATATCCCAAAGCACTTTGCAGCCAATGAGGTACTTTTGAAGTGTAGTCGCTAGTGTAATGTAGGGAAATAGGGCAGACAATTTGTGCACAGCAAGCTCCCACAAACAGCAATGAGATAATGACCAGATTATCTGTTTTTAGTTGTTTGAGGGATAAATGTTGACCAGGTCACCGGGAGAACACATCTGCTCTTCTTTGACTAGTCCCATGGAATCTTTTACCTGAGAGAGTAGACGGGGCCTCGGTTTAATGTCCGGAGTAACTATTTGTACTAAGTCTCCTTTCCCGATGCATGCACAGAAGTGACTGTTTGGACAAATAGCACCGACTTCGCCCCCCAGCACTATTCCCACTAACCCTTTACTGTGCATGCGTCCTCCTCTCCCACCCCCATCTCCTCCCACCCGACACTCGAGCCGAAACACCAAATTGCCTCCGATCCATCCAGAAGCAGCCGCGAGCCACCCGCAGCACCGCAAGCCGCCGAACCCGAGCCACATGTGGAGAGAGAGCCTGGGCGGTGGGGGGCGGGGGGGGAGAGAGGGAGAGGGAACTCAGGGAAAACTGATCATGTTCTTCCAAGCTCCTGGTACGTGCAAGCTCAGTGCATGTGTTACAAGGGATATCTTTGGGGTGGATGAAATCCAGAAGTCACGACACTGTCACTATTCACTTCATACCCAATAAACCTGTTAACAATCCAACACAATGCCCCATCGATGGGGTGGGGGGCTTGGGTAACGGACTTCAGTTGCGGGAGGCATGCACATGTAAGGGTCTTTAGCTGGTAGAGACAGCACTTGCGCTGCGGTAAGGGACTTTGTCTGGAACTTGGTGGCTTTTGGGGAGATCTATCCTCTGTGGCTTCTGAAGTCAAAATGGATCGAATTACAAATTAAAAAGTCAGTCAGAACTTGGGCTGGGCGGTTCCAGTTACACATCCCAGAGGAACTTCAAGGTGTGGCTTATCCTCCAAGGGGACCAATTAGCAATAGATCATGTGATAATGAAGAGCCAATCAGAGAAACAACTGCCTTTCAGTTAGTACAAATAAATGCATCCTTTAATATCTCATCTGAAAGACGGCACCTCTGACAGTGCAACATTCCCTCCGTACTCCACAGAAGTTTCAGCCTAGATTATGTCCTCAAGTCTCTGGAGTGGGGCATTAACCCATGACCTCCTGACACAGAGGCAACAATGCTTCCCATTGAGCCAAGACTGACACCTGAAAGAAGATTTAATGGATTTTTTTGAAATTCAAAGGGTTTTGATAGAGCGAATAGGGAAAGACTATTTCCTCTGGTTGGGCAGACAGTGATGAGTAGTCATCAATTTAAAATTGTCACATAGAAAATGAGAAGGTTAGGTGAAATTTCTTGATCCAAAGGGTTGATGGAGTTGGCGGGGAGGAAATAGAGTGCATTTGCGCCTCCCGGGGGGTGCTAATGGGGTGCAAACGCCTTTGCGACCGGGCGCAGCGCGGTCCTCGACTCCCGCCATATTGGGCAGGAATTTAGCGGCGGCGCTGTGTCATTGCGGCCCGATCTCCTGCACCCAGGGATCGTGACGTCATTGCCGTGCGCACCGTCCCATTAGCGCCCCAGACACGAAATTTACTTTTGCCCCTACAGCAGCACCAGGCGGAAACACCGGCAGTTGCAGGAGGAATGTCGGCCGCTAGCAGGCGATGATTAAAGGTGAGGTGGCGAGGTCAGTAAAAGAAAAACGTATCTTTGTTGATGCCGTTTTCCTCACGAGTTCCTGCCCGCCATTTTTCAGCCCCATACTCTGCTTGTGTGCCGGGCTGATCACATGGGATTGCTGTGGCCTTGGTGGTCCAGGTAGGTGATTTTTAAATTACAGTGCCTGCAGTGATGGCTCTTCCTTTTAAGGGAGGGAAGAGGGTGAGACAGAGAGTGTTTGGGACAGATACCGTTGTATCTTTTAAGAAGAACATTATATAAATATTTGAAGCAGATTAGGACACAGGGCTACAGGGGAGAGCAGGCCGTTGTGATTAGTTTTTGATTACTCTAGCAAAGAGCTGGAGAAGATATGATGGGCCAAATGGCCTCTTCCGTCCTGTAAATGTCTCTGCTTTATAGACTGGCTTCCAATTCTCAGTATTCAAGCATATACAATGCTTGAGAAATATACCTGGAATCCCATGGTTTAGACGCTTCTGAAACATTAAACATATAACATATTCAACTCTATTATCTGATAGGAATTAGAACTCAGATGCTTATCAATTGACTACAGCCCACCATGTTGAATTGTGCGTTCTTCTACCTCGCAGAACCAACTATCAGGAACAGGAATTAACCCTATGTATACTGTCATCATCATCATCATCATAGGCAGTCCCTCGGAATCGAGGAAGACTTGCTTCCACTCCTGAAGTGAGTTCTTTGGTGTATACTGTAGCCCGCAATTGAAAAATTAACATTGACCGAAATATATTACATGTAACATTTTCAAATTATATTATAGTTCTCCTTCAAGAAAACTATATGCATTTCACAGAATATATATTGGCCCAGAAATAGCGATCGGTGGCTTCCCGCGGGCGGATGCCTCCAGCCGCAAAAATTTCTACGAAAGTAGCTAGTGGCCCCAGTGGTTTGGAGGCTTGTGGTCCTGGGGCTCTACGCGAAGGCCTTCGTAGAGGCATATACATCCCAGGAGCGGAAGGGTTTCGTAGGCATCACTGGGATCACGTGGGCAGGCCCAACCTATCAGAGATGGGGAATCCCCATTTGTACTTATGTGAGTTGCATATATACCGAGCTACCATAACTGTGAATGGGAATACCCCGAAAAACACACAAACACTGAAAATAACTTTAAAAAAACATCATATATTTCAAATTAATAAAAATGGAATTTAATTAATTATTTAAAAGCAAACATTTAACTTTTTGAACAATAAATTTACATATTTTAAAGCATCTAAAAATAAATGTACCTTATTTTAAATGTTTAAATTATTGTTTTAAATGCATTTTTCTGTACTTTAAAAGTCTTACGCTGATAAAAGCAGGCCTTACGCCGAATTTGAAGGCCATTCACTGAGCAGGAGTTGGGCAAGTAGCATTTAAAATGCGAATAATTGTGCAGTCCTTATTCTGTCAAGCTCCAGTCAGCTGGATAAGGCCTATTACATCTGTCATTGTGGTACACACAGGCCTGGAGATGTGGGTCAGGCATCATGCAGAGAAGGCAACAAAGGATGCCTGCTTACAAATGTGTCAGCTCCAGCAGAGTAATAGCTCCACATTTCTGATGTGTAATTTATTTGAAAAAATATTTTGTTTGCTAGTAAATATTTGACGTGATTTTGGTTGTGCTATCTCCACATTAGCAGCTCGATCCCTGACAATATGTCAAGTGGAAGAACCCAGCTGCTTGAACGTGACCCATTGTGGGAACACTGGCATTTTGACGATTGCACTGTAGCCAATTTTTTCTTTTAGGTTTATACAACCTTCTATATTGATTCTGTTTAATGTTTCACTCACAATCTAATCAGCTTCTTATGTCTCTGATATAGCATTGTGGGAGTGAGGACATACAAATGAAATCTAAAAACTCACAGTATGAAAAGTACAAAATGATAATTCATTGATAACAGTGTCAGCCGTGGCTCAGTCGCACTCGTCTCTGAGTCAGAAGGTTGTGGGTTGAAGTCCCACTCCAGGCACTTGACAAATGAATCCAGGCTGACACTCCAGTGCAGTGCCGAGGGAATGCTGCAATGTTGGAGATGCCGTCTTTCGGATGAGACGTTAAACCGAGGCCCCATCTGCTCTCTCAAGTGGATGTAAGAGATCCCATTATTTCGAAAAAGAGCAGGGGAGGTGTCCTGGCCAATATTTATCCCTCAATCAACATAACAAAAACAGATTATCTGGTCATTATCATGTAGCTGTGTGTGGGAGCTTGCTGTGTGCAAATTGGCTGCTGTGTTTCCCACATTACAAGTGTGACTACACTCCAAAATAACTTCATTGTAAAGCGCTTTGAGATGTTTGGTAGCCATGAAAGACGCTATATAAATCCAAGTCTTTCTTTCTTTCTTTTCATGTGAACTATCACTCTACTTTTCATTGGTAACCATTTATAGGGGCCAAAATTCAGGGTCTCAGAGAGACCCGTTACTGCCCGTTTGCCACAGCTATGCAGCAGAATCCTGTGGCTGCTGCTTCTGGCTGACCCGACCCAAATTCAGGTCGGGGTTTTTTCGACCAGGACCCGATACCACCCGATGTTGATGACCACTGCAAGCGCATCTTCAGAACGCACACTGCCATTCTCCCTCATCTGAAAAAGACAACGAGCGAAATTTAGCTCAAAAAATCATCGCTCTGCCAGGCGGTGCACCGACAAGTTTTTCTGTCAGTGCACCTTATCCAGAGTGTGTGCGGCCTGGCAGCGCGGTGGCTCTTTCAAGTGGAGGGCCCACTGCCGGCTAACTTCCCGATCGGCCGGCAAGATAGTGCCCCTGGGTTAGGCCGGGCCGCCAATGAGCAGCCTGGCACCCCCTCTTGGGTGCCAGGCCGCTGGCCCGGCCGAAACCCTCCCTGGTGGCCCAGGGCCCAGTGGCTGAAGACAAACAAATGACTGAATCTCACCTCTTTAACGGAGGGGAGAGAGTGTGGTGACGCACACGCGCTGTGATGTCATCACCACTCCGGCGCTGACAGACAGCGGCGTAGTCCCGGTCCCGTCCGAAATTCAACCACTCAGCATGACTTTCTGTCGATCTCCCGCCCCCACTATGACCGACTTCCGGGCAGAGTCCTAAATATCGATCTGAGGACCGTGTCATGGATCCCAGCGGTAAAACCAGGTAAAAACTCAGAGATGCACCAGCTTTCTGGCGTACCTGAATTTCGACACCATGGAGTCTTGAATTACTCTAAAGGCTGTGCTTCAGTTCTGTGCTGTAGAATAAACGGGATATCTGACCAGTGACAGTGAGATGCAGGCATTCTTTACAATGTACAAAAGATCACCAGTAAATCACTCTATTGATCGAATACTACAAAAGCAAGCACTAGAGCATGACCAGTTCAGGCCCTTTGCCTGTGATTGGGATCTGAGTATAAATCAGTTACTGTTCCTCCGAGCAAATGTAGCCTCCAGTCCTTTCCTCTCCGCTGTGCGTTCTGCTCTTTGCCCATTTATCAATACTATTAACAGTCATTCCTGCTCCTATTATGTCTGTAATGTACCTTTTGAAGGACTCCACGAGGCAATGTGTTGTACTCAAACTGTAGTGACCTTGGTCCTTTATTTGTAACTCCAGAGTGAGGCACAAGCATGGTGGGCAACCTTTTATACAGCCCCTGCCACCAGGGCAGGAAACCCCAGTTACACCCTCTAGTGGTGCCAGCATAGTATATACACAGTGTAACCCTTATTGACAGTACATCAGGTAAACAAGTCTCCATCTTATGCAACCACACAATGACTACACAGAAAGTATATCTTTAGTCTGCATATATAACATCTCTGAACTTCCCTCTCTTATTCCTCCTATTCTCCAAATACACTATTCTAAATGCTCTTCCTCGTCCATGCACCTGGTTGTTTCTAAGTTGAGACTTAGCATGCCACTTCCACGTCACTCTAATCAGGTACCGATTTCACATAACTCCGCCCATTGTCCCTGTAACACAGGAGTCGATTTTCATTCTGGCCTGCAGGAGGTGCCTGCTCTGCCTGCATAAATACATCAGGAAGAGACCCAATCGATTTTCAAGGCTGAGCCTTATTTAAATACAAGAGGTGAGCTTCCAGCACTAATCATGCTGCTTGTAGGAAGCTTATCGTTTGGGAGGATATGGGGGAAATCCAGCTGGACAGAGACTGATTTCCTGCAGCAGACCTTCAAAGGAGGAGCCATTAACCTCAGGGAAGAGGGCTTAATGGAGCAAATGCTTGAAGTGACAAGGAATTGGATCATCATAGGCGGTCCCTCAAACGAGGATGGCTTGCTTCCACGAGTTCACAGGTGTTTCGATGAAGGACCCGATGTTCCAGTCCTGAACTCCAATTGAGGGGGTGGAAGATGCCTGTGCGTGGATTTATTTAATGTGTGGTGGCCATTGCACACCAGCCACCACACGGGCTTGACAGAGCTAGGCCTTGGTCCAGTGGTAAGGAGTAACCAGGACGACTGGAGACCTGCTCTGCTGCACGGACCTAGTGCGCACACATATCGCAATGTGGCTGGCCCGTGCTGCCCCTGGGCCCTCGCCTCTTCTGGGCCCTGTACCCTCATCTGTCACACCTCCGCCACGATCTCTCACTGCTCCTCCGCCATAAACATTCACCGCATCTCGCCACAAACACTCGCCGCTCATCCGCTCCGACCTCTCCACTCCTCTGTACCTGGGCCCTGCCGATGTTCCTGCCCACGCTCCAAAACGGCGACCAGGGTTTTGATGATGTCACCCAGTCGCCCATCTCAAAATCGTTGCATACTTGGAGCAGCTCGCGCTGGAGGTTGAAGTGGTATGACACTCCAGCTCTTTTATAGCCCGACCTGCGGAGCTGTTCTCTCGCAGGTTGGGGGGCCACTCTACCCTTCGTGCTCTCTATCCAAGGAATTGGATACAGAGCACCAAGCGGCAAGGAGCTGAATTAAAGGAGCCTTTAAGGCTAAAACATCCTAAAATGAAGGAAGAAAAAAATCATTGCCAGACCCACTTCCAGCTTTTACTCCAGTGCACCACATTATCCTTTTAAGCAGCGCTGCAAATAGCAGCCTCCTGACGTTTTATAGAATTAGATAGAACATACAGCACAGAAAGAGCCTAACCAGTCCATGCTGGTGTTTATCCTCCACCAGTGTCTCCTCCCATAACTTTATATCATTATTTTTTTCACATAAAATAAGCAGTTTTTCTTTTAAGGGCAATCATTTGAGCCAACTTTACAATTAATAAAATCTTCCCCATTTTCATACAAACTCACTTCCCCACGGGTTGGGAAGTTTTGGTGGAAGCACTGATTGACACGAAAATGGTGTTTGGGTCCAAATGACCTAAAAGGACCCTCTTTTTAATACATTAATTAGGCCCCCACTAAATCAGCACCCACCCAAAAATTGCAATGGGCGATAAATCGATGATTTGGTTTTTGTGATTTTGCTCCCTGTTACTCCGCTCCCTGCCCCCGTTCACTCCAAATTTCAACATGCTAGAGAGAGGGAGGCTTAGGACATACATCAAAATGACTCACTGTTCCCACATTTTAGTTTAATCAGAAAATAGGAGTGAAGAAACATTTATATAATTCATCACTCACTATTTACAAAAATAAATTCCCCTTGTTGTGAAGCATTTAGAAACCTATTCAATAACACGCTCCTGTAAAGAAGGGGTTTGTACTCATTATCTAAGCTGTTACACTGGTGCAACATTGAGCAGTGCTGTGGTTCAGGTGAGACGCTAAGCCCAAGGTTCTCTCTTCCTGTTCCCGAAGTTCAGGTGGATGTTAAAGAAGAGCAGTACTTGAAGAAGAGCAGGAGAGTTCTCTCCATGTCCTGGCCAATATTCCGACCTCAACAATCACCAACAAACAACAGGATAACTGGTGATTCATTTCATGGTTGTTTGTGGGCTTGCTGGGTTAAAATGGCTGCTGCATTCACCGACACATCAACAATGTTGCACTTCAAAATAATTCACTGTGTGACGCCCTTTGACGTACTTCAACATTCTAACTCTACATAATTTTAATCACAAACTCCAAGCATTAAAAGGAAAAATTTGTCTTTGAACAAGAAACAGGAGGATTTCTGTTTCCCTTTTTATTTCTGACCAAATAAAATGATATTCTCGGAAAGCGGTGAGCTCCTGCGATTTCACAGATTAGTTGTTGTCTACAGAGGAATAATTCCTGGCTCTAAGTTCCTTTCTGAATGTTACGAAACCCGAATTGGTGAGGAACTTGGATTTCTGTGGGTTGTGAGGTGATGTAACACGTGGGGGACTGATTGTAATTGACTGCTGGTGGTTAGATACCTTCCCTCCTCAGTACAAGTGTCGTTTTAGTTCAGTCGGCGTATGTTTGAACACTAAACCTAGCTGCTATCCATTAAATAATAAACTCTGTATATAAATTACAAAATATCTATTTTGTGGGATTAAGAAATAAAATCAAGTGTTGCCACTGGAGAAAAATTGAAATATTGTTCGCTCTCTCCGCTTCCCCTTTCTACAATTATTAAATTATCAATTCCAACAGCACACATTCTTTTCAGCTTTAACTAAATTTCCCATTATAAGGAGACATCTTTTAATAATGTCTCATTTGGACAGCCATATTGTTAAGGTCAAGCCTGCCATTGTGGGGTCAGGTAGCAATGGTGTGATTAATTGAGGTCAGCCTAAGGCAGATTGTTTCAATTTGAAACTGCTCCTTGCTAGATTGGAGCACCACCATTTTCCTGTTACAGTAAGAATGGAAAATTGTTCACCTTTGCAAGCCAGCGAGCAATATAACAGACCTTGCACATCACCACATTATTCTCCTCGTGTTGGTGTAAGGTGTTATTAAAAAAAATGTTCCTCAAAGATGTTCAGTTTAAGAATAATGTCCGTTTCTCAGCTAAAGCAAGTCATGCTATATTTGCAGTATTTTGTATGAACACTGTTCAGATCCTTGAAACTGTAACTTCCGATTGAGAACCTTGCACCCTCAAAATAGGAAGTTACCTCATAGTATTTTCAAAAATTATTTTTGGTAAATTGCAGCACAGAAAAAGGCGTAGTGCCAGAGGACGGCGGATAGCTAACGTAATTACTATATTTAAGAAGGGAGATAGAACATGTCCAGGGAACTTTAGACAAGTCAGCTTAACATCAGTAGTCAGAAAAATAAGGGAATCACTACTAAAGGAGAAAATAGAAAAACATCTAGAAATATAATGAATAATCAACATGGATTTCAAAAGGGAAAGTCAATGCTTGACAAACTTTATTGAATTCTTTGAAGCAGTAATAGAGAAAGCAGACATGGTTAATATATCTATATTCCTAAAAGGGCTTCAATAAGCTATCAATAATAGACAAATGAATAAGGTCAGAGCATGCAGAGTCAGGGGACAAGTAGCGGAATAGATAGCTAGCTGGCTGAAATTCAGAATGCAGAGAGTGGGGGTAAAGAGTAGCTATTCACAGTGGTAAAAGGTAGAAAGTGGGGTCCCACAAGGATCAGTGCTGGAGCCATTGTTGTTCACAATTTACATTAACAATTCAGACATTGGAATCAAAAACACAATTTCAAAATTTGTGGACGATATCAAATTGGGCGGATAGTCAACACTGAGGAGGACTGCAACACAAGACAAGAAGATATCAATAAACTTGCAGAATGGGCATATATTTGGCAAATAAATTTCGGCATAGATAAGCGTGAGATATTAAAGTTTGGTAAGAAAAATAAGGAGGTCACATATTAGTGTGGAAAATAAGAATCTAAATGGGGTAGAGGAGCAAAGTGATCTGGGAGTACAAATACACAAATCATTAAAAGTTGCAACAAGATCAATAAGTTCAAATCAAACCAAGCACGAGGGCTTATTTCTCGAGGGATAGAATTGGAAAGTAGAGAAGTTATGCTGAACTTGTATCGAACCTTGGTTAGACCACACTCAGGGCCTGAATTTGATCACCTTAGCGCCCACTGCCGCCGATTGCCACCCACTGCCCGCCGCCGACATTCCTCGTGAAGATCCGCCCAGTGCCACTTTCGAGGTAGGCTGGAGCGGGCTGGACCGGGCAGGAGGGGAGAGGTGCCGGGAACCTCCCGCTGACGGCCGAGTGGCGTAAGTGACCGCCCGCCTGCCAAGCTGCCAGATTGGTGCGGACGAGAGTCAGCGGGAGCCGGTGCCAGAACGGGGATGGACCGCTGGCTGGAGGCTGGTCTGTCCCTGATGGTAGGTAGGAAGACACTGAAAAAAAGGTTCATGAACTTTTACTTTTTTTTTTCACAGCGACTTACCTGGATGGGATCCCCTGAAGGTCTTCAGATGGTTTTGTTATTTTTTTTATTATGCTTTTGCTTTTCAGCTCTTCGACCCTCTTTGGGCCCGACTCCATCCCTGGCGGCACTTGGGCGGCAAGCACCTTTGCCGCCGAGAATGAGAGCTCCCGCCAGCTGCCGCCCAGATTGGCAGCATAAGTCGCTCATTTGCCTCCCGCCGACCTTCGAGGGACCTCTCCGATGAAAACCCCGCTCAAAGTACCGTCAGGTACCTCGGCAGCCATCCACGGTCCTTTGGGCGGCACTTAGGCGGGTGGGTGCCTTCATTGAATTCGGGCCCTAGAGTATTGTGTTCAATTGTGGTCGCCATATTATAAAATGGATATAGAGGCACTGGAAAGGGTGTAAAAAAGATTTACAAGGATGATACCAGAACTGCAAGGTTATTCCTATCGGAAAAGGATGAACAGACTGGGTCCCTTTTCTCTTGAAAAGAGAAGGCTGAGGGATGACCTAATAGAGGGTTTTAAAATTCTGCAAGGTTTTGATAGAGTAGAGACAGAGAGAGTGTTTCCACTTGTAGGGAAGAGCAAAACAAGAGATCATCAATAGAAGATAGTCACCAAGAAATCAAATAGGGAACTCAGAGAGGGGTGAGGATGTTGAATTTTCTACCACACGGAGTAGTTGAGGTGAATAGTATAGATGCATTTACTGGAAAGCTCGATAAGCACATGAGAGAGAAGGGAATAGAGGGTTATGCTGATAGATTTAGAAGAGGAATGATGGTGGGAGGCTCGAGTGAAGCATAAACGTCAGTATGGACTGGTTGGAACAAATGACCTGTTTATGTGCTGTATATTCTGTGTAACTGTAAATGAAATATTAAATATGTGTAACAATCTGCTCACAAAACATTCTTTCAACGCAAGTTTGGTGAGGTCTGCTCTCCATGGTTCATCAGCTGAAGGATGACATGAATTGTTCCTTCAGACAGCAGGTTGCTGCTCATCCTCTGCCTCCTGCTCAGTTTTTGTGAGTCAGCCAGTGCACCATGTCAGTAAGTGCCTCCTGGGTGGATGCATCTGAGCTGGTGCTTTGAGTGGTAGGGTAACTGACTCAACCTCCTGTGATGTAATTGGCAGGATCAGGGCAGGAACCTGCTGAGATAACACTGGTCCCACCCCTGGAGAAAGGAAGCATGAAGATATATTACAGTGGTTGAACAACATGCAAAATATGCCAAAGTAATAAATTGGAAAGAAGCTGATTTTACGGGGATGAGAATGGAACTAGGGAAAAAAACTGGAAACATTTAATGACAAAGAAATGTATAGACAGCAGTGGGACATATTTAAAATGGTGATCAGTAGAGTCTAGGAGAAATATATCCCTCTAAAAAGCAAGAACAAACTAGCCAGTAATGACACACCATGGATGAATAAAGAAATAAGGGCAAAATTGAAAGTAAAGAAAAAGGTATGCACTAAGTACATAGACAACAAATGAGAGAATAACAAAAGGGAATATAAAAAGGTTAAGAAATAAGTTAAAAAAAAGACAATTCAAAAGGCAAAGAGAAACTACAAAATTAAATTATCAAGGAATATAAAAATAAATCGTAAAGTATTCTGCAGACACAAATATAACAAAAGAAAGATAGGAACAGGCCCACCAAGGAATACACAAAATAAACTCACAGGTAATGATAGCCAAATGGCAGAAATATAAAATAATTACTTTGTCTCGGTATTTACCAGGGAGACTTAGTTAATGGACATGACATTAGAAGAAGGGATCAAAAAAAAATCAAGACATTTAAAATAGAAAGGGGGAGATCATTGATAAATTAATCAAACTGAGAGAGGATAAAACCCCTGGTCTATGCATTTTGTAGTTTATCTTTGCCTTTCGAACGTTTTTTTTTACTTCTTTTCTAACCTTTTTATATTCCCTTTTGTTATCCTCTCCTTTGTTGCATCCGGGCATATTAAAAGAAGTTAGGGAAGAGATAGTTGAGGCACTATTACATATATATACATATAAAAAATTCATTAGAAAAGGCAATAGTGCCAGAGGACTGGCAAACAGCTAACGTGATTCCTATATTATAAAGGAAGATAAAACAAGAACCAATTAGCTTAACATCGGTGGTAGGAAAGATAATGGAATCCATACTCAAAGATGTAATAGAAAAACATTTGGAAACTGAAAATATAATAAAGAATAGCCAGC
Source organism: Pristiophorus japonicus (assembly GCF_044704955.1). NCBI lineage: Eukaryota > Metazoa > Chordata > Chondrichthyes > Pristiophoridae > Pristiophorus > Pristiophorus japonicus. Next base: position 52,588,727 of record NC_091990.1, read on the forward strand.
ATGGATTTCAAAAGAGATCATGCTTGACCAACCTTATTGAGTTCTTTGAAAAGATAACAGAAAGGTTAGATAAGGGTAATGTAGTAGACATAATATATTTAGATTTCCAAAAGGCCTTCGATAAGTTACAAGCATAGTAGACTCATGACTAAGGTTAGTACATGTGGAGTCAGGGGACAAGTTGCAGAATGGATAGCAGATTGGCTACAAAACAGAAAACAGAGGGCTAGAATTTCCTATTATCCCGTCAGCACCAATCACTAACCTTTTTCTTGCAGAGGTATTCACCTACCGCCCAGCTCCACTGATCCTCGTGGGCATTTTTTTTATACTCACCTACGGGTCATCACTCAGCCAAATATCGTGCCAGGGTGATCTGAGGAGGGTGCACACCGGTGGTCCGCTCCCCAGCGATAAATCGAAACCACTGCCGTAAATCAGGTAAGGAACTTCTTGCTCACCTGATTACCGCCCACAATGGCCAATACCGCCCAATAACTGGGCGGTAAGCCATAGGAAATTCTAGCCCGGAGAGCAGGGGTTAAAGGTAGTTACTCAGACTGGTGAAAGGTGGGAAGTGGTGTTCCACAAGGATCGGTGCTGTGACCAATGTTTTGTCCACTGCGTAGTTGGGAAGATGTTGCAGTCCATTATTAAAGAAGCAGTAGCAGGACATTTGGAAAAGCAAAATTTGGTCAGGCAGAGTCAACATGGATTTATGAAGGGGAATCATGTTTTGACAAATTTTCTAGAATTCTTTGAGGATGTAATGAACAGGGTGGATAAAGGGGAACCAGTGGATGTGGTGTATTTGGACTTCCAGAAGGCATTTGACAAGGTGCCATATAAAAGGTTACTGCACAAAGGTTTGGGGGTAATATATTAACATGGATAGAGGATTGGCTAACGAACAGAAAATAGAGAGTAGGGATAAATGGTTCATTCTCGGGTTGGCAATTAGTAACCAGTGGGGTGCCGTAGGGATCAGTGCTAGGACCCCACCTATTTCAATCTATATTAACGACTTGGAGGAAGGGACTGAGTGTAACATAGCCAAGTTTGCCGACGATTCAAAGATGGGAGGAAAAGTAAAGTGTGAGAAGGACACAAAAAATCTGCAAAAGGACATAGACAGACTGTGAGTGGGCAAAAAATTGGCAGATGGAGTATAATTTTGGTAAGTGTGAGGTCATGCACTTTGGCAGGAAAATCAAAGAGCAAGTTATTAGTTAAATGGAGAAAGATTGCAAAGTGCTGCTGTACAGCAGGACCTGGGGGTACTTGTGCATGAAACACAAGTATGCAGATACAGCAAGTGATCAGGAAGACCAATGGAATCTTGGCTTTTATTGCAAAGGGATTGGAGTATAAAAGCAGGGCAGTCTTGCTACAGTTGTACAGGGTATTGGTGAGGCCACAGTTGGAATACTGCAGTTTTGGTTTCCATATTTATGAATAGATATACTTGCTTTGGAGGTAATTCAGAGAAGGTTCACAAGAAATGAGGGAGTTGACTTATGAGGAAAGGTTGAGTAGGTTGGGCCTCTACTCATTGGAGTTCAGAAGTATGAAAGATGATCTTATCAAAACGTATAAGATTATGAGGGGGCTTATCAAGGTGGATGCAGAGAGGATGTTTCCACTGATAGGGGAGACTAGAACTAGAGGGCATAATCTTAGGATAAGAGGCCGCCCATTTAAAACTGAGATGAGGAGAAATTTCTTCTCTCAGAGAGTTGTGAATCTGTGGAATTCACTGCCACAGAGAGCTGTGGTAACTGGGACATTGAACAAATTTAAGACAGAAATAGACAGTTTCTTAAACGATAAGGAAATAAGGGGTTATGGAGAGCGGACAGGGAAATGGAGCTGAGTCCATGATCGGATCAGCCATGATCGTATTAAATGGCGGAGCAGGCTCGAGGGGCTGTATGGCCTACTCATGCCTCCTATTTCTTATGTTCTTATGTACATAAATGGTTTGGACTCGGGAATCGGAAGTGCAATTTTAAAATTTGCGGACGACACCAAATTGGGGTAATAGAGAGGTGGACAGTGACAAAATACAGAAAAACATTAATAAACTTGCAGAAAGGGTATGTAATCGGCAAATACACTTCAGTATAGAGAAGTGTGATATGGTACATTTTGGAAGGAAAAATATGTAGGCCACATACTCCTTGGAAAATAAGTGCCTAAATGGGGTAGAAGAGCAGAGGGATCTGGGGTACAGATATACAACTCACTAAAAGTAGCCACACAAGTTAATAAAACCTTGAAAAAGAAAACAAATCACTGGTGTGGATTTCTAGAGGGATAGAATTGAAAAGCAGAGAAGTTATGTTAAACGTGTATAGAACCTCGGTATAACCACACTTGAAGTACTAAGGTTCAAAGGCTCTTTGCAGCACCAGCTCCAGCCTCGTGTTCCAAACTGCTCCTCTGAGTGAAGCCCTGTGGGAGGAGGAAGGAAGGAGGACAGACAGTAGGAGTATGTGTGAGTTTGTATGTATTTGATGGCACATGTGGCGGAGCCTGGTCTCCAGTTATCTTGGATCCCTTTGCCACTGGACCTAGACCTTGCTCTGTCAAGCCCATGTGGTGGCTGGTGTGCAATGACCACCCCACGTTAAAAGAATTCATGCACAGGCATTTTCCACCATTTAAACTGAGTTCATCAGTCACCTGGGTACTCATTTTTAGTGTGGAAGCAAATCATCCTCGACCCCGAGGGACTGCCTATGATGATGATGATGATGACTGTGAACAGTTCTGGTCTCAATATTATAAAAAGGATATAGAAGCTCTGGAGAAGGTGCAAAAAAGATTTACAAGGATGATACCTTAACTGAGAAGATAAATCAGGAAACATTGAACAAGCTAGGACTGTTTTCTCTGGAAAAGAGAAAACTGAGAGGTGAGCTGACAGAGAGGTACTTAAGATTATGAAAGGATTTGATAGAACAGACATAGAAAAGGTGGTTCCACTTGCGAGGAGACCAGAACATAAGAATATAAGATCTGAACTAGGGGCCATAAAAATAAGATAGTCACTAATAAATCCAATAGGAAATTCAGGAAACAACTTCTTCACCCAATAGGGTGCTTAGAATGTGCAATCGCTATCCAATGAGGAGTTGAGGCGAATAGCATGGATGCATTTAAGGGGAAGCTCAATAAACACATGAGGGAGAGAGGATTAGAGGGATATGTTGATGGGGTTAGATGAAGAAGGATGGGATGAGGCTCATCTGGAGCATAAACACCGGCATGGTGAGCTGAATGTGCTGTAAATACTATGTAATGCTATGTATGCCAAGTCTTTGATGCTCTGTAACTGGTTACCAAGAGGAGCAAGCAAGCTGGCCTGCTGACTCATCCTCTGATTCTCCTCCTCTCCCGCGGTGACATCTCATCTCCACTCAGCTCTACCCTGATCGCAAGTCTCCAATCAGGCAGTCACCATGTGGAGAATTGTGTGCACAAGCCCATGTCTAACCTTTGTATTGCACAGCATGTGATAGAGAATCATAGGCATGAACTGCCACCTGACATTTCTGTGGCACAGCTTGTTATTATATTAATGTGCAGCAACACAGAGGTAGGGTAAGTGCATGTCATTTTAACCATTTCCTTCAAAAAGAATTAACATTGTAGTCAGCTCACAACAGATTATAGTAAAATGAACACTGTACAATATGTAAATACAGCATGTTGACAATTTTCAATGTTGAAATATTGATGGGTTTCCGCAAAGGCGTAAACACTAGGTTGATTCCGGGGATGAGGGGGTTGATTTATGAGGAAAGATTGAGTAGGCTGGGCCTCTACTTATTGGAATTCAGAAGAATGAGGTGATCTTATCGAAACCTGTAAGATTATGAGGAGGCTTATCAAGATGGATGCAGAGAGGATGTTTCCGCTGATGGGGGAGACGAGAACTAGAGGGCTTGATCTGAGAATAAGGGACCACTCATTTGAAACTGTGATAAGAAGAAATTTCTTCTCTCAGAGGGTTGTAAATCTGTGGAATTTGCTGCCTCAGAGAGCTGTGGAAGCTGGGACATTGAATAAATTTAAGACAGAAATAGATAATTTCTTAAACAATAAGGGGTTATGGGGAGCGGGCAGGGAAATGGACCTGAGTCTATGATCTTATTAAATGGCGGAGTAGACTCGAGGTGCCTTATGGCCGACTCCTGTTCCTATTTCTTATGTTCTTATGTTCTAAAGGAGAGAAATCGACAAATGTCGAGTCCGTCGCCTAATGTTGCTGGGCTGACACTTAAATCGCATAAGGTTGTTGTCAGGACTGTCACCTCTCACCTGCCATTCCCTAACCACTGACTCCATCCCTCTCCCCAACTTCTGTCTGAGGCTGAACCACACTGTTGTCATATTTAACCCTGAAATGAGCTTTCGACCACATATCCACAGCATAACTATTTCCACCTCTGTAACATCGCCCGTCTCCACCCTTGCCTCAGCTCATCTGCTGCTGAAACCCTCATCCATGCCTTTGTAATCTCTAGACTTGACTATTCCAACGCACTCCTGGCTGGCCTCCCACATTCTACTCCATGTAAACTTGAGGTGACCAAAAATTCAGCTGCCCAAGTTCTAACTGGCACCAAGTCCCACTCACCCATCACCCCTGTGCTCGCTGATCTACATTGGCTTCCAGTTAATCAACGCCTCGATTTCAAAATTCTCATTCTTGTTTTCAAATCCCTCCATGGCTTCACCCCTCCCTATCTCTGTAATCTCCTCCAGCCTCACAACCGCCCCCGAGATGTCTGTGCTCCTCTAATTCTGCCCTCCTGAGTATCCCTGATTATAATCGCTCAACCATTGGTGGCCGTGACCTCTGTTGCCTGGGTTCTAAGCTCTGGAATTCTCTGCCTAAACCTCTCCGCCTCTCTACTGTTAGATCTCTTAATTTTCAATGAAATGCGAACTCCGGTGATAGTTTAACATAACTTTACTCTGGCAGCAGCAACAAGCTTCTGGCTGATTGCCAGTTCCTTTGTCTTTCTGAGAACACATGGCCAAAATGGCTGTTCTTATACCTGATCAATTTACAGAAAAGAATGTGCCTTCTTTGACCTTATTGGCTCAATTGATATTCTGTTAACCTTTAATTGGCTCACTGCAAAAGGTCCTAAAATGTCAAGTTGATTGATGACTTAATGCAATGTGCTGAGTTGCACGTAGAAGCTCTAACTGGGGGGTCTGTGAATTCTCACAGACTGTCTGTATGCAGCCTGTTTGAATTCTCTATCAATCCCCCCTTAGATTCTTTCACAAACTGAATCATAAAACATCAGGTATCACTGGCTAAACATTCTACAAAATAATTTCATAGTTTCCTCCTAAAATTTGTTGATGTGTTTTACCACATATCCGGACTAGTAGCTTCCACACAAATTTACACCAACCCGAATTCCATCGTGGCCACAATGGAAGTCTGGTTTTAGTAAGTTAATTAACCTTATTCCAATTTAATCCAAAATCAATATCTTAATTCGACCAGTAAACAACCTTCCCTTAAGCATAACATACCCCTGTGCCACGTACAGACGGTCTGCTGGGACCTGCAAGGTGTCTCATCTGCGGGACAGCAGCTACAGCCGCCTGGTTGCAACAACATTTAATCAACAAAAACAAACAATACAAAAGTAAATTAATTACAACGAATAGAATTAAACCTTCCACCAATGAAGTTCCTATTGAACCTAGCAATTCAGTGGCTCCGCTCCACAAAGTGAACGATGGGGGTTGCTTAAGTTTTTCTACCTCCTTTTGGATATGCTCCGCTAAGTGGGTAATTTCTTCGGAGCTCTCTGGGAAATACGTGCAACACTCAGTTCCGAGTAGGGCATGTGTACCTACCTTTTCAGTCAGGATGTAATCAAGGGCCAGTCTATTCTGTAGGGCTACTGTGCAGATTGCAACCATTTCTGCATTGATTTAACTAGGGCCTCTGAGGTATCATTAGCTACCCGTTCCACAATGGATGCCATGTTAATGGATTCCCTTGCCAGTCTGGCGGTCCCATACCTGGGGATCAGAATGGCAAAGAACCTCTCTGTTTCTGTGATAGCTCTCTTAGGACGGTGTAAATGTTCCGACAGTGACTTTATATGATACATATATGGCACAATATAGACTAAATAGCAGGATCCCGTCCAAATCCGGGGCAGCCTTGTGGCCACACACCCAATAGGTGCCATTGTAGGCAATGAATGTTAGCTGTTTCTTTGTCAGCAACACTCCGGGGCCTGTCCAGGCTTTTCCATCTGTTTTATTCAGAATTCCTGTTACGTTAAAAATTTCCACATTGACCCAATTTGGACGGTTCTGTGGCTTGATTATATTATAATTCCGGGAGCAGTTACTATACCCCATATTTTGGCCTCCTTTGATGTTTCTAATCAGACAGACCGATTCCCTCGGTCTTCCTATTCCCGTTGTATTAGTGATAACAAAAAATGGGGGCCGTTTGGAATTATTGTAGCACGGTTGGTACCCCCCTTCAAAGGTAGTCAGATTGTAACCTGCTGACTTCCATTTACGTGCCCAGTTTTCCATATCCTGAAACGCATTGCCTGTTTTGTTTTGATTAATTTCCACTCAGCCATTTCCAAGATATTCAAGGGAACTGGCCTCAAGGGAATCCCTCCCTTTGAGTGAATAGGAATATGCCCAACAACTAGAAATGTTAGCTTGTTTGGCATAAATGTATGACCTATATAAAAAGGTATTTACATGTAATTCCCTTGGTACTCTACTATTTCCCTTTGTTGCAGAGGGTCGGCTGGTAAGAAGTAGGCATATGCCTAGAATACCTACAGTCAGTAATACAGTAAATTTATACATTTTGGCAAAAAGTAATTGTCCTTATCAGATTTCAGCTTCAGTTACGGGTGCTCGTTTAACATGTGAGGCGTGGATCCAGGCTTTCTTTCCTTGGACTTTAACAGCTGCCTGGATGGTCAATAACACTTGGCAAGGGCCCTCCCACTTGGCACCCAAAGGTTCTTTATGCAACTTTTTCACATAGACCCAGACTCCCGGTATTATGTCGTGTCCTCCTTCGGGTGGATTACCACAAGCTGCCGATACCTGTCGGGAAACAGAACGAATAGCAATGGTTAGGTTCTGACAGTATGATAACAAACTGTCACTCATTAAGTGAACATCAGCTTTCCGTAAATCAATAGTTCCTGGCAGCGATATGGGTCTTCCTGTTATAATTTCAAATGGGCTTAGACCTGTAGTTCTGTTTGGGGTTGCCCTAATGCTACATAGCACTATTGGTAGTGCCTGGGGTCATGGTGTTCCTTCTTGGTGATATTTGGCAAGCCGTTGTTTCAGAGTGCGATTCATTCGCTCTACTTGTCCTGATGATTGTGGGTGATAAGGACAGTGTAAATCCCACGTAATGTTCAGTAACCAACAGACTTCTTGGCAGACAGCGCCTGTGAAGTGTATTCACTGATCTGAGTCAAAGCTACTCGGGACTCCCCATCGGGGAATGTAATCCTTACACAAGATCTTTGAAGTGTGATTGGCTGTGGTTCTTTTAGTTGGGACAGCTTCTACCCATCTAGAGAATCTGTCGACCATGACAAGAATGTTAGTGTATCCTTGGCATGAAGGAAGAGATATATAATCAACCTGCAGATGCTGGAATGGTCCGACAGGGGCAGGGGGCCTCAGTTGGGGCATTACCGTGATGGGTCCAGAATTATTTTTCTGACAGACCACACAGCGATCTGCTACCAGCTGGGCATGTTTTTTAAATCCTCGACCCCACCAACTTTTCTGGAACCGTGCCGTCATCTGCTGTGAGGCCAAGTGTCCCCACGAGTGGATCTGTTGGGCTAAAAAAGGCATAAGCGCTTGTGGCGCGACTGGCTTGTCGGTAACTCTTTGTCTCCAAGCACCATCTTCGCATAGCTTAATTCCTGCCTCAATCCATGTCCATTTTTCCTCTCGGGAGCACTTGCCTTGCATTGTTTGAAGATCTCGTGTCAGAGTCTTGAGTGCTTTCAATCTGCACATCTGTGTTGGTTCTTCTTGGGGAGCGCCCTGTGAGGCAGCATCTTTAACTGCCTGGTCGGCTAGGGCATTTCCCTGTGCTTCCGTGGTATTTTCCTTGGTATGGGCCTTACACTTCAGGATGGACACTTCCTGAGGTAATTGTATGGCCTCTAGTAAGTCTCGGACTTCTTTTCCATTTCGGATAGGTGTACCAGCAGCCGTGAGGAATTCTCTTTTCCGCCATAACAGACCAAAGTCGTGAGCGACTCCAAAAGCATAACGCGAATCAGTGTAGACATTAGCTGTCTGTCCTTCTGCTATTCGACATGCTTCTGACAGGGCCCGTAACTCGGCCTGTTGTGCTGACGTTCCTGAGGATAAACATTCTTTTGCCACTACCTCATATAAGGTTGTAGCTGCCCATCCTGCTTTTCTGGTACCATTGTCAACAAAGGAGGAAACATCTGTAAACAGGATGAGGTCTGGGTTGTGCAGAGGCTCCTCTGCTGCTAAGGCTGCTTCTTCTGGTTTTTTTTAAATCTCCACACAGACATGCTCTTCACATTCTCCCCCCTCTTGCTCCCTCGATTCTGACATCGGGAGCATAGTTGTGGGATTAACCGGGCTGGCCTGGACGATATGGAGATTAGGAGCTTCCAAAACTGCTGTCCAGCAGGTCCATCTAGCTGCTATCACCTGAGACATTCTATTCATAGACAGCAAATCTTGTACGGTAATGGGAAAATTGACAATCAGCTTTTGGTCGAGGACTAGACCCGCAGTGATCATTACCGCTCGACATATAGCTTCCATGGCCCTTAGGCAACTTCCCCATCCAAGGGCTACCGCATCCAGTTTTGCTGACAAATAGCCAATAGGTCTTTGCCGATCCCCATGTTCTTGTGTCAGTATAGCTGTCATGTATCCTTCTTTCTCATGGACAAACAGGGTAAATGGCTTGCAACTGTCGGGGATTCCTAGAGCCGGTCCGAACACAAAGCCTTTTTCAAACTCAGGAAGGCCTCTTGCTGTTCCTTAGTGAGGGTGATGGCTTCTTTAGAGGCACGTTTCCCCTTTAAGATATCATTCAATGGCTGAGCAAGTTGTGTGAAGGAGTCAATCCAATTTCTGTTAAAGTTACACAATACCAAAAAAGACCTTAGTTCCTGAATAGTGGTGGGTTTTTTAGCAGCCCGAATGGCTGTAGTTCTATCCTGGGTAAGTTCTCTCTTTCCTTGTGAAATTTTTTGTCCCAGGTATACAACCTCTTCTTGGGATATTTGTGCTTTGTCAATGTTGGCTTTATGTCCTTTCAGCCAAAGGTGGTCCAGCAAAGCTCGTAAATCTTGTTCGTGCTGTTCTTCCATGTTTGAAGCTAGCAGAATATTGTCTACATATTGGATGATTGTGGATGACAGGGGAAGTAATTCTCGCAAATGGCTTTGTAAAGCCATGTGGAATACCATAGGGCTGTTGTGGAAACCCTGCAGTAACCGGGTCCAAATATACTGTTGTCCTTGGACCGTGAAAGCAAACCACTGTCGAACCTCCGGTGCCAGAGGCACTGACCAAAGTCCGTTGGCCATATCTATAACTGAGAAATATTTATGTTCCGGTTTGAGGGCATTAAAAATGGTGGCGGGATCTGCGACCAAAGGAGCTTTTTGATCAATATACTGGTTAGCTTTCCTATAATCGACAGTCAAACGGCAAGTCTCATTAGATTTCTGTACCGGCCACACGGGGCTATTGGAGGAGCTATGCGTTTTAGTAAGCACCCCTTGTTTCTCCAATTGCTGAATAACCGGTAAGATTCCCGCAATGGCAGTTGGACTGATGGGATACTGTTTAGTGCATGGAGGCTTGGTCCCAGTAAATGATGCAGGCTCCATCTGGAGTAGGCCACAATCGTTCTTATCTTTAGCCCATATCGGGCGTTCCTTCAATTCTTCTTTCTTCAAAGTTCTAATTGACCATGTCACCCGACCATCCTCAAAATGCAACGATGAATCTTCTTGGATTAGATGGTCCATTCCCAAAAGGGTTGATCTGCTGGGCCTATCCAGACCGGCGTGGTTAGTTCATGTGGACCCAGCCCTATAAGTACCGGTGTTGTCCTTTTAATTTCCATTTTATGGCCCCCAACTCCATAGGCTGTACGTGCCCTACCATCCAACGGCAAAAAGTCTCCATATTGTAGGGGTAAGCATGTTAATTCTGCCCGTGTCTAAAAGACAGTCCGCATCCTTATCGCCCACCCTCACAGTTATATATAACCCATCTCCCCTCTGTTGTATTAGTGCGAGGAGGGGTGCCAGGGCGGGCTGTCATCTTTTTTTGCTATCCCAAGTAACTCCTTCTGTTGTTGTATTGTCAGTCGCTTAAATGCTTCGATGAGGTCATTATCTTGTGACAAGCCTGGTTTGTTGACTGAATTGTATCCCTGGCTGCGTCCACTTCCCCGGCCGCGACCTCGCTGTTTTGCCCTGCACGTCTTGGCCCAGTGACCTTCTTTCCCACAATAATGACATTTTCCGGGTAATTTTCCGAATAACTGTTTCTCGGAATCCTGGGATTTCCATCCCATAGCCTGCACAGCTCGGACTTTAGCTCCCATATCCCTAATTGGTCTAATTGGTTACATCGATCCACCAATGCTGCAAAGGTACCTTCCCAGTCCGGTAACAGTACCTTAAGCATTTTGGACAGTTCTGGCTTTAGGCCTGCCACGAAAGCTGCTTTCAGGGGTCCCATCTCTTGTTCATCCATTTCCTCATCCGTATGATTCATACCCGAATGTTCTAGCCAAGTGCATCTAAACCGCTCGTCATACTCCAGGACCTCCACTGTTCCTTTCTTTTGGCAGGCTGCAATTTTTCCCCAGTCTGTCTTAGCTGGACAGAAGGCTTGCAGCCAGTGTTTAATCGCCTCCCATCCTGCTCATCCTGCCCCAATTGTCATGCAATTTTCTTCCCTGTGTTTTTGGCACCATTATGATCAAAATTTGCACTCCGTCCCAGGGATGAAGTTGATATATATTTCTTAAGCGGTCCAATTGGTCCCACGTTTTTACTCCCCCTTTCCTTGGATTGGGCAACTCCTTGGACCATTTATCAATTTTCCCTGGGTCTGCCGGATCATGAAATAAGTATTTTGCATACACCCTTTTCTTCGTTGTTTTGGTTCCGTCCTCATCCGCAGTCTCTTCTGATCTGACTGCAACTCATTTTTTTTTAAAAGGGGCAAAGCGCTCCCCTAATTCTTCATCCTCTGACCCTGTATCGTCGGAGGATTCAGAATCAGTATCTATTCCTTGGTCGTGTCTTCGGGTTTGCGCTTTTAATTTATCCAAACATGGGTACCCTGGGAATTGATCGATACATTTTCCTTTTCCTATTACTGTCTCTTGACCTAATAATTTTTTCCATTCTTTAATTTCACCTTTAAGATCTTTAACTTCCACTTCCAACTTTTCAAGTTCAAGCTTTTTCTGTCGCAGTTGTGCACAAACAGCTTGCAATTGGTCCTTTGTACTGGTCAGGCCCCTATCATGTTGGGAATGCGTTAAATTTCATTCCGCTTTCGGATCTGTCCCATAACAGCTAGGGACCATCTGATTCACTCTTTATTTTTCATAGGGTCGTTTTTCCCCAGACCTTTTTGATCTCGTCCAAGGTCCATTGTCCTTTGGAGGTACCGTATTTTTGTCCAATCTTAATACAGGTTTTAGATAAGTTGAATTGTTGCTCTATGTGTTCTTTCAACTGTTCGAGGATTTCATCTATTGAAACCTCAGGTGGTGCCTGCCCACCTTTAACAGTTGTAGGCAATTCTTTGCTGTTATCTCCTGCTGCCATAATACTGATTTCTTTACTGGGGTCTCGAGTCGTAGACTTTCCAGCTGATCAGTGGGTCGGTGATTAATTAACTAACAAACCGCCGAAGTTTAGACGTCTACGGGAGCTCGAGCCGACTACCAACTGGAGGGTTCGCAAACTGGAGGCTTTCGGAATCGCGTAGAAGGAGAGGCGAATTTAGACGTTTGACTGAGGACTTTTATAAAGAGGAGTCCTTACCTCAGTATGTAGGTCCGATGTCCAAAATTCAGTTTCTTTCCTCAGCGATCCTGTTCGTGACGCCAAAATTGTTAGATCTCTTAATTTTCAACGAAATGCGAACTCCGGTGATAGTTTAACATAACTTTATTCTGGCAGCAGCAACAAGCTTCTGGCTGATTGCCAGTTCCTTTGTCTTTCTAAGAACACATGGCCAAAATGGTTGTTCTTATACCTGATCAATTTACAGAAAAGAACACGCCTTCTTTGACCTTATTGGCTCAATTGATATTCTGTTAACCTTTAATTGGCTCACTGCCAAAGGTCCTAAAATGTCAAGTTGATTGATGACTTAATGCAATGTGCTGAGTTGCACGTAGAAGCTCTAACTGGCGGGGATCTGTGAATTCTCACAGACTGTCTGTATGCAGCCTGTTTGAATTCTCTATCATCTACCTTTCTTTCTTCCTTCAAGATGCTTCTTAAAACCTACCTCTTTGACCAAGCTATTGGTCACCTGCCTTAATTTCTCCTTATGTGGTTCGGTGCCAAATTCTTTGTCTCATAATACTCCAATGAAGTGCTTTGGGACGTTAACGGTATGATATAAATATAAGTTGTTGTTGTTGTTGTTGCCGATAGCCTCAGATAATTGGCGCTAGGCAACGGCTTGTAAACTAGTCTAGTCATCGCAACTTTAATGTTCCCGCTCAAATAAAATTATCCACCGACTTTGGAACAGTTATCAGGAATATTGTGGTCATCAAGGGCTAGATTTTCCAAAAAATCTGCCAGTGCCGGCTTACCACCCGAAGTAGCGCTAAGATTTTCAAATTATTACCGGCGAAGAACTCCATCAAAGAACGAAAAAAATCTGTTCCGGCGAAAAAAAGTGGAACTTACACCCCGATTCTTGGCGGAAAATAGAATCCTGGGCCGATTGGGCAGTTCTTAAAAAAAATGGGCGATAATTACTCAAATTTACACCAAGGCTGCAGGTTGGGCCTAGGAGGGGGAAAACACAAAAACATCTTTTTTCAAAAAAAATAAAATAAAAAAAAATCAGAATACATTCTCTGGACCCTTTTCCCCTTAATCACTGTAAGAGAATTTAAAAATAATAATTAAAACGCATTAACTTACCTTTTTTTGCAGGGCTACTTACCTACCGCCCAGCTCCGCTGATTCTCGCATTTCTTTTTCACCTTACCCACGGGTCACCGCTGAATCAAAACTCGGGCAATGGCGATCAATGGACGGTGCATGCCGACGGTGAGCCCCCAGGGGTACTTCGAAACGGTCGGTGGAACTCAGTTGTGGAAATTTTCGGCGACCCGGTTCTCACCCAATATGACCAGTGCCGCCGAGAAACCGGGCGGCGATGCAATGGAAATTCTAGCCCCAGACGTTTGCCGATCGGCCTCCTTCTACTTGCATTTGATATTGAAGAATGCCACTTCTCCTTGTTACACATTGTGTTCTTTGAGGTTCTCTGAGGAGCAGCTGCTGGGTAATGGTGTGGTCTTGGCTGGTGTGGAATTCTATAAAGATCTGTGGACGAGATATTTAAAACATTGACTGCCCATAATAACACTACTTATGGCCTCAAGAGTTGACTGTTTAATTGTATCTATTTGAGCCTTAATTAAATGGAAGAGTTTTGGTGCATTATACCACAGCTGTAGTGGGATTTCAGAATTTAAATTGATTTTACTGCTCTGACTAAAATAGGATTGATAGGATGAAATCGCACTGGCGTGTTACTGAGCCAAGTAAAAAGCAGAACGGTTCCAGGTTTTATTGCTGGGGGTAATGTTGACTCTGTGAGATAATATAAAAGAGGTGAGAGCGAATCAGCAGCCCTTTTTACATCTCTCCCGATTTTAATTTTCATTGCAGTCAATCGAGAGAGCTGTAGAACAGGCTGCCGATTCACTATCGCACAAAGTCAGAATTACCCCACCCCGCCGCTGATTTACAGGGAGCTACCTGATCTCAGCGGCTTAGATTCCAAGAATCCTAGAATCGTATGGCCCGACGAGGCTGCTCCGGCTCTTTCGAAGTACAGCAGCAGGAGGAAAATTAGCCAAGCTTCCTGCTCCTCATCACTTGTGCTGGAAGCTCTGCCTGTCTGACGTCAAGAGAGGACAGGTAGTGCTCACCTCAGTTGAATCAGATGCCAACCGTCACAGTCCAGGCTAGGAAATGAAGACTGGCCAATTTTGGGTCAGGTATGGAGGGGTGACCAGTACCCAAGGATCTGCCCCAAGGAATTATAGAATCATAGAAATTCACAGCACAGAAGGAGGCCATTTCGGCCCATCGTGTCCGCGCCAGCCGACAAAGACCTATCCAGCCTAATCCCACTTTCCAGCTCTTGCTCCTCAGCAATGTAGGTTACGGCACTTCAGGTGCACATTCAAGTACTTTTTAAATGTGGTGAGGGTTTCTGCCTCCACCACTCTTTCAGACATTGAGTTCCAGACCCCTCCCCATGCTCTGGGTGAAGAAATTTCCCCTCAAATCCCTTCTAAACCTTCTACCAATTATTTTAAATCTTTAACATAAGAACATAAGTGTTATGTATGGCGAAAGAGTCAGACTGAACACTGTGAGCTCAAAGTAAAGTGTCTTTTATTGCAGGTCTCCAGAGTGCCTCTCCTACCTGTGAGGCCTCCTTAAATACCTGTGCTCCCAACCAATTATGCGATCCTTTGGGACTCAAGGGGATGAGCCCTCTGGTGGCTGTACAGAGTAAATACAAGTTTACATATATAACAACACTCCGCCCCAAAGTCAATAGTGTAACTATTTACAATGCGAGTCGATCTGGAGCCCTTCTTGCCCAGGTTGATCGTCTCGGTGTGAAAGCTGGTATTGTTGAATCATTTGTTGGGCCCTTGCTGGGCTGCTGTGCAGCTGGCCTTGCTGGGCTGCCTGGTGTGTTGGGTCCTGCTGGATGCTGTGGATGATGGGCTCTGCTTCATGGTCAACCGTGGTGCCGGTTGCCACTGGTGTGTATGTTGGGGGATCAAAAAAGGTAGGGTCCAAGGTGGGTTGCTCAGGATAGTCCATAAATCTGAGTTTGATTTGGTCCAAATGTTTCCGGTGAATGAGTCTATTTGAAAGTTTGACCCGAAACATCCTGCTCCCCTCTTTGGCCATGACAGTGCCGGGAAGCCACTTGGGACCTTGTCCATAATTCAATACAAATACAGGATCATTGATTTCAATCTAGCTGGACACATTTGTGCTATCATGGTATGTTCTTTGTTGAAGCCGCCTGCTCTTTACCTGTTCATGTAGGTCAGGGTGAACTAACGAGAGCCTTGTCTTAAGTGCTCTTTTCATGAGCAGTTCAGCAGGTGGGATCCCAGTGAGTGAGTGGTGTCTCGTGCAGTCGCTAAGCAGGACTCGGGATAGGCGAGTCTGCAGTGAGCCTTCAGTTACCCTCTTCAAGCCTTGCTTGATGGTTTGCACTGCTCTCTCTGCCTGACCATTGGATGCTGGTTTAAATGGGGCAGATGTGACTTGTTTGATCCCTTTACGGGTCATGAATTCTTTGAGCTCAACACTGGTAAAACATGGTCAGTTGTCGCTCACCAGGACATCGGGTAAGCTGTGAGTGGCAAACATGGCCCGCAGGCTTTCAGTAGTAGCAGCGGACGTGCTAGCCGACATTATCTCACATTCAATCCACTTGGAATACGCGTCTACAACCACAAGGAACATTTTACCCAAGGACGGGCCTGCATAGTCAACGTGTACCCTAGACCACGGTGTGGAGCGCCAAGACCATAAACTTAGCGGTGCCTCCCTGGGTACATTGCTTAACTACAAGCATGTATTACATCTGTGAACGCAGGACTCTAAGTCCGCATCGATACTGGGCCACCACAATGGGATCTGGCTTTCGCTTTCATCATTACGATGCCTGGGTGGGTACTGTGAAGGTCATTGGTGAAGGTGTCTCTACCCTTCTTGGGGACCACTACTCGATTGCCCCACAGAAGGCAGTATGCTTGTATAGACATTTCATTTTTGCGCCACTGGAACGGCTTTATCTCTTCCTGCATTTCCAATGGGACACTGGACCAGCTCCCGTGTAGCAAACAGCTTTTGACTAGAGATAATAAGGGGTCCTGGCTTGTCTAGGTTTTGATCTGCCGGGCAGTGACGGGTGATTGCTCACTCTCAAACGCTTCCATAACCATGGTTAGATCTGCGGGCTGCGCCATTTCCACCCCAGTGGTGGGCAATGGCAGCCTACTGAGAGCATCGGCACAGTTTTATGTGCCTGGCCTGTGCCGGATGGCATAGTTGTATGCAGACAATGTGAGCGCCCATTTCTGGATGCGGGCCAATGCATTGGTATTTATCCTTTTACTCTCGGAAAACAGGGATATAAGTGGCTTATGATCAGTTTCCAATTCGAATTTTAGCCCAAAAAGGTATTGATGCATTTTCTTTACCCCATATACACACGCTCACGCTTCTTTCTCAATCATGCTTAGACAGACTTCTGGATGCGTAAGCAACTGGTTGCAGTTTCCCGAAACCATTAGCTTGTTGCAATATATACCCGACGCCATATGATGACGCATCACACATTAGTACCAAACGCTTACATGGATCATACAACACAAGCAATTTGTTTGAGCATAACAATTTTCTCGCTTTTACAAAGGCATTTTCTTGGCTTTTACCCCAAACCCATTCATCCCCTTTTTGTAGAAAGACATGCAGTGGTTCTAACAGTGTGCTAAGACCCGGTAAGAAATTACCAAAGTAGTTCAGGAGTCCCAGAAACGACCGCAGCTCCATCATGGCCTCGGTGCATTCTCGATTGTCTCCGTCTTCACGTTGGTGGGTCTGATGCCATCCGCCGAAATCCTCCTTCCCAAGAACTCCACTTCAGGTGCCAGGAAAACGCACTTCGAGCGTTTTAACCTGAGCCCCACGCAATTAAGTCGACTAAGAACCTCCTCCAGGTGCTACAGATGCTGGACTGTGTTCTGATCTGTGACCAAGATGTCGTCCTGGAAGACCACGGTGTGCGGGACCGACTTCAGTAAACTTTCCATGTTTCTCTGGAATATCGCTGCTGCTGATCGGATTCCAAACGGGCATCTGTTATAAACAAAAAGACCTTTGTGCGTGTTGATGCAGGTGAGGGCCTTCGATGATTCCTCCAGTTCCTGCATCATGTACGCTGAAGTCAGATCCAGCTTCTTGAACATCTTTTCTCTCGCCAGCGTTGCAAAGAGGTCATTGGCCTTTGGTAGTGGGTATCGGTCCTGCAGGGAGAAATGATTGATAGTTACTTTGTAATCGCAGCAGATTCTGACGGTGCCGTCTCCCTTGAGGACTGGGACGATAGGACTGGCCCACTCATTGTACTTGATCGGGGAAATGATGCCCTCTCTTTGCAGCCGGACTAGCTTGATCTCTACCCTTTCTCTCATCATGTACGGTACTGCTCTCACCTTGTGATGGATGGGTTGCACCCTGGAATTAGGTGGATCTGCACTTTTGCTCCTTGGAATTTCCCGATGCCTGGTTCGAACAGTGAAGGAAATTTGTTTAAGATCTAGGCACATGAAGTGTCGTCAGCGGGCGATAGCGCTCGGAAGTCGTCCCAGTTCCAGCGTATCTTTCCCAGCCAGCTCCTGCTGAGCAGCGTGGAACTATTGTCCGGTACCACCCAGGGTGGTAGCTTGTGCACCGCTCAATTGTAGGAGACCTTTACGGTAGCACTGCCGATTACAGGAATCAGTTCTTTTGTGTAAGTTCTTAGTTTCATGTGAACTGGAGTTAAGACTGGCCTTGAGACTTTGTTGCACCACAATCTTTTGAAAGTCTTTTTGCCCATGATGTACTGGCTCGCACCTGTGTCCAGTTCCATTGACACCAGGAGTCCATTTAGTTCAACATTCAGCATTATCGGGGGACAATTCTTGGTGAATGTGTGCATCTCGGTCTGAGACTCTGGTTCATCATGATCCTCCATGGATCTGTCCTCCACTGCAACATTGTGGTTGCAGGTTTAACAGGAGTTGCAGCTTGCCTGCACACTCATTGGAGGTGTTCCATTGTTCAACAGCCATTGCAAACGTATCCTTTGAATCGGCATGAATGGAAACGATGTTCACCCCCACAGCGCGAACAAAGTGTTAATGGCCTTGCATTCATCACCCTTGATGGTGGACTCTGAGACATCTGCAGACGTGCAGCTGCAGGTATGTGTGACCTGCCCTGTACGTTACAATTCGAAAACAACATCACTTTGTTCACAGTACTTGTAGCAGCACTTGTGTGCTGAGAGATTTGCTTAGTATTGTCACTGGTGGCTATCGCTATGGCCTTACTCAAGGTTGGGGTCTCTACAGTCAAAAGTATGGTTTCGTGGCCAATGCCAAGTATGAAAAAGTCTCTGAGCATGTGCTCCAAGTGTCCTTCAAATTCACAATGTCTTGCAAGGCGTTTTAGCTCGCCGACATAACTCGCCACTTCCTGGCCTTCAGACCTTTGGTAGGTGTAGAACCAGTACCTCGCTATCAGAACACTTTCCTTCGGGTTCAAATGTTCTCGGACCAGTGTGCACAAATCATCGTACGATTTCTCCGTGGGTTTCGTTGGAGTGAGCAGATTCTTCATGAGGCCATACGTTGATGCCCCACAGACGGTGAGGAGGATTGACTTTCGTTTGGAAGTGTTCTCTTCCCCATCTAGCTCATTGGCCACGAAGTATTGGTCGAGTCGCTCCACAAAAGTTTCCCAATCATCTCCCTCTGAGAATTTCTCCAGGATGCCCATTATTCTCTGCATCTTTGGGTTCACTATCTGTATCTTGTCGCCAGTTGTTATGTATGGAGAAAGAGTCAGACTGAACACAGTGAGCTCAAAGTAAAGTGTGACCTTAGTCTTTTATTGCAGGTCTCCAGCGTGCCTCTCCAACCTGTGAGGCCTCCTTAAATACCTATGCTCCCAAGGGATTATGGGATCCAAAGAAAACAAACCCAGCCTATCCAAGGAAGGAAAAAAAAATGTACTTTACAAACTGGGCAATAAATGAAAACAGGATAGCTGTGTTCATTTGCGTTAGTCAGCTGATTCACTGGTGTCAATAATTTAGGCGATATCAAGGCCTTCATGTACATTGGGATGTAAATAGATGTGACTCCTGCCTCACTGTGCTAACAGAAGTATCCTCTCCTCTCGTTCCTACTGGTGGTTTTCTCATCTCTCTGTTAACCATGATAATTAGCTCACTACTTTTTTTTATGAAGTCTGTAGCAGCTGTGTTTAGTTTTATTGGTTCGATTATCCCCAATGATTTGTGCTGCTGTTTTTGGCCTAAATTTAAAAATCCAAGTTTCCCCAAAGATTGTGCACCAGCATAACTCAGTTAGTTATGATTTTTTTAGGTTCCTTTTTTTTTACGTAAACTTATGTCTATGCCAGTTTTTCACAATTATGCATGTTTGGCCACTTACATTTTTCCTAGGACGGTGTATGTGACCACTCGCAAAAAACCTCTGGGCACTTAAGAAAAACCAGCGCACATTAAATAATCAGTGCAGAGAGACGCCATTGTTTTTAGGCGAAGTTTGGGAGGGAGTCAAGAACACATAAATATTCATCATCAAGCTTAACTTTTTCTAACTGAAAACGCAGAAAATGTAAGTTTCATGCAATTCTTTAAGTTTGAATTTTTTTTTAAATGCCACGCGACCACTGAACGTCTCCAAATCGGGCTCGAGGTTCGGAGCGTCTTCCGGCAGAATCGGTCCCTCGCCCGGACACAGGAGCTCGGGGCTCGGCTTGAAAGGAAACCTTGTGGTGAGGTGTGGGGGGTATGGAAAACGAACTAAAGGGATGAGAACCCTTACACTATGCCACTATGCATCAAATGAAGCCCGGGGGGAGGGGGGAGGGCTGTTTCCCGATCTAAGCAAGCCCATTGCGCATGCTCAGACCTGGGTGTGGTCCAAACTAGGGCGTCGACCTTGGGGAGAGAGACAACAAAGAAGCTTGTCCTGCCTGCCGTTTTGAGCTTCTTGTAAAGATACCACTTAATCATGGGGGCAATATTGACAATGCCATACCTCGTACAATCCTTCTGCATGATGGTGCTGTGGAGGAGACGATTGATTCAACGTTATTGCATGAGGAACCTCCTGGCTTTACCTGGTCTCGGGCAATCTAGGATCATCAGGAAGACTGCTTTGTCAGTTGAAGTGAAGGTTACAACTGTACTTTCATTCAATGCATCGCGATTGTCCCAGGCCACAGCTGGGGATGTATACACCATTTCTCAACATGCAACACATATCTACATTCGGCAGGTGACTGCTGCACTATATGCCCGGAGGAATGACCACATAAAGTTCCCCATGGCCACCCAAGCAATGTGCAAAAGGGTTGTGTGCTTCTCCTGGATTGCTGGCTTCCCAAATGTACAGGGCTGCATTGATTATACCCACATCGCCTTGTGAGCACCTTTGGAGGATTCCGAGATGTACAGGAACAGAAAAGGCTTCCACTCAATTAATATGCAGCTTGTGTGTGATGACATGCCATATCATTTGATGCAAGACCCTGGGAGCACCCATGATGCATTCATCCTAGGTGAGAGCGCTATATCTGCCATGTTTCAGCAGCAGACAGAAGGGCAGAGCTGGCTACTGGGAAACAAAGGGTACAGCCTCACCACCTGGCTCATGATGCCCCTATGTGTAACCCGGTTGGAAGCTGACCAGGAATACAACATGTCACACATTGCAAAGCATAGCATAATTGAGAGCACCATTGGCATCTTGAAACAATGTTTCCAATGCCTGGACCATTCCGGAGGCTACTTGCAATATTCCCCTGAGATTGTCAGTCAGTTCACTGTTGTGTGCTGCATGCTGCATAACTTATCCATCATGAGGCAGCAGCAGCTGGTAGTAGAAGACCCATCTGAGGTGAGAGTGGCTGATGATAAGGAGGAAGATGCAGATGAGGAGGAGGAGGAGGATGAGGAAGGCAATCAACTACCTGAACCCGGAGCATGACGGCGGAGGAGGGCGGGCCGTCATGCCCCTTTAACGATTGCTCGAGCCTTGTGCCAGCAGTTCATCCATGAACGCTTTGCTGCCTGAAGGCTCAGCGGCAACTATTCCAAATGGACCATGTTCACTGTTTGGAGCTGTTCTGCAATGTGTTGTGTTAATGGAACAAATAATGGAAATGATTCAGTTATAATTTAAATTATATTTTATTCAAAAGTCTAAAACATTTGTTCATACTTAACTTAACTTAATAAAAATATTCTTGATCAAACTTTAAAGTTTTCATTAAAATCACTTACAAACTTTAAGATCACTTACAAACTTTAAGATCACTTACTAATTTCCCTAAACTTGTAAATTTACGTAACTTACAAAAAATTTTAATTTGAGAACAGTTACAACAGCAACAATAATAATAATATTAACAACAACAACAGCAGCAAAGAAAGGCTGCACCCATCTCTCCTCCACCTTGTTCTAAGACCGCCCGCTGCGCTTGGTCTTGTTGACTCCACCCCTGCCCGCAGGCGGTGGCGCAGCATTTCTCAGATTGGCACCAAGCTTATTCTTTCGAACATCTCAGGTAATGCGCACTTCTTGATGGGGGTCCGTGGGCAGGTGGTAATATGGAAGGCCCGGCTTGGGCCTCTTCAGAGGCTGCTCTGGGGATTGGAGTGGGATTGGCAGTTGATTCTGTCAATGGGCGGGGGGTCTGGACGTGTTCCCTTATTGCAGCAGCTAACTCCAAAATTCCCTCCCTCTTATTCAGCGACAGTGTATCCCTTCCTCATGTGCACCGACATTGCATCAGCTGCCTGAGACATTCCCTCCCTCATGTTCCCAGACAGTGTTTCCATTTCTCGTGAGAGTGTTGTTACTTCTCCCAACAGTCCCAATACCTCATCACCACCCCACTGATGGTGTCCAGGAATGATCGTGTAAGGTCAATGCTCTCTGCACTCACTGCCATCATCTGAACCACATCTGGTAGATCCTGCACCTCAGGAGAGCGCTGTCAAGCTCTCCTTCCCCTCCTCTCCTTGGGTGTGGCTCGCTGCATCCAACTGCAACCTGCAGCCTCGGAAGGTGGGGCCAATAGGTGTGCCTCGCTCCAACCTACTGGGAGCCACAGCCTCAGATGGTAGAGTCCTGGGTGTGCCTCGCTGCAGTCCACTGGGACCAGCAGCCTCAAACGGTGGGGCCCTGGGTGTGCCTCGCTGCATTCCACTGGAGTCTCCAGCCTCGGACTGTGGGAAACTAAGTAATGTCCCAGCAACATTCGTACCACTCAGGAAAAGGGCTGTCACCTCAATGGGCGGCACCTGCACCTCTTCCAAAGTGAGTATAACAGTGGGGGATTCATCCATCCCCTGTGCCTCCCCTTCACCCCCATGTTCTTGGTCTGGATGGTGGGATTGGAAGATGTTCTCCTCTTCTGGCTTGTACCTGTCTGAATCTTCTTCTCTATCGTCAAGGTTTGTCTCAAGTTCTGCAAAATATAATGGAACAGACAAATGGTTAGCAGCAGAGGAGGGGGCAGGGTGGGTGGCATGAGCAGGCTCTCACAGTGCAGGCAGCAGGCTGATTTGAAGGACCATGATGAATGACCGCAAATTGCATCAACCGAGGCGTAGCTGACGGAAACATTCCCATGAACTGAAGCTAGCCCGCGCAGTACTTAATATTTAGGAAAGCCAGACTGTGGAATTTGCAGAACTTATCCTCTCATAGAAACATAGAAAATAGGTGCAGGAGTAGGCCATTCGGCCCTTCGAGCCTGCACCACCATTCAATATGATCATGGCTGATCATGCAACGTCAGTACCCCATTCCTGCTTTCTCTCCATACCCCTTGATCACTTTAGCTGCAAGGGCCACATCTAACTCCCTTTTGAATATATCTAACGAACTGGCCTCAACAACTTTCTTTGTTAGAGAATTCCACAGGTTCACAATTCTCTGAGTGAAGAAGTTTCTCCTCATCTCAGTCCTAAATGACTTACCCCTTATCCTTAAGACTGTGACCCCTGGTTCTGGACTTCCCCAACATCGGGAACATTCTTCCTGCATCTAACCTGTCCAATCTCATCAGAATATTATATGTTTCTATGAGGTCCCCTCTCATTCTTCTAAATTCCAGTGAATATAAGCCTAGTCGATCCAGTCTTTCCTCATGTCAGTCCTGCCATCCCAGGAATCAGTCTGGTGAACCTTCGCTGCACTCCCTCAATAGCAAGAATGTCCTTCCTCAGATTAGGAAACTAAAACTACACACAATATTCACGTGTATGTTATTGAGTGTGAGCCCAGCTTGTGCATTGTGGTTGCCTTTCTCCAGGCAGGACCTATCAAAGCAGCGACCCTCTTTACCAAGGGTGTGAGTGGGTGAAGATTTACCGGGCCTCCTCCTGTTCGGTTCTTTCCCGTTTGCTGTGTGCCATCTTCCTCTGCAAAGATGAAAATATAACTTTTTAGAGAGGGTATCTTTCTGCTGGGTGGGACATATACAGCTGGTCACATTTACAATTGCAATTCCATTGAATAAATGAAAATGAAAATATTACTTGCACTAACCACTTGACCAAGGTCCTGCCACTTCTTTTTAAATTGGCTTCCAGACCTCGGGGTGGTCACCATTGCACTGTAATTTTCTGCAAGTTGGTTCCAGTATCTCTTCATTTCTTTTGGTGACTTCTGCTGGTGTCCAGCTCGTACATCTGGCCTCAATTACAGTAACTGGTGCCTTCATCCTATAAGAAATTCTTGGTCCTTGAGCCACGTTGCATATTGTATTGCAGCTCCGATTTTTCCACTGAGAATTAAAGTTCTCACACGCAACTGGCTCTTTAAAAATGGCCGAATGCAGACCAGGAGCTGTACTGGGCATGTGCGCCTATAGCAATCACGTCCAAAACATCCTTTTTTTTCTCGCATGCGCAGAAGGGGCTTTTTTTTTCGGTGCAGGCAAAAGGCTCCACCCCCCGAAGCTACAGGACAGGCTGCGTGGCACTAATTGCAAAAAATAGAACAGGGAAACTTGCTACTCATTTTTTTGGAGTGGTCGGGGCCAAAAAGAAATGGACAATATGCCAAAAAATGGCATTGGGGAAAATTGAGCCCATTGTGATGTGTGCATATTGAATTATTGACCCAATCCTAAAGAGGATTCATCTGAGTTCTCTACGATCAAAGGCTGAGCAACTAACAAATATTTGGCTCTGAGCTTGTAAAGGAGGGCGACAATCATCTTAGAAGTGATCAGGGCAACATTTCATAAAAGTCAGAATGGGTCCGTAGGGATAAAAGACAGGTTCTATAATAGCCAGACACTCCACTCAGCCACTTAACCACCCGAGCTAAGTTGAGAATTACCTCCCCCGCTCCCCCCCCACCCCCATGAATTCACGTAAGGATTATAAAACCACTTCTGATTAAATCTTTAGAAATCGCTGATTAGCCCTCAGCAGACATTCCAATTCTGCTTGGCTCATTTGCAGATAGACAGTCCATTTATCTCTAGCAAACTGTTATATTTTAACAAAAAACTGACAAAGTGAAGCATGACCAACAGTCATGCTCATCACAAAAATGAAGGAGCTAAATAAACAAAAAACAAATATTAATCCCAACCGTTCTAAATTTGTGACTCCCGGCTCTTAAATGAATGTTGAATCATAATTTTTGAATTATCCATTGTTGTTTCTGTAAAATAAAGCATCATACATCTTGGCACCGTAGGATTAATCTGTCAGGAGTCTTGGTCTATTAGGGAGCAAGCCCAATTATACTTTTATACATAATACTAGAGCACGAACGACCTGTCATCACTGTTTCTTTTTGCTTCCCTTACAAAGCGGTCAGTGTGAGCTTTCATACCTTTCTACTTGACCAAATCAATTAATGTTGCAGCGACTTTGGGAAACTGAAAATCATTCAGTTCAATGACTGATCTGATTAACAGAGTCAGGGCGGTATGATGCAGCTTACTGTAGAGGCGTGAGTGTTGAAGAACAAATTTCCCAGTCTGCTCCCCTGATCTCCCAATGATGCTTACTCTTGCTGAGGTACAGGCCCGAGGCAGAGATCGGCCTCTGGGACTTTATTCAAGTGGCCATTCCTAAGTGAACATAGACCGTGATGATCGGCAGGCTGCTTGACTGTAGACGGTATCACAGCCTGAGTCCCATCTGCCCTCGTCCAACATCGAGCTATGGTCTTCCCAACAAGTCAGGATAACAACCCTGGTTGATTTTTTTGTCCACATTTCCTTGCCCAGGGGATACTGAGGACAGTTTATAGTATCCCAATTGTTACCTTAGCTGTGAACAGCTAATTTATAATCTTCTTTGTCTGCCAGGATCGATCACCAAGCAGTGCATTCAGCCAATAAACCATCAACGTGGCCATACAGTTCATTCTAAACCAATAGGAAGCAGCTAGCTTTGAACTTTGCCTCAAGCTCAGGGTGATCTATGCACCTGAGAGTATGCTTACAGGTTTGTAGAGCTGTTGCTGCCTCCCTTCTGCAGTTATGTTCACGCCAGGGTGTCCCTAGAGATGGAGCACACGGTGTCCAACGGTATGCTCGTGGCCTTCCGTGAGAGGTGGGCACCGGAGGGACTGGAGTGCATCGTCACCCTGGCAACCAATTTTAATTTGATTATTAGTGTTTAAAGTTTAATTTGTTTTATTGCCGGGTTTTAGTGTTCCGCCCCCCCTTTTAGCCAGGGGGCACTTGAATAATTTGTGTTTTTAGTGCCCTAAAAACCCCCCCAAAAAAACAAAAAAAAAGGGCACTTGAAATGTGTTTGGAGTATCCCTCCTTTTAATCAGGGGGCACTCGATTGAATGTTTATTTTTGTTTACAACCAAAAAGAGTTGTAGAGCTGTTGCTGCCTCTCTTCCGCAGTTACGTTCACGCCAGGGTGTCCCTGGAGATGGAGCACGTGGTGTCCACCGGTATGCTCACAGCCTTCCGCGAGAGGTGGGCACCGGAGGGACTGGAATGCATCATCATCCCCGGGAACAGAATTTTAATTTAATTTGACCATTTAAAGTTCCCAGTTAATTTGGAAATTTGTGGGTTCTAGTGTCCTTTCAAAAAGGGGGTACTTCATTTTGAGTTTCTATCAAAATAGTTGTAGAGCTGTTGCGTTGTGAGTGGCTTAGCCAGTCACATGATGTTCACAACATAAGAACATAAGAAACAAAGTAATAGGAGCAGGAGCAAGCCATTTGACCTCTCGAGCCTGCTCTGCCATTCAATAAGATCATGGCTGATCTGATCATGTATTCAGCTCCACTTCCTTGTCTGTTCCCCATAACCCTTTACTTACTTACCACTCAAAAATCTGTCTATCTCAGCCTTAAATATATTCGATGACCCGACCTGCACAGCTCTCTGAGGCAGAGAATTCCACAGATTTACAACCCTCTGAGAGAAGAAATTCCTCCTCATCTCAGTTTTAAATGGGCGGCCCCTTATTCTGAAACTATACCCCCTAGTTCTAGATTCCCCCATGAGTGGAAACATTCTCTCTGCATATACCTTGTCGAGCCCCCTCATTATCTTATATGTTTCAATAAAATCACCTCTCATTCTTCTAAACTCCAATGAGTATAGGCCCAACCTACTCAACCTTTCTTCATAAGTCAAACCCTTCATCTCAGGAATCAGCCTAGTGAACCTTCTCTGAACTGCCTCCTGTTATGTATTGTCCAGGTACATTAAATGGATAGTTACAATGGTGCGCCACAAGGGGCACTGTGGTGGGAGACCCGAGAGTACCTGCAAGACAGAATATAAAAGGCTGCCCACCACACCTGAGGGGCACTCTGGAGTTACAAAATACAGGACTAAGGTCACAGCAGTTACTACAACACCAGATTGTGTGGAGTCAGTGATTTGAGTGTTACATACATCACAAATTGGCGACGAGGACACGGACGAGCTCTTCACACAACCATGGCTACTTTGGGCATGCTAAAGGATTTCACAGAGGGTAATGACTGGGATGCCTTTACGGATAGGCTCGAGTACTACTTTAGAACAAACGACTTGACAGGGAACAAGAACGCACTGATAGAGAAGCATACGCCGACATTGCTGTCCAGTTGTGGTAATGAGGTTTACCGTCTCGTCAGGGATTTGCTGGCACCCGTGAGCGCCAAGGACAAGTCATATGAGCAGCTGATTGAACTCATTCGTAACCAACCAAAACTGAAGGAGAGCATCCTCATGGCCAGGCACAAATTTTACCACCACTGCAGACCTGAGGATCAGGATGTCACAAAATATGCTGCGGACATCAGGAGACTTGCGGCGCCGTGCGATTTTGGCATGCACCTTAACGAGGCGTTGCGAGCCGTCTTTGTTATGGGGACTGGCCATGAGGGTCTCCTTCACAAGCTGCTATCTACTGAACCTACAGTCAGCCTGCAGCAAGCCATCAACATCAGCCGGGCATTTATGACCTCGACTTGCAGCACCAAGCAGATGATCCACACAGTCTCGAATCCGGCAGGTACTATTCACAGGATAGCGCCCGTCACGGACAAAATTGCAGAATGTGGCTCTGCCCAGGGCAGAGAGCACAAACCTCAGGGTCCTGGACCTCAGAGTCCGCTGAGGGGGGGGGCTAATTGAGTAGCACCATGCTGGTGCTGCGGAGGAAGCCATGGGGCTCACCAGTGCAGGTTTGCGGAGTATCCGTGCAATACCTGCCACATGAAAGGCCACCTTCAGCGTATGTGCAAAAGAAACACCACTCACCATGTGGCTGAGGAGATGGTGGATGATCTGCTGTCCAGCGAGGAGCATTGCGGTTTGGTTCGACGGGCATCCCGGCCCCAGGTAGAAGAAGATGATGCGTTTGGACTGTATACGTGTACCGACGATTCAGCCCCAGTGATTATGGAAGTCAAGATTAACGGAGTCCCAGTGAGTATGGAAGTGGACACGGGGTTGGGTCAGTCGCTGATGAGTCAGGAAACTTTTGATAAACTGTGGATTAACCCAGCTGCACGACCCAAGCTGGTCCCGGTCACGGCGAAGCTGCACACCTACACCAAGGAACTGATACCTGTTCTTGGCAGAGCGGATGTGCAGGTATCTCACGGGGGCGAGACGCACAGTTTACCTTTGTGGATTATTGCAGGCGATGGGCCGTTGCTACTCGGCAGGAGATGGATGGGGAAGGTCCATGGGAGCTGGGAAGATTTCATTCCTCCACAGACCGCTGTCCCCCGTGTTCACAGGCAGAGCAGGCCTCCACCTTCAGATCGGATGGCAGCGAAGGAAGTGTGTGTGGGGTTGGGCAGAGCAGTGGCGGCCGTCGACTCTCCCCTGCAAAGTCTGAGAGTGAGAAAGAGGCGCTGGAACCAGCAGCAGCGCCGACCGAGCTGGAGAAGAGAGAAGGGCTTCGACGGGCTGCTCCAGCAGGCACCGTCGGCCCGCAGGCAGAGGCGGTCGTTCGGAGGAGCGGTGAATCAGCAGTTTCGGGAGGGGGACTCGCTCGGCGACGTCGTGAGGGCCGGTGCTCCGAGGAGCAGGGGTCGTCCAGGATCGGCTGCGACAGTGAGGAGGTCGGCTCCGGAGGACGTGTGTGTGTGTGTGTGGCGGATGTCGAGAGAGAGAGAGGGAGAGCAGGCAGCAGCACAGCGAGTTCAAGATGGTGGCGAGCCTCGGGCAGCAGAGTTCTGCAGAGAGGCGCAGGCAGGCACCAGCAGAGCACTTAAAATGGCGGCGCCCAGTAGAAACCTCGTGGGAAAAACAAAATGGCGTCTTAAAAGCGTACCCGGTAGTCTTAAAGGGGCCTTACACCGTTGGCGGTCGCCACAAAGAGACTTTTGTAAGGGCAAGGGCAAGTCAAAATGATTACTGTGATTTGTATGATGACGTGATTTATGACAAGAGTTAATATTTTGATGCTAAAATGATTACTGTGATTAAAATGATTAATATGATTGGTGAAAAGAGTCAATATCACAATGCACAGTTAAAAGGGTTAATGGATCGGTGACTAACATGACTAATGGATGAATGCGATTTCTGATTTTATGTGATTTATGCAATGGTTCACTGGCTGCAGGCAAGCCGCAAAGGCAACTATTTTCTGAGAACAGAGGCAACGCATTAGTTGTGATACCCTGTCTCAGCGCAGCCCATTACTTCGGGCAAAAAGGGGCAGTATGCCGTTGTCATGTTTGTAACTACAATGTAACACCACTGTATTACTGTATACATGCAACTTAGATGCACACCTTGACCACAGGGAGTAAACTTGTGGGAGACACTCTTAACCTGATCACACAGGTATATAAAGGGAGATCCCACACAGGGTCATCACTTCTGGAGTCCTATAATAAAGAGTTACGGTCACAGAGTGGCCTTATCCCTAGAATGTGCCTCGTGTGGTTTCATACTATAGAATAAAAACTTTACATTGGCGATGAGAAACGGGAATTCATGACACACGAGAATGGCCACTGGTAGCACAGAGGAACAGTACTGTGTTGGGGAAGATTGGGATGATTTTGTCGAGAGGCTTCAACAAAGCTTCGTTACGAAAGACTGGCTGGGGGATGCAGCGGCCGACAAGCGACGGGCTCATCTCCTGACCAGCTGCAGGCCAAAGACTTTTGCGTTCATGAAGAACTTACTAGCACCCGAAAAGCCGTCAGACAAAACCTTTGAAGAGCTTAGCAAATTAATCGGGGAGCACCTCAAACCGGCAAGCAGCATACACATGGCTCGACACAGATTTTACACCCACCGACGTCATGAAGGACAGAGCATACCGGACTTTGTAGTGGAACTCCGGCGTTTGGCCAGCCTCTGTAAGTTCTCAGACGCTTGCAGGGGAGAGATGCTAAGGGACTTCTTTATCAAGGGTATCGGTCATGCGGGAATTTTTCACAAGTTAATTGAGACCAAGGACTTGACCTTGGAAGCGGCAGCGTTGTTAGCTCAAACTTTCATGGCAGGGGAGAAAGAGACGAAAATTATTTACGCGCGCAATTCTGCCTCTAATGCGGTGATGGATCAGGGAGTCAACATCATCAATGCTACTCAGAGCCCCGCAGGCAGGCAGGGGCAGTCCGACATTTACCAGGCAGCAATAGACCCCAGAGCAGGACCTCAACAGAGACAATGGCAAGCTGAACGGACGTTCATGCCATCACAGTGGACAATGCAGCCCGGGATGGGGCCATTGACACCCACTAATAGGGTACTTAACAGCAGTCAAAGGAACAGTCAGCGCAGAATTCCTGGCCATCGTCCCTTTGTCCCCAACAATGGAAACTTTAACTCATGCTGGAGGTGTGGGGGAAAGCACTCAGCCAGATCTTGCAGATTCCAACAGTTTGTCTGCAGAAACTGCAATCTCAGTGGCCACTTAGCTCGAATGTGCAGAAAACCTGCAACCAGACTAATATATGTGGCAGATGGACCAAAAGAGGGTTCTGTGAGGCAGGATGACTTTTGGGACAAATCGATGGACGCCGAGGTTCAGCGGGTCCATGTGATGAATATTCACAGTTCATACACCAAAACGCCACCAATGATGATGAGGGTTTTATTAAATGGTATCCCAGTACGCATGGAGCTGGACACTGGGGCCAGCCAGTCACTCATGGGCATTCAGCAATTTGAGAAGCTATGGCCACTTAAAGGCAGTGGACCCAAACTAGCACGTATTGAGACACAATTACGGACTTACACTAAAGAAATCATTCCGGTGCTAGGCAGTGTAATGTTGGCTGTCACACACAATGGGTTAGTGAACCGGCTGCCACTCTGGATTGTCCCGGGCAATGGTCCCACACTGTTGGGGAGGAGCTCATTAGCCAAAATGAACTAAAAATGGGGGGATATTCACACAATGTCCTCAGTAGAACAAAGTTCGTACTCACAAGTCCTACAACAATTCGAGTCACTATTCCAACCAGGCGTCAAGACTTTCAAAGACACTAAAGTAATGATACACATTACCCCAGACGCCAGGCCAGTACACCACAAAGCCAGAGCGGTGTCATATGTAATACGGGAAAAAAATCGAGAGTAAATTAGACCGACTGTTACGAGAGGACATCATCTCGCCTATTAAATTCAGCGACTGGGCGAACCCCATCGTTCCCATTCTAAAAGCGGATGGCTCTGTCAAGATCTGTGGCGACTACAAGGCCACCATCAATCGGGTGTCCCTACAAGACCAATACTCGCTCCCAAGAACGGAGGACCTGTTTGCCACACTGACAGACGATGAACTATTCACCAAGTTGGACCTCACTTCAGCCTATTTGACCCAAGAACTGGCCGACAAATCCAAACCACTGACCAAAATCACCACACACAAGGGACTATTTACGTATAACAAGTGCCTGTTTGACACCGAGGAACACCTCCACAACCTGAAGGAGGTGCTACGCTGACTGGACCGGGTAGGCCTATGACTCGAGAAGTCTAGATGCATGCTCTTAGCTCTTGTCTGCCATTTCTTTGTTCCCGATTATATATTCATCTGAATCCGACTGCAAGGGACCTACGTTTGTCTTCACTAATCGTTTACTCTTCACATATTTATAGAAGCTTTTGCAGTCAGTTTTTATGTTCCCGGCAAGCTTCCTCTCATACTCTATTTTCCCCCTCTTAATTAAACCCTTAGTCCTTCTCTGTTGAATTCTAAATTTCTCCCAATCCTCAGGTTTGTTGCTTTTTCTGACCAATTTATATGCCTCTTCCTTGGATTTAACACTATCCTTAATTTCCCTTGTTAGCCACAGTTGAGCTACCTTCCCCATTTTATTTTTACTCCAGACAGGGATGTACAATTGCTGAAGTTCATCCATGTGATCTTTAAATGTTTGCCATTGCTTATCCACCATCAATCCTTTAAGTATCCTTTGCCAGTCTATTCTAGCCAATTCACGCCTCATACCGTCGAAGTTACCTTTCCTTCAGTTCAGGACCCTAGTTTCCGAATTAACTGTGTCACTCTCCATCTTAATAAAGAATTCTAACATATTATTTTCACTCTTCCCCAAGGGGCCTCGCACTATAAGATTGCTAATTAGTCCCTTCTCATTACACATCACCCAGTTTAGGATGGCCAGCTCTCTAGTTGGTTCCTCGAAATATTGTTCTAGAAAACCATCCCTAATACACTCCAGGAAATCCTCCTCCACCGTATTGCTACCAGTTTGGTTAGCCCAATCAATATGTAGATTAAAGTTGCCCATGATAACTGCTGTACCTTTATTGCACACATCCCTTATTTCTTGTTAACCAAAGGCCTCAAATCTTTTAGTCTCCCTATGTATTTCCAGCTGGATTGCTCACAGCAGTGCCCTGGAGATTGTTTTTTAATTCCTGGAGACACAAGGGTCATCCTGGAGGGTTAGTATCCCTACATTTCCCCTCACCGGCTGACACTGCCCGACCCATGCTGGACACAAGCAGCAAGCCAAAGCATACTGTTCCTTGAGTGTTGCAGTAGAAAGTTCCCACTATCATAACAGCCAACAAGTGAGTGACTTAAAGCTATGACTGGAATAACAAGGTACCTTTCAGTTTGATATTTATCCTCTTTAATGGCAGGAGATACTTGTGTCTCAACAGAAGCTTAGTGTCACCTAATCATTATTTTTTGACTTAGATCTTCCCATTCTCTTTTCAGCCTTAGTGATATCCTACCTTATTATCCTTGCTCCTTCACCTCAATAATAAAAAAATGCATCAGGTTCTTATTATATCTTGTTTTTTTGGTCATTTACTGGGCAACTCAAGGTACATGTAGGGTCACATGCCACTCACAAATTCACAATACACTGCAATAGGTATATAGTTAACTGTGCACACATAGTGCATATGCAAAGACAATGAGGGCAGTCTGGGATGCTCATTTTATATGGACAACTGGCGAAACGTTCCATGGACATCTAAATGATGCAATTATGGTCTCACTCACTCTCTGCCCATTAATCAGATGTAACTGATTGGGAAATCTACCTTACGGAGTTGATATGGAAAAGGTAGAGTGTAATAAAAATGTTAGACAACCTCCTCCAGACATTAATTAACAACAAGCACCCTCATTTTCTTCAGCCTACAATTGTGACCTCACTTCCTGGCATCTGCGGCCATTTAGCGTAACTGGAATAAAGACTTTTTATGCTGAATCTCTGTGAGAATCAAAAGCTTGGTGCCTTGTCTCGTCTTCAATGGTGATTAAATAAAACTGTCTGCCACGGGTAATACATGTAAGCACTTCTTCAACTGAGAGGCACAGCCATCAGTACCATGCTGATCAACAATGCAAGAGGCGGACAACAGTTAATTGGGAATTGTGGGGTTCTGATTCATTGGGAGTCCACTCTTTGGGAAAATGTGAAATCTAATCACTAAAATACCTTATCACTTAATTAATGGTACAGCCTGTCAGATAGATTCAACAATGTGTGATATAGAGAACACTTGGACATATCTAATAATGAAGTGCTCATTGCTGAAATCATTTAATATCCTCAATGCATAACTGAAAATGAATTAAAACTGTGAGGAATATGAAAGTAATGCTCTCAAGTCAGGCCTACTTATTGCCTCTTATATCATACCTGAATTGGTTCGCTGAACTAGGTTTGGCTAAGCCACGTCATTAGATTATTGGGCAGTTTTAATGTTCCATTAATTTTATCTTCTTACTCCATTTGAAAAAATCATGTGCCATTCACTTTATAACCTCTGATCTCCGACCAGAACAGCAGGGCATCGATTTCCTATGTCCATGTGACTGTGGATCAGCCAGGAAGCATAGATCCATGGAGCAAGAAAGACAAGACTTTTCATTTTACTTTAATCAAGGACGGTCAGCACCGATTTGTTAAGGCAAGGTCGTGTCTGACAAACTTGATTGAATTTTTTGAGGAGGTAACCAGGGCAGTGCGTTTGATGTAGTGTATATGGATTTCAGCAAGGATTTTGACAAGGTTCCACATGGCAGACTGGTGACAAAAGTAAAAGCCCATGGGATCCAGGGCAAAGTGGCAAGTTGGATTCAAAATTGGCTCAGAGGCAGGAAGCAAAGGGTAATGGTTGATGGATGTTTTTGTGCCTGGAAGGCTGTTTCCAGTAGGGTTCCGCAGGGCTCAGTACTAGGTCCCTTGCTTTTGGTGGTATACATCAATGATCTAGACTTGAATATAGGGGGTATGATTAAGAAGTTTGCAGATGATACTAAAATCGGCTATGTTATTGATAATGAAGAAGAAAGCTGTAGGCTGCAGGAAGATGTCAATCAACTGGTTAGGTGGGCAGAACAGCGGCAAATGGAATTTAATCCAGAGAAGTGTGAGGTAATGCATTTGGGGAGGGCTAACAAGGAAAGGAAATACACATTAAATGGTAGGATACAGAAGTGTAGAGGAACAAAGGGACCTTGGAGTGCATGTCCACAGATCCCTGAAGGTTGCAAGTCAAGTAGATAAGGTGGTTAAGAAGGCATATGGAATGCTTAGCCAAGGCATAGAATACAAGAGTAGGGGATTTATGCTTGAACTGTATAAAACACTAGTTAGGCCACAGCTAGAGTACTGCATGCAGTTCTGGTCACCACATTACAGGAAGAATGTGATCGCACTGGAGAGGGTACAGAGGAGATTTACGAGGATGTTGCCGGGAGTCGAGCATCTTAGCTATGAGGACAGATTGGATAGGCTGGATGTGTTTTCTTTGGAACAGAGGAGGCTAAGGGGAGACCTCATTGAGGTGTATAAATTTATGGGAGTCTTAGATATAGCGGATAGAAAGGACATATTTCCCTTAGCAGAGAGGTCAACAACCAGGGGGCATAAATTTAAAGTAATTGGTAGCAGTTTAGAGGGGATTTGAGGGGAAATTTCTTCACAAGAGGGTTGTGGGGGTCTGGAACTCACTGCCTGAAAGGATGGTAGAGGCAGAAACCTTCACCACATTTAAAAAGTACTTGGATGTGCACTTGAAGTGCTGTAACCTGCAGGGCTACGGACCTAGAGCTGGAAAGTAGGATTAGGCTAGATAGCCTCTTGTTGGACGGCAGGGACACGATAGTCCGAAATGGCCTCCTTCTGTGCTGTAAACTTCTATGATTCAGATAGACATACACACCTCCACTCCACCTGCACATAATGGCCTGGAAATTGGATCACATTTCTAGTCGTAGAAATTTGTTTTCTAAGATATAAGAAGGTGGAAACAGGATGTGGCCATTTGGTGCATCTAACTCAATCTGTTATTCAGAGGCATCTGGAATACCTGGACAGACAATGTTCTCCTTTCTTGTGCCTCAGTGCTAAATCTCTATTTCCTGCCTTAGTTAATTCAGGACCTTGTTCAAGCGTGAAGGCATTGTCTGTATACAGGTATGTGCGTCAATGCAATGCCGTCAGCATGAGAGTTGCTTTGTTTGTGTTAATGGCCCTGTGGCCTATTAGAATTATTTATGAAAAGACCTTGCCTCATGACTAGCTGTTCCCTGTCGTGCTGTGTGTCATTCATTAATAATGCATGTTTTTCGTTATTTGTGTCTGGGAAATTGCTAATTATTTATGTAATCTTACATAACAATAATATAGTGCACTTTCATATTGTAAGTGCCCGAAACACTAACTTGAGCAAAGTGATCATTACTGGAGTAATAAGGGCATGGCTGGGCTTTCGAAAGCTCTACTTGTTTGTTGGTAATGGCTATAAGTGAGATTCCTATAATATGCATCCATGACCTCACAGTCTGATCCCCGTTTGTAATTAGAAGAAGACATCAATAACTAGAACCAATTGGATTGCAATCCCTGCCGCAAGAGAGCTACTGTAAAAGGGATGGGTAAAACTAAAAGATGCTTTCTTCCCCATCACTTTTTGTGTTACTGTCTACCAACCAATACAGCACCAAGAGTGTCGACCATAGACTATGAAAGAAAGACTTGCATTTATAGAACTCCATGCATGAGCTCGGGGGCACCTGGAATACTTGGACAATCTTCACCTTCCTTGTGCATTGGTACCAAATTTCTACCTTCCATCTTAACTAATTCAGGACCTTGTTCAAGCATTTCATAGCTAGTACTTTTACACTACCTTTGAAGTCTGATCGCTGGTGTAATGCAGGAATCATAGAGCAAATTTAAGCATCCCAAGGTCCTACAAACCTGCTGACTAGATCATTTATTTTAATGATGTTGGTTGAGGGATAAATGTTGGCCAGGACCCAGCAGACGGGGCCTCAGTTTCTGCCATGGCAGCACTCTCACCTCTGCAATATACTTCTACTTTTGTAACAAAATATTTTTGTGAGAGAAGGGCATTAAGGTTACAGAACCAAGGCGGGAAGATGGAGTTAGGATACTGATCATCTATGATCTAATTGAATGGTAGAACAGGCTCGAGGGACTGAATGACCTCCTCTTGTTCCTATGTTCCTACTTTTTTCTTCAAAGTTGATTCTTCACATTATCCAAATGTCATTTTGAAGATCTAGATAAATGTAACCATCTGGAGAGTTGAGAATCACCCACCAACACCAGTCCCTACCCCCCCCACAAACACGCAAACAAAAACATACATACGCACCATTTTCAGGATCATCTAGACATTTCGGGCAAATTTGCTGCCATTTTCTAGCAAGATCTGTTAAAATATAACTTTTAAGCATTTCTAGCAAACTCCACACTTTAAAAAAAGCAGCGAGATCTTGGACAGGATCCTGGTCCTTTATTTTCAACAGATAGATCTGGTCAGAATTGTCAACCAAAGCAGAAAGCTTGTCCCCAGCAAATGTCACCATAAAGCAGCAGGGAGGTTAAATGACTGGTTCATCGCCCAGTGTTCCTGCAAATCTCACCCTAGCTCCACACCAAGCCCTCGCTGTCAACGTGGGTGGTGACCTGAGGCTGAGTGCAGCATGCAGCCTCGCTTGTTGTGTGCAATTTGGGTTTGGTTTTATTCCAACATGTTCTTGTATTTTCCTCCCATTTTCAACTGCTCTGTGTCCGCCTCGTTATTTGGAAATGTTACCAGCATTTCCCCGAGTGCTGCTGAGCTGTAATTGCTCTTTCTGTACTTACATCGAAATACACGGGTCACCCCAACGTGTGCTGAGAGCATTTGCACTTCAACTGTGCGTGGAATCTCTCTCCGCTGTCTTATCCTTTGAGGGTGCAAGCCTTTCCACACATAGAGGCAAGGATTTTCCCAATACGGGTTTGGGGGAGGATCAGCATGTCGGGAGCCCGCTGACTTCCACATTTAACTAGGGTATGTTTCCAAGGATGCCACGGACCCACCGGGAGAGGCGAGCTGACCTCATTGCAATACTTTAGTGCTTGTTGAGAGACCCTGAAGAGGCTTTCTAAGAGTGGGTTTGGGCTTTAAGTTCTTGAGCACGGGATTCACGAACCTCGGAACCTCGCCCGTGAAGGGCAGGCGGAAGCGTAGTGGCCATTGTGCGAGTCCACTAAGTGAGAGCTGGAAACACACGTAAATGCTCCCACTTTATGCCTGCTTCCTTGCCTAATAGAAAGGCTCTTACTGACGTCATTGTGCGCAGAGATTTAGCTGTCAGGTGTTTGCAGGAAATCTCTGCAACCTCGGAAGCCACTTTCATCACATTGCTAATCACTGTCACAACATTAAGGGATTGGGCCTCTGATCTCCACTTTACCTGCCATCTATTACATCAGCATGGGTGCCGCTTATGCTGTCTCACCTTCGACCTCAGAATCGGACCAAGATGAGCCCCAGCACCAACAACACCAGCCACACCAGCAGCAGCAGCAACCACAACCACATCCTTCTCCTCCATGACCTGATGTTCCACAGGAGAGAGGGGGTCAGCACAGGGCTGCACCGCGCTGGAGGCGATACCCCAACACAGAGTATACAGACAGAGGATGAGCTTCCTGGACATGAATGAACAGCAGTACTTCAGGAGGCTCAGGCTATCGCACCAGGTCGTCACTGACATTTGTAGTTTACTGGAACAAGACCTGCAGCCCAGAGGACTTGGTGGACCTTCCTTACCAGTGGCTGTCAATGACACCACTGCCTTCAATGTCCAGGGATTTGCAGCATCTCGCAGTCGGCACCAACAGATGCATCACCTAGGTGACCGATGCCGTATTTGACAAGCGAGCCACTTTTATAAACTTTGCCACTGATGAAGCCTGTGTTACTGAGCGAGCGCTTGGCTTTGCAGCTCTGGCTGGCTTCCCACAGGCACAGGGAATCATCACCTGCACACATGTGGCCATGAAGACACCCCCTCATCACCCAGGAGTGTTTGTGAACTGCAAGGACTTCCACTCCCTCAATGTGCAGCTTATCTGCAACCATAAAAAGATCATCATACATGTGTGCACCAGATTCTCAGGGAGCTACCATGACTCTTTCGTCCTGTGCCAGGCCACCCTCCCTCAGCTCTTCGCTCCTCCAAACAGACTTACCGTCTGGCTGCTCAGTGATGAGGGCTATCCATTGAAAAAGTGGCTCAAAAACCCTTGAGAAGGCCAGGTTCTGTGGCCAAAGAGCATTATAATGACAGCCACCACATGTCCACCAGATGTGTCATAGAGCAAGCAATCGGCATGCTGAAGATGTGCATCAGATGCGTTGACAGATTTGGAGCAGCCCTTCAGTACACACCAGCCCGGGTCTCCACAATCAACGTTGTTTGCTGCGCGCTGCACAACATAGAGTAGCAACGAGGATTGGAGCTTCAAGAGGAGCAAGGCGCAAAGTGTACAGCCTCTTCAGAGGAGGAGGAATACGAACCCGAGGTGACAATGGTATCAGCACATTGCTGCCTGGGAGGCCGCATAGAGGCCAGATTTACTTACCTTGCTGCACTGCACCCATATGGCTCCCTGATGCTGGATTAACATTCTCCCTCCCGCCAACAACAGAGCAGCCCTACAATGACCAAGTCATTCCACTCACCCAAACCCCCATTGCTCGAGGTTAAGTAATGTCTCCCCATTCACTCAGGCAAAAATGGACAAGACGGAAAAGTTGTGCAAAGAAATATATTTATGTGCATCATAAATATAAGTGAAATTGAACATTAACGTTTTTTCATACACCCATGTGCATACCCTTGTACATCTACAATTGTGTAATTTTTTTTAATTCCGAGTGCTTCAACAAGGTGAAACTCCTGTGGCTTCAGCAGTGGTAGAGGCTGGCTGCTCATCCCCGGCTGCGACTGCTCAGACACTTTTGGCGGACGTCCTCTGGGTTTTGGAGCCTGTGATGGCCCCACCAAAGTCTGCTCCTCCTGCGACTATGCAGGGGCAGACTCGGCCATCGGGATCCGAGGGGCCATCTGGGGCTCTGACTGAGGGGGAGGCAATGGGGGAGAAGTAGGAACTCTTTGAGAGGAGCCTCCACTTCCATGTCCCCTCTCACCATCATCCCTCTCATGGGCCACCCACACTTTTGTGTTCACTGGAGAGCACCGTGCTGCACATTAGAGGGGCCTTGAAGGCCCAAGTCTTTGTTATTCTCCCTCCGCGAGATGAGATCTATTAGCGTCTACCATCTTTTGCTCACAGCTAGCATGTTCCCATTGGACTTGTGCGTTAGCTGCTCCATGCAGGTGGCCATCCTTTCCATGGAACAGCACATCGTCACCATCGTCTGCAAGATGTGGTGCTCATGTTGCAGATGGATTCCTCCACTCTCTGCACATTTGTACACATCGCGGCTGATAAAGCTGCCAGAGCCTCGTGCAATTGTTGCTTCCCCCTCCAAGATCGCACTTTTTCTCGATGGCCCCTGAGGTTTAGCATCTGCGTGCAGCTCAGCAGAGCCTGGAGTATCCTGTGCCCTCCGGCGAGGAGTCTCCACTTCTGTCCCTCTCGACACCATCTGCTCTTGCCCACTTGCGATGTATTCCGAGACTGCACTAGTAGCAAGGTGCTTCAACTGCCGCCAGTGTGTATCAAGAAATTGTTGACCAGGACACTGGGGGAACTCCCTGATCTACTTTTGAACCATATTTTGGGAACTTTTAAATCCACGAGAGATGCAGGGATCTTGGTTTAATGTCTCATTCAAAAAAAAGAACCTCAGACAGTAGTGCATTCCCTGAGACCTGCATTGCAGTGTCAGCCTCAAATTTGTGCTCAAGCCTTAGACTGAGACTTGAACCCACAATCTCTGACTGAAAGCCAAGGCTAACACTTATGATAAATGTGAGCTAGATTTTTCAATAACCACAGAAAAATCAATGATGGCGAAAGAAGGATGCATCAGCACAAGTTCTTTCTTGACTGACTGAGCTACACAAATCAGGTTTCCTGGTCTGAGCTAAAGTAGTTGATCGCAGCGTAGGCAAGACTAGCTCCATTGTAGTTATGTTATAATTTGCGTCAACACCTCTGGGCTAGAGAGGGATAAAAACAGCTCTCACTCCCACAGTTGGTCATGATTCAATACCCTGTGCTGGTAAGTGGATGTGTATACGTATCTGATGAGGACAGAATTGGTCTCTGCTCTGATTCCTGTCTACGATTGAACAGGCTATCGCAATCTAGACTAAAACAGGAGGAATGCCCGCTTGTCAAGGTAGCTCAGGTCTATTGGCCCCCATGGTATGTCCAATATTTATCCCTCAACCAACAACACCAAAAAAAATTATTCTGTCATTATCACATCTTACATTACAATGGTGACTACACTTCAAAGAGCATTTCATTGGCTGTAAAGCACTTTGGAATGTTGTGAGGTTGTAAAAGAAGCTATATAAATGCAAATCTTTCTTTATTGCCTTCAATAAAGAAGCTAAGGAAATTGGAGGTGGAGAAGAAATAGCTTAAAAAAAAATAGAAAATAAAATACATAAAAGTAGGAACAATGAAATCTCGTATCTCTACAACGTATATCTTTACAAACCATTCACTATGTGGTTGATATCACAGAAGACAACGCCAATTTGATTTTGCTTCTTACCAGTGTTAAAGGAACACAATTGATTTACTGTTTTTCATGGTGCAGAATAATTCTGAAAAAGACCCTTTTAAAACCCACTTGATCATAATTGTAGCTCTTTGATATCTCTGCCATTTTTACGAATTGATATTTATAAATCCTTTATTTTCTGCAGTATTGGTCTTCTAAATGTTGTTTGATTTGCTGCAGTTTTCAAAAAATTATTCTGACCGTTCTCTCACCCATAAATTTACATGCTTGGTTGAAGCATTTGAGGATAGTTTCTGCATTTATCTTATCTGTAATCATATGTATTAGATCTCACTTTTAATGGATTTTATTTACAATAACAATGTAAGCAGTTTTAGAGTGTGTTGCGCATTTTGACCTGCAATTATTCAACCTTCTCCTGAAGATGCTGACTTATGCTCACCTTCTATTTCACTCGTGTTAGTAACACTCCGAC
Source organism: Pristiophorus japonicus (assembly GCF_044704955.1). Lineage (NCBI taxonomy): Eukaryota > Metazoa > Chordata > Chondrichthyes > Pristiophoridae > Pristiophorus > Pristiophorus japonicus. The sequence goes on from NC_091990.1 coordinate 52,630,310, forward strand.
ATATGAGTCAAGTGGCCATTTATGAGCCTTGGAATGGGGTGTTGGCAGATTATTCGATCATGGGCGGAAATCGTAGCTATGTGCAGTCCCTGTATTAAGGGTTATGGAGCCAAGGCGGGTTGATGGAGTTAAGATACAGATCGACCATGATCAAATTGAATGGCGGAACAGGCTTGTGGGGTTGAACGCCCTCCTCCTATTCCTATGTTCTCACTCAGCACCCACCCAGCAATGATCATTAGGTATCGATTGGGAGTGGGAATTTTCCAATTATTTCCCTCGTGATAGTGAAGCCAATTCTGGTGCTCACATGAGCTGGGACTGTCCTGATCTCTATGAACCACACAATCATCATCATCATAGGCAGTCCCTTGGAATCGAGGAAGACTTGCTTCCACTCCTGAAGTGAGTTCTTTGGTGGCTGTACAATCCAATACGAGAGCCACAGACTCTGCCACAGGTGAGACAGATAGTCGTTGAGGGAAGGGGTGAGTGGGACTGGTTTGCCGCATGCTCCTTCCGCTGCCTGCGCTTGATTTCTGCATGCACTCGGCGTTGAGACTCGAAGTGCTCAGTGCCCTCTCAGATACACTTTCTCCACTTAGGGCGGTCTTGGGCCAGGGACTCCCAGGTTTCAGTGGGGATGTCGCACTTTATCAGGGAGGGTGTCCTTGTAGCGTTTCCTCTGCGCACCTTTGGCTCGTTTGCCGTGAAGGAGCTCTGAGTCGAGCACTTGCTTTGGCAGACTCGTGTCAGGCATGCGACTATGTGGCCTGCCCAGCGGTGCTGATCGAGTGTGGTCAGTGCTTCAATGCCAGGGATGTTGGTCTGAATGAGGACGCTGATGTTGTCGCCTGTCCTCCCAGGGGATTGGTAGGATCTTGCAGAGATATCATTGGTGATATTTCTCTAGCAACTTGAGGTGTCTAGGGTCCATGTCTCTGAGCCATACAGGAGGGCAGGTATTACTACAGCCCTGTAGACCATTAGCTTGGTGGCAGCTTTGAGGGCTAGTCTTCAAACACTCTTTTCCTCAGGCGGCCGAAGGCTGCACTGGCACACTGGAGGTGGTGTTGGTTCTCGTCGTCGATGCCTGCTCTTGTTGCGAGGAGGCTCAGACAATGCACTTACAGGAATTACAGGGCTGCATTTTAACTAAGGCCATCAAGAAAAATCATTGCCTAAGGGCAGGATGGCTTGAAGAAAAGAAAAGAAAATCTATAACAATCTGAAAGCTTCTATGAGATTCACTTCTACTTATTTTTAATTAATTCTCGGGATGTGGGCAGCATTTATTACCCATCCTGTGTTGCATTGAGAAGGTGGTGGTGTGCCTTCTTCCTGAACCGCCGCAGATTGTGTCGTTCTTTGTGACGGTTTGATACAACTGAGTGGTTTGCTTTTTTCTGGGTCTGGAGTCACATATCCGCCAGACCGGGTAAGGACGGAAGATTTCCTTCCCTGAAGAACATGAGTGAACCAGTTGGGCTTTTACGACAATCCGACAGCTTCTGACTGTCACTTTTATTGACATTTGCTTTATGGGGCCAAGTTTCCACCGACCCTTAGAACGGCGCACCTCCATGAGGTCTGCCAAATTTTTAGAACACAAACGGCGCCTATTATTTACCTTCGTATTCTCCACGCAGTCCAATCGATCCAGGCCCTTGATGCAGCACAGCAGAATGTGTGGGGGGGCGGAGCCAGGTCCCGGCGCTGAAAACAGTGTTGGGACCTCTGCACATGCGCGCTAGAGTGTGCACGCACATGCAGTAGCTCCTCGCCCCCAGGTTCTATGTGCATGTGCTGCAGGCTGTGTGGGAGGGGCCCAAAGCACACCGCCCCTAGCCCTGGCAGAATGGGCTCCCCGCCGCAACCTGTGAAGGAACAGTGGACTGTGAAAGCACAGACGACTATGGAATTTAACCTCAGTAGGAGTTCATCCTGATAGCGAGTTCAGCACCTAGGTATAGTTGGGCAGGACTTTTTTTTCGATAATTAATACTTGTGTGGTGAGTAAGTAGAGTTGGATTCTTGCAAGAGTTTTGTACTAATGGAAGTTCAGGCTCACAGGGCAGGCTCGTCTGTTTAATGTTGCCACCCCCCCCCCTCCTCTCCTCCCCTCCTCTTTCCCCCCTCCTCTATTCCCCTCCTCTTTCCCCCCTCCTCTCCTCCCCCTCCTCTCCCCCTGCTGCTCTCCCTCCCCTTTCCCCTCCTCCCGTCTCCCTCATCGGCGACCCACTGCCTTATCTTCACATAAAGGTAGGACTTCTATTTTTTATTTGTTATTGATTATTGATTGCTTATTACTTTGGTCTTTGTGCTTCAGGTGCAGGGTTTTTTCTATTTTTAATTTGTTAATTAATTGCTTATTACTTTTTGTGCTTTGTTTAGCGCTTTGTAAGTCTTGGTGGTTTAAATGTACGGCTTTGTTTAGTGCTTAGTGCTTTAAATGTACTTATGCTTCTTTAATGTTGTTGTGAAAGTGTTTAGTGCTTTGTAAAATCCTCTAACTTCCCTTCCCCGGCATCCCCCAGCAAAGTTTTTCAGAGCGGACACATACGCTGGCCTAAGTTAGTTTGGAGTAACGTTTCGCTGTCTAAACTTGCTCAAAATGGCCAAAACAGGCATAAGTGGCTGCTAACATCCCCTTTTGAAAAAAAGAACTGAACTAAAAAGAAACTGAACTAACTCACTGAAACTGGAGCAAACTAAATGTGGAAAATTGTGATTTTTAAGATGCTCCAAAAAAATTAGTTGCTCCAAAAAAATAGGAGCAACTCCTGTAGAAACTTGGGCCCACATATTTCCAGGTTTTCCAAAACTGAACTAAAATACTCAAACTGACATGATTAGATTTGAACTCACATGCTTTGGATTATTGGAGTCCTGAACGATTTTGGTAAAAAAAGGCAAAACTGTTTCAGTGGCAGAAGGGTCAATAATCAGAGGACACAGATGTAAGGTGATTGACAAAAGAACCAGAGGTGACATTTTTTTATACAGAGAGTTATGATGTAGAAAGGGTGGAGAAAGCAGTTTCTCCTGGAGGCCACACCTGGAGTATTGTGTACAGTTTTGGTCTCCTAACCTGAGGAAGGACATTCTTGCTATTGAGGGAGTGCAGCGAAGGTTCACCAGACTGATTCCCGGGATGGCGGGACTGACCTATCAAGAAAGACTGGATCAACTGGGCTTGTATTCACTGGAGTTCAAAAGAATGAGAGGGGACCTCATAGAAACGTTTAAAATTCTGACGGGGTTAGACAGGTTAGATGCAGGAAGAATGTTCCCAATGTTGGGGAAGTCCAGAACCAGAGGTCACAGTCTAAGGATAAGGGGTAAGCCATTTAGGACCGAGATGCGGAGGAACTTCTTCACCCAGAGAGTGGTGAACCTGTGGAATTCTCTACCACAGAAAGTTGTTGAGGCCAATTCACTAAATATATTCAAAAAGGAGTTAGATGAGGTCCTTACTACTGGGGGGATCAAGGGGTATGGCGAGAAAGCAGGAATGGGGTACTGAAGTTGAATGTTCAGCCATGAACTCATTGAATGGCAGTGCAGGCTAGAAGGGCCGAATGGCCTACTCCTGCACCTATTTTCTATGTTTCTATGTTTCTAATAGAGTATTGGATAAAGTACTTAAAGGGTACCAGCCTTTAAAATGTGCGTGGGTTCGTCACAGCCAAGCCTAATCCTGTCCGAGGCCAATCTCCACCAGCGTGCGCCTTCGAAATAATTGTCTGGATAGCAATTAGGAACAAAAGTCCTGGCTGTCTCCACCCCCACAACCCCCTCCCCCCCCCCGTCCTGTCCCGTCCCGTCCCGTCCCCCCCACCCACATCCCTCTGCTACCCAATGACAGCACCAATACATTCTGGAATCTGCTAACTCAGCACAGTCCAGCCATTGAACCTCGGAGCTTTCGGACCTTTATGGAGCAAGCACCAAAGAAAGAGGAGCGTTCAGTGTGATATGTGAGCTATATATAGAACATAAGAACATAAAGAATAGGAGCAGGAGGAGGCCATACGGCCCCGCGAGCCCTCTCCACCATTTAATACGATCATGGCTGATATGATCATGGACTCAGGTTCACTTCCCCACCCGCTCCCCATAACCCTTTATTCCCTTATCGTTAAGAAACTGTCAATTCTGCCTTAAATTTATTCAATGACCCAGCCTCCACAGCTCTCTGAGGCAGCGAATTGCACAGATTTACAACCCTCTGAGAGAAGAAATTTCTCCTCATCTCAGTTTTAAATGGGCGGCCCCTTATTCCAAGATCGTGCCCTCTAGTTCTAGTCTCCCCTATCAATGGAAACATCCTCTCTGCATCCACCTTGTCAAGCCCCCTCATAATTTTATACGTTTCGATAAGATCACCTCTCATTCTTCTGAATTCCAATGAGTAGAGGCCCGACGTATTCAACCTTTCCTCATAAGTCAACCCCCTCGTCTCCAGAATCAACCTAGTGAACCTTCTCTGAACTGCCTCCAAAGCAAGTATATCCTTTCTTAAATATGGAAACCAAAACTGCACGAAGTATTCCAGGTGTGGCCTCACCAATAACTGTAGCAAGACTTCCCTGCTTTTATACTCCACCCCTTTGCAATAAAGGCCAAGATTCCATTGGCCTTCCTGATCGTTTGCTGTACCTGCATACTATCCTTTTGTGTTTCATGCACATATATATATTGTGTTTCATATATGACTTTAGTCGGTTCCATGAAGTTGTTGTAAACCTCAGGTAGTCTCACTCTCAGTGTTGTGGAGGTCAGCAAAATACAAGTATCCTTCCATTATAAACAAATCTTTCAACAGGAAAGGACTTACATTTATATAGCGCCTTTAACAACATCTCAAAGCACTTTACAGCCAATTAAATACTTTTTTGGAGTGTAGTCACTGTTGTATTGCAGGAACCGTGGCAGCCATTTTGCACACAGCAAGATCCCACAAACAGCAATGTTTATCTGCTTTTTAACGATGTTGGGTGAGGGATATATTGGCCAGGACACTTGGGATAACTCCCCTGCTCTTCTTCAAAATAGTGCCATGGGATCTTTTACGTCCACCTGAGAGGACAGATGGGTCCGAAAGATGACACCTCTGACCATACAGCACACCCTCAGCACTGCACTGGAGTGTCAGCTTACTTATGTGCTCAAGTCTCTGGATTGGATCTACTGACTCGGAGGCGAGAGTGAGCCAAGGCTGAAATCATGCCGTTTACAAAGGAAAAAGATTGAAGACAGGAAACGTGTGATATTTACAACTCTGTACACTGTGATTTGAAGCTTTTTACCTTGTAAGACTTCCAAAATTTAATTAGATAACATATAAACTATTGTACTCTTAATAAAAGGGAGGGGGAAATGGCTGTTGGTGAAAATACTAATTCTCTCTGGCATTAATCGCAGACGGCTGCAGTGTGTCAATTGTACACAGCGATTGCTTGGTCTTGGAATTCTCCTGCTGCTGATGATGAAAGGTAAAGTAGCAGAACCTGCTGAGAGAATGATAGAAAACTGCAAGGGATCAGTTTCCTATAAGCCCTAATTTACTTGTAATGACTTTACCCGTGGCTTCTCGCTGGGACTGAAACTGCTCAGCCTGAGGGTATTCCCAAAACCCAAGGACACAAGGCAGTCAATCCAAGAGGAAATGGAACCGATAAGCAGGCTACGAAATGCAAAAGTCCCTTTTTTTCTCCGCTGTTTATGGAGGTAGATGAGTGGAGATCTTCCAGGGAAGATTGCCCAAGGTTTAAATAAAAGGCACAAGAGGATTGTAAAACAATTAATTAACAAACAATGGGGAGTTACATGACTGACACCTGAACGACAGAACATCAAGGGTGAAGTCGCAGAGATTGGCGAGGAGCTGCTTCGACTATACTTCAACTGCAGGAAGTCTCCGTTTTATTTGTAATATGAAAGAATAGCACTGGGACTTGCTTATCCCTACATCCCATGCTTGTTTTACTGAATTGCATATGTCCTTGTGCATGAAACACAAAAAGTTCGTATGCAAGTACGGCAAGTAATCAGGAAGGAAAATGGAATGTTGGCCTTTATTGCAAGGGGGATAGAGTGTAAAAGCAGAGAAGTCCTACTAAAACTGTACAGGGTATTGGTGAGGCCATACCTAGAGTACTGCATACAGTTTTAATCTCCGTTTTTCAGGAAGGCTATACATGCATTGGAGGCTGTTCAGAGAAGGTTCACTTGGTTGATTCCGGAGATGAGGGGGTTGACTTATGATGATAGGTTGTATAGGTTGGGCCTATACACATTAGAGTTCAGAAGAATGAGAGGGGATCTTATTGAAACAGATAAGATAATGAGGGGGCTCGACAAGGATGCAGAGAGGATATTTCCACTCATAGGTGAAACTAAAACTAGGGGACATGGTCTTAGAATAAGGGGTTGCCCATTTAAAACTGAGATGAGGAGGTATTTCTTCTCTCAAAGGGTTGTAAATCTATGGAATTCTCTGCCCCAGAGAGCTGTGGAGGCTGGGTCATTGAATATATTTAAGGCGGAGATAGACAGATGTTTGAGCAATAAGGGAGTAAAGGTTATGGGGAGCGGGCAGGGAAGTAGAGCTGAGTCCATGATCAGATCAGCCATGATCTTATTGAATGGCGGAGCAGGCTCAAGGGGTCAAATGGCTGACTCCTGCTCCTATTTCTTATAATCTTATGTTTTTATGTGCAAGGTATCATCAGATATTAAAAGCGCACATCATAACTTAAACTGAATGAAAACATCGATGTTGGTCCCACTGGTATGAGATTACATTATGCAGGGGTGGATAGATAAAGGAATTAATAAGGGAGAGGCTACTGGGTCACTTTGGAAGTGAGAAAAAAAAATCATAATGGATAAAAAGCCACTTCAGCTCCACAAGCCCTGTTCCTCAGTCGTGGTTCAGTGGGTAGCACTCTTGCCTCTGAGTCAGAAGGCCCAGACCCACTCCAGAGACTTGAGCACATAATCTAGGTTGAAACTCCCAGTGGAGTACTGAGGGAGTGCTGCACTGTTGGAGGTGCGGTCTTTCAGATGAGACATTATACTGAGGCCTCTTCTGCCCTCTCAGGAGGACGTAAAAGATCCCATGGTGACTCTTTTACAGATGAGCAAGGGAGTTCTCCCCAGTGCACTCGACAATATTTATCGCTCAAACAACATTGTGACAACGTCCCGATCATTTGTTTGAGAGATGATCCAGACATTGTCACAATTGCTGTTTGATGGACCTGGCTGTGCACAAGTTGACTGTTGCATTTCCTACACTACAACCGTGACTACTCTTCGAAAGTACTTCATTGTAAAGCGCTTCGGGATGTTCTGAGGTTGTGAAAGGAACTATAGAAATGCAAGTCTTCCTTTAAATCAGTTCACGCACAGTTTCCTCTTTTGAGAACTCTCCCTAATTTATTGTCACCACAGGTAACAATATACTGTATTAAAAGAAACCTGACCTTTCCTCACTCTTTAATGCTCATCATACAAAATCAGCCAGGATGTTATTTCTAACTGAAAATCTACATCACTCAAATCCGACCATTTGCATTCCACAGATCAAAGTCCCAAGATCCCAACACCATGTTTCACAGAGTATTTCTGAGTTTTCAATCCCAATTTAACCAAACAAGCATCCAGCTGGCATGACTTGACACACTTTGATGGCCATGAATTTTAAGTATCTTCCCCACGACCCACCACCCCCGTCAGAGAAAAAAATTCTTTTAATCTCTAGATTATACTTTCTGCTGTTCAAAACTAGTTCTTCTGAAAAATCAAAAGATCCCACTTTATTCCCACAGCACTACCTGTGGCCATGCACAGTGCATTTTGTGTCTGGCACAGATGCAGAAGCGAGCAGTGTGATGTGTGTGAAGTGTGTCAACCCCTCTCAACCTACACCAGCGTCAGCCGTTACCTGTTCATTCTGCCGCATGTTAAGATTTTCTTTTGGTCGCAGAATTTTTTTTTATCACAAATGCAAATGAACTAAAAGAAGCTACACAATTCTTGAGAATTTATTCAACGGTGACATTTAATGGGGAACGCTTCCTTTATAAGAACATAAGAAATAGGAGCAGGATTAGGCCAAACAGCCCTTCGCGACTGCTCTGCCATTCAATAAGATCACGGCTGATTTTAGACCTCATCTCCACTATCCCACCCGATCCCCATATCCCTTGATTCCCCGGGAGTCCCAAAATCTATCTATCTCAGCATCTGAGCATCCATAGCACTTTGGGACAGAAAATTCCAAAGATTCACAACCCTCTGAGTGAACAAAGTTCTCCTCATCTCAGTCCTAAATGGCCAACCCCTTATCCTGAGACTGTGAGTCCTAGTTCTAGATTCGCCAGCCAGAGTCTCTCCTCATAGGACAATCCTCGCATCCGAGGGATCGATCAAGTGAACCTCAAAGGCAAGTATATCCTTCCTTCAGAACAGAGACCAAAACTGTACAGAGTACTCCAGGTGTGGTCTCACCAAAGCTCTGTACAATGACAGCAAGACTTCCTGACTCTTGTACTCTAACCCTCTTGCAATAAAGGCCAATATACCATTTGGCTTCTGAATTTATTACTGTGCATAGAAACATAGAAATTAGGTGCAGGAGCAGGCCATTTGGCCCTTCAAGCCTGCACTGCCATTCAGTAAGATCATGGCTGATCAGTCAAACTCAGTACCCCTTTCCTGCTTTCTCTCCATACCCCTTGATCCCTTTGGCCGTAAGGGCCATATCTAACTCCCTTTTGAATATATCTAACAAACTGGCCTCAACAACTTTCTGCGGTAGAGAATTCCACAGGTAAACCTCTCTCTGAGTGAAAAAGTTTCTCCTCATCTCGGTTCTAAATGGCTTACCCCTTATTCTTAGACTGTGATCCCTGGTTCTGGAACGCCTCAGCAACGAGAACATTTTCCCTGCCTCGAACCTGTCCAAACCTGTCAGAATGTTATATGTTTCCATGAGATCCCCTCTCATTCTTCTAAACTCCAATGGATACAAGCCCAGTTGATCTAGTCTCTCCTTATATGTCAATCCTGCCATCCCAGGAATCAATCTGGTGATCTTTCACTGTACTCCCTCAATAGCAAGAATGTTCTTCCTCAGATTAGGGGATCAAAACTGAACACAATATTCCAGGTGAGGCCTCACCAAGGCTCTGTACAACTGCAGTAAGACCTCCCTGCTCCTATACCCAAATCCTCTAGCTATGAAGGTCATTTGCCTTCTTCACCGCCTGCTGTACCTGCATGCCAAACTTCAATGACTGATGTACCATGACACCCAGGTCTCGTTGCACCTTCCCTTTTCCTAATCTGTCACCATTCAGAAAATATTCTGTCTTCCTGTTTTTGACACCAAAGTGGATAACCTCACATTTATCCACATTATACTGCATCTGACATGCATTTGCCCACTCACCTAACCTGTCCACATCACCCTGCAGTCTCTTAGCATCCTCCTCACAGCTTACACCACCACCCAGCTTAGTGTCATCTGCAAACTTGGAGATATTACATTCAATTCCTTCATCTAAATCATTGATGTATATTGTAAATAGCTGGGGTTCCAGCACTGAACCCTGCAGCACCCCACTGGTCACAGTCTGCCATTCTGAAAAGGACCTATTTATTCCGACTCTCTGCTTCCTGTCTGCCAACCAGTTCTCTATCCACGTCAACATTGCCCCCAATATCGTGCTTTCATTTTGCACACTAATCTCTTGTGTGGGACCTTGTCAAAAGCCTTTTGAAAGTCCAAATACACCACATCCACTGGTTCTCCCTTGTCCCCACTCTACTAGTTACATCCTCAAAACATTCTGGAAGATTTGTCAAGCATGATTTCCCTTTCATAAATCCATGCTGACTTGGACCGATCCTGTAACTGCTTTCCAAATGTGCTGCTATTTCATCTTTAATAATTGATTCCAACATTTTCTCCACCACCGATGTCAGGCTAACCAGTCTATAATTCCCCGTTTTCTCTCTCCCTCCTCTTTTAAAATAGCTACCCTCCAGTCCATAGGAACTGATCCAGAGTCAATAGAATGTTGGAAAATGATCACCAATGCATCCACTATTTCTAGGGCCACTTCCTTAAGTACTCTGGGATGCAGACTATCAGGCCCTGGGGATTTATTGGCCTTCAATCCCATCAATTTCCCTAATACAATTTTCTGACTAATAAGGATTTCCTTCAGTTCCTTCTTTTCGCTAGACCCTCGAACCCCTAGTATTTCCGGAAAGTTATTTGTGGCTTCCTTAGTGAAGACAGATCCAAAGTATTTGTTCAATTGGTCTGCCATTTCTTTGTTCCCCATTATAAATTCACCTGATTCTGTCTGCAAAGGACCTACGTGGTCTTCACTAATCTTTTTCTCTTCACATATCTATAGAAGCTTTTGTAGTCAGTTTTTATGTTCCTGTATATTATCTTTCAGTGTTTCATGTACAAGGACACCCAAATCCCTATGAACACCAACATTTAATAGATTCTCAACATTTAAAAAATATTGTATTTATATTCTTCCTACCAAAGTGAATAACCTCACATTTCCCCACATTGTACTCCATCTGCCACCTTATCGCCCGTTGATTTAACCTGTCTATATCCCTTTGCAGGCTCTTTGTGTCCTCACAGCTTACTTTCCCATCTAGATTTGTATCGTCAGCAAACTTTGATACATTATGTTACGCTCATAATAAAGGCTGAAACTGAGTACTGTAAGTAATGAGTAAGTGTGACCTTGGCTCCTTTAATTAGACTCCAGAGTGCACCGCGTGAGTGGCTTGCTTATATACAGTGCTCCCAAGGGATGCTGGGATCCCTTGGGACTCCAACAAGTAGGCCCTCTGGTGGTGGTGTGATACAGATTGCCAAGGGTTAAATAAATAACATCACTCCCTCGTAAAGTCAATAGTACACTTATTTACAGGGTGAGACGATCTGGGGCTTTTCGCTCCCTTGTCAATCGTCTCGGTACAAATGCAGGTGTGGGTGAGTTGGTTGGTTCTTCGCTGGGCTGCTGGGTAGCCAGCCTTGCCGGGCTGCTGGGGATGGTGAGTTCGGCTTCGTGGTCAACCATGATGTCGGTTGTCACTTGTGTATGTGTTGGAGGGTCAAAGTTGGTGGTGTCCTCTTCGGGTTGCTCGTAGTTGTTAGTGAATCGCAATTTGATTTGGTCCAAATGCTTTCTGCACATTAGTCCATTGGCCAATTTGACCTGAAACACCTTACTCCCTTCTTTGGCTATGACCGTGCCAGCGAGCCATTTGGGACCATGTCCATAATTGAGTACAAACTCTGGATCATTGATCTCAATATCGCGTGACAAATTTGCGCAATCATGGTACATACTTTGTTGTTGCCGCCTGCCCTCGACGTGATCAGGGTGGACAAGAGAGAGCCTTGTTTTGAGTGTCCTTTTCATGAGCAGCTAAGCTGGGGGAATCCCGGTGAGCGAGTGGGGTCTGGTGCGGTAGCTGAGCAGAACTCGGGACATTCAGGTCTGCAGGGAGCCTTCCGACAAACGTTTCAAGCTTTGCTTGATGGTCTAAACTGCCCGTTCAGTCTGGCCGTTGGCTGCGGGCTTGAACGGGGCAGATGTGATGTGCTTGATCCCATTGCGGGTCATGAATTCCTTGAATTAAGCACTGATGAAACACGGCCCATTGTCGCTGACTAGGAAATCAGGCAGGCCATGTGTGGCAAACATGGCTCGTAGGCTTTCAATGGTGACGGTGGACGTGCTTACAGACATTATTACATATTCAATCCATTTTGAATAAGCATCCACGACAACCAAGAACATTTTGCCTAGAAATGGGCCCGCATAGTCAACATGGATCCTAGACCACGGTTTGGAGGGCCACGACCACAAACTTAGCGGTGCCTCTCTGGGTGCATTGCTCAGTTGAGAGCAAGTGTTGCACTGGTGCACGCATGACTCTAAATCTGAGTCGATGCCGGGCCGCCACACATGGGATCTGGCTATGGCTTTCATCATTGCAATGCCTGGGTGGGTGCTGTGTAGGTCACGTATAAACGTTTCTCTGCCTTTCTTGGGCAAGACCACGCGATTACCCCACAAAAGACAGTCCGCCTGCAAGAACATTTCGTCTTTGCGCCTGTGGAATGGCTTCATCTCTTCCTGCATCTCTGCTGGGACACTGGACCAGCTCCCATGGAGGACACAGTTTTTTACCAGGGACAGTAAAGGATCCAGGTCCTGATCTGGAGGGCCGTAACGGGTGACTTTTCATTTTCGAATGCATCCATCACCATGAGCAAGTCTGCAGGCTGTGCCATTTCCACCCTGCTGGTGGGCAATGGTAGCCGACTGAGAGCATCAGTGCAGTTGTCTCTGCCCGGTCTGTGGCGGATTACATAGTTGTATGCCGACAGCGTGAACGGCCATCTTTGAATGCGGGCAGAGGCATTGGTGTTAATCCCTTTGCTCTCTGAGAATAGCGATATGAGCGGCTTATGGTCAGTTTCAAGCTCAAACTTGAGACCAAACAAATACTTTTGCATTTTTCTCACCCCATAAACGCACGCCAGAGCTTCTTTTTCAATTATCCTGTAGGCCCTTTCGGCCTTGGACAGACTCCTGGATGCATAAGCGACCAATTGTAAAATCCCCGACTCGTTAGCCTGTTTTAACACACACCCAAGCCTGTATGACGACGCATCGCAAGCTAGCACTAATCGTTTACATGGGTTATACAGAACAAGCAGTTTGTTTGAACATAACAGATTTCTGGCTTTCTCAAAGGCAGCCTCTTGTGAAATCCCCCATACACAGTCATCTCCATTGTGCAGTAGCACATGTAGGGATTCCAGCAAGGTGCTTAACCTGGGTAGGAAATTACCGAAATAATTGAGGATCCCCAGGAACGACCGCAGCTCCATCACGTTCTGTGGTCTCGGCACATTCTTGATGGTCTCCATCTTGGCGTCAGTGGGTCTGATGCCATCTGCTGCAATTCTTCTTCCCAAGAACTCGACCTCTGGCGCCAGGAAAACACACTTCGAGCATTTCAACCTGAGTCCCATGCGATCTAACCGACTTAGAACCTCTTCCAGATTCTTCAAGTGTTCGATGATGTCCCAACCTGTGACCAGTATGTCGTCCTGTAAAACCATGGTGCGAGGAACTGACTTTAGCAGGCTCTTCACGTTCCATTGGAAAATTGCCGCGGCCGACCGAATCGCGAATGGGCGTCTGTTATAGATGAACAGACCTTTGTGCATGTTGATGCAGGTGAGGCCTTTCGAAGATTCCTCCAGCTCTTGCGTCATATCGTCTGAGGTCAGGTCCAACTTGTTGAACGTCTTTCCTCCAGCCAGGATCACAAATAGATTGTCTGCCTTGGCTAGCGGGTACTGGTCCTGTAGCAAAAAAGGGTTAATCATTACGTTATAGTCCTCATAAATTCTGACCGTGCCGTCACCTTAGAGTACCGGGACAATCGGACTGGCCCACTTGTTGAATTCCACCAGCGCGATGATGCCTTCTCGCTGCAGCCTGTCCAGCTCAATTTCCATTCTCTCTCGCATCATATACGGTACCGCCCGTGCCTTGTGTTGGATGGGTCGTGTACCGGGAACTAAATGGATCTGCACTTTCGCCCCCGAGAAACTTCCAATGCCTTGCTCGAACAACAATGGAAATCTGCTCAGAATCTGGGCACATGAGGCATCATCGACGGACAAAAGCGTTCGGATGTCGTCCCAGTTCCAGCAGATTTTTCCCAGCCAGCTTCTGCCAAACAGTGTGGGGCCATTCCCTGGCACGATCCATAGTGGGAGTTCGTGCACTGCTCCATCATAGGAGTCTCTGACTTCTGCACTGCCAATTACAGGGATCAGTTCTTTGGTGTAAGTTCTTAGCTTGGTGTGAATGGGGTTAAGCTTGGGCCTGTGTGTCTTGTTGCACCACAGCCTGTCAAAGGCCTTTTTGCTCATTATGGATTGACTCGCGCCCGTGTCCAGTTCCATGGATACTGGAATTCCGTTCAGTTCAACTTTTAACATGATCGTTGGATATTTCGTGGTGAAGGTGAGTACCCTGTACACTTCAGCCTCCTCGGTTCAAGTCTCCAGTTCAGCCTGATCCGCCATGCATCGATCTTCCTCTGCAACGTGGTGGTTTGCAGGGTTTGCTGCTCGCCTGCACATTCACTGGAGGTGTCCCATTGTTCTGCAGCCGTTGCATGCATAGTGCTTGAAGCGGCATTGATGGGCCCAAGGATCACCTCCACAACGCCAACAAGGTGTTAACTGCCTCGTATTAATGATTGATGGCGGACTCTGGATCATCTGAGGTCATGCAGCAGCCGGCATGTACGTTCTGCCATGTATATTCCTGCTCGAAACCGACATTACTTTGTGCACAGTACTGGCCGAAACCTCTTTATGCTGCAAAATTTGTTTGGTGTTATCGCTGATGGACATAAATGCCTGGGCTATTGTTATGGTTTTGCTCAGATTCGGTGTTTCAACAGTCAGCAGTTTGCGAAGGATTACCTCATGGCCAATGCCAAGCACAAAAAAGTCTCTCAGCATTTGTTCAAGGAATCCATCGAATTCGTAATGTCCTGCAAGGCGCCTTAGTTCGGCGACGTAGCTCGCCACTTTCTGGCCCTCCGGCCATTGACACGTGTAGAACCGATACCTCGCCATCAAAATGCTTTCCTTAGGATTTAGGTGCTCCCAGACCAGCGTATACAATTCTTCATATGATTTGGTTGTTGGTTTTACCGAAGCTAGAAGATTCTTCACGAGGCTATAGGTTGTTGCCCCACAGACGGTAAGGAGGATCGCCCTTTGTTTGGCAGCGTTCTCGTCTCCTTCCAGCTTGTTGGCCACAAAGTATTGGTCGAGTCACTCCACGAAGGCCTCCAAATCGTCCCCTTCTGAGAACTTCTCCAGGATACCAACTGTTCTTTGCATTTTCACGCAGTTGTTCATTATCTCATCGCCAATTGTTACGCTCATAATAAAGGATGAAACTGAGTTCTGAAAGCAATGACTAAGTGTGACCTTAGCTCCTTTAATTAGACTCCAGAATGCAGGTACCGCGTGGGTGGCCTGCTTATATGCAGTGCTCCCAAGGGATGCTGGTGGACAGGTGTGATACAGGTTGCCAAGGGTTAAATACATAACACATTACACTTAGTCTGTTCATCTAAGTCATTAATATAGATTGTAAATAGCTGAGGCCCAAGCACCGATTGTTGCGGCACCCCACTAGTTACAGCCTGTCAACCTGAAAATGACCCATTTGTTTCTACTCTGTTTTCTGTCTTTTAATCAATCCTCTATCCATGCTAATATATTAGCCCAAACCCATGAGCCCTATCTTGTGTAACAACCTTTTATGTGGCACCTTATCGAATGCCATTTGAAAATCCAAATATACTCCATCCACTGATTCCCCCTTATCTACCCTGGGAGAAATTCGGGAGTGCCTCGGCTGGGGTGCTAACTTTTAAAAGTTGAAAAAATTAGTGGCAGGTGCTAATGTTTCTCAACTTTAAAAAAATGTTGTGTTTGCGCTCCAGGAAGGAAGTGGAGCACTAAATCAAATGCTCCACTTCCTTCCTGGAGTACAACAGGCAGCAGGCGAGGTGGTAGGTGTGCAGCGCTGCACAATGGGCCATGCTTCCCTCCCTTAAAGAGAAGGGTAATCATTGCAAGCTCTGCAAGGGAAAAACTTACCTGGCCCGATGGCAGCCACAATCCGGCCCGAGCAGCCCGATACACTCCAGCAGAGTGCCGGGCTGGTCGATCGCGGGCGAAAAGGATCTAAAAAAATTGGTAGAGAGCATTTCAGAATTATTTTACCTACCTCGGCTACCTTGCCTTTAAGTATTGCCCCCAAAGCAGCCAGCCTCCTGATGGACGCCTCTTGCAGCTGCCTGTATTCTCGCCCAGCGATGCTGCAGAGGGCGAACTAAAGTTCGGGTCGGGGCGCTACCACGGTGATGCGCACAGCGATGACATCATGATCTCCGGGCAAAGGAAATTGGGGCACAACGCCCTACCGCCACTGCAAACACCAGTCAATTGAGTCCAGTTGTGACATTCGTGGAAGGACTGGTAATGTGTAGTGTGATTGTTAAACCTTTCTTAATAAACCAACTTGTTCTTAATAGCAATGTGTTGCTATGAATTCGTAAGCAAAGAACCCATGAAGCAAATACATTACAGAAGAGATTCTAAGATTCCCTTCCATTCATTGGGAATGAGTGGAAAATCTAGAGTATTCAGCAGTAGGTGTTGTTTCAATGATGGAAGGGTAAATGTGGTAGAAATTCCTGAGCAATGACCTGTGTCTAATTGAGTAGAAAGCATGGGCCTTACACTAAACATCAGCAAGACAAAGATCCTCCACCAACCTGTCCCCACCGTACAGCACTGACCCCCAGTCATCAAGATCCACGGCGCGGCCCTGGACAACATAGACGATTTCCCATTCCTTGGGAGCCTCTTATGAACAAGAACAGACATTGACGATGAGATTCAACACCACCTCCAGTGCGCCAGTGCAGCCTTCGGCTGCCTGAGGAAAAGAGTGTTCAAAGACCAGTCCCTCAAATCTGCCACCAAGCTCATGGTCTACAGGGCTGTAGTATTACCTGTCCTCCTGTATGGCTCAGAGACATGGACCATGTACAGTAGACACCTCAAGTCGCTGGAGAAATACCACCAACGATGTCTCTACAAGATCCTGTAAATCCCCTGGGAGGACAGACGCACCAACGTTAAGTGTCCTCAACCAGGCCAACATTCCCAGCATTGAAGCACTGACCACACTCGGCCAGCTCCGCTGGGCAGGCCATATTGTTTGCATGCCTGACACAAGAGTCCAGAAGCAAACGCTCGACTCGGAACTCCTTCACGGCAAACGAGCCAAAGGTGGGCAGAGGAAACGTTTCAAGGACACCCTCAAAGCCTCCCTGAAAAAGTGCAACATCACCATTGACACCTGGGAGCCTCTGGCCAAAGATCGCCCTAAGTGGAGGAAGTGCATCCGGGAGGGCGCTGAGCACCTTGAGTCTCAACGCCGAGAGGATACAGAAATCAAGCGCAGGCAGCGGAAGGAGCGTGCAGCAAACCAGACTACCCCTCCCCCCTTTCCCTCAACAGCTATCTGTCCCAACCGTGACAGAGACTGTAATTCCCGTATTGGACTGCTCAGTCACCTAAGAACTCATTTTTAGAGTGGAAGCAAGTCTTCCTCGATTCCGAGGGACTGCCTATGATGATGATGAATTGAGTAGGCCCAGGGCTTACCTGATATTGAGCCTTGGGCCTCGTTTCAGTTTTTGGCAGTGGCCGCAGTTTGTATGTGGCACTGGGAGGAGTATCTCCACACCTTGCAGGTAAGTATATTTTAACATCTTACCTTTTTGGTAACGTTTGGCAGCAATCTCTTTAAGGACCAGCTATTGAGCTGCTTGTAGACCTGGTTTTATTGGCAACCCAATTTTTCACGAGCCTCTCAAAGAGGCATTTGGCCCCTTATTTGCATATGCATAGGGCCTAATGCTTGTGTCAGGCATGGCCTTCGGGCCTACACTTTTGTCTGATATGGCGGGCACCGCACTTTCAGTTCATAATGAGCATGTCCTTCCTGTACACCATATTGGAGGTGCACATTTAGAGCCTGAAAAGTGGGTGCAGCCCTATCGAATTTCTCAGTCAAGATCTTTCCTTCATGCATTTCAGGTGATGCAGCAGCAACCTTACAACAGGTGATGTTAACCCAACTCACTCAGCAGAAATCTGACAGGTAGGCAGTCAAAATCGCCCTGGCTCTTACCTGTCTGGAAGCCACCATGATGGCAACATCGGCTGTTCTCCTGAGCAGGCAGCGAGGACAGGCGCCCGGAGCCAACAAGGTCCATCTTTACATAGACATGTTGCGGCCGATGACATTGAGATCCGACAATAAATTTAACTCGGGCCTGAGTGGGGAATTCACCTAAGGAGACTGAGGCACATCATTGGGGCAATGACAGAACAGTGAGGTTGGAAGGTGCCATGAAGGAGATACAGCTGCCCTATCAGTGAGAGGCTGTGGGTATAAGATTAACGGCAAAAGTCAAATGATCAAGCCTGCAGGTGGTGAAGGATGGGGACAGGTTTACTTTTACATTAAAACAATTGCAGTTGACAAACAAAAGAGAGGGAAGATGGAGAAACAGTTATAAAGAGAATCCAAGCAAAATGGAGCTAATAATGGAATCATAAAGTAACAAATAATTAGGGCGAAATAAAGAAAAAAAAACAATTCAATGGAGAGAAGCAAATACTGGCGAAACAGAGGAATGTGGGAGTCAGAAAACAAGAGGGAGAAGTGAGGAAGACAAGAAGAAAAGGCAGAGCAACAAATAGTGTTTTCTTGTTTTAACATGGAAAATATTGATTGCAGAGAAAGAGAGTCAGTAAAACACCCGGAGACAGGCCTCATTAAGGACTGACTTAATTTTTAATGGGCAAGGATGGGTATGATTAGGAATAAGAGGCACTGTAGATAGGCTTAAAGGGCAGAATCCTCAAAGACAGTGGCAGTTTCTACGAAGTGCCTCACCTCACCATTGCTATCACCATTACTGAGGTCACAGCCATCTAATCCTCCTCTCTTAATCTCTCCCTCCATATAAACTCCCTTACCCATATTCACGGCCACCCCCTTGACCCTGCCATCTCACGTGATCTCGTCACTCCAATCATGTTAATCACCGATAAACATAGAAACATAGAAACATAGAAAATAGGTGCAGGAGTAGGTCATTCGGCCCTTCGAGCCTGCACCGCCATTCAATGAGTTCATGGCTGAAAATGCAACTTCAGTACCCCATTCCTGCTTTCTCGCCATACCCCTTGATCCCCTAAGTCGTAAGGACAACATCTAACTCCTTTTTGAATATATTTAGTGAATTGGCCTCAACAACTTTCCATGGTAGAGAATTCCACAGGTTCACCACTCTCTGGGTGAAGAAGTTTCTCCTCATCTCAGTCCTAAATGGCTTACCCCTTATCCTTAGACTGTGACCCCTGGTTCTGGACTTCCCCAACATTGGGAACATTCTTCCTGCATCTAACCTGTCTAAACCCGTCAGAATTTTAAACGTTTCTATGAGATCCCCTCTCATTCTTCTGAACTCCAGTAAATACAAGCCCAGTTGATCCAGTCTTTCTTGATATGTCAGTCCCGCCATCCCGGGAATCAGTCTGGTGAACCTTTGCTGCACTCCCTCAATAGCAAGAATGTCCTTCCTCAAGTTAGGAGACCAAAACTGTCCACAATACTCCAGGGGTGGCCTCACCAAGGCCCTGTACAACTGTAGCAACACCTCCCTGCCCCTGTACTCAAATCCCCTCGCTATGAAGGCCAACATGCCATTTGCTTTCTTAACCGCCTGCTGTACCTGCATGCCAACCTTCAATGACTGATGTACCATGACACTCAGGTCTCGTTGCACCTCCCCTTTTCCTAATCTGTCACCATTCAGATAATAGTCTGTCTCTCTGTTTTTACCACCAAAGTGGATAACCTCACATTTATCCACATTATACTTCATCTGCCATGCATTTGCCCACTCACCTAACCTATCCAAGTCACTCTGCAGCCTCATAGCATCCTCCTCGCAGCTCACACTGCCACCCAACTTAGTGTCATCCGCAAATTTGGAGATACTACATTTAATGCCCTCGTCTAAATCATTAATGTACAATGTAAACAGCTGGGGCCCCAGCACAGAACCTTGCGGTACCCCACTAGTCACTGCCTGCCATTCTGAAAAATACCCATTTACTCCTACTCTTTGCTTCCTGTCTGACAACCAGTTCTCAATCCATGTCAGCACACTACCCCCAATCCCATGTGCTTTAACTTTGCACATTAATCTCTTGTGTGGGACCTTGTCAAAAGCCTTCTGAAAGTCCAAATATACCACATCCACTGGTTCTCTCTTGTCCACTCTACTGGAAACATCCTCAAAAAATTCCAGAAGATTTGTCAAGCATGATTTCCCTTTCACAAATCCATGCTGACTTGGACCTATCATGTCACCTCTTTCCAATTGCGCTGCTATGACATCCTTAAAAATTGATTCCATCATTTTACCCACGACTGATGTCAGGCTGACCGGTCTATAATTCCCTGTTTTCTCTCTCCCTCCTTTTTTAAAAAGTGGGGTTACATTGGCTACCCTCCACTCGATAGGAACTGATCCAGAGTCTCTGGAATGTTGGAAAATGACTGTCAAAGCATCCGCTATTTCCAAGGCCACCTCCTTAAGTACTCTGGGATGCAGTCCATCAGGCCCTGGGGATTTATCGGCTTTCAATCCCATCAATTTCCCCAACACAATTTCCCGACTAATAAGGATTTCCCTCAGTTCCTCCTTCTTACTAGACCCTCTGACCCCTTTTATATCCGGAAGGTTGTTTGTGTCCTCCTTAGTGAATACTGAACCAAAGTACTTGTTCAATTGGTCTGCCATTTCTTTGTTCCTCGTTATGACTTCTCCTGATTCTGACTGCAGGGGACCTACATTTGTCTTTACTAATCTTTTTCTCTTTATATATCTGTAGAAACTTTTGCAATCCATCTTAATGTTCCCTGCAAGCTTCCTCTCGTACTTTATTTTCCCTGCCCTAATCAAACCCTTTGTCCTCCTCTGCTGAGTTCTAAATTTCTCCCAGGCCCCAGGTTCACTGCTATTTCTGGCCAATTTGTATGCCACTTCCTTGGCTTTAATACTATCCCTGATTTCCGTGGCTATCAAGGGTTGAGCCACCTTCCCTTTTTTATTTTTACGCCAGACAGGGATGTACAATTGTTGTAGTTCATCCATGCGGTCTCTAAATGTCTGCCATTGCCCATCCACAGTCAACCCCTTAAGTATCATTCGCCAATCTATCCTAGCCAATTCACGCCTCATACCTTCAAAGTTACCCTTCTTTAAGTTCTGGACCAGGGTCTCTGAATTAACTGTTTCTTTCTCCATCCTAATGTAGAATTCCACCATATTATGGTCACTCTTCCCCAAGGGGCCTCGCACAACGAGATTGCTAATTAATCCTCTCTCATTACACAACACCCAGTCTAAGATGGCCTCCCCCCCTAGTTGATTCCTCGACATATTGGTCTCGAAAACCATCCCTTATGCACTCCAGGAAATCCTCCTCCACCGTATTGCTTCCAGTTTGGTTAGCCCAATCTATATGCATATTAAAGTCACCCATGATAACTGCTACACCTTTATTGCATGCACCCCTAATTTCCTGTTTGATACCCTCCCCAACATCACTACTACTGTTTGGAGACCATCTCCTTTTATCCCTCTAAACCCACATCCCCCTCCCCCTCTCAACCATACTCCCTTCTGTCCGCTCCTGGAAAAAAACACAACTGCACTTTCAAAATCCCAACTATCTAGGCATTGGCCCTTCAGTCACCACGACATTTCTGCAACCACTGATCTGCTCAACCGCACCCTCACCTTTATCTTTGATACTCTAGTCCTCATTAAAACCATTACTCTCTCTCACCCTGGCCATTCCTCCTCATCTCCACTGATTAAGTCCAAGGACTGCAGACTTGAATGGATATAGCCATTCACTAGCAGATCTGGCTAGACCACATAAAGCACTATTGGGTCCTGCTCTCGTCTGCCAAAACCCAGGATCATTCTGGAATGAAAAGATAACCCCAGACTTATTTTCCCTACTGCAAATTGCATTCATACAACCCTCTCCTCTGTCTCTTCCACCCTCACCTCCAACAACATGTACAAGGAGCTCATGGAAGGTAAGCTGTGAGGAGAATACAAAGAACCTGCAAAGGGATATTGACAGGTTAAGTGAATGGGTAATAAGGTGGCAGATAGAGGACAATGTAGAGAAATGTGAGGTTATTCACTTTGGTAGGAAGTATAGAAAATAAAATATTTTTAAATAGTGAGAAACTATTAGATGTTGGCATTCAAAGAGATTTACGTGTTCTGGTACAGAAAACAGAGAGCTTGCATGCAGGTACAGCAAGCAATTAGGAAGGCAAATGGCATGTTGGCATTTATTGCAAGGGGATTGCAGTACAAGAGTAAGGAAGTCTTGCTACAATTGTACAGGGCTTTGCTGAGACCACAGCTGGAGTACTGTGCACAGTTTTGGTTTCCTTATCTAAAGAAGGATATACTTGCCTTGGAGGCGGTGTAACAAAAGTTCACTAGATTGTTTCCCTTCTCGTGTTTGATCTAGTATCATAACCTCTACCAATCTTTGGCTCCCTTTCTCGCCCGGCCCCTCCCCTCCCCCCACCCATCTTATGTTTTTTGTTCTCTTTGCCTCCAATGGTCACTGGTCATTATTCCGCCATTCTCATCCTATCTCGACTAACCTTTTTCTAACTTTTGTTATTAACATTTTAATTCGGCCCATCATCCCTTTTGTCTCTCTAATTTCTCCTGCCTTCCACCCTATCACAGAACTTCCCTTATATTCTTTCTTCCCCTCCCCGTTTCAGTGCTTCTTAAGAATCTGTTCTTTTCGAACATTCGTCAATTCTGACGAAGTCATATCGACCCAAAACGATAACTGTGTTTCTCGCTCCACAGATGCTTCCTGACCTGTGAAGATTTCCAGCATTTTCTGCTTTTATTTCGGATTCCAGCATCCACAGTATTGTGCTTTTGTATTACTGGATTGATTCCTGGGATGCGAGGGTTGTCCTTTGTGCAGAGATTGAGTAGATTGGGCATATGAGGAGAGACTGTATCAACTGGGCCTTTATACACTGGAGTTTAGAAGGATGAGAGGGGATCTCATAGAAACATACAAGATTCTGACGGGATGGGACAGGTTAGATGCGGGTAGATTGTTTCCAATGTTGGGGAAGTCCAGAACCAGGGGACACAGTCTTAGGATAAGGGGTAAGCCATTTGGGACTGAGATGAGGAGAAACTTCTTCACTCAGAGAGTTGTTGATGCCAGTTCGTTGGATATATTCAAGAGGGAGTTAGATATGGCCCTTACAGCTAAAGGGATCAAGGGGAATGGAGAGAAAGCAGGAAAGAGGTACTGAGGGAATGATCAGCCATCATCTTATCGAATGGTGGTGCAGGCTCGAAGGGCCGAATGGCCTACTCCTGCACCTATTTTCTATGTTTCTATGTTTATACTGTCTGGAGTTCAGAAGAATGAGAGATGATCTCATTGAAACATATAAGATTCTGAGGGGGATTGACAAGGTAGATGCTGAGAGGTTCTTTCCCCGGGCTGGAGAGTCTAGAACCAGGGGGCGCAGTCACAGGTTAAGGGGTAAGCCATTTAAGACTGAGATGAGGAGGAATTTCTTCACTCAGAGGATGGTGAATCTTTAAAATTCTCTATACAAAAGGGCTGTGGATGCTGAATCATTGAGTATATTCAAGGTTGAGATGGATAGATTTTTGGATTCTAAGGGAAGCAAGGCATATGGGGATCAGGCAGGAAAGTGGAGGTGAAGTCAAAGATCAGCCATGATCTTATTGAATGGTGGAGCAGGCTCGAGGGGTTGTATGGCCTAATGACACTCCTAATTCTTAGGTTTTTATGACTTCTTTGTCACTAAGATTGAGACCATCTGACCAGTTACCTCTACCACTTCCCTCCCTTCCCCTAGCCCAGTGGGCCAAATTTCCTCCAAGGTTTTCCCCATGCCCTAGCCCTGAACTTGACTCTTTCTCCAGTTTCTCTCCAATCTTCACTCACACCCTCTCCAAGCTCATCTTGTCCATGAGACCCACTTCCTGCTTCTATGTCCCTATTCCGACTAAACTGTTAACTATCCAACTTCCCTTCCTGGCTCCCATGTTAGCTGATATTGTTAATGGTTCTCTCGCCTCAGGTACAGTCCACCTCTCTTTCAAATCTGCCGTCATCATACCCTCTCAAAAAATCAACCTTCAATCCCACCGTCCTTGCAAACTGCAGAACCATCTCCAACCTCTCTTTCCTCTCCAAAGTCCTTGAAAGTGTTGTCACCTCCCAAACCCATGTTTATCTTTCCCGGAATCCCTCCAATCAGGTTTCCTCCCCTACCACAGTACCAAAACGGTTCTTATCAAAGTTACAAATTACAGACTATTAACTGTGACCTATGTAAACTATCCTTCCTCATTCTTCTCGAACTGTCTGTAGCGGTACTCAGCTGATTACATTCTTATCCATCTAATCGTATCCTGCGAATCACCTGTAATGGCTTCTCTTCCTGCTCCTGCACCATTTCTCTGGTGGTCCCCAAGGATCTATTCTTGGCCCCCTCCGATTTCTCATCTACATGCTGCCACGCGGGACATCGTACGAAAACACAGCATCAGTTTCCACATGCACGCCGATGACACCCAGCTCTACCTCACCACCATCTCCCTTGACACCTCCACTGTCTCTAAATTTTCAAACTGCTTGTCTGACATCCAGTACTGGATGAGCAGAATTTTCCTCCAACTAAACACAGCGAAGGCTGAAGCCATTGGGCTAGAACCTCCACTTTTGTGTTTATCGCCCACAAATGGGCGTTATTTCCGGCATGGGCGTCAAAAAAAGGTTTTCAGATCGCCTGCTTCTCGCCCATTCTCAAAACACGTGGCTTCCATTTTGAAAATGGGCGTTACCACAAGCGATATCAAATTGGCAGTAGCGTTAAATTTTTTTGACCTTCTGCCGTAAAGTGTGGCCATCCTTAGCAACGGCATGGCAACGCTTGATTCCCACGATTCAGAAGGTCAAGCATCATCATGACATGCACAGAAGAGGAGACAGAGAGAGAGGGAGCTCAGAGGGACTGAAAGCATGCGTAGCTGTGGTGTATGCTTGTCTGGCTGTTGCGGGAGGAACGATGGAGATTCACCAGTAATAAAAAGCCTACTAAGCACCAAGAACATAGTTGGCACCGAGTTTTGTCCAACAAATGAGATATAACATGGAAGAGATGGAGGAGACCCTGGAGCTGGTAGCCAGGAACACTGGTGGCAGAGGGCTCCCAGTGGTCCTGGAGCGCTGCACTGCACCTCAAGGTGCTGCACCCGCATTGCCAACCACATATGAGAGCGAGCAACAACATCTTGCTTCTGGGTCAGAGCACGTTCCCACCTTGGGACCGTCCTCTCCCGTATCCATCTAATCAGCGGTTCGGCCGTCACCACTCCCCGCCCCCCCCCCCGCCCCAATGAAGCATCGCCTGAAGACCTCCTCGGCCAGGCAGCTTGGAGTCAGGAGGGGAAGGGGTAAAGGTGGGGAGGAGAAGCGATGGATGGGGGGGGCAAAGGAGGGTTGGTTTGTACAGAAGTACTTATGATTTCAGGCTAATGTTCAGTTTAAATGCTTTTTATTTAACAAAACCTTGTAGCACGTTGGCTCAGATAGCTGCACCATTACATGTTGGTGATTCCTTTAGATCAAAAGGTATAATTACCCTTAACTTCAATTAACTTAAACTTTAACTGTCACCCAAGGTGATGCCCAACATTGATGTATGAACTGCATACCCAGCAGTGTGACAGCCTTGTAAATTTCAGGCAAAGCGATCATTGATGAGCTTCTGACGTAAGGCTGTTGCAGCTATCATGCCACCATGGGCCCTTTCATGTGGTCTACAGGGGGACGGGGGCATGGCGTCAGCGTCAGCCTGATTTTCTGGGCCGATGTCAGCATCCGTCTCCTCGTCCTCCTCTTCCTCTCTCTGGTGAGGTGGACTGTCAGACTCATCAGAGAGAGGAAAAGGAGGTGGGGTAGCGTTGCTGGTTAAAAAGGAGATTAACGCAATAGTAAGGAAGGACATTAGCTTGGAATCTGTATGGGTAGAGCTGCGGAATGCCAAAGGGCAGAAAATGGTAGTGGGAGTTGTGTAATAGACCACCAAACAGTAGTAGTGAGGTTGGGGACAGCATCAAACAACAAATTAGGGATGCGTGCAATAAAGGTACAGCAGTTATCATGGGCGACTTTAATCTACATATAGATTGGGTAGCAATACGGTGGAGGAGGATTTCCTGGAGTGTATTAGGAATGGTTTTCGAGACCAATATGTCGA
This sequence comes from Pristiophorus japonicus, assembly GCF_044704955.1. Taxonomy (NCBI): domain Eukaryota; kingdom Metazoa; phylum Chordata; class Chondrichthyes; family Pristiophoridae; genus Pristiophorus; species Pristiophorus japonicus. Next base: position 52,656,442 of record NC_091990.1, read on the forward strand.
GGAACCAACTAGAGGGCTGGCCATCCTAGACTGGGTAATGTGTAATGAGAAAGGACTAATTAGCAATCTTGTTGTGCGAGGCCCCTTGGGGATGAGTGGCCATAATATGGTAGAATTCTTTATTAAGATGGAGAGTGACACAGTTAATTCAGAGACTAGGGTCCTGAACTTAAGGAAAGGTAACTTCCATGGTATGAGACGTGAATTGGCTATAATAGATTGGCGAATGATGCTTAAAGGGTTAACGGTGGATAGGCAATGGCAAACATTTAAAGATCACATGGATGAACTTCAACAATTATACATCCCTGTCTGGAGTAAAAATAAAATGGGGAAGGTGGCTGAACCATGGCTAACAAGGGAAATTAAGGATAGTGTTAAATCCAAGGAAGAGGCATATAAATTGGTCAGAAAAAACAGCAAACCTGAGGACTGGGAGAAATTTAGAATTCAGCAGAGGAGGACAAAAGGTTTAATTAGGAGGGGGAAAATAGAGTATGAGAGTAAGCTTGCCGGGAACATAAAAACTGACTGCAAAAGCTTCTATAGATATGTGAAGAGAAAAAAATTAGTGAAGACTGCCTTGGAGTCAGAATCAGGTGAATTTATAATGGGGAACAAAGAAATGGCAGACCAATTGAACAAATACTTTGGTTCTGTCTTCACTAAGGAAGACATAAATAATCTTCCGGAAATACTAGGGGACCGACAGTCTCGTGAGAAGGAGGAACTGAAGGAAATCCTTATTAGTCAGGAAATTGTGTTCGGGAAATTGATGGGATTGAAGGCCGATAAATCCCCAAGGCTGATAGCCTGCATCCCAAAGTACTTAAGGAAGTGGCCCTAGAAATAGTGGATGCATTGGTGGCCATTTTCCAACATTCTATAGACTCTGGATCAGTTCCGATGGATTGGAGGGTAGCTAATGTATCACCACTTTTTAAAAAAGGAGGGAGAGAGAAAACAGGGAATTATAGACCGGTTAGCCTGACATCAGCAGTGGGGAAAATGTTGGAATCAATTATTAAAGATTTAATAGCAGCGCATTTGGAAAGCAGTGACAGGATTGGTCTAAGTCAGCATGGATTTATGAAAGGGAAATCATGTTTGACAAATCTTACAGAATTCTTTGAGGAAGTAACTAGTAGAGTGGACAAGGGAGAACCAGTGGATGTGGTGTATTTCAACTTTCAAAAAGCTTTTGACAAGGTCCCACACAAGAGATTGGTGTGAAAAATTAAAGCACATGATATTGGGGGTAATGTATTGACATGGATAGAGAACTAGTTGGCAGACAGGAAGCAAAGAGCAAGACTAAATAGGTCCTTTTTAGAATAGCAGGCAGTGACAAGTGGGTACCGCAAGGTTCAGTGCTGGAACTCCAGCTATTTACAATATACATCAATGATTTAGTCAAAGGAATTGAATGCAATATCTCCAAGTTTGCAGATGACACTAAGCTGGAAGGCAGTGTGAGCTGTGAGGAGGATGCTAAGAGGCTGCAGGGTGACTTGGACAGGTTAGGTGAGTGGGCAAATGCATGGCAGATGCAGTATAATGTAGATAAATGTGAGTATATTCACTTTGGTGGCAAAAACAGAAAGGCAGAATATTATCTGAATGGTGACTGATTAGGAAAAGGGGAGGTGCAATGAGACCTGGGTGTCATGGTACATCAGTCATTGAAAGTTGGCATGCAGGTGAAGCAGGCAGTGAAAAAGGCAAATGGCATGTTGGCCTTCATAGTGAGAGGATTTGAGTATAGGATCAGGAAGGTCTTACTGCAGTTATACAGGACCTTGGTGAGGCCACACCTTGAATATTGTGTGCAGTTTTGGTCTCCTAATCTGAGAAAGGACATTCTTGCTATTGAGGGACTGCAGCGAAGGTTCACCAGACTAATTCCCGGGATAGCAGTACTGACATACAAAGAAAGATTGGATCGACTAGGCTTACATTCACTGGTATTTAGAAGAATGAGAGGAGATCTCATAGAAACATATACAATTCTGATGAGATTGGACAGTTAGATGCAGGAAGAATGTTCCCGATGTTGGGGATGTCAAGAACCAGGGGTCACAGTCTTAGGATAAAGGGTAAGCCATTTAGGACCGAGATGAGGAGAAACTTCTTCACTCAGAGAATTATGAACCTGTGGAATTCTTTACCACAGAAAGTTGTTGAAGCCAATTCGTTAGATATATTCAAAAGGGAGTTAGATGTGGCCCTTATGGTTAAAGGGATCAAAGGGTATGGAGAGAAAGCAGGAATGGGGTACTGAAGTTGCCTGATCAGCCATGATCTTATTGAATGCTGGTGCAGGCTCGAAGGGCTGAATGGCCTACTCCTGCACCTATTTTCTATGCTTCTATGTTTCTGTGTTTCATCAGGGAATTCTTGTCCCCTCCTGATAGCCAAGTTGTGCAGCATGGAGCATACCACCATGAATTTAGTTACCTGCTCAGGGTGGTATTGGAGCTCACCTCCTGAGTGGTCCAGGCATCTAAAGCGCTGCTTCAGCACTCCAATGGTTATCTCCATGATATTGCGAGTTGCTCTGTGGCTCTGGTTGTATCGCCTCTCAGCTTCGGTATGGGTGTCACGCAGTGGGGTCATCAGCCAGGCGAGGCCGTATCCTTTGTCATCAAACATTGACCTTGTGGCTCTTTGTTAAACAAGTCAGATGCAGTGCTCTCATGCAGGATGTGAGCATCATGGATGCTGCCCGGAAATTTAGCATTCACTGCCAGTATAATTTGCTGGTGGTCGACAACCAGTTGGACATTAAGGAGTGGAATCCTTTGCGGTTCCTGAAAACCTCAGCATCCTGAAAAGGTGTCCGCATCGCGATGTGCGTACAGTCTATTGCTCCCTGCACCTTGGGGAAGTTTGCAATCTGGAGAATCCGAGAGCCCTCTCACTCAAGTCCCTCCTGCGTGCGAACAGGGCTTCAGTGACCTGTCTAATGCAATGATGTGTGGCATGCTGAGAAAGTCCGCAAATGTCTCCGGCTGTGGCCTGACAAGTACCCGAGGCATAGAACGACAGTGCTGCGGTGACTTTGACCTCCACGGACAGTGCAGTACTGATGGCGCTGGCAGGCTGCAGATCTGCCCTCATCAGCTGGCATACCTCAGTGATAACCTCTTTGTGGAAGCGCAGTCTTCGAAGGCAGGTGGTGTCGGGCAAATCGAGGTAAGAATGCTTCTCCTTGTACTTGCGGGGGGTGTAACGTTTGGTCCTCCTCATCTGTCGGTCACATCTTACATTGGGCACATACTGCAGTGGAGCGTTCCTTCAGCGATGTCGAGTCTGCTGCATGTAATTGGTCATCAAGAGAGGGTGAGAAAGGACAGACCCAATTGCAGTAGCTCTGTGTTTTCCACCGATTGGTCACATAGAAACATGGAAACATAGAAAATAGTGCAGGAGTCGGCCATTCGGCCCTTCGAGCCTGCAACACCATTCAATAAGATCATGGCTGATCATTCCCTCAGTACCTCTTTCCTGCTTTCTCTCCATACCCCTTAATCCCTTTAGCCATAAGGGCCATATCTACCTCCCTCCTGAATATATCTAACAAACTGGCATCAACAATTCTCTGCTGTAGAGAATTCCACAGGTTCACAACTCTCTGAGTGAAGAAGTTTCTCCTCATCTCAGTCCTAAATGGCTTACCCCTTATCCTTAGACTGTGACCCCTGGTTCTGGACTTCCCCAACATCGGGAACATTCTTCCTGCATCTAACCTGTCCCATCCCGTCAGGATTTTATATGTTTCTTTGAGATTCCCTCTCATTCTTCTAAACTCCAGTGATACAGGCCCAGTCGATCCAGTCTCTCCGCATATGTCAGTCCTGCCATCCCGGGAATCAGTCTGGTGAATCTTCGCTGCACTCCCTCAATAGCAAGAATGTCCTTCCTCAGATTAGGAGACCAAAACTGCACACAATACTCCAGGTGTGGCCTCACCAAGGCCCTGTACAACTGCAGTAAGACTTCCCTGCTCCTGTACTCAAATCTCCTAGCTATGAAGGCCAACATGCCATTTTCCTTCTTCACCACCTGCTGTACCTGCATGCCACCTTTCAATGACTGATGTACCATGACACCCAGGTCTCGTTGCACCTCCCCTTTTCCTAATCTGCCGCCATTCAGATAATATTCTGCCTTTGTGTTTTTGTCCCCAGAGTGGATAACCTCACATTTATCCACATTATACTGCATCTGCCATGCATTTGCCCACTCACCTAACCTGTCCAAGTCACCCTGCAGCCTCTTAGCATCTTCCTCACAGCTCACACCGCCACCCAGCTTAGTGTCATCTGCAAACTTGGAGATATTACACTCAATTCCTTCATCTAAATCATTGATATATATTGAAAATAGCTGGGGTCTGCGGCACCCCACTAGTCACTGCCTGCCATTCTGAAAAGGACGAGTTTATCCCGACTCTCTGCTTCCTGTCTGCCAACCAGTTCTCTATCCACGTCAATACATTATCCCCAATACCATGTGCTTTAATTTTGCACAACAATCTTTTGTATGGGACCTTGTCAAAAGCTTTTTGAAAGTCCAAATACACCACATCCACTGATTCTCCGTTGTCCACTCTACTAGTTACATCCTCAAAAAATTCTAGAAGATTTGTCAAGCATGATTTCCCTTTCATAAATCCATGCTTATTTGGACCGATCCTGTCACTGCTTTCCAAATGCGCTGCTATTTCATCTTTAATAATTGATTCCAACATTTTTCCCACTACTGATGTCAGGCTAACCAGTCTATAATTCCCCATTTTCTCTCTCCCTTCTTTTTTAAAAAGTGGTGTTACATTAGCTACCCTCCAGTCCATAGGAACTGACCCAGAGTCAATAGACTGTTGGAAAATGATCACCAATGCATCCACTATTTCTAGGGCCACTTCTCTGGGATGCAGGATTTATGAAAGGGAAATCATGCTTGACAAATTTATCACAAACAAGGAATGCCCCGACGAAGACACCTCTTCAATTCCAATCGGTCACAGTATGGTCAAGATGCTTGTAAAGATGTTCACATCAATTCCAACGACTTGCATAGTACATCCAAACTCCGCCGAGGTTGAAGCCTTTTAAAGGACGTGACATGTGATCTATAACATGGCGTCCATAACGCTGTGTTTCGTTCCGGTTAGTTCCACTTTTTATGCCCGTTTTTTTGGGCGAGCGATATTGTGGCCGATATGTGTGCAAGGTGATGAAATTGACGCAGGGCAATCTCCATGGCCGCTAGTTTCGGTAAATATGCTCTTTATGACAAAAAACATTGGGCGGGCGTTAATATTGAATCTTGGCGTTAAATCCGTGCGGAAAATAACTCCGCCGATATTATGGCCGTTGAATTCGCCCATTCTGCTGATTCCACCCAAAAAAAGTGGACGGGCGGGTAATATTTTTTCTTGGTGTTAAGCACATGGTGAAAGTAACACTCGGTGATAAGTTTCCGAAAAATGCGCACCAGTTTCCATTTTGTGCCCAAATGGGCAATATATGGGTGTTATATGTCATTTCAGTGGTAAAATGGGCATTAACTGGGCATTAAGCATGCAAAATAAGTGGAGGTTCTAGCCCATTGTCTTCAGTACCCACCACAAACTCGGTTCTCTAGTCATCGACTCCATCCCTCTCCCTCGCAACTGTTTGAGGCTAAGCTAAACTGTTCAAAACCTTGGTGTCATATTTGACCACAAAATGTGCTTCCATATCATGTCTGTGCCATCACTAAGACTGTCTATTTCTACTTCAGAAACATCTCTAGACTCCACTCCTGCCTCTGCTCATCTGTTGTTGAAACCCTCATCCATGACTTTGTTACCTCTAGACATGACTATTCCAATGCATTCCCTGCTGGCCTCCCGGGTTCTACCTTTCCTAAACATGAGGTCAACTAAAACGCTGCTGTTCGTGTCCTAACTCGCACCAAGTCCCATTCACCCATCACCCCATGTGATTGCCAGCCTACATTGGCTCCCGGTTAAGCAACACCTCACTTTTAAAATTAATATCCTTGTTTTCAAATTGCTCCATGGACTTACCCCATCCTATTTATGTAATCTCCTCCAGCCCCACAACCCTCCGAGATAGCTGCGCTCCTCTAATTCTGGCCTCTTGTGCATCCCCGAATGTAATCACTCCACCACTGATGGCTGTGTCTTCAGCTCCCAAAATCCTAAGCTCTGGAACTCCCTGCCTAAACCTCTCCGCCTCTCTACCTCTCTTTCCTCATTCAAGACGCTCCATAAAACCTATCTCTTTGACCAAGCTTTTGGTCATCTGCCTTATTATCTCCTTATGTGGCTCAGTGTCAAATTTTGTTTTATGATATTCCTGTGAAGCGTCTTGGGAAATTGTACTACATTATAGGTGCTATATAAATACAAGTTGTTGTTGTTGGTAGAGAGAGAGATGAAGACGCAGTGTTCAATGTCATATCATTATCATCCATTTAGACTGCAAAATAGTTGCATTAATTGTGTTACAGTGACACTGATATTCTGCAATTTATTTTCTGTTTGAACAGTGAACCATTAACTTGAATGCTTTACCACAGTTGTTTCAGTTTGGGTCCCAGTAATACATTAGTCATTGTTATGAGAGCTATTCAATTGATACATTGTTATCGCTGTCATTTATTGAATTCAATATAAATGCACACAATTTTATTGCAGTTTTTAAAGAAAGAACGATTTGCGCCTTTCATGACCACCAGTGCTAACCCAAAAGTGCTTTACAGCCAATGAAGTACTTTTTTGAAGTGTAATCACTGTTGTAATGTAGGTAATGCGGCACCTAATTTTCACACAGCAAGGTCCCACAACAGCAATGTGAGAATAACCAGATAATCTGTTTTGGTGATTGTTATGTCTGTAAAGTACTTATGAATGACTCCATGAGGCAATGTGTTGTACTCAAACTAGTGACTTTGGTCCTTTACTCATAACTCCAGAGTGAGGCAGCTGCATGGTGGCTCCCCTTTTATACAGCCTCTGCCACCAGGGCAGGAAACCCCAGTCTCCACAAGTTGCACCATTTAGTGGTACCAGCATGTATATACACAGTGTAAACCTTTTCATAGTACATCAGGTAAACAAGTCTCCATCTTATGCAACTATACAGTGACTACACAGGCAGTATATCTATCGTCTGCATCTATAACATCACTGTCCCCCAAGTACTTTGTGTCAATTACCTTTGCACCAAGTGCTCTGGCTTCGCTCGCCCCAGACTTAAGTGCCAATAGCCCTTGCACCTTGGCTGTGCTTTGGCTTAGCTCTCTCCCTGTCAACCCCCAAGTCCTTTTGCCACAACGTTGGGAAGTGGTTACCAGTTTGGATGGTTCGATGATGCAGTAGAGGTTCCAGTGTGTTTTGGACGTGATCCAGGTGCGTGTCTATGGCCTATGGCTACATCCATTCATTACCCCTCTCTTCCCCCGCCCGCCCCCCCGCGCCCCCACCCCCCCCCCCCCGCCGCCCCACTGCGAGATCATGCAGCTGGCCCGTCACATTAACATACCGGCTCAGACACAGTGCAAGCAGCAAAACTGAGGACTAGGAGAAATTTAGAATTCAGCAGAGGAGGACAAAGGGTTTAATTAGGAGGGGGAAAATAGAATATGAGAGTAAGCTTGCAGGGAATATAAAAACTGACTGCAAAAGCTTCTACAGATACGTGAAGAGAAAAAGATTAGTGAAGACAAATCAGGTCAGAATCAGGTGAATTTATAATGGGGAACAAAGAAATGGCAGACCAACTGAACAAATACTTTGGTTCTGTCTTCACTAAGGTTAAATAACCTTCCGGAAATACTAGGGGACCGAGGGTCTAGCGAGAAGGAGGAACTAAAGGAACTCTTTTTAGTCAGCAAATTGTGTTCGGGAAATTGATGGGACTGAAGGCCGATAAATCCCCAGGGCCTGATAGTCTGCATCCCAGAGTACTTAAGGAAGTAGCCCTAGAAATAGTGGATGCATTGGTGGTCATTTTCCAACATTCTATAGACTCTGGATCAGTTCCTATGGACTGGAGGGTAGCTAATGTAACCCCACTTTTTAAAAAAGGAGGGAGAGAAAACAGGGAATTATAGACCGGTCAGCCTGACATCGGTGGTGGGAAAAATGTTGGAATCAATTATTAAATATGTAATAGCAGCGCATTTGGAAAGCAGTGACAGGATCGATTTAAATCAGCATGCTTGACAAATCTTCTAGAATTTTTTGAGGATGTAGCTAGTAGAGTGGACAAGGGGGAGCCAGTGGATATGGTGTATTTAGACCTTCGAGAGGGTTTTGACAAGGTCCCACACAAGAGATTAGTGTGCAAAATTAAAGCACATGTTATCGGGGGTACTGTACTGACATGAATAGAGAACTGGTTGGCAGATCGGAAGCAAAGAGTAGGAATAAACGGGTCCTTTTCAGAATGGCAGGCAGTGACTAGTGGGGTACCGCAAGTTCAGTGTTGGGACCCCAGCTATTTACAATATACATTAATGATTTAGACGAAGGAATTGAATGTAATATCTCCAAGTTTACAGATGACACTAAGCTGGGTGGCAGTGTAAGCTGTGAGGAAGATGCTAAGAGGCTGCAGGGTGACTTGGGCAGGTTAGGTGAGTGGGCAATATATGGCAGATGCAGTATAATGTGGATAAATGTGAGGTTATCCACTTTGGTGGTAAAAACAGGAAGGCAGATTATTATCTGAATGGTGACAGATTAGGAAAAGGGGAGGTACAAGACCTGGGTATCATGGTACATCAGTCATTGAAAGTTGGCATAAAGGTACAGCAGGCAGTGAAGAAGGCAAATGGCATTTTGGCTTTTATAGTGAGAGGATTTGTGTATAGGAGCAGGGAGGTCTTACTACAGTTGTACAGGGCCTTGGTGAGGCCACACTTTGAATATTGTGTACAGTTTTGGTCTCCTAATCTGAGGAAGGATATTCTTGCTATTGAGGGAGTGCAGTGAAGGTTCACCAGACTGATTCCCGGGATGACAGGACTGACATATGAAGAAAGACTGAATCGACTAGGCTTATATTCAGTGGAATTTAGAAGAATGAGAGGGGATCTCACAGAAACATCTCAAATTCTGACGGGATTGGACAGGTTAGATACAGGAAGAATGTTCCCGATGTTGGGAAAGTCCAGAACCAGGGATCACAGTCTAAGGATAAGGGGTAAGCCATATAGGACTGAGTTGAGGAGAAACTTCTTCACTCAGAGAATTGTAAGCATGTGGAATTCTCTACAGCAGAAAGTTGTTGAGGCCAGTTTGTTCGATATATTCAAAAAGGAGTTAGATGTGGCCCTTACTGCTAAAGAGATCAAGGGGTATGGAAAGAAAGCAGGAGTGGGGTACTGAAGTGCATAATCCACCTTGATCATATTGATTGGTAGTGCAGACTTGAAGGGCCGAATGGCCTATTCCTGCACCTAATTTTTATGTTTCTATGTAAGTAGAAAGAAAGGAAGAAAAAATGTTTTTTTACAGTTTGTATTGTGACATCTTGGTTCAGTGACTTACATTCGTTACGTTTTACTGTCGTGCGCCAGGATTGGGTAGATTGCATTCATGGTTCAGTCATGGTCAGTACTGAGGTAGCAGTACAGATATGCGAGGACACAAGTTCCAGAGCAAGCGGACGGGGTCCTAGTCATCTGATGGCGGCGCTGCACCTCCTGTTAGCGGGTTGGGCTTGGTTCGCTCACCTAGCCAGGACTCAGGGCCTTTGCTGTTGCCTAGTGGTAGGCAGAGCCACAGATGTTTGTAGCCTCCCTGTCTTCATTTGAGGTCTGCAAAATCTTCTGCCTGCTCTCTAACAGTATTGGAAACCTGGCTGTTCCAGATCCTGTTTGGGAACTCATTGATTCTGACCTTTCACTCCCAGACATGGCTGAGGTAGCGACTGGGTCTGGGGGCTGCGCCGTCTCCACCCGGGTGGTGAGCAACGGCGGCCGACTGCGCGTATTGGCGCCGTTTTTGTTTCCAGGCGAATAGTGCCATCTGGTGCCTGCAGCATGGGATAGACCTGGGGCAGGGTATCAGGATCAGTGCCTTCACCCTCCTGAGGTCACTGGTCTATAACTTGAGGGGACATCTGGGACAGGGCATCAGGATCAGCGCCTTTACCCTCCCAAATTCGCTCGCTTGCTACTTTTGGGGATACTCTATTCCCGACATCTCGCAACAACATTTTGTTCATTACATTCTTAATCAGTTCATTACATTGATTGCCATGCATACAATGTCTCTTTAAGTTCAATTGGTTGCAGGTCTCCTTCAAGAGAAGCCTGCTGGCTTTACCCCAATCAAATCCTTTGTTCGACACCACGTGTTGGTCCCTCAGCGTTGCACCTCATGGTCTGGCCGCAGTCATCATTTTTTTCCACTACGCTGCACCTCACTGCAACAGGGACGCCATCTTGCCTCTGTCCTCGAGGCTGACTGCCTTGATCCTTCTCTCCTGCGATTCTGCCACAAAAGCTGGAAGATTGCCTGGGAATTCGATCTTCCTCCCCAGGAGTCCTGCCACTGGAGCCGGGAAGGTACTTTTAGGTCATTCTGGTCGGATCATTGCCACGCAGTCGTGATGGATGGTCTGTGCCTCAGGTGCTGCGCTAGTCTGGTCTCTGGTGCCTGGTCCAAGCGAAGGTGAGGTTTTGCTCTGCCTCTGAGCATGGGGGACGAGGTCTTCCCATTTCCACTGGATCTTCCCCATCCACCTTCTTCCGAGTAACGTTGGGCCATCACCTGCAACAATCCACAGAGGTAACTTGTGCACCATGCCATTATGGATTACACTTACATCCGCACTACCAAGGACTAGGATCAGCTCCTTGGTGTAGGTGCGCAACTTTTCCTGTACTGGAACCAGCTCGGGTCGTTTTTCGTTCCATAGCCTCTCAAAGGCATGCTGGCTCATCACTGACTGGCTCGCTCCCGTATCCACTTCCATGCGGACTCGAACGCCGTTTATCTCGACTTTCATCTTCACTGGAGGACAATCGGTGGTGCAGGTATACACTCCATACACTTCTTCTTGGGGCTGAGCTGTCTCTCTGGCCAAATCATCATTCTCCGCTGGATTCAAAGTCATCTACTGACTCCTCTGCTAGATGGTGAGTCGTATTTCTTTTACACATACACTGGAGGTGGCCCTTTGTGTTATAGGCTTTGAATATGTACTCAGCAAACCGACACTTGTGAGCCCTATGGTTTCCTCCGCAACACCAGCATGGTGCTACTCGATTAGCACCCCTCGGCGGACTCTGCGTTCTGGAACCCCGAGGTCTGTGCTCTCTGCCCTGGGCAGAGACACTTTCTAAAGTCTTGCCAGTGAAAGGCGCTATTCTGTGTAGAGTACTTGCCGCGTTTGAGTCCACAGGATGAATAATTTGCTTGGTACTGCAGGTCGAGGTCATGAACGCCTGACTGATGCTGATGGCCTTCTGCAGGTTGACTGTGGTGTCGGCAGATAACAGCTTGCAAAGGAGGCCCTCGTGGCCAATTCCTATAACGAAGATGTCTCGCAATGCTTCATTGAGGTGCGTGCCAAAATCACACGGTGCCGCAAGTCCTGAGGCCGGCAGCATATTTTGCAATCTCCTGGCCCTCAGGTCTGCGGTGAGTGTAGAATCTGTGCCTGGCCGTGAGGATGCTGTCTTTTGGTTTTAGTTAGTCATGAATTAGTTCAGTCAGCTCACCGTATATCTTATCCTTGGCCTTCATGGGTGCCAGCAAATCCCTGATGAGGCGGTAGACCTTGGGTCCACAACTGGTCAGCAGTATAGCCTTGCGCTTCTCCGCCGATGTCTCTGTCTCCCCTGCCAGGTTATTTGCCACAAAATATAGCTCCAGCCTTTCCATGAAGGCATCCCAATCATCACCCTCTGTGAAGTCTTTTAGTGTGTCAAAGGTAGCCATAATCACGTGAAAGTCCATATTCTCGTCGCCAGTTGTTATGTCTGTGCTGTACTTATGAATGACTCCTCGAGGCAATGTGTTGTACTCAAACTATAGTGACCTTGGTCCTTTACTCGTAATTTCAGAGTGAGACAGCCGCATGGTGGCTCCCCTTTTATACAGCCCCTGTCACCAGGGCAGGAAACTGTCTCCACCAGTTGCACCCTCTAGTGGTGCCAGCATGTATATACACAGTGTAACCCTTATTGATAGTCAATCAGGTGAACAAGTTTCCATCTGATTGCAACTATACAGTGACTACACCGAGAGTATATCTGTAGTCTGCATATATAACAGTGATGTTGTTAAATATTGTCACCGGGGTAACTCTGCTGCTCTTCTTTGAAATAATGTCATAGGATCTTTTTCATCCACCTGAGAGAGCAGACAGAGCCTTGGTTTAGCATCTCATCATTGGTGGTATTTCTCCAGCGACTTGAGGTGTCTACTGTACATGGTCCATGTCTCTGAGCCTGTTGCCTCAGCCATGAAATACCACCAACGAGGCCTCCGCAAGATCCTACAAATCCCCTGTCCTCGTCCAGGCCAACACTCCCAGCATTGAAGCACTGACCACACTTGATCAACTCTGCTGGGCAGGCCACATTGTCTGCATGCCAGACATGATACTCCCAAAGCAAGCGCTCTACTCAGACCTCCTTCATGGCAAACAAGCCAAAGATGGACAGAGGAAACCTTACAAGGACATCTTCAAAGCTTCCCTGATAAAGTGCAACATCCCCACCAACACCTAGGAGTCCCTGGCCAAAGACAGCCCTAAATGGAGGAAGTGCATCCGGGAGGGCGCTGAGCACCTCGAGTCTCATCGCCGACTGCATGCAGAAGACAAGCGCAGGCAGCGGAAAGAATGTGCTACCCACTGAGCCTTGGCTGACATATTTTCTTTGCGTATGTTTGTTATTGATTTATTTGAGCTACTTTAGTAGAAGATATAGAAGTTTAGGTCTTGCATACAAGACCAGTGCATATATTTATGATGATTATAGAATATTGACCGAGGGATAAGGTGCATCACAGAGATAAGGACCCAAAACAACAAAGTAATTTCAGTAATCCTCTCAATCTTCCACTTTAGCAATGTTGGTTGAGAGATAAATTTTGGCCAGGACATCTGGAGAACTTCCCTACTCTTTGGGTAAACATTCGAGCTAGCCTAGGACTTTTGTTCTCTCTTGGGATAGAAGGCAGGCATGGTGGCAGGAAAGGCTCTGGAAGTTGGGACGGAACCCATCTCCACTCGGAAACAGTTTTAAAGCATGAGTGGATGTTTCACCCCTCACTCCCCTCCCTGTCATGACATCAGTTTGGATATATATCTTGTCGGCGGGGGGTGGGGGGGGGGGGGGTAAATTTATCATGCCAGATAATCCCTATGAAGCCCTATTAAGAAGAAATCAAATAGCAAGCAATCTCAAAGAGATAACTTAGCGTTTGATTTCAGGACCACCAAGAGGGACCAACTAAGAACATATTCAAAGGGCATGTATTATACAGTTCAGCCAGCCTATCACTGCTTCCCATGAAGGAGCCATTCTGAGATGCTAGCATGTCGACTGGGTGGGCCCCCCTGTAGTGCTGCTCCTGGCACAGATACCCATCCTAATATGCTAATGATTCAGTCCGCGGCCTTTGGTTCGGGGTCGTGGCAGGGGCAAAGCGGCAGGTGGAAGATCCCCCCCCCCCCACCCCCACCTCACTTCTGGCAATGGCAGCCCCAGAATTTCCCAAATCCCGCCAAACAATCGTCGTCGTCACCCCCCACCCCACCTCCGCCACCCCACCAACCACCCCCTCCCCCAAACGCCCCCCCCCCCCCGCCCCAACTTAAACTTACATTTTTTTGGCACGGCAGAGCGGGTTAAAAGGTAAAGGAAAGTACTTGCATTTTTATAGCACCTTTCACAACCCGAGGGTGGCCAAAGTAATTTACAGCCAAAGAATTACTTTTAATGTGCAGTTGCTGCTGTAATGTAGGAAATGGGACCATCAATTTGCCCACAGCTTGGTCCCACAAGCAGCAATGTGACAATGATCAGATCGTTAGTGTTTTTTTAGTGATGTTGCTTGAGGGCTAAAAGTTGGCCAGGACATTAGGAGAACACTGTTCTTCAAATAGTGGCCATGGGCTCTTTTACATCCAGCTGAACAGGCAAATGGGCCTCAATCATTCTCATGGAAAGGATCTATCCAATGTTTTGTCCTTGCACTTGTATTTCCTCAGCTTGGGATTGGCTCCAAAGTTTAGATGTTCTTGCCATAGTCACACCATACTTGGTACAAGGATAGTTTAGTGTTGATGCTTCTAGCAAAATCATTCTCAGAAGCTAGGCTTCTTGCTTTCAGAGCTTCACAAATGATTCATCCAAACCTCCGCCAATGGCTGAATCTTCAGTGGGAAAGAAACAATGCCAAGCATGAGATTTGAAGAAACAAAAATGACAGAATCGATCAACTTCAGATATCCAACAATCAAGAAGCACTGCAGCAAGATGAACCCGCACCTTCCTAGTATACTCAAATTCTAGAATCTGACCTGAACCTATCCGGGTGGGATAAAATGGTCAAGGCTCACAACTCAATATTCTTTTAACTGTTTATTATATGGCCCAGAAATTGGCGCGATCCCAGCCTGCAAGACCATCAGCAGGGAGCAGCGCGTGCTGCTGCAGGTGGGCGACGGCTGCGAAGCCAGGTCGCTGATTGCAGTGTAGGCAGGCACAGCAGGAGAGGCGAAGGAGTGGCAAGAGTTTGTAGAGGGATGTAATCGGGGCACAAGAGAGGCGAGGGCCCAGGGGCAGCACGGGCCAGCCCACACTGCGATATGTGTGCGCACTAGTCTGTGCAGCAGAGCTGGTCTCCGGTTGTCTTGGGTAATCCTTGCCACTGGACCAAGACCTAGCTCTGTTAAGCCCGTGTGGTGGCTGGTGTGCATTGACCACCACACGTTAAAAAAATTCACGCACAGGCATCTTCTACCCTTCACGATGTGGTTCTGGACCTGGAGTATTAGGTCCTTCATTGAAACACCTGTGAACTCATCCCTTTTTGGCTGGAAGCAAGTCATCCTCACTTCGAGGGACTGCCTATGATGATGAAACTATGGATAACAAACGTCAATGCACTGTTCCCTTTAACTTCAAACACCATTCACCCCACAGTCATTCAGAGCATTGTGTTTCCATATGTGCAGTTGATCAAATTCGCCCGCAGTTCCCTTGCAACTTGCTGAGGTTTGTCCCGAAACACACCATTTTTATGATCCAAAGATCATATCCTGACAATTGACTGACGCAGCCTCGCCCTTTGATGGACCATTTAATCACCTCCCCATCCTGGGTCAGTGAATAGTTCATTATCACACAAGGAAGTGTCCTCATCCTGTTCGATGTTCAACCATTATCACACAAGTGTGTTGATGGGGAGTTTCAGGTCTATCAACATCTGAAAGGTTGGCGAGTGGGTTTTTCACTCCAGCAACAATATCAACATTAGCATTTCCAAAGGGTGAAGAGAACACTCCAGATATGGTGGAGCCATGGTCATTACCTGTTGTGCCGATTTGTAAGCAGCCTGAGTACAGGAGTTCAATGTACAGGACAATCAGTTACATTTAAACAAACACATGTCATTGGTTGGTCTGATGACTCCAGTTCCTTCCTTGGTTAGCGTATTCATAAAGTCAGTCAATCGTGACTGTGTCTCTGTCTGAATAATCTCCTCCTGCATTCCATTCAACTGACAGCTTGTTTCTAAGAGACTCCCAAAACAAGCGCTCTACTTGGAACTCCTTCACGGTAAATGAGCCAAAGGTGGGCAGAGGAAACGTTACAAGGACACCCTCAAAGCCTCCTCGTTAAAGTGCAATATCTCCACCAACACCTAGGAGTCCCTGGCCAAAGACCGCCCTAAGTGGAGGAATTGCATCCGGGAGGGCGCTGAGCACCTCGAGTCTCAACGGCGAGAGCATGCAGAAACCAAGCGCAGGCAGCGGAAAGAGCGTGCAGCAAACCAATCCCACCCACCCTTTCCCTCAACGACTATCTGTCCCACCTGTGACAGGGACTGTGGTTCTCATATTGGACTGTTCAGTCACCTAAGGACTCATTTTTAGAGTGGAAGCAAGTCTTCCTCGATTCCGAAGAACTGACTATGATGATGATGAAAAGTTCATTTAAAAGTCCTGTTGATTCCTCAAGGCATGCTGGGATATGAGGCTGGTCAATTTACAAAACTGCCTTTACAGTACAGCCTCTTTAACCCTTTAATGTTGGCTTACTTTAAGTTCAGTGTGTTCTTGCTGCAGGCCTGGTTTACAGCACGTCACCAGCCAGAGAGAAAAATGGCAAGAGGTTATGCCAGGGTCATCCATGCGGCCACCTCACCAAAGATCGATGTGCTACTTCACGTAACTTTCTATGGATGAAGAGATATAACGACCAGAGGAGTCTGAAGCTATCGTTCAATCTCAATTCCACACACACTTTAAGACAGCAAGACACAGGGAATGTCTTTGGTTACAAGGCACACAATATATTAATAATGCTGCGCATTATGTGTCACACTAGCAGCACAATGACATAACATTCCATGTGTCGGGGAATACAGTTAGAATGGGCACTGTTGACTCTGCAAGTTTGCTCTATGTTCAATTGTCTCACTTAACTGGTCTGCTCCTTATTCTATCCCCACTGTATATCAAGCCCCTAACGTTTTATCATTTATGTTTCTGCCCTGTTATGAGGTGCACTGTGAATGTTGGCACTCCAATGTTGACAAATTCTATCACTTCATTTCCTCCAAACCTTACGCTTTATCTCCCTACTCCTTACAGAGAAGGCAATGGTTCTTCATCTGAAGATTGAACCTTTAGCTGAGACATGGATGGACCATTTGAGAAGATCTGTGAACATTTGTGACTTTGGTTCCGTTGATAGTAACAAAAAGAATACATTTGGGAAGCTTAACCTAACAAATGAGCTGTACCAGCCTGCACTTTGAATTTTTAAAAATTCATTCACGGAATGTGGGCATCGCTGACAAGGCCAGCATTGATTGCCCCTCCCTAATTGCCCTTGAGAATGTGGTGCATTGTACCTTCTTGAACTGCTGCTGTCCGTGTGGTGAAGGTGCTCCCACAGTGCTGTTAGGTAGTGTGTTCCAGGATTTTGACCCAGCGACGATGAAGGAGAGGACATATACTTCCAAGTCAGGATGTGTACTAGAGCTCCACCTAGTGGACTACTGTGGTAATGCAACTACTGATGTAAATAAAATAATAGAGGATCATGTGACAGGGTCACATGATGACAGTTGGAACCATCTTGTAGAGTGTGTTTGTCAGTGATGTCGTAAGAATATATCACAGGATGGTATGTGACTTGGAGGGTAACTTGGAACTGGTGGTGTTCCCATGTGCCTGCTGCCTTTGTCCTTCTACATAAGAACATAAGAACATAAGAAACAAGAGCAGGAGTAGGCCATTTGGCCCCTCGAGCCTGCTCCGCCATTCAATAAGATCATGGCTGATCTGATCATGGATTCAGCTCCACTTCCCTGCCCGCTTCCCTTAACCCTTTATTCCTTTATCACTCAAACATCTGTCTATCTCCGCCTTAAATATATTCAATGACCCAGCCTCCACAGCTCTCTGGGGCAGAGAATTCCATAGATTTACAACCCTCTGAGAGAAGAAATTTCTCCTCACCTCACTTTTAAAAGGACGGCCCCTTATTCCAAGATTATGTTCCCTAGTTTTAATTTCCCCAAAAAGTGGACATATCCTCTCTGCATCCACCTCGTTGAGCCCCCTCATTATCTTATAAGTTTCAATAAGATCACCTCATTCTTCTGAACTCCAATGTGTATAGGCACAACCTACTCAACCTATCCTCATAAATCAACCCCCTCATCTCCGGAATCAACCTAGTGAACCATCTAGGTGGCAGAGGTCGTGGCTTTGGATGGTGCTAATCCAAAAGAGGGGATATAGCTCTTTGTGCTGGTACAGATCAAGTATCACCAAGCACAGTTGCAAAGCTATCAACTATGGATTGAACAGATGAGTCACAGCAAAATATCAGATGGGAGTGAGCTACTGCAGATTATAACTTCCTTACATCTAGAAAGATGCCTTGCTGCATGGATAATGAATACATTTTTGGAGTCCATGCTTTGATAGGAGTCAGTGTAAATGATGTAGCCATTGTGTTTGCTCACACCCTAAAATCAATATTTGCATGACGTACAGAACTTGTAATCTTGCAGAAATGGTATCCAAAGACCATCCCTCATCATGTTAGAAAGTCTGTCATTGAAACGATGCCTGTGGAGAAATGATTAATTAAACGGAACACCTTTATGCCTTTGAGCGACAGTCATGGCTAGCAGCAGTCAGTTTTATTGGCACCAATGCCTTGCCAGTGTATCTGAAAATCTTGGGAGGCTGCAAAAGGCAGAAAGATAAAGTGCAGTACAACTCTTCATAAATCACAGCAAACAGTTACACAAAGGATGCAGCGGTCCACCAGTCAGCGATGGTACATAGAACAATGTTACATTGAGGTGGGCTCATATATCATCTTGCACTTTGTCACAATAATACACCGCATCCTCTGCCTGTTAGTAAATAAATCATTGGGAGTTTTTATGTATAATGAATTTACTTCAACAAGAACAACTTTGCCTGCCATCTGGACAATTTGTATGTTTTTTTTTGTTTAAAATGAATTAATGAATATTTAATGCAGATCAGACAGAGTTTCCAAACCAACACCCATAATGTCCCATCGGAGACCTTCACAGCTCAATTGCACAGCGCTATTCATACTTTTGCTTAACATATTTGAGTGAATTATATGTGAGGGAGGCCAGTGCTGCTGAACGTAACCACTTCACATTTTGTTTTTAGCACCTGTCTCCCCATTGCTGCCGAGGACCTGGCTCATGCCAGAGTGCGATCCCATGTTTGTCAGCAGCCCTCTGTGGCACAGTCGGTAGCACCTCACTTCTGAGTCAGAAGGATGTGGGTCCCACCCCTGAGATCTGAGCACAAAATCTATGCTGACACCCTAAGGGCAGAACTGAGGGAGCACTGCATTGTTGGAGGTGCCGCTTTTCGGATGAGACGCTAAACCGAGACCCTTGCCTTGACGGAAATGATCCCATGGCACAATTTGGAAGAAGACAAGACGAGGTCTCCCTGGTATCCTGGCCAATATTTATCCCTCAACCCACAGAGGATCAGGTCGTTATTGCATTGCTGTTTGTGGGATCTTGCTATGTGCAGATTGGTGCTGCTTTTCCTATATTACAACACTTCAAAAGTACTTCATTGGCTGCAAAGTTGTGAAAGGCGCTATATAAATTTCACGCTTTACTTTTCACTTCCATGTGGGTAAACTGTGCTCCCAACTGAGAAGATGGAAGAATTTTATTTCCCAGGAAATAATGGCTAGCATTTGAAGTTAGCTTAAAAATAATAGAGAATTAAAAAAAGAACTTGCATTGATATAGTACTTTCCACACCTCATCACCAGTGAAGTACTTTTGAAGTATGGTCACTGTTGTAATGTAGCAAAATGCGACAGCCAACTTTCACACAGCAAGATCCCACAAATAACAATGAGATAAATTACTAGATAATGGGGCTGAAATTCAGCCTCCCAAAAAGGCCACTTACCACCAGGCGGCAGAGTCGAGGGGCCACCGACTTCCAGTCCAATGGCCGCCAAGATCGAAATTCGCCTCGGGGATTTTTCTTACGATCCCCACTTCCGCCCCGCTGCTGCTGACCATCCTAAGCGCATCATCAAAGCGCGCACTGCCGCTCTCCCGCACCTCCATGACAGCCCCTGCGAAATTTCACTGAAAAAAATCATAGATCCGCTATGCGGACCGGAAGTCCCCGGCAGCTTTTTCTGTCGGTGCACCTTCCTTTCACTGTGTGAGCCACGGCAGCACGGCAGCCCTTCAAGGGGAGGGTGCATTGCTGCGGCCGCCATTTTTTTTTTTGCCGGCCGACTTCTCGATCGGCCGGACAATTATAGCCCCAGGTTCGGCCAGGCTGCCAACAGATAGCCTGGTACCCCCCTCTTGGGTGCCAGGCCGCTGACCCGGCCTAAACCCTCCTTGGTGGCCCAGTGGCCGAGCCTAAAAAATCACTGATTCTCTCCCCTTTAAATGAGTGGAGAGACGTGGTGACGCACACGCGCACTTCCGCCCCCATTATGACCAACTTCCGGTCCGCTCCAAAAATATTGCCATAGAGCTGAAAATAGATCAAAAGTCCAACTCATCTGACACGATGGTAAAAACACTTAGAAAATGGTAGGTGCGCCAGGTTTCCAGCAGGAGTGAATTTTTACCCCAATCTGTTTTTGGTGGTTAGTTGAGGGATAAATGTTGGCCAGGCCAGAAAAAGAAAATTAAAAAAAGACGTATTTATAGAGAGCTTTCATGACCAGCGGATGTCCCAAAGCGCTTTACAGCCAATTAAGTACTTTTTGAAGTGTAGTCACTGTTGTAATGTGGGAAACGCAGCAGCCAAAGATGTGCACAGGAAGCTCCCACAAACAGCAATGTGATAATGATCAGATAAACTGTTTTAGATGTTGATTGAGGGATAAATATTGGCCAGGACACCGGGGATAACTCCCCTGCTCTTCTTCGAAATAATGCCATGGGATCTTTTACGTCCAGCTGAGAGAGCAGACGCTAGCGCAGTTTGAATCATAGAATCATAGAAATTTACACCACAGAAGGAGACTATTTGACCCATCATGTCTGCGCCGGTCGAAAAAGAGCTATTCAGCCGAATCCCATTTTCCAGCTTTTGATCCGTAGCCTTGAAGGTTACAGCATTTCAAGTGCATATCCAAGTACTTTCTAAATGTGATGAGGGTTTCTTCCTCTACCACCCTTTCAAGCATTGCGTCCTGGACTGCCCTATGGGTGAAAATATTTATCCCCAACACCCCTCTAATTCTTCTGCCCTCTTGGGTTAATGTAAATGATCCCATGGTATTTTAAATCTATGCCCCTCCGTTTGTTGCCAAGGGAACTAGGTCCTTCCGATACACTCTATCTAGGCCCCTCAATTAAGCCTCCCCTCAGCCTCCTCTGTTGCAAAGAAAACAATTCTAGCCTATCCAATCTTTCCTCATAGCTATAATTCTCCAGTCCTGGCAACATACTCACAAATCTCCTTTGTACCCTCTCCTATGTAGTCACATCTTTCCTGTAAAGTGGTGACCAGAATTGTACGCAGTACCCTAGCTGTGGGCTAACTAATGTTTTATACAGTTCAGTATAACCTCTCTGCTCTTAACCACTTTCATGGATCTGTGGACATGCACGCCAAGGTCCCTCTATTTTCTCATTATCACACTATTTATTGTGTATTCCCTTGCCTTGTTACTCCCCAAATGCATTACCTCACACTTCTCCAGATTGAATTCCATGTGCCACTTTTCTGCCCACCTGACCAGTCCATTGATATCTACCGCTATCTCATAACATCTTATCCGAAAGTCAGCACCTCCGACAGTGCAGCACTCTCTCAGTACTGCTCTAGATTTTTGTGCACAAGTCTCTGGAGTGGGACTTGAACCCACAACCTCTGACTCAGAGACAAGTGCATTACCCACTGAGCCACAGCTGACATTCCCTAGTACAAAGCTATGGGGAAAGAGCAGGGGAATGAGACTAGTTGGATAGCTCTTTTCCTAAAAGATGGCACAGGTACGATGGGCTGAATAACCTCTTTCTGTGCTGTATGGTTCTATAAGCGTGTGCTGTATAAAGATTGTGATGCTGACATGGTTGTGGTGAACCGAGGTAATCATTGTGTTGGACACTGCTGACAGCCAGAAATACCCAATGAGAACGACCTTTGAAGCAAAATGTACCAATACACCTTACATTCTAGGAGCTCACAGCCCATCTCATGCGATCTCCAGTGCAGAGTAATCCTGTACAATGTTATTTGGGCGACAGGATTGAATTACAGCAGATCACAAGAAGGTGCTGAAGAAATGTGAACGAGCTGCACAGTGGACAGCAGCTTTCAATTGTACAACAAGCGTCATCAAGCTGACTCCAGGAGGGAAATCCTCACCCGCTCTTAAAAGGGGCTCTGCCTTTATGAGAAAGTGTCAGGCAATTTTGTTACTCTGTTTGGACTATTGAGAAGATCCTGGAACCAAGGCAGGTAAATGAAGTTAAGATACAGATCAGCCATGATCTAATTGAATGGCGGAACAAGCTCAAGGGGCTGAATGGCTTACTTCTGTTCCTCTATGTTCCTAAGTCAGTCACATTATGATATTGTCATATGTAAACGATGAGATTTATATAGTGCTTTGTACAGTTTTTGCAAACTGAAAATGTTTGCCGAGCACATTTTTCTGAAGGGGATTTTGCTTTCTTAGTTACTGGGCTTCACCCCAGCACATATGTGCGTGTGTAAACGCAGTCCTGTATTCAGATTGGTACAACTTTGCCAGTATAAATAACAGTGTCTCTGTGTGTGTGTGTGTGTGTGTGGATCTCATTGGAACTTCTGATCACGGATTGATTTTCCTTAGAACCAATAATCGCAAAACAGAAACAGTATACATTCCTCCCATGGCATCGCCTGCTGGGTTCTTAATGTAACACAGACAGTTTTGTTACAGGCCTATACTGTAGCAGGGAGTTTGCTAAGGAGGTAGAACAGCTAGTTACTGGGTAGCTCAGTCAGTGATTGAATTAAAGAGACAGTTCCCAATACTAGGAACAGCCCTGTGTTCTTATTGAGCTGTTCTAGTCAGAGGTGAGGGTAAGTCTGCAACAATTTGCATTTATATAGCACCTATAATGTAGAAAACCGACCCAAAGTGCTTCACAGGAGAATATTTGACACTGAGCCACATAAAGAGATATTGGGACAGATTACCAAAAGCTTGGCCAGAGAGGTAGCTTTTATGGAGGTGAGAGAGGCGGAGAAGTTCAGGGAAGGAATTCCAGAGCTTCCTCATCATAGGCAGTCCCTCGGAATCGAGGAAGACTTGCTTCCACTCCTGAAGTGAGTTCTTTGGTGGCTGAACAGTCCAATATGAGAGCCAGACTTTGTCACAGGTGGGACAGGTAGTTGTTGAGGGAAAGGGTGGGTGGGACTGGTTTGCCACAAGCTCCTTCCGCTGCCTGCGCTTGATTTCTGCATGCTCTCTGCATTGAGACTCGAGGTGCTCAGCGCCCTTCCGGATGCACCTCCTCCACTTAGGGCGGTCTTTGGCCAGGGACTCCCAGGTGTTGGTGGGGATGTCACTCTTTATCAGGGAGGCTTTGAGGGTGTCCTTGTAACGTTTCCGCTGCCCACCTTTGGCTCGTTTGCCATGAAGCTGACAAGCTGGCCACCAATGGTGGTACGAAGGATATTGGGGATGCACAAGAGGACAGGATTGGAGGAACATAGAATTCACAGAGGGTTGTAGTGCGGGGCGAGCTTACAGAGATAGGGTGAGGCAAGGCCATGGAGGGATTTGAACATGAGGATGATCATTTTAAATTTGTGGTGTTGCTGGACCGGAAGCCAATTTAAGTCGACGAGCAGAGGGGTGATGGAGAACAGGACTTGGTGCAAGTTAGGAAATGGACAGTGATATGTCCTTACTATACAGTATAAATGCACACGAGGCCCATGCTTGAGAGAAGGTCAGTCTGTGACCTGTCCTTTATTTCATAGCAAATCAAGTGCTGGAAGTGGGTGGAGCTTCCCCTTTTATGTCTGAAGGTCTAGGTTAGGAGTGTCTCCCACAAGTTCACCACCTAGTGGTCATTGTTCTCACAGTGTACAACTTAAGTCAGATTATACATGGATTACAATACTGGTTGAATACATGACATCACCTCCCCCCTCAAAGTGTTATTGGGATCACAGGTTGAGTCTCTCTGGTGGTTTACACTCTCTTGTAGAGCACCTGAGTTGGGGCTCCAGTTGTTGGGCGCTGGCCTGAGTGTCTGCTGTTTGCGGTGCCTCAGGCCTGTCCGGATTGCCCACAGTGACTGGGCTCTTCTCCCTTTGGTTCCTGTGTTCGGTCACCTGTGGTGGAGTGAACTTTACATCGTGTTCTTCCTCTGCTTCTTCTATGGGGTTGCTGAACCTCCTTTTTGTTTGATCCACAAGTTTGCGGCAGATTTGTCCATTGGTAAGTTTAACTACCAGAATCCTATTTCCCTCTTTGGCAATCACAGTGCCTGCAAGCAATCTGGACCCTGCAGCATAGTTGAGGACAAAAACAGGGTCATTTACATCAATACATCGCGCCCTCGCATTCCTGTCATGGCATTCATATTATGACTAGCGCCTGCTCTCGACAATTTCTTTCATGGTGGGGTGTATAAGGGATAACCGGGTTTTGAGCATCCTTTTCATTAGCAGCTCTGCAGGTGGAACCTCTGTGAGCGAGTGTGGTCGGGATCTGTAGGCCAACAGGAGGCATGATAAGCGGCATTGTAGGGAACCCGCTTGGATTCTGAGCATCCCCTGTTTGATTATCTGCACTGCTCGTTCTGCCTGGCCGTTTGAGGCCGGCGTGAACGGTGCCGTTCTAACATGATTAATTCCATTGCCTGCCATGACGTCCTAGAATTCAGTGCTTGTGAAGCATGAGCCATTGTCGCTGACCAAGATGTCCGGTAGACCGTGGGCGGCGAACATTGCCCATAGACTTTCTACCGTGGCAGAGGATGTGCTTGAATTTAAAATGTCACACTCGATCCATTTGGAGTAGGCGTCTACTACAACCAAAAACATTTTCCCCATGAAAGGACCTGCGTAGTCCACATGGATGCGTGACCAAGGCTTGGCGGGCCAGGACCAGGGGCTAAGGGGGGCTTCCCTGGGCACATTGCCCAGCTGGGCACACGTGTTGCACCTGCGAACACAAAGTTCCAGATCTGCGTCTATCCCTGGCCACCAAATGTGTGACCTGGCAATTGCCTTCATCGTGACAATGCCCGGGTGCCCATTGTGGAGTTCTTTGATGAACAGCTCTCTGCCCAGCTGGGGCATGACTACGTGGTTTCCCCACAGTAGGCAATCGGCCTGAATCGAGAGTTCATCCTTGCACCTGTGAAAGGTTTAAATTTCTCAGGACATGCCCTGTACGTGGCTGCCCAGTCCCCATTCAGGACACATTTCTTGACTAGAGACAATAGCGGGTCTCTATTTGTCCAGACTTTAATCTGATGGGCTGTCACGGGTGAGCCTTCGCTTCCGAAAGCTTCAACAGCCATGACCATCTCAGCAGCATGCTCGGTAGCCCCCTCAGTGGTGGCTAGTGGGAGCCTGCTGAGTGCATCGGTGCAGTTTTTGGTGCCCGGTCTGTGCCGAATTGTGTAGTCATAGGCGGCTAACGTGAGTGCTCACCTCTGTATGCGGGCCGATGCATTTGGATTTATGGCCTTGTTGTCGGCCAAAAAGTACGTTAGGGGTTTGTGATCTGTCTCCAGCTCAAATTTCCTGCCAAACAGGTACTGGTGCATTTTCTTTACCGCATATACACATGCGAGCGCCTCCTTTTCTATCATCCCTTAGCCCCTTTCTGCCTGGTACAGACTTCTGGAGGCATAAGCTACCGGCTGTAACTGACCCTTGGCATTGACATGCTGCAACACACACCCGATACCATAGGACAACGCATCGTACGTTAACACAAGTTTCTTACAAGGGTCATATAGCGTTAACAGATTGTTGGAACATAACAATTTGCGTGCTCTATTAAAAGCCCTTTCCTGACTGTTCCCCCAGACTCATTCGCGACCTTTGCGTAGGAGCACGTGTAGCGGCTCCAGCAGCATGCTCAATTTGGGAAGAAAGTTACCAAAATAGTTCAGGAGCCCCAGGAATGAACGCAGCTCCGTTGTGTTACGGGGTCTGGGTGCTCTCTGGATCGCTTCCATCTTGGACGCAGTAGGGCTGATCCCGTCAGCTGCTATCCTCATCCACAGGAATTCTACCTCTGGAGCTAGGAAGACGTACTTCGCCTTTTTCAATCGCAGCCCTACCCGGTCCAGTCTGCATAGCACCTCCTCCAGGTTGTGGAGATATTCTTCAGTACTGTAACCCGTAATGAGGATGTCATCCTGAAAAACCACCGTCCCTGGAATCGACTTGAGGAGGCTTTCCATATTTCGTTGGAAGATCGCGGCGGCCGAGCGAATCCCGAACGGACATAATATGGTGGAATTCTGCATTAGGATGGAGAATGAAACAGTAATTTCAGAGACCATGGTCCAGAACTTAAAGAAGGGTAACTTTGAAGGTATGAGGCGTGAATTGGCTAGGATAGATTGGCGAATGATACTTAGGGGGTTGACTGTGGATGGGCAATGGCAGACATTTAGAGACCGCATGGATGAATTACAACAATTGTACATTCCTGTCTGGCGTAAAAATAAAAAAGGGAAGGTGGCTCAACCGTGGCTATCTAGGGAAATCAGGGATAGTATTAAAGCCAAGGAAGTGGCATACAAATTGGCCAGAAATAGCAGCGAACCTGGGGACTGGGAGATATTTAGAACTCAGCAGAGGAGGACAAAGGGTTTGATTAGGGCAGGGAAAATGGAGTTCGAGAAGAAGCTTGCAGGGAACATTAAGGCGGATTGCAAAAGTTTCTATAGGTATGTAAAGAGAAAAAGGTTGGTGAAGACAAATGTAGGTCCCCTGCAGTCAGAATCAGGGGAAGTCATAACGGGGAACAAAGAAATGGCAGACCAATTGAACAAGTACTTTGGTTCGGTATTCACTAAGGAGGATACAGACAACCTTCCGGATATAAAAGGGGTCAGAGGGTCGAGTAAGGAGGGGGAACTGAGGGAAATCTTTATTAGTCGGGAAATTGTGTTGGGGAAATTGATGGGATTGAAGGCCGATAAATCCCCAGGGCCTGATGGACTGCATCCTAGAGTACTTAAGGAGGTGGCCTTGGAAATAGCGGATGCATTGACAGTCATTTTCCAACATTCCATTGACTCTGGATCAGTTCCTATGGAGTGGAGGGTAGCCAATGTAACCCCACTTTTTAAAAAAGGAGGGAGAGAGAAAACAGGGAATTATAGACCGGTCAGCCTGACCTCAGTAGTGGGTAAAATGATGGAATCAATTATTAAGGATGTCATAGCAGTGCATCTGGAAAATGGTGACCTGATAGGTCTAAGTCAGCATGGATTTGTGAAAGGGAAATCATGCTTGACAAATCTTCTGGAATTTTTTGAGGATGTTTCCAGTAAAGTGGACAAAGGAGAACCATTGATGTGGTATATTTGGACTTTCAGAAGGCTTTCGACAAGGTCCCACACAAGAGATTAATGTGCAAAGTTAAAGCACATGGGATTGGGGGTAGTGTGCTGACGTGGATTGAGAACTGGTTGTCAGACAGGAAGCAAAGAGTAGGAGTAAACAGGTACTTTTCAGAATGGCAGGCAGTGACTAGTGGAGTGCCGCAAGGTTCTGTGCTGGGGCCCCAGCTGTTTACATTGTACATTAATGATTTAGACGAGGGGATTAAATGCAGTATCTCCAAATTTGCGGATGATACTAAGTTGGGTGGCAGTATGAGCTGCGAGGAGGATGCTATTAGGCTGCAGAGTGACTTGGATAGGTTAGGTGAGTGGGCAAATGCATGGCAGATGAAGTATAATGTGGATAAATGTGAGGTTATCCACTTTGGTGGTAAAAACAGAGAGACAGACTATTATCTGAATGGTGACAGATTAGGAAAAGGGAAGGTGCAACGAGACCTGGGTGTCATGGTACATCAGTCATTGAAGGTTAGCATGCAGGTACAGCAGGCGGTTAAGAAAGCAAATGGCATGTTGGCCTTCATAGCGAGGGGATTTGAATACAGGGGCAGGGAGGTGTTGCTACAGTTGTACAGGGCCTTGGTGAGGCCACACCTGGAGTATTGTGTACAGTTTTGGTCTCCTAACTTGAGGAAGGACATTCTTGCTATTGAGGGAGTGCAGCGAAGGTTCACCAGACTGATTCCCGGGATGGCGGGACTGACCTATCAAGAAAGATTGGATCAACTGGGCTTGTATTCACTGGAGTTCAGAAGAATGAGAGGGGACCTCATAGAAACGTTTAAAATTCTGACGGGTTTAGACAGGTTAGATGCAGAAAGAATGTTCCCAATGTTGGGGAAGTCCAGAACCAGGGGTCACAGTCTGAGGATAAGGGGTAAGCCATTTAGGACCGAGATGAGGAGAAACTTCTTCACCCAGAGAGTGGTGAACCTGTGGAATTCTCTACCACAGAAAGTAGTTGAGGCCAATTCACTAAATATATTCAAAAGGGAGTTAGATGAAGTCCTTACTACTCGGGGGATCAAGGGTTATGGCGAGAAAGCAGGAAGGGGGTACTGAAGTTTCATGTTCAGCCATGAACTCATTGAATGGCGGTGCAGGCTAGAAGGGCTGAATGGCCTGCTCCTGCACCTATTTTCTATGTTTCTATGTTTCTACGACATCTGTTGTACTCAAACAACCCTTTGTGTGTCATGATGGTGGTCAGCTTCTTCGACTCACTCGCCAGCTCCTGGGTCATGTAAGGTGAGGTCAGGTCCAATTTTGAAAAAAGTTTGCACCGGATAGCATCGCAAAGAGGTCCTCCGCTCTCAGTAGCGGGTACTGGTCTTGGAGTGACACCCGATTGATGGTGGCCTTGTAATCGCCACATATCCTGACCAACCCATCCACCTTGAGCACCGGCACAATCGGGCTCGCCCAGTCACTGAATTCGACTGGCGAGATGATGCCTTCCCTCAGCAGGAGGTCCAATTCGCCTTCTATCTTTTCCCGCATCACGTACGGCACCGCTCTGGCCTTGTGGTGTACTGGCCTGGCGTCCAGGTTTATATGAATCACTACCTTGGCCCTCATGAAAGTGCCAATGCCGGGTTGAAATAATGAGTCAAATTTGTCCAGGATCAATGAGCATCATACTCGCTCCACAGAGGAAATTGCATTGACATCGCCCCATTTCCAGTTCATTACAGCAAGCCAACTCCTCCCCAGTAGTGCAGGACCGTCCCCTGGGACAATCCGGAGTGGCAGTCTGTTCTCCGAATCTTTGTACGTCACGACTACCGTGGCGCTGCCTAGCACCGGAATTATCTGCTTTGTGTAAGTCCATAGCTGTGCGTCAATCGGCGATAATTTTGGCCTCCTGGCCTTGGACGCCCACAACTTTTCAAACTGTTTGATACCCATCAGGAACTGGCTGGCCCCCGTGTCTAGCTCCATTGATACTGGGATGCCATTGAGGAGCACTTTCATCATTATCGGTGGCGTCCTGGTGTAGGAACTGTATACGTGCTCCACATGAACTCGCTGAACTTCAGCTTCCAGCGATTTCCCCCAGCGTTCATTTCTGCAATTTCTGCAGGTATTTTGCTCATCTCTGAAAACTCCAGCTGAGTGTGTGCCTCCATGCCTCCAGCATGAGCTGCTGTTTGAAACAAAAGGTCCCTTGCCAGTCGATCGTCCCTGACTGCCCCTGTTATTACTAGTGGCCATGCTCGCGTGGTTTAAATCCCAGTTTCTTGTTGCCCTTGATACGTCCTTACTCTACAGTATAAATGCACACGAGGCCTATGCTTGAGAGAAGGTCAGTCTGTGACCTGTCCTTTATTTCATAGCACTCAAGTGCTGGAAGTGGGTGGAGCTTCCCCTTTTATATCTGAAGGTCGAGGTTAGGAGTGTCTCCCACAAGTTCACCACCTAGTGGTCATTGTTCTCACAGTGTACAACTTAGTTCAGATTATACATGGATTACAATACTGGTTGAATACATGACAGACAGCAATGTTTTGAATGAGCTCAAATTTACAGAGGAAGCTGTCCAATAGAACATTGGAATCATCTATAATATGAAAGCTGAGCCGAGCCAGACAAGATATAGCAAATCAATTTGCTCTGTCTATGATTCAGCATTCAATATTAAACTGAGTCACTTTTGATTGTCTACGCAATATATTTTATTGAAAAAAGAAACTCCCAAATCTTAAATCTTTGCCACATAACATTGACTCAGGGAGGATAATGAGATAACACTATCAACTTCACTTTTCTTCTTAAAGCGTGTGTTCAGAAGCTGCATTATCTAATTTCCTTTGGTCAGTGAAGCTGGTTTTATCTCAGAGTCCCAGCATCTGTCGTTTACTTTTTGTCACTGTTACCATGTCCCATTGGTCAAAGTGCTGCCTTATCCTCTTATCAGTTGCAAATCAAACATTTAATTCCCATTCCTGTCAGCAGTTACTCACAGGCTAGTACCAAGCAGACTTTAAACCTTACAACACTGCAATGAACTCAAAACCTTCAATCACTTGTATAAAACCACCGTATAGATTTGCAGCTGTCAACTTTTCTTTTCATTCTGATGAGTTGTCGTCAAAGGGGTTTATACAGTAAAGTGCCAACTGTTGGAGACTACAGGGAATGTCATCAGCTTTATTGAAGGAAGGTCTCGATATCAGTATTGATTCTTATCAACACTACATGCAGATAGTGTCTCATCACCTCATTGTACATTCACTGGGTAAGACTGCACAAATGGGTCACGACTTCAACGTAAACATTAACTCACATCTGCTCTCTTTACAGGCAGATAGAAGCCAATAACATCTCAGAATTCAGCTTAAGAGAACCACTCACCACAGTAGCCTCTTTCCTCATCATCTTCCCTAGCATGGAACACCAGCAAAGAGCCTGGCACTGCAGAACACTATGGTTGTGGCATCGAGGCAGAGTCACTGGGTGAAGGACTGAGGAAGAGATGAGAGTGGAAGGGAAGGCAAGGCCAGGAGGCCAAGCTTGCTACATTTCCATCCCCATTGCCTAGGGATGCACACCCGAGTGACCCAGCCATCGACCAGATAATACCACAACATGCAATCACAGTTACTAAGTTCCACACACGTCTTTGGAAGATGGCCAGGGTGGTTTGAGAGAAGCCAACACCAAGATATGTGTCACTATCTCCCACATGACTGATGTCAGAGACCAGTGGTTTTCTTCACTGCGGTTTGTCCTGAAGTTAATACCAACAGCTGTGGTATTTGCAATGGTGACCTCAATTACTCAGACCATAGGAATAGTTGGAGCTTCTCTCACACAACTACAACTTGCAGTTATAGAGTCCCTTTAATGTAATAAAACAGCCCAAAGCGCTTTAAAGTGTTTGATTTGCCTGCAGCCTTTGACACGATTGACCACTCTATCCTTCTCCAACTCCTCTCCACTGTCGTCCAGCTGGGTGGGACTGCACTGGCCTGGTTTCATTCTTATCTATCTAATCATAGCCAGAGAATCACCTGCAACGGCTTCTCTTCCCCCCCCCCCCCCCCGCCCCCCCCCCCCGCCACATCGTTACCTCTGGAGTCCCCCAGGGATCTATCCTGGGCCTCCTCCTATTTCTCATCTACATGTTACCCCTTGGCGACATCATCCAAACACAGTGCCAATTTCCATATATGAGCTGGTGACACCCAGCTCTACCTCACTCTCACATCTCTCAACCCCTCCACGTTCTCCAAATTGTCAGACTGCTTGCCCGACATCCAGTTCTGGATGAGCAGAAATGTTCTCCAATTGAATATTGGGAAGACCGAAGCCATTGTTTTCGGTCCCCATCACAAACTCCGTTCCCGAGCCACTGACCCTATCCCTCTCCCTAACTTCTGTCTGAGGTTGAACCACACTGTTCATACCTTGGGGTCATATTTAACTCTCAAATGAGCTTTCGACCACATATCCGTAGCATAACTACGACCACCTATTTCCAACTACATAACATCGCCCGTCTCTGCCCTTGTCTCAGCTCATCCGCTGCTGAAGCCCTCGTCCATGCCTTTGTTACCTCTAGACTTGACTATACCAATCGCTGGCCTCCCACATTCTACCCTACATAAACTACGGGTGATCCAAAACTCGGTTGCCCTCGTCCTAACTCGCACCAAATGCCGCTCACCCATCACCCCTGTGCTCGCTGACCTACATTGGCTCGCGGTTAAGCAATGCTTCAATTTCAAAATTCTCATCCTTGTTTTCAAATCCCTCCATGTCCTCGCCCCTCCCGATCGGCTCAATTTACCCCAGTTATTTGCGTTGTTATTTTGGCGCGCGACGCTTTTTTGGGCCTAAGTTTTAAAATCCAAGTTTTCCCAAAGATTGTGCGCCTAAGTTAGTTACGATTTTTTTAGGTTATTTTTTTTTACCTCATTGGGGGCGTAACCTGCCACCCACGCCAATTCTGCCCATTTAAGCAAGTTTGACCAGCTTCAATTTATTCCGATTTTTCTTCGGGCGGTATATGTGACCTCTATGGAAAAACCTTCTGGGCAGTTAAGAAAATTGGCGCAGGAAAGAAAATCAACGCAGCAGATGCACTTCCAGGGCCCGGACAGCAGCATTAGAGAGGGGGGAGAGAGTAGGGCGGGGGAGACCTTTCGGCCAGAGTTAGGAGTGGGTTCTGGGAGGGAGGAAGCCCTTCGGCCTGGGATAGTAGCGGGTACCGGCATCAGCATCGGGAGGGGGAAATAAACTTTTGTCATAAACACTTTAATAATTTAATCATCATAGGCAGTCCCTCGGAATCGAGGAAGACTTGCTTCCACTCTAAAAATGAGTCCTTAGGTGACTGAACAGTCCAATAAGAGAACCACAGTCCCTGTCACAGGTGGGACAGATAGTCGTTGAGGGAAAGGGTGGGTGGGACAGGTTTGCCGCACGCTCTTTCCGTTGCCTGCGCTTGATTTTTGCATGCTCTCGGCGATGAGACTCGAAGAGCTCAGCGCTCTCCTGGATGCACTTCCTTCACTTAGGGCGGTCTTTGGCCAGGGACTCCCAGGTGTCGGTGGGGATGTTGCACTTTATCAGGGAGGCTTTGAGGGAGTCTTTGTAACATTTCCTCTGCCCACCTTTGGCTTGTTTGCCGTGAACGAGTTCCGAGTAATGGTTGTAAGTTGCTGCACTATGTAAGGTGCTTATGCAGGTTGCTGTGAGCTGGCTGTTGTATGTGTCACTTTTCAGCCTCCGCCCACAGTGTGTCCCTGATTACCGTGGCAACCTGATCTTTTTGGCGCAGATCTTAGGCTCCACCCCCAAAGCTAAACGACAGGCTAGGTGGCGCCAAAATCAACAATTCAAACAGGGAAACATGGGTGATTTTTTTTTGTCCTAGTTGGGCCCCCAAAAAATGGGCGTAACTCTTCAAGCACGCCAAAAAAATAGCATTGGGGAAAATTGAGCCCAAACTCTGTAATCTCCTCTAGCCCACAACCCCGGAGATATTTGCACTCCTCTAATTCTGCCCTCTTGAGAATCCCTGATTATAATCGCTCAACCATTGGTGGATGTGCCTTCTGTTGTCTAGGCCCCAAGCTCTGGAACTCCCTGCCTAAACCTCTCCGCCTCTCTACCTCTCTTTCCTCCTTCAAGACGCTCCTTAAAACCTACCTCTTTGACCAAGCTTTTGCTCACCTGCCCTAATTTCTCCTTATGCGGCTCGGTGTCAAATATCTTATCTCATAATACTCCTGTGAAGAGCCATGGACGTTTCACTATGTTAAAGGCGCTATATAGATACAAGTTGTTGTTAAAGAAGCTAAAATAATTGGATGCTGAGAAAGGTTTGGGAGTGGTAACTGAAGGCATTATCAATGACAATGGTATTGAGGAGACTTTTGAAGAAGTTAGAAGAATGGAGGGCATTTGCAGAAATGCAGGGCTGAAGGAGGATGCAGTGGTAGGGAGGAGTGAGACCATGGTGCGACAAGAGTTTTCAAATTAATTTGTTGGGGCATGAGGAGGTAATGATGTTTGGGGAGGGCAGGAATAATAGGGAAGCAGGACTTGGTGTAAAATAGAATGCAGCCGCTGGAATTTAAGATGAGTTGCAATTTGTGATGTTTGGGACAGAGCATTACCTGAAATGGGGGGAGGGGCGGGAAGAAGAGTTTAACCGTCACTTTCCTCTCAGTTAATGCTGTCACTCCACCCCTCAGTTAATCGTGACACAGTCCTTCCTTGTCCCCTTCAAACACCACCCGCAACGCCCCCTCCCCCCACCCCATCACCATTAATACCAGCAATCCAGCTATTACATTGCCCAAAATAGCTACCCAGACTTCTGTCCTCCCCATCCCCCTTCCAAATGTACCACCCAAGAGCTCCTATTTCCTGGTGCTGCTGCATTTCCCTACATCCCAATCCTGTAAGCATTCCCACTCACAGCATGCCATGTGTTCAATCATAGCAGGAGTGCCAGGAGGTTAGCACCTAGAGTGGCACTTGGTGCAGAAGTTGTATCACGCTGGCTTTAATCCACCGATACAGAGTCATGGGCAGTGCCCCCAAAACACTAATGTCCACATCAAACGCAGACAGGCGGCTTGTCACGGACTGCACTGTTTCTTCACCCTGAGCTTGAACCCAGTTTACAGTGATATGACGGCAGTCGCCTCCTTCTGGCAAATTGTAAGGTTCCCAATTGAAATGAGCTTGAGTCAGTTTCAAAATAATTTGCTGGTTGATGGGACACCACAGACCACAGCTGTCTCGAATGTGCTAAACCGTTGACCTCACTCAGAAAGGCGTGAGAACGAATGGAGAAGTGTCACATTGGTGCCAGGGCTGCTACTCCTGAGATGGGCTGAAGCGGAGTATAGGCAGCTTACCCAGAACCTGCTGCTTTCACAAAGGATCATTGAATAAGATGCAGAACTTTATTTCAGAAAATTAATTCTTCTCCATAAATTATTTCTCACAGCTTTAAAGAGGTGTGTGTTTTTTACGGTTTAGCTACAGAAAGAAAGGCCTCGCATTTGTATAACACTTTCGCCACCTCAGGGCATCACAAAACAATTTACAGCCGATTAAGTACTTTTGAAGTGTAGTCACTGTTGTAATGTAGGAAACACAGCATCCAATTTGCACTCAGCAAAGTCCTGCACACAGCAATCTGATAAATGGGACTGACTATTTGTAATGCCCTTTTTCTGTCCTTCTGCGTCTGTGTCCTCTCGAGACTTCGTCCCCGATGCCTCCCGCCCAAAACCGGAACCAGAAGTGGGGCCCCGAACAGGGTCATTCTCAACTGACCACGTTGTCCGACTGAGCCGCAGGCCACCGAGCCCCGAGCCTCCTGCTGAGCTGTGGCGGCGGGGGCAGGGGGGGTGGGTGGGAAGAGAGCAGTGGCGGTGGGAGAGAGAGAGAGCCTGGTGGTGCGGGGGAGCGGGGAGAGAGATAGAGAGCCTGGGAGCGGGGGGGAAGAGATAAAGAGAGAAAAATCTTGGGGTGGGGGGGGGGGAGAGAGTTGGGGGGGGGGGTTGGGGGGAGAGAGATAAAGAGAGAAAGAGCTTGGGGGGGGAGAGAGCTTGGGGGGAGAGAGAGGGAACCTGGGGGGGTGCGGAGAGAGAGAGAGAGAGAGAGAGAGAGCTTGTGGGGGGGGGGAGAAAGATGGGGTGGGAGGGAAGAGAGAGACACAGGTGAGGGGGATCGGAGGGGAGAGAGGGAACTCAGGGAAGACGGATCACATTCTTCCAACCCACTTTACACCCATAACTGATTTCTCTGAAAGCTCGGTGCGTGTGTTACAAGGGACATCGTTGGAGTGGATGAAATCCAGAAGCACGACACTGTTACTATTCACTTCATACACAATAAACCTGTTAACAATCCGTACACAATGCCCCATCTATGGCGGGCCGGGGTGGGGGGTGGGGGGTGGGTGAGGAGGGATGCCCTTGTGCTGTGCTAAGGGACTTCAGCTGGAACGTGGTGGCTTTTGGAGAGATCTATCCTCTGTGGCTTCCTGAAGTCAAATTGGATCAAATTACAATTTGCGAAGTCAGTCAGAACTTGGGCTGGGCAGTTCCCGTTACACATTCCAGAGAAACTTCAGGGTGTGGCTTATCCTCCAAGGGGACCAATCAGCAATAGGTCATGTGATAATCGACAGCCAATCAGAGACAAGGCAGCCATTTTGACAGTACAAATTAACACATCCGAGATAAATACCAGATAATCCGTTTCTTTTAAGCTTTGTTGATTGAGGGATAAATATTGACAGGATATCGGGATAACTCTTCTATTCTTTTTTAAATAGTACTTTGGGATCTTTTACATCTGTCTGAGAGGATAGAAGAGGCCTTGTTTTAATGTGTCATCTGAAAGACAGTGCAGCACTCCCTCAGTATTGCACTGGAGTGTCAGCCTAGATTTAGTGCTCAAGTCTCTGGAATGGTTCTTGAACCCATAACCTTCTGACGCAGGATTGCTATCGACTGAGACATGGCTAACAGCTACAACACAATGTTATTTGTATGGACTTCAAGAAGACATTTGATAACGTCCCTCATAAGAGACTGTTAGCTAAAGTTGAAGCTCATGGAATTGAAGGCAAATTATTGACCTGGTTAGGAAATTGGCTGAGTGGCAGGAGGCAGAGAGTAGAGATAATGGGCAGGTTATTCTAATCAGCAGGAGGTGACTAGTGGTGTCCTGCAGGGATATGTGTTGGGGCCTCAACTATTCACTGTATTTATGAATGACTTAGATGATGGGATAGAAAGCCACATATATAAATTTGGCAATGACAGAAAGATCAGCGGCATTATAAGCAGTGTAGCTGGAAGCATAAAATTACAAACAGATATTAATAGATTAAGTGAATGGGCAAAAATGGGAACATGGATTTCAAAGTATGTAAATGTGAGGTCATCCATTTTGGTCCTAAAAAGGATAGAACTTTCTAAATGGTGAAAAGCTAAAAATAATGGAGATCCAAAAAGATTTGAGGGTCCAGGTACATAGATCATTAAAGTGTCATGGACAGGTACAGAAAATAATCAAAAGGCTAATGGAATGCTGGTCTTTATATCGAGAGGACTAGAATACAAGGGGGTAGAAGTTATGCTGCAGCTGTACAGAGCCCTGGTTAGACCACACCTGGATCACTGTGAGCAGTTCTGAGCACCACACCTTAGGAAGGAGATATTGGCCTTGGAGGGAGTGCAGCGTAGGTTTACCAGAATGATAGAAACATAGAAACATAGAAAATAGGTGCTTCGAGCCTACACCACCATTCAATAAGATCATAGCTGATCATTCACCTCAGTACCCCTTTCCTGCTTTCTCTCCATACCCCTTGATCCCTTTAGCCGTAAGGACCATATCTAACTCCCTCTTGAATATATCCAATGAACTGATAGAATCATAGAAAATAGGGTGCCAAGGGATCTTTTACGTCCACCTGAGAGGGCAGGTGGGACGTCGGTTTACCACCTCATCCAAAAGACAGCACCCCCTCAGCACTGCAAGTGTCAGCCTAGATTTTTTTGGTGTTCATTCCCTGGAGTGGGACTTGAACCCACACCCTTCTGATTAAGAGGTGAGTGTGCTGCCCACTGATCCACTGATACCTGGACTCCAGGTGTTAAGTTACGAGGAGAGATTACACAAACTAGGGGTGTATTCCCTGGAATTTAGGAGGTTAAGGGGTGATCTGATCGAAGTTTTCACAATATTAAGGGGAACAGATAGGATTTATAGAGAGAAACTCTTTCAACTGGTTAGGGAGTATAGGACTAGGAGACATTGTCTAATTAGAGCCAGGCCTTTCAGGAGATGGTTAGGAAACACTGCCACACATAAAGGGTGGTAGACGCTTGGTACTATCTTCTGAAAATAGCAATTGATGCTAGGTTAGTTGTTCATTTTAAATCTGAGATTCATAGATTTTATGTTAAAGATATCAAGGAATATGGGGCAAAGACAGGTATATAGAATTAGGTCACAGATCGGCCACGATCTCACTGAATGGTGGAACTGACTCGAGGGGCTCAATGGCCTCCTCCTGTTCCACAGGGCCCAAATTTCTCTAACCTCCTTTTCTGGCGCCCTCACTCGAGCTGCGCCGGTTTTGCCCACCTCCAAATGCGCCGAAAAAAGACCTCCGTACTTTGGCCGCTCCCCAGCCTCTCCTCCATTGTGGCTCAGCGTGGCCGTGCCGGGACCTCTGCACATGCGCATTAGAGCCTGCGCGCATGTGCAGTAGCTCCTGGCAGGCTGTTTCTGCAACCGCGCACTGCAGGCTGTGTGGGAGGGGCCCAAAGCACACCGAATCTGTGAGTACGTGCTGCAGACTGTGTGGGAGGGGCCGAAGCACACCGTCCCTAGCCCTGGCCGAATGGGCTCCCTCATCGGCGGCCCGCTGCGTTCCCTAAGGTAGGACTTCGATTTTTTATTTGTTATTTACTGATTGATTTTGGTGCTTTAGGGTTGCAGGGTTCCTTTTATTTTATTTGTTAATTAATTGCTTATTACTTTTTGTGCTTTGTTTGGTGCTTGGTGGTGCTTTAAATGTAGTTACTTGTGCCGATTCCTTATCTGTAAGTAAGGTTTTTCTGTGCGGACAAAAGTGGACACATACAGTGCCCCAAGTTAGTTTAGTACAACTTTTTTTCTGGCCAAATTGGCATAAATGGTGTAAGTGGCTGGGAACGCCCCCTTTTGAAAAAAAAACTGACCGAACAAAAAACCTAACTAACTCACTTACACTGGCGCAAATTAAATGGCCATATTTGCAACTAAAAAGATACACTAGAAAAATCAAGTTACACCAAAAAAAACGGTGCAACTCATGGGGAAATTTGGGCCCTTTGTTCCTAATGAGTAGTTGGCTGATAGAGCTGGGATGATGTTTCTCCCTCAAGCAGAAGTGACAAACATGACTTAAAGTAGCCATGTACACCTGCACAGGAGTGTCTCTGCGTTCACAGCACCAGATTACCAGGGCGTTCCAGGTTTACAGGATTGAAGATCTGCTCAGGGAAGGTTGAACTGCAGTATTTTAAATTCCAATGCATTCCGGAATCATCCGAACAACTGAAGACCCCAGGACACAGGCTGAAAGCTGTACCCTGCTGATAACAGGCTCTCGTTCAATAGAGGCGTCACTTTGTCCTGGTTAAATGAGCCGCAACATCAGGGGAGAAAATCTCCTGAATTTGAAAACGAGAACGTTCTGTAGCCGAGGGCTCATATTGGATATCTCTTTCTCACACAGAGGAAGGCTAATTAACACATTTATTATTCATTAAAAGAACACTCAGGTCTCTGTGCTGTTTGAAAAGGAGGATCCAAACCGCCGACTGCGGCTCCTGTTCAAAACCCAAGGACATCAAAGGTAGCGGCTTTTGAGGAACCGTGAGCTGTATTTACTCACTGTGAATAGCAGGCCCTTTCAGTGTTGCATATTTTAAACCCGACGCACTTCTGTGGAGCGAGGTGCTGACAGAACTCAGGTCGCTCCTCAGTGTTGAACCATACCCAGAGTGTCGAGTCAAGGTCTGATTGCCAGGTTCAGCTGTTCATCATGAGCCCCTCAAATTGAGAAGCACTGCAGTATAAATGATGACTGGATTTGTGGCTGGACACAGTACGTTCACCAGCTGCACATTCCCCATCCCCAAACCCTGTATCCCACATCCATCTTGCTAGCTGTATCCAGACTGCACGCCTGCTAAACTAACTACTCTAGCACCACTCCACGGAAAATAGAAAGTAAACTAAGACTTGCATTTATATTGGGTGTTTCACAACCTCAGGACGACCCAAAACACTTTACAGACAATGAAATACTTTTGAAGTATAGTCACTGTTGTAATGTAGGAAACACGGCAGCCGTTTTGTGCACAGCAAGCTCCCACACACAGCAATATGATCATTGTGTTGTAGGATCACATGGTTTGGTATGAGCATGCTCAGTTCGCTCTGGCCTAATAAAGCAAGCACATGGGCTAGCAACTCATCGTGTGTCCATCCTTCCTTTGTTCCACCCACATATATTACATTTTGCCGATGAGAATGGGATCTCAAAGCCATTGCTAGGGAACATGGAAGGACAGTGTTCAACCTTCGAGAGAACTAGTTTAAGGTGAATGTGTGACACCTAAACTGAATTTTTGCGATGTTTTACCATTAATGCTCATGCAGAATTGTCTGTGTATACACAGCAACAGCAGCGTTGATTCGCACAGGTACACAGGTAGTGGCTGAGTCACTGTTCAAAGGTATCGGGACAATAATGGCCGCGTCTACATGATTCATCGGAAGCCTCGGCATGTAAGACGAGGCTTCCGGTGAATCATGTAGACGCGGCCATGATCGGCATGTATGACCGAGCTCACGAACTATTCAGTTCGTACATTGAGTGGACGGAGCTGTTTTTTAGGGCCAATAACATTATTGAGACCGAAGGTGCAGAAGAAAATGTTCAAACTCAAAATAAAGTAATCCGTGAATGAAAGAAAGCAATGTTTTGAACAGAGATCGGGCCAGATGTCTATGTAACATTGACAAAAAATGAAGGATGCATCGTTTGAAGACATTGTCGAGAAACTCGAGGACCATTTTGACCCAAATCCGTTAGAAATAGCAGAGAGCCATAAGTTTAGTACCGGAAAGCAAAAAAAAATGAAACCATCAGTGAGTACATTGTAGCTCTTACGAATCTGTCTTTGCATTGTAACTTTGGCACATTTTTGGATCATGCGTTGCGAGGTAAGTTAGTGTGGGGACTGGTGGATGAACGCACCCAGTCCAAGTTACTGAATACTCCGAACCTAACGTTGACATAGCATGCAAAATTGTCCTGTGGAGATGGCGACTAAGAATGCTAGCGAGCTCCGTCTAACTCAAGTGACGAGTGCAGCTGGGGTCTACAGTCACACAGACACCGCCAAACCTAAAGCTGTGAGACAGAGTCAAAAGCCTGTCGGTGAGAGCAGTTCAGTGAATAGTTATTGCTGCAATGCAAAGCACTCACCACAGACCTGCCATTACAGAGATGCAAAGTGTTTTCACTGCCAGAAGCAAGGCCATATTTCAACAGCTTGCAGAGCTAGATCTAAAGCTGGGTGTAAGAACCATTCTAGTGGCAATGCAAAGCAGCGACAACAAAAGGGAGGAGTTCACAATAATGAAGTGAACACACCTGATGTTGAAGAACTAGGCATCTACAGTATCTATGCCACTACCGACAACACTAGCAGTCGTGAGAAAGACTTCCATACAAAACCTTTGATCAATGAGCAATATGTGTATCAACATGGCAGCGGACTGTTCGATCATGAGTAAGGACACATATGAGAGTAAGTTTAATCAAAAAGTACCATAGAGTTAAAAACTTACTCTGGAGAAATCCTAGCGACATGTAGACAAATGGAATGTACAGTTCGACACAATGGCCAGTCAATAAAGCTGCCGATTATTGTAGCGAGCTACAACAGGCCAACTCTCATGGGCAAAGATTGGTTGAGAAAGTTAAAACTAGACTGGAAAAACATCTTCAATGTAGATGCTTCAAAGGAGTGACTCAACACAAGGCTGAACAAGTACAAAAACATGTTCACAGACAGTTATGAGGGCTTCACTGGGTATGACGCGTATATCCACATCAAGTGCAATGTGAAGCCTGTCCATTCATAGAAACGTTTAAAATTCTGATGGGTTTAGACAGGTTAGATGCAGGAAGAATGTTCCCAATGTTGGGGAAGTCCAGAACCAGGGGTCACAGTCTAAGGATAAAGGGTAAGCCATTTAGGACCGAGATGAGGAGAAACTTCTTCACCCAGAGAGTGGTGAACCTGTGGAATTCTCTACCACAGAAAGTAGTTGAGGCCAATTCACTAAATATATTCAAAAAGGAGTTAGATGTAGTCCTTACTACTCGGGGAATCAAGGGGTATGGCGACAAAGCAGGAAGGGGGTACTGAAGTTTCATGTTCAGCCATGAACTCATTGAATGGCGGTGCAGGCTAGAAGGGCTGAATGGGCTACTCCTGCACCTATTTTCTATGTTTCTATGTTTCTATGTAAGGCAAGGCCGGTCCCCTATGCATTGATAAGTCAGATGGAGGAAGTGCGAGTGAAGCTCAGAGAGAATGGAGCACAAGTAAAAACTGCCAAAAGTAAATTGGCGAACTCGATTGTGGTAGTGCCCAAAGCAGACAAAACTGTACGCTGGTGCGGTGACTACAAAGTTACTATCAACCAAGCAGTTGACGATGAGCACGACCTGTTACCTACATCACAAGATTTGTATGCAGCACTCTCTGGGTCAAAGGTTATCTCCAAGAGTTTTTAACTCTATGGTACTTTTTGACCTGTCACACGCTTATGCTCAGCTGAATGTTGACAAAGAGAGTCGACAATATCTTACCATCAACACACACAAGGGACTGTGCTCATACACCAAGCTACCGTATGGTGTAAAGTCCTCCCCCAAAATCTTCCAGGCTGCGATAGATAACATTTTGCAGAGTTCCAAATTGCTTGTGCAATTAAGGCGATGTGCTGATCGCAGCAAGCAATGAGGAAGAAAATCTAGAAATGTTAGATATAGTGCTTCAAAGGTTGAATGTCCACAATGTCAAATTGAAAAGGAGCAAATGTGTTTTTGTGCAGCC
The DNA here is from genome assembly GCF_044704955.1 of Pristiophorus japonicus. Taxonomy (NCBI): domain Eukaryota; kingdom Metazoa; phylum Chordata; class Chondrichthyes; family Pristiophoridae; genus Pristiophorus; species Pristiophorus japonicus. The sequence goes on from NC_091990.1 coordinate 52,698,982, forward strand.
CGAGATTGTGGACCTTGGTTTGAAAGTTGATGCAAACCAGTGAAGAAAATGGTTGATGCTATCATCAAAGTTCCAAAGCCACAGAACGTTTCTGAGTTAAGATCTTTCTTTGGAATGGTCCAGTACTACACACGTTTCTTACCTGATTTAGTGACCATGTTAGCTCCATTGCACGAGCTCCTCGAGAAGGATGTCCAGTGGAAGTAGACAAAAGCGCAACAGGAAGCTTACGACAATTGTAAGAGAAGTCTCTCTAGCGATGCTCTACTTGTGCACTACGACACAGAGCGTGAGCTTAAGTTAGCGTGTGATGCTTCCAGCTATGGTGTGGGAGCTGTCATAAGCCACGTAATGGATGACGGCCAAGAGAAACCAATCGCATTCGCATCGCAAACCCTCACAAAGAGCAAAGGAACTTCGCAAAAATTGAAAAGGAAACACTCACCACAGAGGTTGTAATCAAGAAATTCCAAACGTTCCTGATCTGCAAAAGGTTTTACCTGATAACCGATCACAAACCGCTCCGAGCAATATGGCCGCATCAAGAATGCAACGTTGGGCAGTGTTGTTGTCACACTGTGACTACATGACTGAATATCGCACTTCAAAGTAAAACGCAATCGCAGATGCCTTGTTCACATGAGGACTTGTGTGTTGAGAGTTAAGGTACTATTTTAGAACATAAGAAATAGGAGTAGGAGGAGGCCATTTGGCCCCTCGGGCCTGCCCTGCTATTCAATAAGATCATGGTTGATCTGATCCTGGCCTCAACTCCACTTCCCTGCCCACTCTGAATAAACCTTGATTCCTTTTGTTATTCAAAAATCTGTCTATCTCCACCTTAAATATATTCAATGACCCAGCCTCCACAGCTCTCTGGGGTAGAGATTTCTAAAGATTCACGGCCCTCTGAGAGAAGAAATTCCTCTTAATTTCCGTTTTAAATTGGTCATCCTTTATTCTGAAACTATGCCCCCTAGTTCTAGATTCTTCCACGGGGGGAAACATCCTCTCTGCATCTACCCTGTCAAGCCCCCTCAGAATCTTTTACATTTCAAACCTTCATGCTGGGTGTAATTGACAAAGACTTTCCCGTGAGTGTAACTGAGATTGCAGATGAGACTCAAAGGGACTCAGTGCTGAAAAGAGTGTGTGAAAACACCTTGAATGGATGGACTGATCAGTGTGTGGAGTTGAAACCAATCCATAACTGTCATACTGAATTGTCTTGTGAGTAAGGTCGTATGAAGTGGGGTAACAGAGTGGTGGTACCTACTTCTTTGAGAGATAGAATTCTGGCCGAACTTCAGACAGAACATCCAGGAATTGTCAGTATGAAATCAATTGAAATAAACTTTTTTTACTGACCTGGATTGAACAGTGATCTTGAACCACTTGATCATGAACACATACCTGAGTTTGACTCAGTTCAGACTTCAGTAACTGAAGTACCCGGTTCAAACAAGTCTGAGATAGAAACAGGATTATCTTTGAGATCGGAACCAAAACAAAACAGCCCGAAAATTGGTTCAACACCAAAACCTTCTGTAAGGAGATCAGGAAGGCTCTGCAAACCTGTTATTGAACTGGATTTGTAGTTTATTTAAAGGAAAAAAGCCAGGAGTCTTTGTTATGTGGTATTTGTAACGCTGAGAAAGGTGGGACCATACTTTTGTTGTATTTGAGAGTGGAATATACACTTTTTTAAGGGAAAGGCAGTGTAATCTATTATCACATGGTTTGTCACATAGTTTAGTATGAGGATGCTCAGTTCACTCTGGCCTAATTAAGCAAGCACATGGGCTGGCCTCTCATCGTCTCTCTATCCTTCATTTGTTCTGCCCACATGTAGTACAATCATGACTAGAATAGTTTGTGTAGGTGAGCAGAATTACAATCACTGAGCTCTTGAATCTCATCTCCAAACAGAATGCTGTGTCTAAGGGGGAACTGGGTGATGCAGTGGGTTAACTGTTCACCTTTCACCTCTAAGACAGAGGTTCAAAGACAGGACAAGCTGATGGGGTGAATGTCTTCTCTTCCTGCTGGCTGCAGGGGTCATGCAGCGGGCGGGGTGGGGGGGTTATTGGGGTCACATGGTTTTGCTTTTGCCTCACCTACACACCTCTGGCACTTTAGGTCATCTTCTGTGTCAATCAAAGCCATCCACTGTTACTCTATCGTGGAGTCTTGCGATGGTCTGTGCTGCTTTGCCTGCCATCAGTCACAGTGAGCAATCAGACATTAAGCCAATCTGACAGCTCCATCAAGGGACTTTTAAAACCCAATGACTGGATGTTCCATCTGTAAATCAGAACCCACGGATAGCTTGTTAATGGGAAACATCTTATCAATCGGGACACATCTTGTTAATAGGGACACATCTTGTTAATGAGGTCATAATTTGTTAATGGTGTTGCAGCTCCTTAATGGTGACACAGCCTGTTAATAAGGACACTGCCTGCGAATAGCACAAAATCTGTTAATGGAAGTTACAAGCTGTTGATGAGCTATTTAAACAATCATTCACAGCAGCTCATTCTCAATATTAATTTGTTTTACTCAAACTGTATTGAACCTGAACTGAGAATTTCTGTTAAAGGCCAGTGTGCAGAATTTCTCTCATATCAAAGACAGGAAAATCAAAAGATGCCTAAGCCGTTCTCCAGGATACTGTTGCAGGTCTTTTTTTATATTACAGCGCTGCAACGGCAATGAAGAGGGCGACTGGATTGGACATCACCAAGGTCCAGGTCGCTGATTGGAACGTGGGCAGGTACAGCAGGAGCGATGTGATCGGGGCCCAGGAGAGGTGTGAGTTCGGGGCCGAGAAGAAGCATGGGCTCAGGTGCAGCACGGGCCAGCCAACACTGTGATATGTGTGCGCACTAGGTCCATGCAGCAGAACTGGTCTCCAGTCGTCCTGGTTATCCCTTTCCACTGGACCAAGACCTCGCTCTGTCAAGCCCGTGTGGTGGCTGGTATGCAACGGCCACCACACATTAAAAAAATCCACACACAGGCATCTTCAAGATGCAGTTCTGGACCTGGACTATTCATTGAAACACCTGTGAACTCATTAAATTCATCCCTTTTTGGCATGGAGGCAAGTCATCCTCGATTCGAGGGACCACCTAAGAAGAAGAAGTACTGAAAGCTATCTGACTGGAGTAGTTCTGTAGGGGCCAATTTTCAGCCTGAGTTGCTCCTGTTTTTTTGGAGCAACTGGTTTAGAATGGAGTATCTTAGAAATTTGAATTCTCGGCATTTAGTTTGCTCCAGTTCTTATCAGTTAGAAGTTTCACTTTGGAACAGAATTTTTTTTTCAAAAGGGGGCGTGTCCGGCCACTTACGTCTGTTTTCAAAGTTTAGACAGTGAAAACTTACTCCAAACTAACTTAGAATGGAGTAAATGAAGATTTTTGTACGCTCGAAAAAACCTTGTCTACACTTTAGAAAATCAGGCATAGGTTACAAATTAGGCGTAGGGAACGAGGGGGTGTGGGGGGGAGAGGGGGGGTAAATGCGGTCATTAAATTCTACAATCAATCTGCAGTCATACTTATACAAATATTATACAAATAAATCCAACCTGAATAAAAATTTACAAGCAAAGAAAAGATTAAATAATCCATGTTCCTACCTGTGTGAAACAGCAGCAGCCTTCAAGCTGCTGTGCTTCAGGCAGGCTTTTCATGTTGGAGACAGGCAGGGGTGGCATCAGTGTCTCGACGGCAGCAAGCAGCCTTCAAGCTGAGCTGCGGTGCTTCAGGCAGGCCTTCATTCCATCAGTGGCTGGCCGGCAGCCGAGGAAGCAACACGCACGCAGTTTTCGAAGGGGATTGAGGCCATTCGGCCACGTGATAGGGGCGATGTCAATGGCTCGACGGCAGCTGAAGATACAGCAGCAGCCTTTGAGCTGTGAGGGGACTGAGGCCATTTGGCCATGGGATAGGGGCATCGTCAGTGACTGGACGGCAGGCAAAGACACAGCAATCAAGCAGCCTTCGAGCTGTGAGGGGGACTGAGGCCATTTGGACAGGGAGAGGCAGCCACATAGACAGTTTTATACTTAAATTTGCAGAATGGGTGCTGCATTGTCAACACCACATATTATGCAATGGTTCGCCATCAATTCACTGCATAGGAGAGAATTGATTAGAGCTCACCGCACCAGGAACGTCATATCCCGTAGGTTGATGGGCAGGAGACCTTACCCACGTCGACAATATCGAACCAGGTGCTCGTACCTGGACATGAGCGAGGCTGATTGTGTGAAAAGGCTGCGTTTTTGCAGAGAAGTTGTCACTGAGATCTGTGATATAGTGAGAGCAGATTTGCAGCCCAGAAGCAGAACGCCAACTGCCCCGTGTGTTGCAGTGAAGGTAACAGCTGCACTTTCTTTCTATGCCTCGGGATCGTTTCAGGCTACAACTGAAGATGTGTGTGCCATCGCTCAACGTGCAATACATGCCTGCATTTACCAGGTCACGGCTGCACTGTATGCGCGAAGGAATGACTTCATCAATTTCCCAATGACCGCACAAGCGATCCATGAGACGGCTGTGGGCTTCTTCAGGATTGTCGGCTTCCCAAAGGTGCAGGGCTGCATTGAAGGGCAGAGCTGACCACCTGACTCATGACGCCCCTACGCGTGACACGGACAGAAACTGACCGTCAATACAACATGGCGCACATTGCGACGCGCAGAATCATTGAGAGGCATATTGAAACAGCAATTCCGATGCCTGGACCATTCTGGAGGACAGTTGCTATACTCTCCTCAGATTGTCGGTCACTTCACTGTTGTGTGCTGCATGCTTCATAACTTAGCCATCATGAGGCAGCAGGAGCTGGTAGTGGAACCAGAAGACCTACGTGAGGGTCCAGTGCATGATGATAGTATTACCGAAGACCAGGATGTGGATGATGACGACGATCAGGAAAGCATGCAAGTGCCTGATGCTGGAGCACAAGGTCGGAGGAGGGCCATCCATCATGCCCCTTTAACGATTGCTCGAGCCTTGCACCAACAGCTCATCCGTGAACGCTTCAACTACTGATGCCTGAGGGCTCTGCGACTACTTTTGCGCATGAACATGTTTATTCTTTGCAGTTGTTCCTACATTGTGTTGTGTTAATGGAACATGAAACAGTTTTAATGAAAAAAATATTTTATTGAAAAGTTAACGTCACTGTAATAAAATATTTGTTGTATCAAACTATACTTTTTAATATGACTCTTGAAGATCACTTAAAAACTTTAAGATCACTTAGAAACTTGTAAAGTTACAAGTTACAAAACAATCGCAATGTGAAAAATCTTACACTCTTAAGATCACTTAAACTTCAAGATCACTTTTTAGATGCAAAATTAAATAAGTTACAGAATGTGAGAGCATTTACACTATAAGATCACTTGAAAACCCTGAGATTACTTATAAGTTGTAAAGTTACAAAACTTACAAAACAGTTTCAATGTGAAAAATTTTACACTCTGAAGAACACTTAAACTTCAGGATCACTTTTTAGGTGCAAAATTAAATAAGATACAAAAAAATGTGAGAGCATTTACACTATAAGATCACTTAAAAACCATAAGATCACTGATAAGTTGTAAAGTTACAAAACTTACAAAACAATTTCAATTTGAAAAACGCTACTACAGCTACATCAAGAACAAGAACAAAAGCAGAAGTGTTCTTCAGAGTGTAAAATTTTTCACATTGAAACTGTTTTGTAAGTTGGTTTTGATTCCAATGTTGCGGGTCCCTGTGGTGCTGCTGGTATAATGCAGCATTCTGCAGTCAGTGCACTACCATCCGAGCCTGCGCCTCCCTCTCGCATAGGTTCTGGTTTCACCGACTATGGTTTTGAATCCAACGCTGCGGGTCCCAGTGCTGCTGCTGATATCATGGAGCAGTTTACACCCATTCGTCCAACATCACAGCCCACGGCTCGCACTCGAGTGCTGGCGTCTGGAACACCGAGCGCCCCACCATCCTAGCCCGAGCCTCTCTCTCTAGTACTGCCGTCTGAAACACAGAGCGTCCTACCATTCCAGCCTGAGCCTCTCCCTCTAGTTCTGCCGTCTGCAACACAGAGCGTCCCACAGTCCCAGCCCGCGCCTCCCTGTGTAGTGGTGCCGCTTGCAACACCGAGCGTCCCACCGTCCGTGCCCGCGCCTCCCAGTGTAGTGGTGCGACGAGGCAGACCCAGGCAGAGGAGAAGGAGATTGGAGACACGCTCTCCTGAGATGCAACGTGCAACAGATGCAGATTAGGTTGTGGCATTGGGTCTGGAGACCAATGAGCTTACCCGATCACTCATCGGTGGCGTCAGTGCAGTCGGTGAAGAGTTGACGGTCCTGACGGGAGAAATAGCAGTAATGACACGGGAACTTAGGGAGGGAATGTCCGAGGGAGTGCAATCGACGGCACTGGCCATCAGGGAGGGCCTGGGTGAGGTAGCTGCTGCAATAATGGCACACAGCACAGCCAATCAAATGACACCCCCATGAGGAAGTGAACATTCACTGAGATATGTCTGAGTTGCCTCCCTCTTGTTGTGGGCCAATTTCTTCTGCAAAGAGTAAAATATAACTTTTTACAGAGTGTGTCAGTCTGCAAGGTGGGACATACAGATAGCCAGGTTACAATTACGATTAAATTAAAAATGGGAAATATTACTTACACTAACTACTTGACCAAGGTCATGCCATTTCTTTTTACACTGGCTTCCAGATCTCATGGTGTGCACCAGTGCGCAGTAATCTTCTGCAACTTGGTTCCACCGTTTCTTTATTTCTTTTGGTGGCACTTTTATGCGACCTCTGTTGCTGGTATCTAGCTCCTGCCAGCTCTGCTCAATTACATTGACTAATGTCTCTACTTCCTCATGCAAGAAATTCTTTGTTCTTGGTGGACATCGATCCATTGCAAAGTTGAATTGGCACTCTTATTTCTCAAAACACACAGTCCTTAATTTGCATGCACCAATGCAGCACCGGTTCTGCAAGTTTAGCAGTGAAAAGCTGAACTCACTGATTTTAGCAGATGATTTATTCAACAGTGCTGCTAAAAGCACTCCCTCACACATAAAAACCTCACAAAAATTAAATCACAAGCCTTTCCAGGGGTCCAAGAGACAAATCTTCACTTTTCCTCCAGTCCCTTTAAAAATGGCCGAGTGCCAGTGTTTGTTTCACACTGCGCCTGCGTGCATGCTCCAACGCGCACGTGCAGGGTTGCTGGCACGACATTGCCTCATTTGAATTAGACCCGCCCCCCCACTGCTTACAGAATCGGCGCGAGTGTCTGGCTCCGCCCCCCGCTGTGATCTGCGCGCTGCGCCAAGCTGAGTTAGAGCTCCGAGGAGCCGGAGAATCTCGCAGTTTTTTTCCTGTGCACTTTTGGGCGCGAAGAACAGACATCCAGCTTGGGGCTGCGCCGTTTTCGGCACGGCCTGAAACTTGGGGCCATAATATCAACTAAAGCAGTGTCAATCCTAGGCTGGGATAGAGTGTCTGACTTTTCCTGGCTGCTGGAAGGCTGAGCTCCCATCCTACCTGGATAGTCCAGCCTCATGGCTTGTTGCAATGTCGAGTATTGTAGACATCTTGAAAGGTTTGCAGCCACTAAATTAAATTTTCCCAACTCGTGTGCGCATGTCCTGATGTTCTGAAAGCCTGTCTGCTATGTAAATGGGATGGAAGGGAGAGCGCTGGGAGCTGGGACTCTTTGCAGAATAGAAATACGATATACATCTGGTCACTCAATCCAGACAAGCACTGCTGTATGGAATCAGCTTGGAGTATCTAAGGCGGTGACGGGCATGGGGAGCTATCTCCATCCGTACAGCTTTAGTGTCAGTTCAGCATGGACGATTGTACTCCTGCTTGAGTCGATGGTTTTGGGTTCAAACCCCATTCTGTGACTTGGTGACATAATCTAGGCTGACACTGCAATGCAGTAGTGAGAGAGTACTGCTGTTATGTCTGTAAACATTGTAACTGTGTAAGACTTGCCACCAGAGGGCGCAACTGTTGGAGGCCCAAGGGTCACCTGCACACCTCATGCAAGAGAGTATAAAAGGTTGTCTGCCATGCTGCTTAGGAACTCAGGAGTTGTATTAAAGAGACTAAGGTCACATCAGTTTTAGCTCACAGTACTCAGTCTTGTGGAGTTCTTCCATACTTAACAATTGGCAACGAGTAAGAGGTTACAAACTTTCATGTGGTCATCGCTGCCGTTGGTATTTTAGAGAGATTTGTAGAGGGTGATGATTGGGAAGCCTTCGTTGAGCGTCTCGACCAGTACTTTGTGGCCAACGAGCTTGATGGGGACGATACAATGATCCAGCGCAGGGTGTTTCTCCTCACCATGTGTGGGTCCACAATATACGGCCTCATCAAGAATCTGCTAGCACCGGAGAAACCAACGGAGAAGACATATACAGAGTTGTGTACATTGGTTCAGAACCATCTAAAGCCGAAGGAGAGCGTCTTAATGGCCAGGTATTGCTTCTACACGCACCACCGCTCCGAGGGCCAGGACGTGGCGAGTTATGTCACCCACCTGAGACGCCTTGCGGGAACTTGCGAATTTGTGGATTTTTGGAGGAAATGTTGCGGTACATTTTTGTGCTTGGCATCGGCCACGAAGTCATTCTTCACAAGCTGCTGAATCCCTAGACCTGAGCAAGGCCATCACAATAGCCCAGGCATTCATATCCACGAGCGATAATACCAGACAGATATCTTCCAAGCATCGAAGCTCACCGGCAAGTACTGTGCATAAAATAACATTGCTAGCAGGCAGAACTGCATATGGCAGGGCCTACATGCCTGCAGCTGCAAGACCTAGGATAACTCAGAGTCTTCCATTGGGCGTGGATGAAAATCCATTAGCACCATGTTGGCGCTGCGGGGGTAATCATCGAACCCATCAATGTCGATTCAAGCACTACGAGTGCTAAGGCTGCGAAACAATGGGGCACCTCCAGCGAATGTGAAAGAGTGCTACGACTCACCACTTGGCAGAGTCGGCAGAGGACGATCGATCTGGTGCAGATCACGCAGAACAAACAAGAGAGGCAACGCAACCCGAGGAAGAAGTGTATGGGGTACACACCTTCATCACCAAGAGTCCTCCTATCATGTCAAAAGTCAAATTGAATGGTATTCCAGTATCAATGGAGTTGGACACAGGGGCGAGTCAGTCAATTATGTGCCAGAAGGCTTTTGAGAAAGTGTGGGGCAACAAGGCACAAAGGCCCAAACTGAGCCCGATTCAGACAAAGCTGCGCACCTACACCAAAGAGCTCATACCAGTCCTTGGCAGTGCGGCAGTTAAGGAATCGTACGATGGAGCTGTGCATGACTTATCACTGTGGATTGCACCAAGCGATGGCCTGATGCTATTCAGCAGAAGCTGGCTGGGAAAGATTCGATGTAACTGAGATGACATCAAAGCACTATCTTCAGTGGATGATACCACGTGCGCCCAAGTTCTGAGCAAGTTTCTGTCGCTATTTGAACCAGGCATCGGCAACTTTACAGGCGCCAAGGTGCAGATCCATCTAGTCCCTGATGCAAGGCCCGTTCATCACAAGGCTCGAGCGGTTCCATATATGATGAGGGAGAAAGTCAAGATCGAACTGGACAGACTTCAACGAGAGGGAATCATATTGCCAGTAGAGTTCAATGAGTGGGCCAGTCCGATTGTTCCGGTGTTGAAAAGTGATGGCACAGTCAGAATCTGCGGAGACTACAAGGTAACGATCAACCGAGTCTCGTTACAAGACCAGTATCCACTACCCAAAGCGGAGGACCTGTCCGCAACGTTAGCAGGGTGGAAGTCATTCACCAAGTTGGACCTAACCTCTGCCTACATGAAACAGGAGCTGGCTGAATCTTCGAAAAGATTGACGTGCATCAATAAGCACAAAGGACTGTTTATATACCACATATATATGGAAATCGCTCGGTGCTGCCATCTTTCAGAGGAACATGGAGGGTCTGCTGAAATCAGTTCCATGCACCGTTGTGTTTCAAGATGACATCCTGATCACCGGTCATGACACCATTGAACATCTGCACAACCTGGAAGAGGTTCTAAGTCGACTATTCAGAGTGGGATTCATGCTGAAATGCTCCAAGTGTGTTTTCCTGGCTCCAAGATAGAATTTTTGGGGAGAAAGATTGCGGCAAACGGCATCAGACCCATGGACTCAAAGACAGAGGCCATCAAGAATGCACTCATACCACAGAATATGCATTCGTTCCTGGGACTCCTCAACTATTTGTTCACTTTCTACCCGGGTTAAGCACTTTGCTGGAACCATTGCACATGTTGCTACAAAAGGGTGATGACTGGATTTGGGGTAAATCTCAAGAGACAGCCTTTGAGAAAGCCAGAAACCTATTTTGTTCTAATAAGTTACTTGTACTGTATGACCCGTGTAAACGATTAGTGCTAGCTTGTGATGCAGCTTCGTACGGGGTCGGCTGTGTGTTACAGCAAATCAATATATCGGGCAAACTTCAACCGGTTGCATACGCATCTAGAAGTCTGTCGAAGGCTGAAAAAGCCTACGGTATGGTCAGGAAAGTGGCATTAGCATGTGTATATGGGGTTAAGAAAATGCCAATACCTATTTGGACTTCAGTTTGAGCTTGAAACCGACCACAAACCGCTCATTTCGCTGTTTTCAGAAAGCAAAGGTATAAACACCAATGCTTCGTCCCGCATCCAAAGATGGGCACTAACATTGTCTGGCTATGACTATGTTATCTGCCACAGACCAGGCACGGAGAACTATGCTGATCCCCTCAGTCGGCTACCATTGCCCACTATCGGGGTGGAAATGCGCAGCCCGCAGACTTGCTTCTGTCATGGATGCTTTTGAGAGCGAGGGGTCACCCGTCACTGCTCGCCAGATCAGGACCTGACCAGCCAGGATCCTGTGCTATCACTGGTAAAACGTTGCGTCATCAATGGGAGCTGGTCAGCCATTCCCGGGGAAATGCAAGAAGAAATTAAGCCATTTCACCGACGCAAAGATGAAATGTCCATCCAGTCGGATTGTCTCTTATGGGGTAATCGCATGGTTTTGCCAAAAAAAAGGCAGGGAAACATTTGTATGTGACCTACACTATACCCACTTAGGCATAGTCATGATGAAGGCTATAGCCAGGTCGCATGTTTGGTGGCCCGGCATTGACTCGGACTTAGAGTCATGCGTACACCAGTGCAACACGTACTCACAATTGAGCAATGCACCAAGGGAGGCTCCATTGAGTCTGTGGTCATGGCCCTCCAAACCGTGGTCCAGGATCTACATAGATTTTGCTGGCCCCTTTCTCAGAAAGATGTTTTTAGTTGTAGTGGATGCTTACTTTAAATGGATTGAATGTGTAATCATGTCACCCAGCACATCCACTGCCACCATTGAAAGCCTCCGGGCTATGTTCGCCACACATGGCTTGCCCGACTTCCTTGTCAGTGACAATGAACTGTGTTTCACCAGCTCAGAATTCAACGCGTTTATGACCCGCAATGGCATCAAGCATGTAAGGTCTGCCCCGTTTAAGCCCGCATCCAACGGTCAAGCGGAACGGGTAGTCCAAACTATCAAGCAGAGCTTGAAACGCGTGATGGAAGGCTCCTTGCAAACCCGCTTACCTTGGGTTCTGCTCAGCTACCGGACGCGACCCCACTCGCTCACTGGGGTTCCCCCTGCAGAATTGTTAATGAAGAGAGCACTCAAAACCAGGCTCTCCCTAATCCACCTAGATGTAAATGATCATATGGAAACCTGGTGTCACCGGTGAAACATGTACCACGATCGCGTGGCTGTATCGCGCGATTTGATGTTAACAACACTGTGTTTGTCCTTAATTACGGTCATGGTCTTAAATGGATCATTGGCACTGTCTTGACGAAGGAGGAGAATAGAGTGTTTATAGTCAAACTATGGAATGGACAATCGTGCAGAAAGCATTTGGATCAGACTAAACTGCAGTTCACCGACAACCAGGAACAACCTGCAGAGGACATCACTATCCACCAACACACACCCAACCAGCAATCGACCTCGCTGTCAATCAAGAGGATGAACCCACCATTCCCAACAGTCCTGTCAGACCAGCCGTGCCACAGTGCAGCAATGGTCCGACCAACTCACTCATGCCAGAGTTTGGACTCAGACAATCAACCAGGGAGTGTAGGGCCCTGGATCGTCTCAACTTGTAAATAATTTGTATCAAAGACTTTGGTGGGAGTGATGTTATGATTATAAACATTGTAACTGTGTAAGACTTGCCACCGGAGGGCACAACTGTTGGAGGCCCAAGGGTCACCTGCACACGTCCTGCAAGGGAGTATAAAAGGTTATCTGCCATACTGCTTAGTTACTCTGGAGTTGTATTAAAGAGACTAAGGTCACATCAGTTTTAGTTCACAGTACTCAGTCTTGTGGAGTTCTTCCATATGTAACAATTGCATTGTCAGAGATGCCGTCTTTCAGATGAAATGTTTAACTGAGGCCTCCTCTGTCATGTATCTTACATTATTATATATAACTGTATCCTAACATGCTATACATGACTGTAATAAGATATGACCTGTAACCACCAGCATACCTTACCACCAGGGGTGCACTTGCAAGAGACAGGTATATAAGGACAGGTCTCAGGCAAGTGCAGCATTCCAGAGCTGTGAAATAAAGGTGCAGGTCCAGAGTGACCTTGACTTCACTACATGCCTCGTGTGAGCCTGTACTGAGGGGACAGGACTTTACATCATCTGTTCTTTCAGGTGGACTTTGAAGACCCCACAGATTCAGAGAAGAACAGAAAGTTCTCCAGATGTCCTGGCCAACATTTTTAATCAAAAAGAGATTAGAGTAGAACAATACAATAAAACTTGCATTTCTATAGCACCTTTCATGAAGTCAGAACATTCCAAAGCGCTTTATAGCCAATGAAGTGCTTTTGAAGTGTAGTCACTGTTGTAATGTTGGAAACGGGGCATCCAATTTGCGCACAGCAAGTCCCCACAAACAGCAACATGATAATGACCAGATAATCTGTTTTGATGATTTTGGTTGAGAGATAAATATTGACCAGGACACCGGGGAGGACTCCCCTGCTCGATTAACTGGTCATTCATCTCATTGGCTGTTTACGGGAGCTTGCTGTGTGCAAATCAACTGTTGTGTTTGCAAACAAACAACAGTAATTGGAAAAGTAGTTGATTTGATGCCATGCGGTTTGGGACATCCTGAGGACATAATAAGGTGCTGTATAGATACGAGTCCTTTCCTGACAGTATAGTGGTTTCTAATTATGATGCCTGTGGAAAAGCACTCAGAAAGGAAACAACTCCCTCAAAATCTGGCTTCAGAAAATTATTGTTTCAGTTGCTTTGCCTGTCCGTCACACTGGGCTGTCTACACCAGATAATGCAACAATTGACATTTCGGCTTAGTATGAGATTGCAAGCCCTTTTAAACAGATGGAGCAGTGTTTATTTTTAGCACCGAGATACCTCAAAACAAGGCCACAGAAACCAAACAGAGGGACTGTCACTTCTGATGAGCAACACTTGGCAGGTCTGGTCATCACTCAGCAAATGCACTGCAATTTTTGACTTGCAAACTAATAATGTACCACAGTGATACGCGCAGTTTATACTGTCCCACAATTCAAATTAAATTCAAACAGATACATTGCTTTGGGTACAGTTGAGGGGGATGACTCATCAGGGGAGGGCAGCAGCAGCCAAGTTCATGGCACCATGGGTGGCTCTGCTGCACAGAAGGGCAGGAAAAAGAGTGGGAGAGCTATAGTGATAGGGATTCGATTGTAAGGGGAATAGATAGGCATTTCTGCGGCCGCAACCGAGACTCTAGGATGGTATGTTGCCTCCCTGGTGCAAGGGTCAAGGATGTCTTGGAGCGGATGCAGGACATTCTGAAAAGGGAGGTTGAACAGCCAGTTGTTGTGGGGCACATAAGTACCAACGATATAAGTAAAAAACAGGATGAGGTCCTACATGATGAATTTAGGGAGCTAGGAGCTAAATTAAAAAGTAGGACCTCAAAAGTAGTAATCTCAGGATTGCTATCAGTGCCACGTGCTAGTCAGAGTAGGAATTGTAGGATAGCCCAGATGAATATGTGGCTTGAGGAGTGGTGCAAAAGGGAGGGATTCAAATTTCTGGGATATTGGAACCGGTTCTGGGGGAGGTGGGACCAGGTACGAACCGGATGGTCTGCACCTGGGCAGGACCAGAACCAATGTCCTAGGGGGACTGTTTGCTAGTGCTGTTGGGGAGGAGTTAAATTAACATGGCAGGGGGATGGGAACCTATGCAGGGAGACAGAGGGCAATAAAATGGAGGCAGAAGCAAAAGATAGAAAGGAAAATAGTAAAAGTGGAGGGCAGAGAAACCCAAGGCAAAAATCAAAAAGGGCCACATTACAGCAAAATTCTAAAGGGACAAAGTGTGTTAAAAAGACAAGCCTGAAGGCTCTGTGCCTCAATAGGAGGAGTATTCGGAATAAGGTGGATGAATTAACTGCGCAGACAGCAGTTAACGGATATGATGTAATTGGCATTAGGGAGACATGGCTCCAGGGTGACCAAGGCTGGGAACTCAACATCCAAGGGTATTCAACATTTAGGAAGGATAGGCAGAGAGGAAATGGAGGAGGGTGGCGTTGTTGGTTAAAGAGGAAATTAATGCAATAGTAAGGAGGGACATTAGCCTGGATGATGTGGAATCGGTATGGGTGGAGCTGCGGAATACCAAAGGGCCGAAAACGCTAGTGGGAGTTGTGTACAGACCACCAAACAGTAGTAGTGAGGTTGCAATAAAGGTACAGCAGTTATCATGGGCGACTTTAATCTACATATTGATTGGGCTAACCAAACTGGTAGCAATGCGGTGGAGGAGGATTTCCTGGAGTGTATTAGGGATGGTTTTCTAGAGCAATATGTAACTTCGACGGTATGAGGTGTGAATTGGCTAGAGTTGACTGGCAAAGGAGACTTAAAGGTTTGACGCTGGATAAGCAATGGCAAACATTTAAAGATCATATGGATGAACTTCAGCAATTGTACATCTCTGTCTGGAGTAAAAATAAAACGGAGAAGGTGGCTCAACTGTGGTTAACAAGGGAAATTAAGGATAGTGTTAAATCCAAGGAAGAGGCATATAAATTGGCGAGAAAAAGTAACAAACCTGAGGACTGGGAGAAATTTAGAATTCAACAGAGGAGGACTAAGGGTTTAATTAAGAGGGGGGAAATAGAGTACGAGAGGAAGCTTGCAGGGAACGTAAAAACTGACTGTAAAAGCTTCTATAGATATGTGAAGAGAAAAAGATTAGTGAAGACAAATGTAGGTCCCTTGCAGTGGGATTCAGGTGAATTTATAATGGGGAACAAAGAAATGGCAGACGAATTGAACAAATGCTTTGGTTCTGTCTTCACGAAAGAAGACACAAATAACCTTCCGAATGTACTAGGGGACAGTGGGTTTAGTGAGAAGGTGGAGCTGAAGGATATCATTATTAGGCAGGAAATTGTGTTCGGGAAATTGATGGGATTGAAGGCCGATAAATCCCCGGGGCCTAATAGTCTGCATCCCAAAGTACTTAAGGAAGTGGCCGTAGAAATAGTGGATGCATTGGTGATCATTTTCTAACAGTCTATCAACTCTGGATCAGTTCCTCTGGACTGGAGGGTAGCTAATGTAACATCACTTTTTAAAAAAGGAGGGAGAGAGAAAACGGGTAATTATAGACCGGTTAGCCTGACATCAGTAGTGGGGAAAATGTTTGAATCAATCATTAAGGACGAAATAGCAACGCTTTTGGAAAGCAGTGTCAGGATCGGTCCAAGTCAGCATGGATTTATGAAAGGGAAATCATGCTTGACAAATCTTCTGGAATTTTTTGAGGATGTAACTAGTGGAGTGGACAAGGGAGAACCAGTGGATGTGGTGTATTTGGACTTTCAAAAGGCTTTTGACAAGGTCCCGCACAAGAGATTGGTGTGCAAAATCAAAGCGCATGGTATTGGGGGTAATGTACTGATGTGGACAGAGAACTGGTTGGCAAACATGAAGCAGAGAGTCAGGATAAACGGATCCTTTTCAGAATGACAGGCAGTGACGAGTGGAGCATCACAGGGCTCAGTGCTGGGACCCCAGCTCTTTACAATATACATTAACGATTTAGATGAAGGAATTGAGTGTAATATCTCCAAGTTTGCAGATGACACTAAACTGGGTGGCGGTGTGAGCTGTGAGGGGGAAGCTAAGAGGCTACAGGGTGACTTGGACAGGTTAGGTGAGTGGGCAAATGCATGGCAGATGCAGTATAATGTGGATAAATGTGAGATTATCCATTTTGGGGGCAAAAACACGAAGGCAGAATATTATCTGAATGGCGGCAGATTAGGAAAAGGGGAGGTGCAACGAGACCTGGGTGTCATGGTTCATCAGTCATTGAAGATTGGCATGCAGGTACAGCAGGCGGTGAAGAAGACAAATGGTATGCAGGCCTTCATAGCTAAGGGATTTGAGTATAGGAGCAGGGAGGTCTTACTGCAGTTGTACAGGGCCTTGGTGAGGCCTCACCTGGAATATTGTGTTCCGTTTTGGTCTCCTAATCTGAGGAAGGACGTTTTTGCTATTGAGGGAGTGCAGTGAAGGTTCACCAGACTATTTCCAGGGGTGGCTGGACTGTCATATGAGGAGAGACTGGATCAACTGGGCCTTTATTCACTGGAGTTTAGAAGGATGAGAAGGGATCTCATAGAAACATATAAGATTCCGACGGGACTGGACAGATTAGATGTGGGAAGAATGTTCAGAACCAGGGGGACTGAGATGAGGAGAAACTTATTCACTCAGAGAGTTGTTAATCTGTGGAATTCCCTGCCACAGAGAGTTGTTGATGCCAGTTCATTGGATATATTCAAGAGGGAGTTAGATATGGCCCTTATGGCTAAGGGGATCAAGGGGTATGGAGATAAAGCAGGAAAGGGGTACTGAGGGAATGATCAGCCATCATCTTATTAAATGGCGGTGCAGGCTCGAAGGGCCGAATGGCCTATTCCTGCACCTATTTTCTATGTTTCTATGCTTCTATGTTTCCCTCAGTCGGGTGTGTGGGGTGGGGTGGGACGGTGGTGGGGGGGGTGGTGGGGTAATGGTTGCTTCAACTGAAATAAAAGTGTTCTGTTACCGATCTACAGAGTTTGCTGTGTTGATTTTAGAGCATTCTCCAAAATACCTTTAACTTTGTGAAGGTTAACCAGCACCAGCTGGAATCCCAGTGGATCACAGAGATCGAGTTTGGGGTCAAGTGTGCAATGACAGCCGATTACTTGGCCTGAGCGACCTGCTTTGAAAATATGTGACAACTGAATATTTTCCTTGCTGGTGAGAAAGGGTGTCCAATCTCCGGTGTCTCACAGTGTGTGAGCTCCTCCTTTTGGTATAAAGAGGTGAAGTCAGTGTTAGGGGAGTGGAGGGAAACTCTCACAGAAGCCTGAGTGTAATGTATGATCACATGGTGTGTCACATGGTTTGGTATGAGCATGCTCAATTCGTTCTGGCCTAATAAAACAAGCACATGGACTGGCAACTCACCCTGTCTCAGTCCTTCATTTATTCTACCCACATATATTACACTTGTTATGTATGTAAACTTTGTAATAGAAACATAGAAAATAGGTGCAGATGTAGGCCATTCGGCCCTTCGAGCCTGCACCACCATTTAATATGATCATGGCTGATCATGCAACTTCAGTACCCCACTCCTGCTTTCTCTCCATACCCTTTGATCCCTTCAGCTGCATGGCGATTCTCCTCACCATTTGTGGGTTCATGATATGTGGCCTCATGAAAAATCTGCTAGCACCGACGAAACCAACGGACAAGTCATATACAGATTTGTGCATGCTGGATCGGGAACACCTCAAGCCGAAGGAAAGCATCTTAATGGCCAGGTATCACTTTTATACGCACCATCACTCCGAGGGCCAGGGCATGGCGAGCTATGTCGCCAACCTAAGATGCTTTGCGGGACCGTGCGAACTTGCCGGATTTTTTGGGAAAACGTTGCGGACTTTTTCGTGCTTGGAATCGGCCACGAGGTCATTCTTATCAAACTGCTGTCTGCCGAATCCCTAGATCTGAGCAAGGCCATCATGATAGCCCAGGCTTTCATGTCCACGAACGATAACACTAAACAGATATCTTCTCAGCATCGAAGCTCACCGGCAAGTACTGTGCATAAAATAACGCCTTCAGCAGGCAACTGTACATGGCAGGGCCTACATGCCTGCAGAGACCAGACTTAGGATGACTCAGAGTCCGCCGTGGGGTGCGCATGTGAATCCATTAACACCATGTTGGTGCTGCGGGGGTAATCATAGAGCCCATCAATGTCGATTCAAGCACTATGTGTGCAAAGGCTGCGAAATAATGGGGCACCTCCAGCGAATGTGCAAACATGCTGCGACTCACCACATGGCAGAGATCGAGTTTGGGGTCAAGTGTGCGATGACAGCCGATTACTTGGCCTGAGCGACCTGCTTTGAAAATATGTGACAACTGAATATTTTCCTTGGTGGCGAGAAAGGGTGTCCAATCTCCGGTGTCCCACAGTGTGTGATGATGCAGAAGATGACCGATCAAGCGCGGATCACGCTGAACAAGTAAGAGAGGCAACTCAACCTGAGGCTGAAGAGGAAGTGTATGGGGTACACACATTCACCACCAAAAGCCCTCCACTAATGGTGAAAGTCAAATTCAACGGCATTCCAGTTTCCATGGAATTGAACACGGGGGCGAGTCAGTCAATTATGAGCCAGAAGACTTTTGAGAAACTGTGGGCAACAAGGCACAAAGGCCAAAACTAGGCCCGATTCATACAAAGCTGCGCACTTACACCAAAGAGCTCATACCAGTCATTGGCAGTGCGGCAGTGAAGTTATCGTACGGTGGAGCTGTGCATGATGTATCACTATGGATTGTAACAGGCGATGGCCCAACGCTGTTCGGCAGAAGCTGTCTAGGAAAGATCCGATGGAACTGGGACGGCATCAAAGCGCGGTCTTCGGTAGATGACGCCTCGTGCGCTCAAGTGCTAAACAAATTTCAGTCGCTATTTGAGCCAGGCATCGGCAACTTCACAGGTGCCAAGGTGCAGATCCATCTAGTCCCTAATGCACGGCCCATTCATCACAAGGCCCGAGCGGTTCCATACACGATGCGAGAGAAAGTCGAGATCGAACTGGACAGACTTCAATGAGAGGGGAATTATATCGCCAATCGAGTTCAATGGCGGCCAGTCCAATTGTTCCGGTATTGAAAAGCAATGGCACGGTCAGAATCTGCGGAGACTACAATGTAACGATCAACCGAGTCTCGTTACAGGACCAGTACCCACTACCCAAAGTGGAGGACCTGTTCGCAACGTTAGTAGGGGGGAAGTTGTTCACCAAACTGGATCTAACCTCTGCTTACATGACACAGGAGCTGGCTGAATCTTCAAAAAGATTGATGTGCATCAACACGCACAAAGGACTGTTCATATACCACTGATGCCCTTTTGGGATTCGCTCGGCTGCTGCCATCTTCCAGAGGAACATGAAGATTCTGCTGAAATCGGTTCCATACACCGTTGTGTTCCAAGACGACATCCTGATCACTGGTCGTGACAGCACCGAACACTTGCACAACCTGGAAGAGGTTATCTTTAAACCATTTGGAGGCTGGAGTAAATTGTTAGTGGCAATTGCCAGTAGCTTCTATGTAAGTAGCAGTTTAATTTAAAGGGGAAAGTTAAATAGTTGGGAATCTTTCAGGTTTAGGCAGAGAAAAACAAGGTAACTCTCCAGTAGGAGGCAATTAACAGCTAGTTAAAACCAGTTCTGTAAACAACTGACCAGTAGTGAGTCATCTGACCTAGATACAGTTTAAAAAGAGGCAGCTCGTGCAGAGCACGGAGTGCAGCAGCAAAAAGTGGCATTCGTGAGTTTGGTAAGTGGGTGAGTTTGGGCAAGTGGGGGTGGCAGGTGTTGTTTTGTCCTGTTTTTCCTACCAGTGCTGACATTAGAGCAACTGATAAGGAGTGCGAGAGTAGGAGACGGAGGCCCAGAGACCAGCCCAACCACCTGCAGACAAAGATAGAGGGGTACAAAATCGAGAGGTGACGTCACAGCCAAGCTGGCAAGTGGTTGGCTGTTCGACTGGTAAGTATAACTCTCTTTTAGGCTGACTTTTAGATTGGTTTAATTGGCAGCGAACTACTAAGTAGCTGTTTGGTGTTGAAGTAAATTTTAATAAGTAAATTAATTTAAGGGTTAAGTCATGGCAGGAGAGCTCGGACCCATGTCATGCTCCTCCTGTGCTATGTGGGAAGTCAGGGACACTTCCAGTGTCCCTGACTACTATGTGTGCGGGAAGTGTTTCCAGCTGCAGCTCCTGACAGACAGCATGAAGGCACTGGAGCTGCGGATGGACTCACTCTGGAGCATGCACGATGCTGAGAATGTTGTAGATAGCACATTTAGTGAGTTGGTCACACCACAGGTAAGGGTTAGGACAGATAGTGAATGGGTGACCAAGAGACAAGGCAAGAGTAGGAAGGTAGTGCAGGAGTCCTCTGTGGTCATCTCCCTCCAAAACAGATATACCGTTTTGGATACTGTTGGGGGAGATGACTTACCAGGGGAAGGCACCAGCAGCCAGGTTCATGGCACCATGGGTGACTCTGCTGCACAGAAGGGCGGGAAAAAGAGTGGGAGAGCTATAGTGATAGGGGACTCTATTGTAAGGGGAATAGATAGGAGTTTCTGCGGCCACAACCGAGACTCCAGGATGGTATGTTGCCTCCCTGGTGCAAGGTTCAAGGGTGTCTCGGAGCGGCTGCAGAACATTCTGGAGAGGGAGGGTGAACAATCAGTTGTCGTGGTACATGTAGGTACCAACGATATAGGTAAGAAACGGGAAGAGATCCTACAAGCTGAATTTAGGGAGCTAGGAGTTAAATTAACAAGTAGGACTTCAAAGGTAGTAATGTCTGGATTGCTACCAGTGCCATGTGCAAATCAGAGTTGAGGGAGCAGGATAGTTAGAATAAATACGTGGGTTGAGCAGTGGTGCAAGTGGAGGGATTCAAATTCCTGGGACATTGGAACCAGTTCTGGGGGAAGTGGGACCTATACAAAAGGGACGGTCTGCACTTGGGCAGGACTGGAACTGATGTCCTGGGGGTAACATTTGCTAATGCAGTTCGGGAGTGTTTAAACTAATATGGCAGGGGGATGGGAACCTATGCAGTGAGACAGGGCGAAGTAATATGGAGTCAGAAACAGATGGTAGAAAGGAAAAAGCAATAGTGGAAGGCTGAGTAAACAAAGGCAAGAAACAAAAGGGCCACACTACATCATAATTCTAAAAGGACAAAGAGTGTTAAAAAAAAACAAGCCTGAAGGCTTTGTCTCTTAATGCAAGGAGTATCCGTAATAAAGTGGATGAATTAACTTGTGCAAATAGATGTTAACAGATATGATGTAATTGGGATTACAGAGACATGGGTCCAGGATGATTAGGGCTGGGAACTCAACATCCAAGGGTATTCAACATTCAGAAAGGATAGAATAAAAGGAAAAGGAGGTGGGGTAGCATTGCTAGTTAAAGAGGAGATTAATGCAATAGTTAGGAAGGACATTAGCTTGGATGATGTGGAATCTATATAGGTAGAGCTGCAGAACACCAAAGGGCAAAAAACGTTAGTGGGAGTTGTGTACAGACCTCCAAACAGTAGTAGTGATGTTTGGGAGGGCATCAAACAGGAAATTAGGGGTGCATGCAACAAAGAAGCAGCTGTTATCATTGGTGACTTTAATATGCATATAAATTGGGCTAACCAAACTGGAGGCAATATGGTGGAGGAGGATTTCCTGGAGTGCATAAGGGATGGTTTTCTGGACCAATATGTCGATGAATCAACTAGGGGGGAGGCCATCTTAGACTGGGTGTTGTGTAATGAGAGAGGATTAATTAGCAATCTCGTTGTGCGAGGCCCCTTGGGGAAGAGTGACCATAATATGGTAGAATTCTACATTAGGATGGAGAATGAAACAGTTAATTCAGAGACCATGATCCAGAACTTAAAGAAGGGTAACTTTGAAGGTAGAAGGAGTGAATTGGCTAGGATAGATTGGCGAATGATACTTAAGGGGTTGACTGTGGATGGGCAATGGCAGACATTTAGAGACCGCATGGATGAACTACAACAATTGTACATCCCTGTCTGGCGTAAAAATAAAAAAGGGAAGGTGGCTCAACCGTGGCTATCAAGGGAAATCAGGGATAGTATTAAAGCCAAGGAAGTGAGTGGCATACAAATTGGCCAGAAATAGCAGCGAACTCGGGGACTGGGAGAAATTTAGAACTCAGCAGAGGAGGACAAAGGGTTTGATTAGGGCAGGGAAAATAGAGTACGAGAGGAAGCTTGCAGGGAACATTAAGACGGACTGCAAAAGCTTCCAAAGCTATGTAAAGAGAAAAAGGTTAGTAAAGACAAACGTAGGTCCCCTGCAGTCAGAATCAGGGGAAGTCATAACAGGGAACAAAGAAATGGCAGAGCAATTGAACAAGTACTTTGGTTCGGTATTCACTAAGGAGGAGACAAACAACCTTCCGGATATAAAAGGGGTCAAAGGGTCTAATAAGAAGGAGGAACTGAGGGAAATCCTTATTAGTCGGGAAATTGTGTTGGGGAAATTGATGGGATTGAAGGCTGACAAATCCCCAGGGCCTGATGGTCTGCATCCCAGAGTACTTAAGGAGGTGGCCTTGGAAATAGCGGATGCATTGACAGTTATTTTCCAACATTCCATAGACTCTGGATCAGTTCTTATGGAGTGGAGGGTAGCCAATGTAACCTCACTTTTTAAAAAAGGAGGGAGAGAGAAAACAGGGAATTATAGACCGGTCAGCCTGACATCGGTGGTGGGTAAAATGATGGAATCAATTATTAAGGATGTCATAGCAGCGCATTTGGAAAGAGGTGATATGATAGGTCCAAGTCAGCATGGATTTGTGAAAGGGAAATCATGCTTGACAAATCTGGAATTTTTTGAGGATGTTTCCAGTAGAGTGGACAAGGGAGAACCAGTTGATGTGGTGTATTTGGACTTTCAGAAGGCTTTCGACAAGGTCCCACACAAGAGATTAATGTGCAAAGTTAAAGCACATGGGATTGGGGGTAGTGTGCTGATGTGGATTGAGAACTGGTTGGCAGACAGGAAGCAAAGGGTAGGAGTAAATGGCTACTTTTCAGAATGGCAGGCAGTGACTAGTGGGGTACCGCAAGGTTCTGTGCTGGGGCCCCAGCTGTTTACATTGTACGTTAATGATTTAGACAAGGGGATTAAATGTAGTATCTCCAAATTTGCAGATGACACTAAGTTGGGTGGCAGTGTGAGCTGCGAGGAGGATACTATGAGGTTGCTGAGTGACTTGGGTAGGTTAGGTAAGTGGACAAATGCATGGCAGATGAAGTATAATGTGGATAAATGTGAGGTTATCCACTTTGGTGGTAAAAACAGAGAGACAGACTATGATCTGAATGGTGACAGAGCAGGAAAAGAGGAGGTGCAACGAGACCTGGGTGTCATGGTACATCAGTCATTGAAGGTTGACATGCAGGTACAGCAGGCGGTTAAGAAAGCAAATGGCATGTTGGCCTTCATAACGAGGGGATTTGAGTACAGGGGCAAGGAGGTGTTACAACAGTTGTACAGGGCCTTGGTGAGGCCACACCTGGAGTATTGTGTACAGTTTTGGTCTCCTAACTTGAGGAAGGATATTCTTGCTAGTGAGGAAGTGCAGCGAAGGTTCGCCAGACTGGTTCCCAGGATGGCGGGACTGACATATCAGAAAGACTGGATCAACTGGGCTTGTATTCTCTGGAGTTCAGAAGAATGAGAGGGGATCTCATAGAAACATATAAAATTCTGACGGGTTTAGACAGGTTAAATGCAGGAAGAATGTTCCCAATGTTGGGGAAGTCCAGAACCAGGGGTCACAGTCTAAGGATAAGGGGTAAGCCATTTAGGACCGAGATGAGGAGAAACTTCTTCACCCAAAGAGTGGAATTCTCTACCACAGAAAGTTGTTGAGGCCAATTCATTAAATATATTCAAAAAGGAGTTCGATGTAGTCCTTACTACTAGGAGGATCAAGGGGTATGGCGAGAAAGCAGGAATGGGGTACTGAAGTTGCATGTTCAGATATGAACTCATTGAATGTTGGTGCAGGCTTGAAGGGCCGAATGGCCTACTCCTGCACCTATTTTCTTTGTTTCTATGTAAAGTGACTCAGGCTGAAATGCTCCAAGTGTGTCTTTCTGGTGCCAGAGGTCAAAATTTTAGGGATAAAGATTGCGGCGGACGGCATCAGACCCACGGACTTTAAGACGGAGGCCATCAAGAATGTATGCAGACCACAGAATGCAACAGAACTGCGTTCATTCCTGGGACTCCACAACTATTTTGGCAACTTTCTACCCGGGTTGAGCACTTTGCTGGTACCTTTGCATTTATTGCTACGTAAGGGTGACGACTGGGTTTGGGGTAAATCTCAAGAGACAGCCTTCGATAAGGCCAGAAACCTGCTATGTTCTAACAATTTATTTATATTGTATGACCTGTGTAAACATTTAGTACTAGCTTGTGATGCATCTTTGTGCGGGGTCGGGTGTGTGTTACAGCAAGCCAATATGTCAGACAAACTGCAACTGGTTGCATATGCGTCCAGAAGTCTATCTAAGGCTGAAAGAGCCTACAGTATGGTTGAGAAAAAAGCATTAGCATGTGCATACGGGGTTAAGAAAATGCACCAATACCTATTTGAACTCCGGTTCGAGCTCAAAACTGACCACAAACTGCTCACTTCGCTGTTTTCAGAAAGCAAAGATATTAACACCAATGCTTCGTCCCACATCCAAAGATGGGCACTAACATGACTATGTAATCTGCCACAGACTCGGCACTGAGAACTGTGCTGGTGCCCTCAGTCGGCTACCATTGCCCACCACACGGGGTGGAAATGGCACAATCCATAGACTTGCTTCTTGTAATGGATGTTTTTGAGAGCGAGGGGTCACCTGTCACAGCTCGCCAGATCAGGACCTGGACTAGACAGGACCCTGTGCTATCACTAGTAAAAAACTGTGTCCTTAATGGGAGCTGGCCAGCTGTTCCCGGGGAAATGCAAGAAGAAATTAAGCCATTTTACTGATGCAAGGATGAAATGTCCATCCAGTCGACTTGTCTTCTATGGGGGAATCGCGTGGTTTTACCAAAAAAAATCAGGGAAATGTTTATACGCGACCTACACTGTACCCGCCCAGGCATAGTCACGATGAAGGCTATCGCCAGGTCGCATGTTTGGTGGCCTGGCATTGACTCGGAATTGGAGTCATGCATACACCAATTAACACTTGCTCACAGTTGAGCAATGCACCAAGGGAGGCCCCACTGAGTCTGTGGTCATGGCCCTTCAAAGCGTGGTCCAGGGTCCACGTAGATTTTGCTGGCCCCTTTCTGGGAAAGATGTTCCTAGTAGCAGTGGACGCATACTCTAAATGGATTGAATGTGTAAAATTGTCATCATGTATGTCGACTGCCACCATTGAAAGCCTCCGGGCCATGTTCGCCACCCATGGTTTGCCCGACATCCTTGTTAGTGACAATGGACCATGTTTCACCAGCTCGGAATTCAACGAGTTCATGACCCGCAATGGCATCAAACATGTCAGGTCTGCCCTGTTTAATCACATCCAACGGTCAAGTGGAATGGACAGTCCAAACTATCAAGCAGAGGTTGAAATGCGTAACAGACAGTTCCCTACAGACTCGGTTATCTCGGATTCTGCTCAGCTACCGGACGCGACCCCACTCGCTTACCGGGGTCCCCCCGACAGAATTGTTAATGAAGAGAGCACTCAAAACCAGGCTCTCCTTCATCCACCCAGATCGCAATGATCATTAGAAAGCCGGCGTTACCGGCATAACATGTACCACGATCGCGCAGCTGTATCGCATGACATTGAGGTTAATGACCCTTATTTGTTCTTAATTACGGTCATGGTCCCAAATGGGTTGCTGGCACTGTTTTAGCCAAGGAGGGAATAGAGTGTTTGTTGTCAAACTTCTGAAACGTGCAGAAAGCACTTGGATCAGACCAAACTGCGATTCATTGACAACCAAGAACAGTTTGAAGAGGACATTACCATCATTGATCCACCAACACACACCCAACCAGCAACCGACCTCGCTGTCAAACATGAGGTTCAACCCACCATGCCCGACAATCCAATCAGACCAGCCTCGCTGCAATGCAGCAATGATCTGACTGACTCACCCATGCCAGAACTTCAACTCAGGCGATCAACCCAGGAATGAAGAGCTCCTGATCGCCTCAACTTGTAAATAACTTGTATCTAAGACTTTGGGGGGGTGGCGGAGAGTGATGTTATATGTGTAAACTTTGTAATAGTGTAAAGCTTGCCACCAGGGGGCGCACCTGTTGGAGACCCAAGGGTCACCTGCACACCTCGTGCAAGTAAGTATAAAAAGTTGTCTGCCATGCTGCTTCTTCACTCTGGAGTTTGATTAAAGAGACTAAGGTCACATCAGTTTGAGTTTACAGCATACAGTCTTCTGGAGTTATTCTGAACATAACACTGACAAGTACAACAACATCAACAACTTTTATTTATATAGTACCTTTAACGTAGTAAAACATCCCAAGGCGCTTCACAGCAGTGTTATAAGACAAAACAAATACATTTGACACCGAGCCACATAAGAAGAATTGACAGCAGATGACCAAAAGCTTGGTCAAAGAGGTAGGTTTTAAGGAGCGTCTTAAAGGAGGAAAGAGAGGTAGAGATGAGGATAGGTTTAGGGAGGGAGTTCCAGAGCTTAGGGCCCAGTCGGCTGAAGGCACAGCCACCGATTGTTGGGCAGTTATAATCAGGATGCTCAAGAGCGCAGAATTTGAGGAGCGCAGACATCTCGGGGGTGTTGTGAGGCTGAAGGAGATTATAGAGATAGGGAGGGGTGAGGCGATGGAGGGATTTGTAACCAAGGATGAGGATTTTGAAATCGAGGCGTTGCTTAACCGGGAGCCAATGTGGGTCAGCGAGCACAGGGGTGATGGGTGATCGGGTCTTGGTGCAAGTTAGGACACGGGCTACCGAGTTTTGGATGACCTCAAGTTTACGTAGGGTAGAATGTCGGAGGCCAGCCAGGAGTGCGTTGGAATAGTCAAGTCTAGAGGTAACAAAGGCATGGATGAGGGCTTCAGCAGCGGATGAGCTGAGGCAGGGGCAAAGGCGGGCAGTATTACGGAGGTGGAAATAGGGGGTTTTAGTTATGCACAGATATGTGGCGAAGGATGTCTAACTTGAGAGGGGGTCGGCCTAACGGAGGAACCTGATGCATGCCTGACCCATTTTCCAGGGTATTCAAGTGTGGAATCTACAAAATTAAATCTGAAAGAATCTTCGGTCGTCTTCCTTCAAAGCTTTCCTTTTTCCTTCTTTTTTTTAAATGTCAACCTGCCATTAATCTGTAAGTAACATCTCGAGTCAGACTTTTGCTAATTCCACAAAGCAAAACTGACAGCTCACTAAAATTGTCAGCTCCGACGTGCAAAGAATGGACATGTCACGTTGAACCCAAAAATACCAGGTTTTAAAGAGTATGAAACAGGCGACTGAGGGCTTTCAAACAAGCCGGCAGCTCCCTGAGTGAACCCGACAAGGCAATCGAACAATGAACTCTCAGTCAAAAGGTCGCTGCGGAGCGGACCACCCACGTGCATCGCTGAAAAAGCCGCTACCATCCAAGTTTTGGCTCAGCGGTGACCCATTGGTAAGATCGAAAAAAACGCCCACCAAAAGTAACCGGAGCTGGGCGGTAGATAAGTATCGCTGCAGAGAAAGGTAAGTGAGAGGATTTTTTATACTTTTCAAATTCTTTTACAGCGATTAAGTTAAAAAGGGTCTTGAGAATGTTTTCTGATTTATTTATTTTTTGTTTGAAAAAATATTTTTTGTATTTCCCCCACCCCCCTCCCTAGGCCCAACCGCAGCCTCGGTCTAAATTTGCATAATTACCGCCCATTTTGGTAGAGAACTGCCCAATTTGCCCAGGATCGTGTTTAACCACCGAGAATCTACGTGTAAGATCCATTTTCTCGCCGGGTCGTATTTTTTCCTTTTTTTAAGCAATTTTTCGCCGGTGTTATTTGAAGAATCTTCGCGATCCTTTTGGGTGGCAATCCGGCAATGGCGGGTTTTAGGTAAAGTCTAGCTGATTGAGAGGTAAAGTAGGGTAAGAAATCTATGATCTCTGGGATTGGACAATCTCGTGGATGGAGCCATTTGTTTCCAGTCCTGTATAGTCCAATGGGCTAGCTTTTCGCCTTCATTGTCGGCGATTTTTTCGGGGGTACAGCTGTTTTTCCGCCTGGCGAAAGTTTCCACATATGTTTTTCAACGTTATCGCCCACATCTGAACACGACCGCCGGGACCAAACCGCCGCGTGCAATGCCGAGAACAATTGCCAGGGGGTAAGTTTGGCCTCAACCGCCGACATCCAGATCGCCGAGGGAACCGCCCTGTGAAAGCTGCTTAAACAGGGCGGTAGGTGAGTACTCTGCAAAGAAAGGTAAGTTAAAGGTTCTTTTTTTTTTAAATGGTGATTCGGTTTTAAACTGTCTTGGGAATGCTTTGTATGTTTTTAATTTTTTTATTGAAATTTTTTTTTAAAGTTTCCCCCCTCTCTAGGCCCAACCGCAGCCTCGGACTAACTTTTAGTACTTACCGTCTATTCCGGTAACGACCGCCCATGTTACTAACTTTCCGCTTACCCACCGAGAAAACCACCGACAATGAGTGTGCAACGCCCATTTTCTCGCCGGGCGATTAGTTTTAATTTCTTTAAACATAAAAATGGAAATTCTCGCCAGCTTTTCTCGCCGAATATTAGCGGTTCTTCTCAGCGGGCAATCGGGCGTTGAGAGGCTTTGGGGAAAGTCTAGCCCTATATTTCTAAACGTCTTCAGATAAAAGTACATTTAAGGGGAAGCTGGATCAGCACACGAGGGAGAAAGGAATAGAAGGTTATGCTGATAGCATTAGATAAAGTAGGGTTAGAAGAGGCTCATGTGGAGCATAAACACCGGCATAGACCAGTTGGGCCGAATGGCCTGCTTCTGTGCGGTAAATACTATGTAATTTTACATGGGGGAGATGGGGTGGGCAGTGTTTTGAGTCAAACACACAATCCATCATGGGTAATCATGGTCTCATGGAGTTTGGGGAGTCAGGAAGAGAGTTGTAGAGTATTTCCTGAGAGTGACCATGGTTCCTTTCCTCTTGGTTTGCTCTTCCTCGGAGTTAGCATCACCTGCGGTTTAATGGTGGCGGGCGTGCACAAGGTTGCAGCGTCTAATAATTATTGCAAGACTGGATGGGCCTGCTGGACACGTTTCATCTTCCTTTTCATAAGTTTGTGATGCTACAAATCACTTAGTTTCATTAAATGCCCCATCAGGCCACCCTTGGGTAGCAATAGAATAAGTGTACAGCTGAACCCACAACCTCCATTGCTCACCTCTTTGTCTCTCCCATCAAAGTTCCTCCCTGAAACATAGGGTCACTTCCCCTTCTCTGGGTCCCCCTGGTATTTTGGAGAGACCATAGAATCTTACAACACAGAAGGAAGCCATTCGACTCATTGTGCCTGTACCGGCTCTTAAATGTGTTCCCTCTGGTTACTGATGCTCCTGCCAGTAAAAACTGTTTTTCCTTACTTACTCTCTCAAAACCCCTCATAATTCTGAACACCTGTATGAAATGTCCCCCTAACCGTCTCTGCTCTGAGGAGGACAACCCCAGCTTCTCGAGTCTCTCCAGATAACTGAAACCTCTCATCCCTGGTATCATTCTGTTAAATCTCCTCAGATGTGATGTGCTACTTCCATATTCCCGGGGGTTATCAGCGGCATCACCTACAGGGTATATCCCCAACATCCTACCTGTAGCCCTGAGACGGGGCTTCAATTCTGGCAAATTAAGGCATTGAACTCCTCTCACATCTAGATGACAATGGAGCCATTAATCGATCCCTTTGGTGCCTTTCAAGCCAAATTCCAACTTTACCAGAGCAACACCTTGCAGTACTCACAAGTGAAATCAGGCCCAACGAGATGCCTTCCTACCATTTAACAAGGACATGGTGAACGTCATTATGACCTGACTATGGAAACATTGGGGATGAATTTGGTCTCCGCTGATTGTGAATCGGCCACCCATTTTACACCCCGCCCAATTTTCTTTTCCATTGAAGTTAATGTAATTTTTTGTCAGAAATGGTGATTTACGTGGCATGAATGTTATCGGCCTTTCTCAGTCGAAGCCTGGATGCTGGAGCTGGCCTGGGAAGAATTCGGAATGGAGCGGAACAGTGTGGAGTAGTAAGCGAACATCCTCACCCCTGATCTTATAATGGAGGGAAGGTCATTGATGAAGCAGGAGCTGACGCTGTAAGGCCCATTACAACATCAATTAGCTCTTGGTTTGTTTTCATATTGTTTCAGCTGGTTTTTCTGCTCGTTATTAAAGTGAGGGTTTTTAATGCAGAAAAATGAAATATTTTCCTGTTTTGGTCACTAATTGTCAGCATCAAGCACTCCCAACTCAAATATAGCACAGGTTAGATGCAGAATCAACCTTAGCTCGATCTGACAATGAGCGTTTCCCTCCACCTCAGAAGATAATCCTAGAATTACATTTTCACTTTCTAGCACCCGAGTGATATTGTCAATTGATTTTCAAATTAAAGGAGACACACAGCCATTAGGAACAGGGTAGAGATGGCCCACATTAAGTTAATGTAGGATCTCCACAGCCAACAGACAGAGAAGGCCTTCATCCTATGAGTTGAGCCTGGTTTCCATCTCAGAGGCATAGCTCCAGTGTCAAATCCACTGCACCAACCAGTCCTTCTGAGAGCATGAACGGCCAAAACGTAGCATTATTTTCCAGGGCAAATTTCTCCTCAATAAGGCATCCATGTTTCCTTAACTCCTTGAGTGTAAGTGCTGGGGGAATGGTCTCCCAAACTTGGATCCATCAGCAAATGCCTTTGAGCACCAGAATTGACTTTGGTCATTCCCAGGATAACCCAATCAAAATGGACGCAGACTTTCTTTGAACTAAATCCCAAGAGTGGCTGACACCCAGTCGAACTCAGGTTGGGTTTTGTTGCTGCTATCCCCACCCAGAGTCTCACTTTAATTCAATGTTCTCTGTGCATTCAGGATAAAAGCACGATTGCTCAATAAATAGTGAGGAACGGCCCTCTTAAAGCTACATGTCCCACAAATCAAACTTTTACGACATTAAAAATTCGATGGTGCTCATCATAATAACTAACGCTGAAAAGATGTAATTTTATTGCATTGTGTTACAGATATATTAGCACCTTAAGTCTGCCAAATGGGCATTACACAGTCTTATGAGAAGTCTCTTCCACAGCGAGTGCGTTCCATTTAATTGCCTTTAGGTGAAAATCTCTCTACAATGAAATAAAGTAAAATCATTATTTTTTCAGCATAATGTTACTGGTGAGAGTGGTCCATACTTATTAAAATGTCAATGTCTCTGGACATAAATTCAATGTCGAACTAAGAAGTGTAATTAACTCCTTCATAAGCGGTTATCCAACTAAATCTGCAACTGCAGCAAGCGTGGACTAGCGGTGTAAATCCAGAGTCAGATTCTGAACGGACTCCTTGTCATGTGGAATTGGACACACTGAAGGTGGAGACAGTATCCATGTGAAGTGGTTCACATCGCATGGAGTGCAAATCCCAGTACAGTGGCAAACCTGGTTTGTAGTATGTTGAGGGAGTCCTTTGGTCCTTCTTAAACCTACCTTGCCTTGATTTAAATGTTTAGAGAGCAGAAATTCTCCTTTCTCCCCTCTCCAAACATTTATATTTCTAACTGTTGGAAGCTCTGTACATGCATTGTACAGGCAGAGTGAATAAAGTGGATACAGAGAGAATATTTCCACTTGTGGGGAAGAGCATAACTAGAGGCCATCAATATAAGATAGTCACCAAGAAATCTACTAGGGAATTCAGAAGAAAATTCTTTACCCAGAGAGTGGTGAGAATAGGGACCTCGCTACCACAGGGAGTGGTTGAAGCGAATAGTATAGATGCATTTAAGGGGAGGCTAGACAAGCATATGAGGGAGAAGGGAATAGAGGATTAGGCTGATAGATTTAGATGAGGAAAGACCTGAAGAGGTTTGAGTGGAGCATAAACACCGGCATGGACTGGTTGGGCCGAATGGCCAGTTCTGTGCTGTATATCCGATGTAATCCTATGTAACATCGAGCTCTCTGCTGGCTGGGTTGGTTGGTGTTCCAGCCAAGAGGGGTCAAGCAGTATAAAAAGGAATCTACTCAACAGGCTCAAACTCAAATTGCAGCCATCAATACCTGAAGTGTTAACGTACCCTAAATTCAACCAAACCAATACAAACTGATGGAATTATAGGCTTCATCCTTTTTGTTCAGGACTGCCTAGGTGGCTGTGTTGTAAATAGCATAGCTTTGAGTCACACAGAGAAGGAAGGCCACTGATTTTAGGGCTTGATCTGCACTGAATTGACAGTATCATCCTTGTTTTCAAATCCCTCCATGGCCTCGCCCTTCCCTTTCGCTGTAATCTCTGCCAGCGCTACAACCCTCCAAGATCGCTGCACTCCTCCAATTCTGGCCTCTTGTGCATCCCCGATCACTCCACTATTGGCAGACGTGCCTTCAGCTGCCTAGGCCCCAAGCTCTGGAACTCCCTCCCTAAATCTCTCCGCCTCTCTACCTCTCTCTCTCTTCCCATAAGACACTCCTTATAACCTATATTTTTGATGAAGCTTTTGGTCACATGTCATAATACCTCCGATTAGGCTCGGGATCAAAAATGTTGTTCGCTCCTGTGCAGCGCCTGAGGACGTTTCATTACATTAAAGGCACGATATAAATACAAGCTGGTGTTGTTTTTGTGTAATGCTACAACTGGTCTCAGTGTCCTCAAGGCTATAAATAGGGAAGGTCACTCAGGTTTTATGTTCCTGATGTTTGTCCAGTGACCCTTGTTGGAAAGTTTGTACATGCAGATGTGGGGTGAGAACAGAATCAGACTCCACAACATTCACAGTGCAAACACAAGTACAAGGAATGACCAATTGAGCAAAATACATGGGGGCTGGTGATGTTCATGGAGTTGTACCTGAGCATGAGGTGGTATCTTCAGGAAAGCAGGAATAAAGCAGGAAAGGCAAGTAAAAATGTGGCACTCATTATCTAATGACTACTGAAAGATCATTGAACTTCGCTGGATTACAATTTATATTTGTGAACCAATGCGGAACTGAGGGGTCTAAATTCAACATTGTCGCATCTGTTTTACAAGTGTAACAATGACAAATTTAACAGTGGGAAGGCCCACATCCAGGTTTACATCATCATCATCATAAGCAGTCCCTCAAACAGGGATGAGTTCACAGGCGTTTCAATGAAGGACCTAATATTCCAGATCCCGATTTACATCTTGAAGGGTGGAAGATGCCTGTGCGTAGATATTTTTAATGTGTGGTGGCCGTTGCACACCAGAGGGAACAGGGTTTACACATGTGCATGGGCCAATGCTAAATTTGGCAGGGCCACGTTGAGGTAACCAAGTCAATGCAGGATGTTAATCACCTGATATTATAAAACCCGAACTGCAGAGACTAAATCGAAGAAGTTGTTTATATCACCTGCCACATTTGACACTTAAGAACTGTGTTAGTTTCTCTCAAGCTGATGCTAAATGTCAATGCATGAAACCATCTGCTCGCCCATGAAAGTTTGACAGTTCTGCACATCCTTTAGACACTCAACAAATGAAAAGCTCTTTTGCGAATCCCATGGGTGTGTAACGTTACGTGACGCGCGCTGAGTGCCGACGCACGTGGATGGATTGCGAGTTGTTCCTGCTGCCTGCTTTCAGTGCCTTGCACAACAGGGAGCGGAAATAGGTAGTGAACGCACAGGCATGCTGAGGCAGGTCACGTGGAAAAAGTTATTTTATTTGCTGTAGTCATAGGACCATACAGCACAGAAGGAGGCCATTCATCACATCGTGCTTGTGCTGGCTCTTTGAAAGAGCTGTCCAATTAGTCCCACTCCCCCCGGCTCTTCCTAACACAGCTCTGCGATTTTTTTTCTGTTTCAAGTATAAAATCCACACAACCTGAATCCATCGAGTGTGACACTCAAACTCTATTGAGATGACAATAGGAGGAAGGTAAGACACTGATTGTGGTGCAAGGACTGTATGCATTAGCTGAAATAAAAGATGAGACAGACCTGGGATGGGATTCAGTTGTGAATCTATTGGCGAGTTTTTGGGCCCATTTATATCTAAATCAACAGCACCATGACACTGAGTCCTAGGGGTCTCATTTGTAACAAGGTGAACTTGGCATATATGTAATGTATCTTGCAGGTTGGAATTTGTCTCTATTTGGATCTGGTCCGACCTCAGAAATTAAACATCAGTGAAACGCATCTAAATTGAGATCCCAATCAAGAGGGCAGAAACATGAGGAGAGAAATAAATTGAGAGTTTGGATGTTATTGAGTTAAGATGTGATTTTGGGGGCATGGTTTTTGTGCAGCAATCTCCGGTTTTTAATTAGAATTGCAAAAATCTGCAGCACCAATGTTTTCTTCTCATAAGATGCAACTGCTTGGTTACAAGGAGCTGAGGCTAGATTATTATCGTCCCAGCCTCACCTTTTCCACCATATTATCAAGATAAGGGAGTCTCGAAAAAGGTCAAAGGTGACTGTCATGTATCTCACACTACTGTATATAACTGGATCTTACCATGCTATACATGACTATAACTAGATGTGACCTGTAACCACAAGCATACTTTACCACCAGGGGTGCACTTGCAGGAGACATTGCATACCTGTTCCACACAGGTATATAAAGGCATGTCTCAGGCAAGTCTGGCACTCGAGAGCTGTGAAATAAAGGTCCAGGTCCAGAGTGACCTTGACTTCAGCATGTGCCTCATGTAAGTCTGTACTGCAGGGTCAGGACTTTACAGTGGCGAGGAATTGCGGGATCACAGAATCCACAGAATGGCTACCAACGGCTCAGATGAGAAATACAATGCTGGAGATAATTGGGAGGACTTTATAGAAAGGTTCCAGCAAAGCTTTGTAACCAAAGACTGGTTGGGCGACGATAAGGCAGACAAGAGAAGAGCCCATCTTTTGACCAGCTGTGGCTCGAAAACATATGCCTTAATGAAGAACCTGCTGGCATCCGAGAAACCAGCAAGCAAGTCGTTTGAGGAGTTGAGCACACTGGTGAGAGACCACCTGAAGCCAGCAAGCAGCCTACACATGGCCAGACACAGGTTCTACAACTACAGACGCTGTGTGGGCCAGAGCATACCCGACTTTGTGACGGAACTTCGGAGGCTAGCTAGTTTATGTGAGTTCTCCAATGAACCAAGGAGAAAGGTACTGAGAGACTTTTTTATTGAAGGAAGAGGCCACGCATGCATATTCCGAAAGCTTATAGAGACCAAGAACTTGACCCTAGAGGCAGCAGCACTGGTTGCACAGACATTCTTGGCAGGAGAAGAAGAAACGAGGTTGATCTATACTGCTGGTACGACAACTAACAAAACATCGGAACAAGGGGTTCACACCGTGAAACAAGCCACTAACCCC
This sequence comes from Pristiophorus japonicus, assembly GCF_044704955.1. Taxonomy (NCBI): domain Eukaryota; kingdom Metazoa; phylum Chordata; class Chondrichthyes; family Pristiophoridae; genus Pristiophorus; species Pristiophorus japonicus. Next base: position 52,734,898 of record NC_091990.1, read on the forward strand.
ACACACAGACAACGACAGGAGAGCAGACCTTCAACAGCAGGCAGTGGCGCCAGAAGCCATCAAGGGCCACATGAACGGCCGTTCACACCTCATCAACCCACAATGCGAGCAATGAACTACAGACTGAGAGAAGCTCAAGAGAGATCAGCCAGATGCAGCTCATCCTTTGGAAACAATGGAAGCGGTCTGTGCTGGAGATATGGGGGAAGGCACTCAACAAGGGGGTGTCGATTTCAGCATGCTGTTTGCAGAAACTGCAACTATACAGGGCATCTGGCTTGCATGTGCAGAAAAACAGCAGCTCGGCTGGTATACGAATCGGAAGGGTCGGAAAGCAGACCAAAAGACGGTGGGGACAGTGCCCGGGACACTGAGGTACAGCGGGTCAACACGATCAATGTCCACTGTTCTTACAACAAGACGCCTCCACTAATGATGAAGGTCATACTCAACGGGATACCCGTCAACATAGAACTGGAGACGGGAGCTAGTCAATCTCTCATGAGCGTCCAACAATTTGAACAGCTGTGGCCGCACAAAAGCAACAGACCAAAACTCACAAGGATCGACAACGAACTAAGGACCTATACCAAAGAAATCGTCCCAGTCCTTGGCAGCGCCATGCTCTCAATCACACACAAAGGGACGGTGAACCAACTTCCCCTGTGGATTGTCCCCGGAGATCTCCCAGCACTGTTGGGGAGAAGCTGGCTGGAAAAACTAAATTGGAATTGGGATGATGTTCACGCCATGTCGTCAGAGGAATGGACCTCCTGCTCAACAGTTCTAAGTCGTTTTGAACATCTCTTTCAGCCAGGTGTGGGCACCTTCAAAGGAGCTAAAGTTAAAATCTACATCACACAGGATGCCAGACTGGTCCATCACAAGGCTAGAGCTGTGCCTTATGTGATGAGGGAAAAGATTGAACATGAACCGGACCGGCTTCTGCGGTAAGGCATTTTCTCACCCGTGGAATTTAGCGACTGGGCAAGTCCCATCGTCCCCGTCATGAAGCCTGATGGATCCGTACGAATCTGTGGGGATTACAAGTCTACCATAAACAGAGTCTCCCTACAGGACCAATACCCGCTGCCCAGAGTGGAGGACTTATTTGCCACATTGGCTGGAGGAAAACTTTTCTCGAAACTAGATCTCACATCTGCGTATATGACGCAAGAACTGACCGAAGAGTCTAAGCTACTCACCACCATCAACACACATCGACGCCTTTTTATGTACAATCGATGCCCATTCGACATCAGGTCGACAGCTGCCATATTACAGCGCAACATGGAGAGTCTGCTCAAGTCCATCCCGGGGACGGTTGTGTTTCAAGATGACATACTCATCATGGGCAGGGACACTGACTCCCATCTCCGCAATTTGGAGAAAGTACTAAGTCGATTGGATCGGGTACGCCTAAGAGTTAAGAAATCCAAGTGTCTGTTTCTCGCGCCCGAGGTCGAATTTTTGGGCAGGAGGATTGCCGCTGATGGAATCCGCCGAACAGAATCCAAAACCGAAGCAATTCGTCTGGCACCCAGGCCCCGGAATGTCTCGGACCTGCGCGCCTTTCTCGGGCTACTCAATTACTTTGGGAACTTTATGCAGAACTTGAGCATGCTGCTGGAGCCTCTCCACGGGCTACTCAGAAAGGGGTGCGATTGGTTTTGGGGGAACGCCCAAGAACGCGCCTTCAATAAGGCACGCAACCTTCTATGTTCCAACAGTGTTTTAGCCTTTTTTGACCCAGGTAAAAAGCTAGTTCTTACATGTGATGCATCAGCGTACTGGGTCGGGTGCGTTATACAGCATGTCAATGATGTGGGTAAATTACAACCCATTGCTTATGCCTCCAGGTCACTTTCGCGGGCGGAGCACGGGTACGGTATGGTTGAGAAGGAGGCGCTCGTGTGCGTGTACAGTGTCAAAAAGATGCACCAATAACTTTTCGGGGCCAAGTTCACGTTAGAAACTGACCACAAACACCTCACGTCCCTGCTATCCGAGTGCAAGGCAATAAACGCCAACGCCTTGGCGCGCATTCAATGGTGGGCAGTCATGCTGGTGTCTTACGACTACACAATAAGGCACAGACCAGGCACAGACAACTGTGCTGACGCGCTTAGCAGGCTACCCCTGGCGACCACGGAAGGGTTCTACGAACAGGACTGTGAGACGGTCATGGCAAACAATGCCTTTGAATCCACAGGTTCGCCCATGACGGCTCGCCAAATCAGAGCCTGGACAACCAGCGACCCCATGTTATCCTTAGTCAAAAAATGTGCTTTAACTGGTGATTGGGCAGAGGCTCATGATGCCTGCCCCGAGGAGATCAAACCTTTCCATAGGTGCATGCATGAACTATCACTACAGGCAGACTGCCTGATGTGGGGCAGCCGAGTAGTTATGCCCTTGCAAGGCAGAGAGGCGTTTGTCCGGGAGCTCCACCGCGAGCACCCGGGGATCATCCTTATGAAGGCCATAGCCAGATCCCACGTCTGGTGGCCTGGCATTGACGCGGACTTGGAGCTCTGCATCCGACGGTGCACCATTTGTGCCCAACTCAGTAATGCCCCCAGGGAGGCCCCCCTAAGCCCCTGACCCTGGCCCACCAAACCGTGGTCGCGGGTGCATGTAGACTATGCGGGCCCATTCATGGGCAAAATGTTCCTCGTAGTCGTCGATGCGTTTTCAAAGAGGATCGAGTGCACCATTTTAAACTCAAGCACTACCTCCACCGCTGTGGAGAGCCTTAGAACCGTGTTTGCAATGCACGAAATTCCTGACATATTGGTCAGTGATAATGATCCGTGCTTCACCAGTGAAGAATTTCAAGATTTTATAGTTGACCACGGCATAAATCACGTTAAGACGGTACCGTTCAAGCCGGCCTCCAATGTCCAGGCAGAGCGAGCAGTGCAAATCGTTAAACAAGGCATGCTAAAAATCGAAGGTCCCACGCTGCAGAGCCGCCTGTCGCGACTGCTGCTGGCATACAGATCTCGTCTGCATTCATTGACTGGGGTTCCCCTCGTGCAACTATTGATGAAATGGACCTTAAAGACTAGGCTCTCGTTAATCCTCCCAGACATGCATGAAATTGTTGAGGCAAAGCGCCGGAAGCTAACTGAGTACCATGACCGAAATTCGAGGGGGAGGTGGAATGAGATAGGGGACAAAGTGTTTGTGCTAAACTATGGCAGGGGTCCCAAATGGCTTGCAGGGACAGTAATTGGCAAGGAAGGAAACAGGCTCCTGGTTGTACAAATGGACAATGGCCAAACCTGCCGGAGGCATGTAGACCAAGTAAAAAGTAGATTCACCAACAACACTGAAGAACCAGAGGCGGACTACAATGTGGAACTCACACCACACCTGGTGGACAGACAGAGGGAACAACCTGAGGAAAGGGCAGTCTCAACAGACAGCCCAGGCGAGATACCAGCAATCATACTGAATGAAATGGACAGCCCAGGAGAGATACCAGCAATCATACCGAAAGAAAAACAGGCACCAAGGCAAACAACTGAACCACAACGAAGACGCTCCATGCGAGAGCGTAGACCACCTGAGAGACTGAATCAATAAAGACAATAAGACCTTGGGGGAGGGTGATGCCATGTATCTCACACTACTGTATATAACTGTATCTTACCATGCTATACATGACTGTAACTAGATATGACCTGTAACCACAAGCATACTTACCACCAGGGGTGCACTTGCAGGAGACACTGCATACCTGTTCCACACAGGTATATAAAGGCAGGTCTCAGGCAAGTGTGGCACTCGAGAGCTGTGAAATAAAGGTGCAGGTCCAGAGTGACCTTGACTTCAGCATGTGCCTCGTGTAAGTCTGTACTGCAGGGTCAGGACTTTACAGTGACATTCCTTTGTGGCGACTGTGTGTGAACCATAATTAAACAGAGCTCTTCGACGTAACAATGTGTGCTGGGTGTTAGAACAAGACAAAAGCAGTAATTCAGCAGAAAGGATATCAGAAAGTGCGTGAAAGTCACAGATATCAGGACACCAGTAAAACACTGCAAATTGTTACTGGTGTCAACAGCAGGGCTAATGGAAAGGGTGAGGAGAGGGGGTCATGAACCAACAATTGGTCTTCCAACTGGGAGCTTAAATAGCATGTCATCTATTTATTTTAAACCAACCAAACTTGCATTAATATTAATGTATATATATTTGCTCAGTGATCTATTTATTTCAATTCTCTTGCTACTTCCTCCAGTCACCATAGACTCTTTCCTCTAGAAAAGAGAAGACTGAGAGGGAGTCAAGGGTTATGGGGAGCTGGCAGGGAAGTGTAGTTGAGGCCAAGATCAGATCAGCCAAGATCTTATTGAATGGCGGAGCAGGCTCGAGGAGCCAAATAGCCTACTCCTGCTCCTATTTCTTATGTTGTTATGTTCTTATGAGAGGTGACCTGAGAGAGATCTTTAAGATTTTGAAAGGGTTCTATAAGATAGACTCGTAGCTAAGATGTTTCCACTTGTGGGGGAGACCAAAACTAGGGGCCATAAATATACAATGTAACTATTTGTTCTGCACTTTTTTTGCTTGTCTGTTAAGCTCTGCCCCCTCTCCCCCTCCTTCACCTCAAATTATTCCCTCCACGTGGTGCTGAGAAGCAGGACCTGAGGCCCAAGACTGCCAACCTGATCTCGGCGGGGGGACCAAGAGGGCCCACGGGTGGCCGAAAGCGGCGGGGGGCCGAGAGGGGTGTGGAAGAGAGAGAGAGAGACTGGGAGAGAGGGAACTCAGGGAAGATGGATCACGTTCTTCCAACCTCCTACAAGGGACCTTGTTGGAGTAGATGAAATCGGGAAGTCACAACACTGTCACTATTCACTTCATACCCAATAAACCTGTTAAGAATCCGTACACAATGCCCCATCTATGGTGGGGTGGTGGTGGTGGTGGGGGTGGGCTGGGGGCACTTGGACTGGGGTAAGGCACTTCAGCTGGGGGAGGGATGTACTTGGTCTGGGGTAAGGCACTTTGGCTGGCCCTTGCTGTCTTCTGGGGAGCTCTGTCCTCTGTCACTTCAGGAAGTCAAAGTGGATTGAGTTACAATTTGCAAAGTCAATGAGACCTTGGGATGGGCGGTAAAAGTTCTACATTCCTATGAAACTTCAGGGTGTGGCTTATCCTCCAAGGGGAACAAATATAGACAAAGGGTGGAGCATGGCAGCCATTTTTGCAGTACAAATAAGCGTGTCTATAAATATAAGTTAGTCACTAATAAATCCAGTAAGGAATTCAGGAGAAACATCTTTCCCCAATAAGTGATGCAAAGGTGGAACTCGTCATCACATGTAATGGTTGAGGTGATTATCTTAGATGCATTTAAGGGGAAGCTTGATAAGTATATGAGGGAGAAACGAATAGAGGGATATGTTGATAGGATGAGATAAAGTAGGGTGGTAGGAGGCTCACGTAGAGCATAAACACCGGCATAGACCAGTTGGGTCGAATGGCCTGCTCCTGTAGTAGAAAATTTGACATCATTCTATGCTTTCTCCCTGCTATTAGATCGGACAACCACAGCTGCCATCAGTGCCATTTCGTGTCTGCAGAAATTCCACACATTGAGGATAGTTACGCTCGAATAAAAAAAAATTCACGCTGGAGTGTTAATTTAGGGCCCTCTAGATGGGAATGCTAGTTTCTGCCAGCAGGAAACTCAAGTATTTTATAGAGCCTGGTTGTTATTAATTTGCTGCTGATTTAATTATATTTTCAGAGTTTGTGGGAGGGGAAAAAGTTCCAATTTTTACAAAATCTAACAAGAATTTCAAATCAACCTGCTTTCATGTTGTTCCTACTAATAAAACTGTGGGCAACCACCTTCATTATAAAGTCACTTTGGTCAGTTAGACACTAATATTGGAAGCGTTCATTAAATGGCAACTGTAGCATAGTGGTTATGTCCCTAGACTAGTAATCCAGAGGCCTGGACTAAAGATTCAGAGATCAAATCTCACCATGGCAGCTGGAGAATTTACATTCAATTAATTAAACATAAAAAGATAGTATAATTACTGGTGGCCATAAAACTACCAGATTGTTGTTAAAAATCCATCTGGTTCATTAATGTCCTTAGGCAAAGAAAATCTGCCACCCTTACCTGGTCTGGCCGACATGTGACTCCAGACCCACAGCAATGTGGTTCACTCTTAATGGCCTTCAGTTGTCCCAAACCACTGCAAAGAACAGTGGTTGAAGTAGACATCTCACCACCATCTTCTCAAGGGCAATTAGGGATGGGCAATAAATGCTGGCCTTGCCAGTGACACCTGCACCCCACATAAATAAAACGGAGTTTCGCTTTCTCTCATTCCTTCACTTCTTTCTATACGCTTGGCCTCTTCTTCCATTCTTGTTTCCCTCTCCTCTCTTTCTTTCCATTCTCTTTCTCTCCTTCATTTTCATTCCTGTCTCTCCTTTCTTGTTTTGTCTCATTCCTCGCTTTCTTTCTCTTTCTATTCTTTCACTGTCCTTTTCTCTCTCACTCTCTCTGTCCCCAACCCAAAATGACAGTCTTCCTTTGGAACAACTTCATTACTTTTACATAGAAACATAGAAGCATAGAAAATAGGTGCAGGAGTAGGCCATTCGGCCCGTTGAGCCTGCACCACCATTCAATAAGATCATGGCTGATCATTCACCTCAGTACCCTTTTCCTGCTTTCTCTCCATACCCCTTGATCCATTTAGCCGTAATGGCCATATCTAACACCCTCTTGAATATATCCAAATGAACTCATATCAACAACTCTCTGTGGTAGGGAATTCCACAGGTTAACAACTCTCTGATTGAAGAAGTTTCTCCTCATCTCAGTCCTAAATGGCTTACCCATTGTCCGTAGACTGTGTCCCCTGGTTCTGGACTTCCCCAACATCGGGAACATTCTTCCTGCATCTAAGCTGTCCAGTCCCGTCAGAATTGTATATGTTTCTATGAGATCCCCTCTCATCCTTCTAAACTCCAGTGAATACAGGCCCACACAATCCAGTCTCTCCTCATATGTCAGTCCTGCCATCCCGGGAATCAGTCTGGTGAACCTTCGCTGCACTCCCTCAATAGCAAGAACGTCCTTCCTCAGATTAGGAGACCAAAACTGAACACAACATTCCAATGAGGCCTCACCAAGGCCCTGTACAACAATAGTAAGACCTCCCTGCTCCTATACTCAAATCCCCTAGCTATGAAGGCCAACATACCACTTCTTTTTTCACCGCCTGCTGTACCTGCATGCCAACTTTCAATGACTGATGTACCATGACACCCAGGTCTCGTTGCACCTCCCCTTTTCCTAATCTGCCGCCATTCAGATAATACTCTGCCTTCATGTTTTTGCCATCAAAGTGGATAACCTCACATTTATCCACATTATACTGCATCTGCCATGCATTTGCCCACTTACCTAACCTGTCCAAGTCACCCTGCAGCCTCTTAGAATCCTCCTCACAGCTCACACCGCCACCCAGCTTAGTGTCATCTGCAAACTTGGAGATATTACACTCAATTCCCTCATCCAAATCATTGGTGTATGTTGTAAATAGCTGGGGTTCCAACACTGAGCCCTCCGGCACCCCACTAGTCACTGCTTGCCATTCTGAAAAGGACCCATTTATCCCGACTCTCTGCTTCCTGTCTGCCAATCAGTTCTCTATCCACGTCAGTACATTACCCCCATTACCATGTGCTTTAAGTTTTCACGCCAATCTCTTGTGTGGGACCTTGTCAAAAGCCTTTTGAAAGTCCAAATACATCACATCCACTGGTTCTCCCTTGTCCATTCTACTAGTTACATCCTCAGAAAATTCTAGAAGATTTGTCAAGCATGATTTCCCTTTCATAAATCCATGCTGACTTGGACTGATCCTGTCACTGCTTTCCAAATGCGCTGCTATTTCATCTTTAATAATTGATTTCAACATTATCCCCACTACTGATGTCAGGCTAACCGATCTATAATTACCCATTTTCTCTCTCCCTCCTTTTTTAAAAAGTGGTGTTACATTAGCTACCGTCCAGTCCTTAGGAACTGATCCAGAGTCGCTAGACTGTTGGAAAATGATCACCAGTACATCCACTATTTCTAGGGCCACTTCCTGAAGTCCTCTTGGATGCAGACTATCAGGCCCCGGGGATTTATCGGGCTTCAATCCCATCAATTTCCCTAACACAATTTCCTGATTTCCTTCAGTTCCTCCTTCTCACTAGACCCTCGGTCCCCTAGTATTTCCGGAAGGTTATTTGTGTCTTCCTTCGTGAAGACAGAACCAAAGTATTTGCTCAATTGGTCTGCCATTTCTTTGTTCCCCATTATAAATTCTCCTGATTCTGACTGCAAGGGACCTAAGTTTATCTTCACTAATTATTTTCTCTTCACATATCTATAAATGCTTTTGCAGTCAGTTTTTATGTTTTCAGCAAGCTTCCTCTCATACTCTATTTTCCTCCTCCTAATTAAACCCTTTGTCCTCCTCTGTTGAATTCTAAATTTCTCCCAGTCCTCGGGTTTTCTGCTTTTTCTGGCCAATTTATATGCCTCTTCCTTGGATTTAACACTATCCTTAATTTCCCTTGTTCGCCACAGTTGAGCCACCTTCCCTGTTTTATTTTTACTCCAGACAGAGATGTACAATTGTTGAAGTTCATCCATGTGATCTTTAAATGTTTACCATTGCTTATCCACCGTCAACCCTTTAAGTACCATTCACCAGTCTATTCTAGCCAATTCACACCTCATACCATCGAAGTTACCTTTCCTTAAGTTCAGGACCCTAGTCTCTGAATTAACTGGCACACTCCATCTTAATAAAGAATTCTACCATATTATGGCCACTCTTCCCCAAGGGGCCTCGCAACAAGATTGCTAATAAGTCATTTCTCATTACACATCACCCAGTCTAGGATGGGCAGCCCTCTAGTTGGTTCTTCGACATATTGGTCTCGAAAACCATTCCTTATACACTCCAGGAAATCCTCCTCCACCATATTGCTACCAGTTTGGTTAGCCCTATCTATATGTAGTTAAAGTTGCCCATGATAACTGCTGTACCTTTATTGCACGCATCCCTAATTTCTTGTTTGATGCTGTCCCCAACCTCACTACTACTGTTTGGTGGTTATGTACACAACTCCCACTTGCGTTTTCTGCCCTTTGGTATTCCGCAGCTCTACCCATACAGATTCCACATCATCCAAGCTAATGTCCTTCCTTATTATTGCGTTAATTTCCTCTTTAACCAGCAATGCTACCCCACCTCCTTTTCCTTTCTGTCTATCCTTCCTGAATGTTGAATACCCCTGGATGTTGAGTTCCCAGCCTTGGTCCCCGTGGAGCCATGTCTCCGTGATGCCACATATCATATTCATTAATTGCTGCCTGCGAATTTAATTCATCCACCTTATTATGAATGCTCCTCGCATTGAGGCACAGGTCCTTCAGGCTTGTCTTTTTAACGCACTTTACTCCTTTAGAATTTTGCTGTAATGTGGCCCTTTTTGATTTTTGCCTTGGGTTTCTCTGCCATCCACTTTTACTTTCCTTCTTTCTATCTTTTGCTTCTGTCCCCATTCTACTTCCCTCTGTCTCCCTGCATAGGTTCCCATCCCCTTGCCATATTAGTTTAACCCCTCCCCAACAGCACTAGCAAACACTCCCCCTCGGACATTGGTTCCGGTCCTGCCCAGGTGCAGACCGTCCGGTTTGTACTGGTCCCACCTCCCCCAGAACCGGTTCCAATGTCCCAGGAATTTGAATCCCTCCCTTCTGCACCACTCCTCAAGTTACGAATTCACCTTAGCTATCCTACAATTCCTACTCTGACTAGCACGTGGCACTGGTAGCAATCCTGAGATTACTACCTTTGAGGTCCTACTTTTTAATTTAACTCCTAGCTCCCTAAATTAATCTTGTAGGACCTCATCCCATTTTTTATCCATATCATTGGTACCTATATGCATCAAGACAACTGGCTGTTCACACTCCCCCTCCAAAATGTCCTGTAGCCGCTCCGAGACATCCTTGACCCTTGCACCAGGAAGGCAACATACCATCCTGGAGTCTTGATTGCAGCCACAGAAATATCTATCTATTCCTCTTACAGTAGAATCCCCTACCACTATAGCTCTCCCACTCTTTTTCCTGCCCTCCTGTGCAGCAGAGCAACCCACGGTGCCATGAACTTGGCTGCTACTGCCCTCCCCTGATGAGTCATCCCCCCCAACAGTACCCAAAACGATGTATCTGTTTTGGAGGGGGATGACCGCAGGGGACCCCTGTACTACCTTCCTTCCACTGCTCTACCTGCTGGTCACCCATTCCCTATTTATCTGTGTAACCTTTACATGCGGTGTGACCAACTCATTAAACATGCTATACACGGTATTCTCAGCATCATGGATGCTCCAGAGTGAATCCACCCGCAGCTCCAGTGCCACACTGGATGGCTTGACGGGCACACCCAAGAGAATAGGTCCGTGCCCCTACCCCAGCCATTCCTCCATCATCATCATCATCATCATCATAGGCAGTCCCTTGAAATTGAGGAAGACTTGCTTCCACTCTAAAAGTGAGTTCTCAGGTGACTGTACAGTCCAATATGGGAACTACAGTCTCTGTCACAGGTGGGACAGACAGTGGTTGAAGGAAAGGGTGGGTGGGGAGTCTGGTTTGCCGCACGCTCCTTCCGCTGTCTGTGTTTGCTTTCTGCATACTCTCGGTGACGAGACTCGAGATGCTCAGCGCCCTCCCGGATGCTCTTCCTCCACTTAGGGCAGTCTTTGGCAAGGGACTCCCAGATGTCGGTGGGGATGTTCCATTTTATCAAGGAGGCTTTGAGGATGTCCTTGAAACATTTCCTCTACCTACCTGGGGCTCGCCTGCCATGTAGGAGTTCCAAGCAGAGCGCTTGCTTTGGTAGTCTTGTGTCAGGCATGCGAACAATGTGGCCCGCCCAACGGAGCTGGTCAAGTGTAGTCAGTGCTTCGATGCTGGGGATGTTGGCCTGATCGAGAACACTGACGTTGGTGCGTCTGTCCTCCCAGGGTATTTGCAGGATCCCCACCACATTCCTCTACCACATTCCCCCACAACATCGAGAACATCGCAGAGCAGAAAACCTCATGACATGGTGCTCCAGCGGTCATAATTGGGGCTGCAGCCCATTTTATTCAGTGATCTCGCCATTCCTTTCCTCAATAAGATGGGAATCATGGAGTGGCACTCTAGCTAATGAGTAGCTGCTTTGTGCTCTGTCTGAATCCTGGAGAGGTTGTGACAGAAAATCCTTCAGCAAGCAGCAACATAAAAAAAAAATCAATAGTCCATTTCACTTAAGAGTCCGAGTGTCACAGTAACTAGATGGAAGTGGATTGGATGGCTGTCAACTGGCAGGGCAGGACTGGTGCTCTGCTCTCCTTATCATCGAGCCTTTACTGCCTGCTCTCTCGATCCATTAAATGGCATAATCCATGCTGGATAGTGCTGGACAGCCTTGCTCATCATGAATGACAGGTTATTAATGATATTATTCTCTGGGGTTGTTCAGCTGAGAAATGGGCTTGTTTAAATCTCACCAAGCAGATGAAATAGCTTCTGTTTCTGTTCTCTCCCCCCATCCGTTTACAGCTTGTGTTTGTGCACTGATTTTTAGCACTTGGGGATTCTGCCTCAGATTTCTCTTCCTCCCCAATTCCCCTTGATCACATTGAAAGCTTTGGGGATAGAAACTGACCGGGAAAACAATTTGAAAACTGGAGTGTAGCAAATGTTCAAACATTCTATTAATCCCGTGAGGTGAAATTGCAGGCTCCAAAGATATCCAGATCGTTAGCAAGAAACAAACACTGATGTTTGTTGGCATAAACTTAGCACAATCGTGTGCTGAGTTAGAAATCATTTCAAAGGCCACTTGTATTTAGCAGTTACAGACTGAATACTTGTACCGTATCTGCACCAGTTCCTATATGTTCTGATTGTTATATCTTACAGAGTATTCTGTTATATGTATGTTATACGTATGTTATATGTATGTGTTGGCTGTATTACATAATATTTGCAAACATACTGACTGTTCTTTTACAATATGCTTTCACCTCTGAGTCAGAAGGTCCCACTCCACGGATTTGAGCACAAAATCTAGGCTGACACTTCCAGTACAGTGCTGAGGGAATGCTGCACTGTTGGAGGTACCATCTTTTGAATGAAATCTTAAACTGAGGCCTACTCCGCCTTCTCAAATGGATGTAAAATATCCGTCAGCACTATTTTGAAGAAGAACTGAGCCAATTTCCCTGGCCTGGCCAACAATTATCTCTCAATCAACATCAGCTAAAAAAACCGGATTATCTGATCATTATCACATTGCAGTTTGTGGGATCGTGCTATGCACAAATTGGCTGCTGCATCTCCTACATTACAACAGGGAATATGATTTTTTTTTAAGTAAAGTTCTGTAAAGTTCTTTGGGATGTTCCAAGGTCATGAAAAGCACTTTCTATGCATTTTCTGTGGTAGGCTCCAGTTATCTACAGATTACCACATACTAATTTGTAGTTATTATGTTACAATCAGTAACCCTTCAGAACACCCACATCACAATATGGAAACAGTGAAGGTTTGTTAATGACTTCCATCGACTCGATCTGCCCGACATTAGACTCCACCCGACCATATCATCTCCTGAGACAAGATTTTGCAAGGTATCTCCTCCTCATCCAAGGTTAACAGGTGAAACTATTAGATATCCAACTAACCCTGCACATCAACCCTTCCCACAGATGGAATTGTCCGGGCCACCATAGCAAAGGAACTGCCCTGTTCCATTTGAGCACCTCTCTAGACTTATTCCTCTAATCTTCCATCCCTTTCATAACCAGATATTCCTTTGCATAGAGATGCTGCTACCTATCCTATGAGGTTTACAGATATGTCGATGTGGAGACATATTAAAGGTAAGGAGAAACTGGTAGGAGGGTCAGTAACCAAAGGACACAGATTTAAGATAATTGGCAAAAAAAACAGAGGAGAAATGTTTTTACGCAGAGAGCTTTTATGATCTGGAATGCACGACCTGAAAGGCTGGTGAAGCAGATTCAATAGTAACATTCAAAAGGAACTTGGATAAATACTGGAAAAGGAACAATTGACAGGGTTATGGGGAAATGGCAGGGGAGTGGGACTAATTGGATAGCTCTTTCAAAGAGCCGGCATAGGCACGATGAGCGAATGGCCTCCTTCTGTGCTGTAAGGTTCTATGGGCTGGATTTTCATTTGGATTGCACCTCTGTTAGCCCCCCGGAGGGGCGGTAATGCTTACCGCCCGAGAGGCCAACTTCCAGTGTCCCGCCGGGAAAGTTGATGCCGGTTTTGCAGTGGCGCTGGGCAGTACCGTCCGGGAGTGTCGCACTGGTGTGCAACACCCCCAGTTCCGACAGCGATGCGATATTTGCTGTATCTGTAGTGCCCCACAATGAGACCACCTGAGAAAGTCGGCACGCTGATTTGTCCTGGGGCGCGAAGAACATAAGAATTTGAAGCACGAGTCGACCACTCGATCCCTCGAGCCTGTTCCACCATTCAAAGAGATCATGGCTGATCTTCTACCTCAACTCTAATCCCGCCCAATCCCCATATCCCTTGATACCCTTAATATTCAAAAATCTATCGATCTCCGTCTTGAATATAGTCAAAGACTGACCCTCCATAGCCCTCTGCTAAAGAATTCCAGAGATTCACTGTCCTCTGAGTGAAGAAGTTTCTCCTCATCTCAGTCCTAAATGGGCGACCCCTTATTCTGAGACTGTGATTCCTGGTTCTAGACTCCCCAGGCAGAGAAAACATCTTACTTGCATCTACCCTGTCAAGCCCTGTAAGAATGTTGTATGTTTCAATGAGATCACCTCTGATTCTTCTAAACTCTAGAGAATATCGGCCTAGTCTGCTCAATCGCTCCTCAGAGGACAATCCCTCCATCCCAGGAATCAGTCTGGTGAACCTTCGTTGCACTCCCTCTATGGCAAGTATATCTTTCCTTAGGTAAGGAGACCAAAATTGTACACAATACTCCAGGTGTGGTCTCACCAGGGCCCTATATAATTGCAGTAAGATGATTTTACTCTTATACTCAAATCCTCTTGTAATAAAGGCCAACACACCAATTGCTTTCTTAATTGCTTGCTGTACCTGCATGTTAATTTTCAGTGATTTGTGTACAAGGACACCCAGGTCCCTCTGAATACCAACATTTCCCAATCTCTCACCATTTAAAAAATATTCTGTTTTTCTATGTTTTCTACTGAAGTGGATAACTTCACATTTCTCCACATTATATTCCATTTGCCATGTTCTTGCCCGCTCACTTAGCCTGTCTATATCCCCTTGGAGCCTCTTTGCATTCTCCTCATAATTTACATTCCCACCTAGCTTTGTATCATCAGCAAATTTGGATATATTACATTTGATTCCCTCATCCAAATCATTGATATTGATTGTAAATAGCTGGGGCCCAAGCACTGATCCTTGCGGCACCCCACTAGTTAGCCTGCCAACCTAAAAATGGCCTGTTTATTCTGTATATTAACCAATCCTCAATCCATGCTAGTATATTACCTCTAATCCCATGAGCCCGAATTTTAATCAACAACCTCTTGTGTGGCACCTTTTCGAATACCTTCTGAAAATCCAAATACACTACATCCACTGATTCCCCCTTATCTATTCTGCTAGTTACAACCTCAAAAAACTCTAACAGATTTTGTCAAACATGATTTCCCTTTCATAAATCCGTGTTGACACTGCCAAATCCTATTATTCTTTTCTAAGTGCCCTGTTACCACATCCTTAATAATAGATTGTAGCATTTTCCCTACTACTGATGTCAGGCTAACTGCTCTGTAGTTCCCCATTTTCTCTCCCCCTCCCTTCTTAAATAGCGAGGTTACATTAGTTACCTTCCAATCTGCGGGAACCGTTCTAGAATCTATGGAATGAATGATCTAAGGGAAGGAATGATTGAAAAAGATAAATTAAATTGATATTTCTTTGGGGTATTTTTGCGATTCACCTTTATTTGGAGCGAGTACTTTATTGGGAATATTTCTTGTGTTTTTTGTCCCGATTTTATTTTTTGTAGTGTGGCCTCTCTTAGGGAGCTCTGAAGCAGGCTCACCCGCCCTAGCACCCTAAGAGAGGTGTGGAACGCCTCCCTTAAAGGTTCACTGTGCACTCAGGCTTGGCAACCAAATTTGTTGGCTGCTGTCGCAAGCCATTTTCCGGCACAAAATTTACCAACCCGCCGCCATTTGCGCCCTAAGAAGCCTCCAACCGAAAATCCAGCCCTATGATTATATGATAACATCACATGTGATCGTGCTGCTTTTTGTGTGATTGTTGCTGATGTAACAGCCTGTCCCTTTAAATGGGAACCATTTAACTATGCACCTTCCAGCTTATTGAATGGGATTTAATTTGATGTGGATCTGTATAGACGAAGCAAATATCTAACTAACAAGATCAGCAACATGAGGAAAGCAAGTCCAAAAAACTCAAATGAAGGCAACAAAAAAATGTATCTTCCTGGTGACCTTGAAGGCAGGGTAAATGCACTGCCTTCAAGAGAGGAGAGGAGAAAATTGGAGATGAAAAATACAAGTATAAAGGAAAATTTATTGATGCATTTCAAAATCTCCAGTAGTTGTGGAAGTAAGTGGGGACTTAAATCCTGGCACTTGAACAGTGAAAAAGCAAAATCATTATATACATTATTTGTTTCAACTGCACATGATGTGCCTGTTGTTGTTATCCCTTGGAGAACAGTGTGAAGTAGTGGAAGGATTTGCAGGCTTATTAACCATCTGACAGGCTGCGATGTGAACACTCCTTCTGTGGCTGTAACCATCTTTATACCATCGTGGGCCACCCCGACCTGCGAGAGGACACCACCACAGCTCGAGAGGATCAGAGGTGGAGCATGCCATCACAGTTTCCAGCGCGAGTTGTCCCAAGTGTGCGACGACTTTGAGGTGGACGACTGGGTGACGTCATCAAGGCCCAGGTCGCCGGGTAGAGCGTGGGCTGGAACATCGGTGGGGCCGAGGCACAGTGGAGGAGCGGGAAGGTCGAAACAAAGGTGCAGCAAATGAGGGTATGGGGCCCAGAAGAGCCGAGGGCCCAGGGACAGCACGGGCCAGCCCACACTGCGATATGTGTGCACACTATGTCCATGCAGCAGAGTAGGTCTCCAGTCGTCCTGGTTAACCCTTGCCACTGGACCAAGACCTAGCTCTGTCAAGCTCGTGTGGTGGCTGATGTGCAACGGTCACCACACATTAAAAAAATCCACGCACAGGCATCTTCCACCACTGGAGTTCAGGACTCCTTCATTGAAATATCTATGAACTCATCCCTTTTGGTGTGGAAGCAAGTCATCTTCATTTGAGGGACCGCCTATGATGATGATATACCAGGTGATAGGGTGGTTAGTCCTATATGGCTTATGGGTTGCCACAACCTATACGAAGGTGAGGGGGCGGGGGTGGGGGGGTGCACACCCACCCCCACCCCCACCGGACACAAGTATCCTACTGGATGTCAACCCAGAATTCAGAGTTGGAGCTCCACTTGCCAGGACTATCTGGAGTGGGGCTCGAACCCTGTACCTTCTGACTCAGAAATAGGAATACTACCACTAAGCCAACAGCTCATTCCAATGAAGTGGTACAGGTTCAAAAATCTGGAAGGCACTGCCTGAAAGGATGATGAAACAGATTCAATAGGAACTTTCAAAAGGGAATTGGATAAATACTGTAAAAGGAACATATTGCAGGGTTATGGGGAAAGGGCAGGGAGTGGGACGAATTGGTTAGCTCTTTCCCAGAGCCGGCACAGGCACAATGGGCGAATTTCCAACCTCAGACCAGTAAAAATTGTAAAATCACATTTTGTTACACCACCAATTCTTAATGAAGAAGAATGGCTTGAAACAAAAATCTCAGCAAACTCCTTATGACAATACTCAGCCAGAGGAAGGAGCTCAGGCAGGTTATTTGAAGCAAGATGCATATTTAAGATGTCTGGATTGTAATAAATTAAAAAACACTTTGGTTTCCGTAGGTGCTTTGAATCTCAAAATCAAAGGAGAGGGAGAGACTATAAAAGTATACCTGTCTCTGAAGTGATTCACTGAAGTTGCAGTGTAGCATCGTACACAAGGAGAACAAGGTTCCCGCTTTGTTTTGTGCTTCCATTGTAAGCCACAGAAACGTTCTCTCTTTTTTGATGTAAAATGGAAAGGCCAGGTGCATTGGAGCAGTTTACTGAACCCAGATTAAAGGCCAGTGCCTGACTGAGATACAGGCACGTCAATAATGTCATGATGGAGGTTGTCTGTCAGACATTGCAGCTCACGGTTGCCATGGTGAGGCAGGTTAGTTATCTGTGTTAAAGCACTCCCACCCACTGTGGCCAATGAATATTAAAAGGACCGAAGAAAAAAGCAGGTAAACATCAGCTCGGGGGAGGGGGGGGGGAAGAGTACAGCGATGCATCGAGAATAAAGAATGGTTCAGCTGTTGAAAATATAGATAGCTTTTTAACCAAATAGATAGATTTTTAACCAATAAGGGAATTAAGGGTTACGGGGAGAGGGCGAGGAAGTGGAGCTGAGTCCACGGCCAGATCAGCCATGATCTTATTGAATGGCAGAGCAGGCTCGAGGGACTAGATGGCCTACTCATGTTCCTAATTCTTATGTTCTTATGTTCTTATAAGAACCGAAATACACATTTTTTAATCTAGCTGCAGAAAATGTTGAATAACTATTCTGTAGTGCAGTCATTGCAGTTCCTTTGTTTTTTTTAATTCATTCTTGGGATGTGGCTGTCGTTAGCAAGGCCAGCATTTATTGTCCATCCCTAGTTGCCCTTGTTGAAGGTGGAGATCAGCCTTGTTCTTGAACGGCTGCAGTTCGTGTGCAGTCCGTCCCACAGTAAGCGTCCCGGCTGGATAATCAACAAGTTTTTCCTCCTGTGTGGGTTGCTATGGGTTGCTCGTGCTTCGAATGACTACAACATCTACCCTTTAACTACAAATATCCAACAGAATTTTATCAAATATAAAAACACGGGAAATGTACAGGAAGTGAATCAGGATCTGAGACAGAAACTAAGGTTAATGAGTGCAACTTGTGATTGATCCATTGTGAACTTTCAGCATTTTCTGCTTTTATTTCTGATTTCCAGTGTTCATAATTTTCTTTTTTGGCTTTATACTACTGATTCATAAAAGAGGCTAATAGCATTTTAGGTCTGATAAATAGGATCTAAGATTACAAGAGCAAAAGCCTACAATAAATGTGTACAAGTCAATGGATAGGCCACACGTCGGTCACTGTGTACATTTTGGTTGATCTATTATAGAAAGGACATTAAAGCCAAGAGAGCACACAGCATCGAGTCACCAGGGATACAGAGAGATACTGGGGGCCAAAATTGTCCCTTTTAATAGCAGCGTTAGCACCTCCGTGGGGCGCTAATGGGGCGCAATTATGTTTTTGACCGGCCGAGTGCCTCCCGGGAAATTGCCCCGAAGGTTTGGGGGGGGTGCAGTGCCAGTAGCGGATCTCTCCGTGCTTAGCGCCCCGTGCCGGCGCATACCCAGCGATGACATCATCACCATGCGCGCCGCCCCTTTCGCGTCCGTGCCAATCCCCTTTGTGCCCCAGAGGGGAAATTTCCCACGGGGCAGAAGCTGGCGGACATCCACCACCAGAGCGTCCCTTAAAGGCAAGGCCTTTAGTGCCCCGGGCCGCCATTTTATTTTGTCGGACGACTCTTGAGTCAGCCCACACATTGACCGGGCCACCATCAAGCAGCCCAGCACACCGTTATGGGTGCCGGGCCACTGGCCCTGTCGATCATGTCCCTGGTGGCCCGGTGGCTGGCCACTAAAGGGCCTGCAGAGTGTGCAGCGGCCCTCCCCTTTAATGGAACTGGACGCAGCGCCACGCTCTCTCCCCGAGAGTGCCCATCCAAGGAAGCAGAGCGCTGGAGACACGTCGGGGACAGGACTTCTGGGCCAGGCGATAAAAGTCCCGCCCTGGAAGCTAACCACACTCGATCGAGATGGAGGGCAGTTTCAGCCCCCTGATGTTTCCTACTGGAACAGAGAAGGCTAAGAGAAGATTTAACAGAGACTTTTAAAATTATGAACGATTTTGATAGAGTAAGTAGGGAAAGACTATTTCTTCTGATTGGGGAGTCAGTGATGAGTCTTAAATCAATTTAAAGTTAGCACAAAAAATGTGAGAGAGTGGTTAGGAGAAATGACTTTATACCCAGAAGGTTTTTTAAGCATGGAAAGCTTTTCCACAGGGAGTGGTTGAAGCAGAGACAATTGCACCTTTTCAATAAAAAGTGGCTAAGTATTTGAAGCTACAACAACTTGTACTTATATAGCACCTTTAATGTAATAAAATGTCCCAAGTTGCTTAACAGGTGCGTATTTAGAGAAAAAAATTGACACCGGGCCAAAGAAGGAAAGATTAGAACAGGTCAAAGAAATCGGTTTTAAGATCTGTCTTAAAGGAGAGGTGGAGAAGTTTAGGGAGGGAATTCCAGAGCTTAGGATCTAGACAGCTGTCGGCACAGCCGCCAATGGTGGGGCAATTAAAATCGGGGTGCTCAAGCAGTCAGAGTTGGAGAAACGCAGAGTTCTTAGAGGTTTGTAGAGCTGGAGGAGGTTACAGAGATAAGGAGGGCAAGGCGATGGAAGGATTTGAACACGAGGATGAGAATTTTGAAATCGAGTGTTGGGGACCGGGAACCAAAATAGATCAGAAAGCACAGGACTGATGGGTGAATGGGACTTAGTAAGAGTTAGGATATGGGCAGCAGAGTTTTGGTACTTAAGTTTATGGAGGATGGAAAATGGGAAGCTGGCCAGGATAGTATTGGAATAGTCGAGTCCGGAAGTAAGCATATCATGGATGAGGGATTCAGCAGCAGATGGGCTGAGGCAGGAGCAGAGACGGGTGATATTATGGAGGTGGAAGCAGGTGGTCTTACTGATGGAGATGTAGGATTTTTCCTACGGGTTTCGAACACCAAGACATAGAAACATAGAAACATAGAAACATAGAAAATAGGTGCAGGAGTAGGCCATTCGGCCCTTCTAGCCTGCACCGCCATTCAATGAGTTCATGGCTGAACATTCAACTTCAGTACCCCATTCCTGCTTTCTCGCCATACCCCTTGATCCCCCTAGCAGTAAGGACCTCATCTAACTCCTTTTTGAATATATTTAGTGAATTGGCCTCAACAACTTTCTGTGGTAGAGAATTCCACAGGTTCACCACTCTCTGGGTGAAGAAGTTCCTCCGCATCTCGGTCCTAAATGGCTTACCCCTTATCCTTAGACTGTGACCCCTGGTTCTGGACTTCCCCAACATTGGGAACATTCTTCCTGCATCTAACCTGTCTAACCCCGTCAGAATTTTATATGTTTCTATGAGGTCCCCTCTCATTCTTCTGAACTCCAGTGAATACAAGCCCAGTTGATCCAGTCTTTCTTGATAGGTCAGTCCCGCCATCCCGGGAATCAGTCTGGTGAACCTTCGCTGCACTCCCTCAATAGCAAGAATGTCCTTCCTCAGGTTAGGAGACCAAAACTGTACACAATACTCCAGGTGTGGCCTCACCAATGCCCTGTACAACTGTAACAACACCTCCCTGCCCCTGTACTCAAATCCCCTTGCTATGAAGGCCAACATGCCATTTGCTTTCTTAACCGCCTGCTGCACCTGCATGCCAACCTTCAATGACTGATGTACCATGACACCCAGGTCTCTTTGCACCTCCCCTTTTCCTAATCTGTCACCATTCAGATAATAGTCTGTCTCTCTGTTTTTACCACCAAAGTGTATAACCTCACATTTATCCACATTATACTTCATCTGCCATGCATTTGCCCACTCACCTAACCTATCCAAGTCGCTCTGCAGCCTCACAGCATCCTCCTCGCAGCTCACACTGCCACCCAACTTAGTGTCATCCGCAAATTTGGAGATACTACATTTAATCCCCTCATCTAAATCATTAATGTACAGTGTAAACAGCTGGGGCCCCAGCACAGAACCTTGCGGTACCCCACTAGTCACTGCCTGCCATTCTGAAAAGTACCCATTTACTCCTACTCTTTGCTTCCTGTCTGACAACCAGTTCTCAATCCATGTCAGTACACTACCCCCAATCCCATGTGCTCTAACTTTGCACATCAATCTCTTGTGTGGGACCTTGTCGAACGCCTTCTGAAAGTCCAAATATACCACATCAACTGGTTCTCCCTTATCCACTCTACTGGAAACATCCTCAAAAAATTCCAGAAGATTTGTCAAGCATGATTTCCCTTTCACAAATCCATGCTGACTTGGACCTATCATGTCACCTCTTTCCAAATGCACTGCTATGACATCCTTAATAATTGATTCCATCATTTTACCCACTACCGATGTCAGGCTGACCGGTCTATAATTCCCTGTTTTCTCTCTCCCTCCTTTTTTAAAAAGTGGGGTTACATTGGCTACCCTCCACTCCATAGGAACTGATCCAGAGTCAATGGAATGTTGGAAAATGACTGTCAACGCATCCACTATTTCCAAGGCCACCTCCTTAAGTACTCTGGGATGCAGTCCATCAGGCCCTGGGGATTTATCGGCCTTCAATCCCATCAATTTCCCCAACACAATTTCCCGGCTAATAAGGATTTCCCTCAGTTCCTCCTCCTTACTAGACCCCCCGACCCCTTTTATAACCGGAAGGTTGTTCGTGTCCTCCTTCGTGAATACCGAACCAAAGTACTTGTTCAATTGGTCCGCCATTTCTTTGTTCCCCGTTATGACTTCCCCTGATTCTGACTGCAGGGGACCTACATTTGTCTTTACTAACCTTTTTCTCTTTACATATCTATAGAAACTTTTGCAATCCGTCTTAATGTTCCCTGCAAGCTTCTTCTCATACTTCATTTTCCCTGCCCTAATCAAACCCTTTGTCCTCCTCTGCTGAGTTCTAAATTTCTCCCAGTCCCCAGGTTCGCTGCTATTTCTGGCCAATTTGTATGCCACTTCCTTGGCTTTAATACTATCCCTGATTTCCCTTGATAGCCACGGTTGAACCACCTTCCCTTTTTTATTTCTATGCCAGACAGGAATGTACAATTGTTGTAGTTCATCCATGCGGTCTCTAAATGTCTGCCATTGCCCATCCACAGTCAACCCCTTAAGTATCATTCGCCAATCCATCTCAGCCAATTCACGCCTCATACCTTCAAAGTTAGCCTTCTTTAAGTTCTGGACCATGGTCTCTGAATTAACTGTTTCATTCTCCATCCTAATGCAGAATTCCACCATATTATGGTCACTCTTCCCCAAGGGGCCTCGCACAACGAGATTGCTAATTAATCCTTTCTCATTACATAACACCCAGTCTAAGATGGCCTCCCCCCTAGTTGGTTCCTCGACATATTGGTCTAAAAAACCATCCCTTATGCACTCCAGAAAATCCTCCTCCACCGTATTGCTTCCAGTTTGGTTAGCCCAATCTATGTGCATATTAAAGTCACCCATTATAACTGCTGCACCTTTATTGCACGCACCCCTAATTTCCTGTTTGATGCCCTCCCCAACATCACTACTACTGTTTGGAGGTCTGTACACAACTCCCACTAACGTTTTTTGCCCTTTGGTGTTCTGCAGCTCTACCCATATAGATTCCACATCATCCAAGCTAATGTCCTTCCTAACTATTGCCTTAATCTCCTCCTTAACCAGCAATGCTACCCCACCTCCTTTTCCTTTTATTCTATCCTTCCTGAATGTTGAATACCCTTGGATGTTGAGTTCCCAGCCCTGCTCATCCTGGAGCCACGTCTCCGTAATCCCAATCACATCATATTTGTTAACATCTATTTGCACAGTTAATTCATCCACCTTATTGCGGATACTCCTTGCATTAAGACACAAAGCCTTTAGGCTTGTTTTTTTAACACCCTCTGTCCTTTTAGAATTTTGCTGTACAATGGCCCTTTTTGTTCTTTGCCTTGGGTTTCTCTGCCCTCCACTTTTCCTCATCTCCTTTCTGTCTTTTGTTTTTGCCTCCTTTTTGTTTCCCTCTATCTCCCTGCATTGGTTCCCATCCCCCTGCCATATTAGTTTAACTCCTCCCCAACAGCACTAGCAAACACTCCCCCTAGGACATTGGTTCCGATTCTGCCCAGGTGCAGACCGTCCGGATTGTACTGGTCCCACCTCCCCCAGAACCGGTTCCAATGCCCCAGGAATTTGAATCCCTCCCTGCTGCACCATTGCTCAAGCCACGTATTCATCTGAGCTATCCTGCGATTCCTACTCTGACTAGCACGTGGCACTGGTAGCAATCCCGAGATTACTACTTTTGAGGTCCTACTTTTTAATTTAGCTCCTAGCTCCTTAAATTCATTTCGTAGGAACTCATCCCTTTTTTTACCTATGTCATTGGTACCAACGTGCACCACGACAACTGGCTGTTCTCCCTCCCTTTTTAGAATGTCCTCCACCCGCTCCGAGACATCCTTGACCCTTGCACCAGGGAGGCAACATACCATCCTGGAGTCTCGGTTGCGGCCGCAGAAACGCCTATCTATTCCCCTTACAATTGAATCCCCTATCACTATCGCTCTTCCACTCTTTTTCCTGCCCTCCTGTGCAACAGAGCCAGCCACGGTGCCATGAACTTGGCTGCTGCTGCCCTCCCCTGATGAGTCATCCCCCTCAACAGTACTCAAAGCGGTGTATCTGTTTTGCAGGGGGATGACCACAGGGGACCCCTGCACTACCTTCCTTGCACTACTCTTCCTGCTGGTCTTCCATTCCCTCGCTGGCTGTGGACCCTTCTCCTGCAGTAAGACCAACTCGCTACACGTGATACTCACGTCATTCTCAGCATCGTGGATGCTCCAGAGTGAATCCACCTTCAGCTCCAACTCCGCAATGCGGACCGTCAGTAGCCGGAGGTGGACACACTTCCCGCACATGTAGTCGTCAGGGACACTGGTGTTGTCCCTGTGTTCCCACATGGTACAGGAGGAGCATATCACGTGACCGAGCTGTCCTGCCATGACTTAATCCTTAGATACACTTAAATTGCCGACAACAATGTTAAAAGTTACTGACTAATAAAGAAAAAGAAAAACTACTCACCAATCAGCAGCCAATCACTTACCACGTTGGCTGTGACGTCACCTTTTGATTTCTTTCTACTTCTTTTTTGCCTTCTCTCCCAGCTGGAGCTGCACCGGTACGCCTCTCTCGACTCCCGCCTCTCTCGACGCTCCCCGGACTGCTGAGCCTTTTATAGGCCGCTGCCTCTCTCGACTCCCGCCTCTCTCGACGCTCCCCGGACTGCTGAGCCTTTTATAAGCCGCTGCCTCTCTCGACTCCCGCCTCTCTCGACACTGAGATTTTCCAATACAACGGACTTTATTAAAAAGATTAAAAATGACTATAATTTCTTAGTTCAACACTACTGAGTACAGATTTAAAATACCAAACAAAACTACAAATTCTCTAGCTTACCGATTTTAAATTCAAACTTCACAACATCTATGCCTCAATTTCTCGTTACCAATTAAAAACAAATTTAAACTTCGCAATGTATATTCCCCTAAGTTAACTAGTTATGCACAATGCCTCTCGCAATGTATATATCCAAACTGGCTTCCATATATCCTCTGGGTGACCAGTCCAACGGATTAAAACCTTCTGTGTGTTCTACTGACTCACAGTTCCCTTCGATGTCCTCGGCTCAAGAGAAAGATGTCCTTTGTCCTCGTGTTTTTATAGTTCACAACAAACTGGGTCCATATGGTAGCCAGGTGTCCAGTTGTGTTTGGCCAGAGATAACTTGACCCTTTCGCTGATTAGCCAATTCGAATGTCCTTCAACATGTCTCTTCCTGTTTGAATTCCAAACTGCTTGTAGTGTGCAATGCCCACCCACAGGCTTCCTTCAGACAGGTTACAGATGCATTTTTCTTCGACCACAAACCTTCAGAGAGGATATGATGTCGGAAGCACATCTCAGGGCCAAATAGGATGCCGAGGTTGCGATCAGCCCAATTCAGCCTGCATAGGAGAGTGAATGAGTGGGATTCGTTTTGGATTGCTTTAGCAATGGACACAATGGGCCAAATGGCCTTCTTTATTGCTGTAAAAATCTTTATTTCTTTTCATAATGTTCTAGATCATAGCTCTAGACCATTGGGTTGTGGCCTAAGAATTGTATCCCATGGATGAGTCGCACTAAATCAAAGCTAATTGCCAGAGGAGCCCACTTAGAATGCTTGCTTGAGACAAGGCATTGAACCAGCCATAGCCCCAGGGGTTGACTTTTATAGGCTCTGTCAGGTGGGAATGGGGCAAAAGTGCAAAAAATATTGTAGGGCTGCATTTACTGCCCAATTGAGGGTGGTAGTGTGAAATGGACAATAGCGAATCAGCAGCCTGTTTTACACTCCACCCAATTGGGCAAAGCGTACGGTGGCTTTCAACTCACTATTGCCCAGTTTGCATAACTACACAAGACGAATTCCACCCACATTATCTGGTCATTTATCTCATTGCTGTTTGTGGGACCTTGCTGTGTGTAAATTGGCTGCCGCAGTTTCCTACATTACAACATTGCTTGCACTTCAAAAAGTAATTCTGTGGCTGTGAAACACATTGGGATGTCCTGAGGTTGTGAAAGGTGCTATATAAATGCACTTCCTTCTTTCACTCCTGTTTTACTCTCTCCCATCCGCCTCCTTCACTCTTCTTTCTCTCCCCTCTTTCAGTCCTGTTTCTTTTTCCGTACCTCCGTTCTGTTTATTTCTCTCCTCCTTCACTCATTTTTCTCTCACCCCTTTCATTGCTGTAGCTTTTTCCTCTCCTCCACTCTGTTTCCTTTCCTCCTCCACTTGTGTTTCATTCCCCTCTCCTTTCCTTCTTCTTGCTGCTTCAATTTCTCTCACTTTTCATTTCCCTTTGTCAATCCTTTTCTCTCTCCTGTTTGTTTCTGAAACACTTTTTCTCCCTCTGCATTACATATAACATTTTCACTGCCACAGAGGTTGAGGACCAGACTGGGTGGTTCAAGAAGCCCAGAGAGTAGGGGTGGGGGTGGGATCTGACCAGCGTCGCTCAGACAGTATGACAGAGCAGGGTGTTCCTGCGCTCATCTGTACCTCATCTTGCTGATCTGAGGAGAGCTCAAAACACTGCTGCTCGTTATGGGGGAAACTCCTGATCGCAAAGGCCGAATCAAAGATCATTTTTGCCCACGGACACAGACAAGTAGACACTAGGTCAGAAGCACTAACTGTCCACATGAGATACGGCGAGATTGGTATGTATGGAAAAAGGGTGGAAAGGAAAATGACAAAAGTTAGAGAAGGAAAATAAATGTAATCTATTAATGTTACAAGGACACCCTCAAAGCCTCCCTGATGAAGTGCAACATCCCCACTGACACCTAGGTGTCCCTGGCCAAAGCCCGCCCTAAGTGGAGGAAGTGCATCCAGGAGGGCGCTGAGCACCTCGAGTCTCATCGCCGAGAGCATGCAGAAACCAAGCGCAGACAGCGGAAAGAGCGTGCGGCGAACCAGTCCCACCCAACCCTTTCCCTCAACGACTATCTGTCCCACATATGACAGGGACTGTGGTTCTCGTATTGGACTGTTCAGCCACCTAAGAACTCACTTTTAGAGTGGAAGCAAGTCTTCCTCGATTCCGAGGCTCTGCCTATGTTGATGATGATTTATATTGTGCTGAAGGGCACAGTCCAGTCTATTCCTTTTAATTGAAAGTTAATAAATTTGAATTATCTGTTAATCTAATTTTTTTCATGCAAAGAGGTGTCCAAATTGCTTAATTTGGTCAGCTGTGGCTCAGTGGGTAGCTCATTCACCTGAGTCAGAAGGTTGTGGGTTCAAGTCCTACTCCAGAGAATTGACCACAAAAAATCTAGGCTGATACTCCAGTGCAGAGCTGAAGCAGTGCTGCACTGTTGGAGGTGCCGTCTTTCGGATGAGACATTAAACCGAGGCCCTGCCTTCTCTCTCAGGTGTACGTAAAAGATTCCTGGTGTCCTGGCCAATATTGCTCCCTCAATCAACATAACAAAAAAACCCAGATTATCTGATCAATATCACGTTGCTGTTGGTGGGAGTTTGCTTATGCACAAATTAGCTGCCACGTTTTCCACATTACAACAGTGACTACACTCAAAAAGTACTTCAAGTACTTGAGACGCCCGGTGGTCGTGAAAGGTGCTATATAAATGCAAGTCTTTTTTTCTTTAATTCAAATTACTGGATGCTGCAAAGGTTTGGAGGTAAAAAAAACAGATGTGAACTGTTGTCATAGCAATGCAAGAGTGGGCCGCTGCTTGCTGGCATTGTCATCAAGTGGGAAAGGCACAATTTCATCCATTTACATCATCATCATAGGCAGTCCCTCAGAGTCGAGGATGACTTGCTTTCACTCTAAAAGTGAGTTCTCAGGTGACTGTATAGTCCAATACGGGACCTACAGTCTCTGTCACAGGTGGGGCAGGCAGTGGTTGAAGGAAAGGGTATTCAGGGAGCCAAGATTGCCGCACGTTCCTTCCGCTGTCTGCGCTCAGCGCCCTCCCGGAAATTCTTCCTCCACTTTGGGCGGTCGTGGGCCAGGGATTTCCAGGAGTCGGTAGGGATGTGGCATTTTGTCACTGAGACTTTGAGGACGTTCTTGCCCACCTGAGGCTCGCTTGTGTGTCGAGTGGAGTCATGAACACTGTACAGAACATGGCTCGCTGAGTGTCCCGTGTTCCTTCCTCTATCGCACGGACGTGCAACTCTGTCATGATGGATAATTTTAGCGGCTGGGAATGGTCAGCAGATGCACGCCAGCTTTAGATTGAACCATGTGTAACAGGCACAGCTTGGCCACTTAGCCATGCGTTAGTCACAGCTCATTGCCTCAGGCTGACTGGCAACTCGCAATCTCACACTTTGGGTTTGCCCAGCGATCAGGTCAATTACAACCTGTTAACAGATCCCCAGGGATCCATTTCAGGGCCAGAAATAGTAACAGGATCGAAACAGAATGGCAAAGTACTCAGTAAAAACAAGTAAAAGAAGATAATTTCAAGAGTATAAATAAACATCATCTCTGCTCATATGACAGCAATCACATTTACTGCCCTGGCTTGTGCATGCCACCTGTAATCCATAATTGGATTACAGCATGTACTGACTTTCTGATCCATTATTCTTTATGGGGTGATCACAACATAAAAAGAGTTTTGCAGGAGGCCCTTGACAATTGCCTCTTCGATCCGTCCGGAAGATCTGCGAGCATGGTTGAATGGCACTTAAGACAATAATTGATGCCAACCTGAGTTGAAGCGGTTTGAGTGCTTGATGCCCAACTGTGAAGGTCGTCAGTTTAAGTCCCACGGCTGCTTTTCACTTGGTGTGTATTTTTTGTGTAACCTCAGCCAAGCCGATAAATGCAGTTGCAGGCACCAGCGAGGATTTCTGTTTGACGGTGGGAGCAGTTCTGGCGCTGCCTGCCTTCCGCCGCTTCGCGGGCAGCTCCTGCCGGCCCAGGGGCGGAATTTTCTGCCCTCACAGCACAATGATCTTATCGAAACGTATAAGATTATGAGGGGTCTTGAGAAGGTGGATGCAGAGAGGATATTTCCACTGATGGGGGAAACTAGAACGAGAGAGCATAATTTTAAAATAAGAGGCCGCTCATTTAAAACTGAGATGAGGAGAAATTTCTTCTCTCAGAGGGTTATTAATCTGTGGAATTCGCTGCCTCAGAGAGCTGTGGAAGCTGGGACATTAAATAAATTTAAGGCAGAAATAGACAGTTTCTTAAATGATAAGGGGATAAGGGGTTATGGGGAGCGGGCGGGAAGTAGAGCTGAGTCCATGATCGGATCAGTCATGATTGTATTGAATGGATGAGCAGGCTCGAGGGGCCATATGGCCTACTCCTGTTCCTATTTCTTATGTTCTTATGTTCTTATGTTTTAATGAGGCAAACAGGCCGACGCAGGATGTATATTTCTGGGGAGGGGTTGATTAATTTGCTGCTGCTGCTTCTTCCTGTCAATCTGCTGCAGACCTGGCTGACAGAGCAGCTCGCAAGTCCATTCTGCTCTATAATTGATCCCTCAGAGAGGCACAAGGGGTAGCTTTGGAGGGAAATGCCCTGCTTGCCGTTGCCTGTCTCCCTGTGTGGAAGCTCCTGGCTGCTCCTCAGCGATTCTCTGTGTCAATAAGGCTCATTTTGCAGGCGTTGTGAAGATGCTACCGCCCATAATAAGATAACTTCACTTATTATTGTAGTTGAGATGAATCAAAGGCTGCCACAGTTAGGGCAGTTCACCAGCAATGAAGTGCTTATGTTACTGGACTAATAATGCAGAGAACATGAGATCAAATCCCACAGTGGCCGTTTGAGAATTTGAATTCAGTTTTAAAGAATTCTGGAAACTAAAAGCTGGTCTCAGTAAAAGTGAACATGCGGCTGTTGAATTGTCATTAAAAACCCAACTCATTCACTGATGTCCTTTCGGGACAGAAAGCTGCCATCCTTACCCGGTCTAGTCTACAGGTGACTCCAGTCCCACTCAAACGTTGTTGACTCTGACCTGCCGCCTGGTGGAGCCTCGCAAACTGCTCAGTTTGTATCAAACCGCTACAAAGGAGAATGCAGCCCACCTTTGCAGGGAAACTAGGGGGTGGGCATCAAATGCCAGCCTTGGCAGCGACGCCCACATCCTGAGAATGAAAATTTAGTGGACTGTTATCATCACTGAGTCGAATTTGCCCCTTCCCGTAAGGCCTGTTACCGGCCATGCAGCGGAGTGGAATGGCTGCCGATTTTTCGTGGAATGGCTGCCATTTTGAAATTGCCCTCCTGTGGCATCCCGGCGGTGACCCGCTCCCCCCACTATTTCACCGCTGCTGCCGATCCGTCCTAAGTGTGTCATCAGAGTGCGCACCGCTGATGTCCCCACCGAATGCAGAATTCCCGCCACTTGGTGCCGCCGACAGCTTTTTCTGTCAGCACACTGTGCCTGGAGTGCTTGTAAAATGGCGGTGCGGCTGCCACTAAAGCCATGGCCGCCATTTTATTTTTCTTTGTCGGCCAACCGCCAGGCCGGGCCAACCATTATGCCCCCGATTTTGGCCAGGCCACCAACAGGCAGACTGGCACCCCCTCTTGGGTTCCAGGCTGCTGGCCTGGCCGAAACCCTCCCTGGGGGCCCAGTGGACCGAACTTCAAGAATCGCAGAGCTTGCAGCGGATCTCTCCTTGAAGTGAAGGGGAGAGCTGTGGTGACGTGCCAGTGTGATGATGTCATCAGCGCTACGCTGATGAGTGACAGCAGTGGACACTCCGCCCGCCCCCAACTCCGCCCCTTTACTTACTGAACTGCCGCTCTCTGCCGCGCTTCCGCCGCACTTATGACCAACTTCCGGGCCGCTTGAAAAAAAAGCCAAAGAACAGAATTTCGCGCAAGAGGCCACCGCTTTTACCACAGCGATGAAAACAATCGAAACACGTTTGATGCGCCGTGTTTTTGGCGGGAGCCAATTTTGGCCGCCTGCTACAGACCATCTTGAAGGCAACTGAAATTATTGTTCCATAATAATTGATAAAGGACCACTCAAACACAGAAAGTGCATCATTCCAACCTAAACTGTCTGACAGGAAACTTACGGGATCAGATCAGTCCCCAGATTTTACATCATGGAAAGTAAGATCGGGTGAGGTGTAAAACTGGCTGCCAATGCTATCCAGTCAATTTCTCACTGGAGCAAGTCAGGTTAAAATTACCTCCAAAAAAGTTTGTGCATTTAATTATTTAAACACACTAAATGCATGTCAGCGGTGGCTTGGTTGGGAGCACTTTAGGGGCCCAGAAGAGGCGAGGGCCCAGGGGCAGCACGGACCAGCCCACACTGTGATATGTGTGCGCGCTAGGTCCATGCAGCAGAGCTGGTCTCCAGTCGCCTTGGTTAATCCTTGCCACTGGATCAAGACCTAGCTCTGTCACTCTCCATGTTGTGGCTGGTGTGCGATGGCCATCACACGTTCAAAACAAATCCACGCACAGGCATCTTCCACCCTTCAACATGTAGTTCAGGATCTGGAATATTAGGTCCTTCATTGAAACACCTGTGAACTCATCCCATTTTGGCGTGGAAGCAAGTCATCCTTGACACGAGGGACCGCCTATGATGACGATGATGTTGGGAGCCTGAATCAGAAGGTCATGGTTTCATGCCCCACTCCAGAGACTCAAGGGTCTATGATGTAGGCTGACACTCTAGTGCAGCCCAAGGGAGCGCTGCACTGTCGAAGAGTGAGAATCATTTCACTGCATTGTCGGAGAGTCTCCACCTTGTGAGAATCCTGGGAACTTTCCATTTTTAGATTCTCTTACTAACTAACCTAAACTAACTCAATTGACACTCTTATAGTAGTTTAAGGATCTCATTATGTTATTGCTGCATTTATAATCATACTTGTAAACCCTGTTGTAATAAGCCCTGGGTGAACCCGGTTAGATTTTAAAATGGATGAAACCAAGTTGTTGGGCTCTGCTTGTCAAAAATGAAAGGGTGCAAAACTGAGCAAGCTTATCAGCAAAACAGACAGCTTGTCTGTGAGAACAGCACGAGAGGAATTAGTAGAATTGCAGGGGCTGAGATAAGAGGCAAAGGGGCTGTAAGACTGCCATGGATTAGTTGATGTTTAGAATGCTTGTTTTGATATCTTATATAATCATTAATATCTTATAATCATCAGTAATGGATTTATAATTGAGTGTAAGAATTAAATGTAGAAGTTTGTAATCATCAACTGTATGGTAATCCTGAATTCTGTATGACATGTAACCCTTTTTGCTTATAATTAGAAGTCTCTGGGGGGGAAATTCGGTCGCGCCTCTGATACGGCGTTAACCCAGGCGGAGCGGTAAATTTTGCGCCGGGAAATAGTTTGCGTCTCCAGCCACAAAATTCACCAGCTGGGCCCTGAGTGTGGAGCGGAGCGCTAAGGGAGGCCACGCCTCTTTTATGGCGCTAGGCCGGCTGAGCAAAGCAATAACCTGAGGTAAACAGCCGGCATCCGTGCGCCCTAACAGAGGCTTCCGTAAAAAAAGAAACCTGTAAAAAACATCTAAAGACATTCCCAATACTTTCCTGATGCCACATCCACATGAATCGCACAAATATAAATTAAAAAACAATCACACTTGCCATAGTAAGACATTCCTTCCCGCACTGCGGCCACTAAAGCTGGAACCAGCAGCTTTCACAGGAAGTCCCACTAGGGGGCGCTGCTGGGCGCCACAGATCGGGCGAGTTTCAAATTTCGAGCCGGTGTCACAAGCAGTGGCGTCGCCTGGGCGGTACTGTGCCGCGCCCTACAAACCCGACACCGAATGTCCCGGCGGAGCACTGGAAGGTGGCCGCCCACCCGGAAATAGAGGCAGCCACGGACCGAAAATCCAACGCCATAGGTTTTGAAGTAGAGTAAGGATATATGAGGGGGTCTCAGAGACACATTGTAGAGGCATTCGGCTGGAATCTTGGGACCATCAATCAGACAGGCCAAGGGGGGACGGGCTGGTGGAAGGACCAGATGTATGACACCGGGACCGGCGGGAGTTTGCGCATGGAGATCGCAACCTCTACCCAGGGTAATATAAATCTTGATTGCGCCTTGTCTGACTACTGCTCAGGTGCTGTTATTTATCAAGTCATACTTACACTGAATAAAATATAATCACTGTCACCAATATGGATCAAGTTGAATCTTGAAAGGGTTAATTGACTAGAACCCCATAACTCAACAATCTTCCAGATGATGCCCTCTCAGGTAGATGTAATAGATTCCATGGCACTATTTTGAAGAAGAAGTGGGGAGTTCTCCCTGGTGTCCTGCCCAATTTTTATCCGTCAACCAACACCTGCTCAATTTTTCCCAAGCCCGTTTTCTGGCGTATTGCCAGAATTTTGTCAGTATTTTTTATGCCAGAAATGCGCCGGAAATAATTTGCCAACGTTTCCCCGATGAATAATTCAAATTTGGCACCCGCAGTGTGTCCAGTCACCTCGGGGGGTGGAACCTGCTGTCTGCGCTGAAAAACCGATGCCGCACCTTCTGCGCATGAGCGGAAAAAAAGTTATGTATTTGACATCGTTGCAGTGGACGTCGTTGCAATGGACACGCATGCGCAGTACAGCTCCGAGTTGGCAATCGGCCATTTTTTAAGAGTCAGTTGTGTGAGAACGTTGAGTGCTGTGTGAGAGCATTGGAAAAATTGCAGCTGCAACAGTACAAAATGCAACGCGGTGCAAGGACCAAGAATTTCTTATAGGAAGAAATGGAGGCACTAGTTACTGTGATTGAGAACAGATGGCAGGAGCTGGACACCAGCAGAGGTCACATAAAAGTTCCACCC
The DNA here is from genome assembly GCF_044704955.1 of Pristiophorus japonicus. NCBI lineage: Eukaryota > Metazoa > Chordata > Chondrichthyes > Pristiophoridae > Pristiophorus > Pristiophorus japonicus. The sequence goes on from NC_091990.1 coordinate 52,768,475, forward strand.
AAAGAAATGCTGGAACCAAGTTGCAGAAGAATACTGTACAATGGTGACCACCACGAGATCAGGAGACCAGTGTAATGAGACAGGAATAATAAACGATCTCTGAGTAAAAGATTCTCTCGGAATGAGTGATCACAGTATGGTTGAATTTGTAATACAGATTGAGGATGAGGAAGTAGTGTCTCAAACAAGCATACTATGCTTTAACAAAGGGGACTACAGTGGGATGAGGGCAGAGTTGGCTAAAGTAGACTGGAAACACAGACTAAACGGTGGCACAATTGAGGAACAGTGGAGGACTTTTAAGGAGCTCTTTCATTGTGCTCAACAAAAATAAATTACAGTAAAAAAGAAGGGCGGTAAGAGAAGGGATAACCAGCCATGGATAACCAAGGAAATAAAGGAGAGTATCAAATTAAAAACCAATGCATATAAGGTGGCCAAGGTTAGTGGGAAAATAGAAGATTGGGAAAATTTTAAACGACAGCAAAGAATGACTAAGAAAGCAATAAGGAAAGATAGATTACGAATGTAAACTTGCGCAAAACATAAAACGGATAGTAAAAGCTTTTACAGATATATAAAATGGAAAAGAGTGACTAAAGTAAATGTGGGTCCCTTAGAAGATGAGAAGGGGGATTTAATAATGGGAAATGTGGAAATGGCTGAGACCTTAAACAATTATTTTGCTTCGGTCTTCACAGTGGAAGACACAAAAACCATGCCAAAAATTGCTGGTCACAGGAATGTGGGAAGGGAGGACCTTGAGACAATCACTATCACGAGGGAGGTAGTGCTGGACAGGCTAATGGGACTCAAGGTAGACAAGTCCCCTGGTCCTGATGAAATGCATCCCAGGGTATTAAAAGAGATGGCGGAAGTTATAGCAGATGCATTCGTTATAATCTACCAAAATTCTTTGGACTCTGGGGAGGTACCAGCGGATTGGAAAACAGCTCATGTAACGCCTCTGTTTTAAAAAGGGGGCAGACAAAAGGCAGGTAACTATAGGCCGGTTAGTTTAACATCTGTAGTGGGGAAAATGCTTGAAACTATCATTAAGGAAGAAATAGCGGGACATCTAGATAGGAATAGTGCAATCAAGCAGACGCAGCATGGATTCATGAAGGGGAAATCATGTTTAACTAATTTACTGGAATTCTTTGAGGATATAACGAGCATGGTGGATAGAGGTGTACCGATGGATGTGGTGTAGTTAGATTTTCAAAAGGCATTCGATAAGGTGCCACACAAAAGGTTACTGCAGAAGATAAGGGTACGCGGAGTCAGAGGAAATGTATTAGCATGGATAGAGAATTGGCTGGCGAACAGAAAGCAGAGAGTCGGGATAAATGGGTCCTTTTCGGGTTGAAAATCGGTGGTTAGTGGTGTGCCACAGGGATCGGTGCTGGGACCACAACTGTTTACAATATACATAGATGACCTGGAAGAGGGGACAGAGTGTAATGTAACAAAATTTGCAGATGACACAAAGATTAGTGGGAAAGCGGGTTGTGTAGAGGACACAGAAAGGCTGCAAAGAGATTTGGATAGGTTAAGCGAATCGGCTAAGATTTGGCAGATGGAATACAATGTCGGAAAGTGTGAGGTCATCCACCTTGGGGAAAAAAACAGTAAAAGGGAATATTATTTGAATGGGGAGAAATTACAACATGCTGAAGTGCAGAGGGACCTGGGGGTCCTTGTGCACGAATCCCAAAAAGTTAGTTTGCAGGTGCAGCAGTTAATCAGGAAGGCAAATGGAATGTTGGCCTTCATTGCGAGGGGGATGGAGTACAAAAGCAGGGAGGTCCTTCTGCAACTGGATAGGGTATTGATGAGGCCACACGTGGAGTACTGTGTGCAGTTTTGGTCATTAATTAATTAAGGAAGGGGAAGGATATACTAGCTTTCGAGGAGGTACAGAGACGATTCACGAGGCTGATTCCAGAGATGAGGGGGTTACCTTATGATGATAGACTGGGTCTTTACTCGTTGGAGTTCAGAAGGATGAGGGGGGATCTTATAGAAACATTTAAAATAATGAAAGGGATAGACAAGATAGAAGCAGAGAGGTTGTTTCCACTGGTAGGCGAGACTAGAACTAGAGGGCACAGCCTCAAAATACGGGGGAGCCAATTTAAAACCGAGTTGAGAAGGAATTTCTTCTCCCAGAGGGTTGTGAATCTGTGGAATTCTCTGCCCAAGGAAGCAATTGAGGCTAGCTCATTGAATGTATTCAAGTCACTGATAGATAGATTTTTAACCAATAAGGGAATTAAGGGTTACGGGGAGCGGGCGGGTAAGTGGAGTTGAGTCCATGGCCAGATCAGCCATGATCTTGTTGAATGGCGGAGCAGGCTTGAGGGGCTAGATGGCCTACTCCTGTTCCTAATTCTTATGTTCTTATGTTCTTATGTAAAAAGAAGTGACAGCACCTTGGTCAAGTAGTTAGTGTAAGTAATATTTTCATTTATTCAATGGAATTGCAATTGTAAATGTGATCATCTATATGTCCCACCCAGCAGAAAGACACCCTCTTCAAAAAGGTAGGGTTCATCTTTGCAGTGGAAGGTGGCACATAATAAAAGGGAAAGAACTCGAACAGGAGGAGGCCCGGAAAATCTGCAGCCACTGACACCCTTGGAAGAGAGGGTCGCTGCTTTGATGGGTCCTGCCTGGAAAAAAGCAATCAGTACTGCACAAGCTGGGCCCACACACGAGGGAGAGGGTAAGTTCATCGTTGTCCTTCAAATCAGCCTGCTGCCTGGCCTGCGATGTGTGAGCCTACTGATGCCACCCACCCTGCCCCCTCCTCTGCTGCTAACCGTTTGACTGTTCTGTTATATTTTGCAGAACTTGAGGCCAACCCTGATGATGCCGAAGCAGATTCAGATGTGAGTACAATAAATGCAGCCCTGTACCTTTGGGAAACCAACAATCCTGGAGAAGCCCACAGCCCTGTCATGGATTGCTTGGGCGGTCATGGGGAACTTTATGAAGTCATTCCTCCGCGCTTACAGGCAGCCGTCATCTGGCGAATGCAGATATATGTTGCATGTTGAGAAATGCCGCACACATCCGCAGTTGTAGCTTGAAACGATCCGGAGACATAGAATGAAAGTGCAGCTGTAACCTTCACTTCAACTGACAAAGCAGTCCACCTGATGCTTCTAGGTTGCAAGTCTGCTTTGACCAACTCATAGATCTCAGTTACAACTTCTTTGTGGAAACGCAGCCTTCTGACACAGTCTGCATCACTCAGGTAGAGGTATGAACGCCTGCCTTGATATACCCGAGGTGGGTAAGGCCTCCTGCCCAGCACCCTATGGGCCCTGATGTTCCTGATGCGATGATGTCGAATCAATTGTCTCCTACGTAGCACCATGATGCAGAAGGCTCGCACAAGGTATGGTGTCGTCAGTATTGTCCCCATACTTAAATTTAGCCTTTCAAAGAAGCTCAAAACGGCAGGAAAGCGGGCAGGACAGGCATCCCAGTTCTCTCTAATCTATCTCCCCAAGGTCTGTATGGATGGACCACTGGATGGACCACACCCAAGCTCTTGTGAATTATCCTCTCTCCCCCCCCTTAACTAATTGCAGTCTTGTGACTTCTCCTCTCCCCCCAACCTTAACTCATTGAAGTCTTGTGACTTCTTCCCTTCTCTCTGACCCCCCCCTCCCCCACCCCACTCAGTCTTCAGAAGCCTTCCGATCAGCACCTCGTTTCCCGGGCTCAAAGCCTTCCGATCGACACGTTGCTCTCTCTCTCTCCTCCCCCCTTCCCCCCCCCCACCCCCACCACTTGTTTTGTAGCCAAGCCCTGAGCCCATTTCCGGATATGGGGCCGATTCTGGCCGGCCAAAGCTACGACCCTCTAGCCCTGCTTCAAGACGTTCAGTAGTGGCGTGTGAGTGAGTAAAAAAATGAGAATATTTCTGAAATGCAACAAATTTACATTTACTACATTGACAGGTAAAAAAAGTTGATCTTTATTACTGATTTAGACAGTGTTCTTGACTCCCTCCAAAATCTTCGATTTTAAAACATTGACGTCTTTCAGCGCCAATTTGTCAATGTGCGCTGGTTTTCTTAAGTGCCCAGAAGGTTTTTCGGGAGTGGCCAGATATGCCGACCTAGGAGGAAAAAATGTTGACCAAACTGCGAAAAAAAATTTTAAACGCCGCAGACGTGAGGGAACATATGATGAAAAAAAAAACTGGCCTAGAAAAATCATACCTAAGGCAGGTACACCAGCGCAGATCACAGGGGGAAACTTGGAAAAAAATACGCCAAAGAAATGCTGCGTGCCAAAAAAACAGCGCAAATGAACGGGGAAAATTGAGCCCCAGATTAGGGTCAGGTGCTTGTGCTGGAATAAAACCACTTTTCCGACTATCATTGCTGCTTTCTCCAGTTCCACTCGCTGGTACTCAAAGTGATCTCCTATACTGGAGAACATACATCACAGTTTAAACAGCCTTGCAACACTGCCTGCAGCTAGTTCATAAAAGCTCTTACATTTTAATTATTTTTGTTATTATGGTGTACTTTGCAGTTATGCAAATATAAAATTGGCTCAGTAGTTTCAGAAATTAAAAAACAAAATCTGCTCGAGGCTTATCCCACCATTTCACAGAATTGGCCATGAAGCTATCTTCAGAAGCTCCACATGGGATGGGAAGGGGGAGTGGGGGGGGGGCCTGGGTGCAGTAGTTGTAGGGGACAATGGTAACTCCAGCCCATTAAATACGTTACTCCCAATAATTACATTATCAGCACTGCTGGCTCTGGTCAATGGATTTTGGGTAACTTGCACTAAATCAAGATGACTGAGAGTGTATTACAGGGGTGTAGCACATTAGAGGGGTTGAGAGATCATAAACCAGGGTTGTCCAAGTTTTTGACTTTAGGGCTACACTGGTGTGTACCTTTGAACCTTGAGCACCAAGTATAGGCCCCGAGTTTGCTCAGACCATAATCCTGGTGGATTATGTCTGAAGGTAACCTCTGGCATTGACCCCACTGGAGTTTGTGGGGCCAGTGGGAGGGCACCTCATTAGCATGGGACAATTTGGCACAAGCGTTAGTTCAGGAGAATCTCTGATGCCCGCTTGATCCATGCTGCTGGAAACTGATCTTATTCCACCCTGGGTGGGCTCTGGCCCTTCACCCAACCCCGACACTGGTTCGATCAGCCCTCTGGGCGAGGCGGCTAATCTTTGGCAGTTCAGGGCTGGTGGGGCCCACACGGGCTATTCTGGCGGCTGGTATACCTCACCTCAATGGGTGTACCAGCTGCCACTGGAACATCGGATCCCCTTACACGACCAGCAGCAGGAACTCCTGTCTGCGGCCCATCATGCAAGGGGTGGACAGAGATTCATTCTTGGAGACCCGGCGTAACTGGGTCTCCAAAGTTTCCTTCAGAGTTCTGTCAGTCGCCCGCTGTAACTTTGTTAGACACTGGCAGAATACCCAAGGTATTTCAGGCCATATGCAGTTTAAATCCATGTTCCCATTCATTTTATGGATCTCTCAAGCTATGGATACAAACGGGAGATCTTGGTGTTCGGATATAGGATTTGGCCACTGTTGAGGCAACAGTACCAAAGCAGCCCTTTCCAAACCTAGAGGTCCACAAAATTCAAATAGGGCAAACCAGCAAACAGGTAATATAAGTGCAATGTATTTGCTTCATGAGTTCTTTGCTTAAGAATTCATAGCAACACATTGTTATTAAGAACTAGTTATTAACAAAGGTTTAACAATCACACTGCACATTACCAGTTCATCCATCAGGCTCACAACTGCCTCATGGTGGATGACCTAGACTGAACTGTCTGGGGTTTTATTGAGTCTTGTGAACATCATGTTACTGGCTAAGACACACAATGTAACAGCTCTACAAACCTGTGAGCATGCTTATAGGAGCATACATTACAATATCATCATCATAGGCAGTCCCTCGAATTGAGGATGGCTTGCTTCCACGTCAAAAAGTTCACAGGTGTTTCAATGAAAGAACCAAAATTTCAGGTCTCGAACTAAGTCTTGAAGAGTGGAAGATGCCTGTGCGTGGATTTTTTTTTAACGTGTGGTTGCACACCAGCCACCACACGGGCTTGACAGAGTTAGGTCTTGGTCCAGTAGCAAGGATTAAACAGGACGACTGGAGATCAGCTCTGCTGCACGGAACTAATGCGCAAACATATCGCAGCGTGTATTACCAAACCTATTTTCTGGATATGGTTACCATTTTAGACCAACTTATGGAACTTTTACCTAGATCATAAAGCTTCACCAGCAGCTCCACAGAAAACAAAACCTGGGCAAAATAGGCAAGATGCAAATTGTCTACTAAATGCTCAAAACTAAAAAAATCTTACGAGAACTCAAAATTTTCTTCACTTTGCCAAGACACTTAGAACTTCAGAAGCTTTATGCAAGAGATATTTTAGGTTGTGAAAGTCCAGACAGCCTCTTTCAATTACAGTAAGCACAAATAGGCCTGGGCTGTCTGGGGTTTGAAGGCTGTATTAGTAGAGCTCTGGGATCAGATATGGTCCTATGGCAACCGGGTGGACCCTAACCCTAACCCCTATCATAAACCATAGCAGTGAACCTCAAACAGTTTCTTGCCAGATAAGTCTGGAGATCCGGTTCTCCAATGAAACACGCTGTAACCTCTTTGTATTCACTAGAACATTCCGCTAAACTCATGCTGGCCGTTTAGTTTTCAAATATGGGTTGAGATGTCGATGATTGGATCGTGACGGGCAGGAAGCCACAATGAATGAATTAAAGGGGAAGGAAGCAGAAAACAGAAGAACAGAATTGTTTTTTTTGGAGCAGAGAATGTAAAGGGGAGATTTAGAGGTGTTCGAAATTATGATGGGTTTTGGCAGTCGGGTCGGTAACCAGAGGACACAGATTTCAGATAATTGGCAAAAGAACCAGATGGGGAGAATTCATTTTATGCAGCGATGTGTTATGATCTGGATTGCATTGTATAAAAATCTGGTGGCAGCAGATTCATTAGTAACTTTCAAAAAGGAATCAGATATCTTCTCAAAAGGGAAAGATTTGCCGGGCTATAGGGAAAGAGCAGGGAAGTGGGACTAATTGGATAACTTTTGAAGAGCCAGCACAGGCACAATAGGCTGAATCGTCTCCTTCTGTGCTGTAAGATTCAGGGGGAAAAAGTCGTCTATTTACCGCCACGAGTTATCGCCGGGTTCCTGAAAATAAATGTCGGCTGCCGCTCTAACGTCCTTCCCTGGCGCGGGACTCAGCGGCCGCCATTTTGAAGAAGGCCATAGCACTGCTGAGAGCAACGCTGGCCCTGGACAGTCAAATATTGAGAGCGCAGCGTCAGTCAGCATGCAACGCCAACTTAACACCACACTCTGCAAACTTGGATCTTTGCTCTGAGTTCAGCGCTGGTTCGTAAACTCATTATGAAACGCCAGTGTGTAGCAGACTTACAGAGACAGTGTCAACACTTCTTAAAGGGACACACACATTTTTCAGGTATGTTTGAATTTAAGCTTTTGCACTTGATGTTTTATATATTATTGCAGTAGCGGCTCGGTCCAATAAATGTAAACATTTTTTTAAGTGTGCAGGGAGTGCTGCTGAACGCTTGCAATGGTAAAAGAAGGCCTCAGAGAAGGCAGAAAATGCTGCAAGTACTCAGCAGGTCAGGCAACATCCGTGGAGAGAGAAACCGAGTTTACGTCTCAGGTCGAGATGCTGCCTGACCCGTTGAGTATTTCCAGCAGTTTCTGCTTTTATTTCAGATTTACAGCATCTGCTCGCAGAGGGAGGAGGAAGACGAAGAAGACGCAAAATAGGAAGCCGCAGAAGAGGAGGATGCGGAACATAAGAACATAAGAACATAAGAACATAAGAATTAGGAACAGGAGTAGGCCATCTAGCCCCTCGAGCCTGCTCCGCCATTCAACAAGATCATGGCTGATCTGGCTGTGGACTCAGCTCCACTTACCCGCCCGCTCCCCGTAACCCTTAATTTCCTTATTGGTTAAAAATCTATCTATCTGTGACTTGAATACATTCAATGAGCTAGCCTCAACTGCTTCCTTGGGCAGAGAATTCCACAGATTCACAACCCTCTGGGAGAAGAAATTCCTTCTCAACTCGGTTTTAAATTGGCTCCCCCGTATTTTGAGGCTGTGCCCCCTAGTTCTAGTCTCGCCTACCAGTGGAAACAACTTCTCTGCCTCTATCTTGTCTATCCCTTTCATTATTTTAAATGTTTCTATAAGATCACCCCTCATCCTTCTGAACTCCAACGAGTAAAGACCCAGTCTACTCAATCTATCATCATAAGGTAACCCCCTCATCTCCGGAATCAGCCTAGTGAATCGTCTCTGTACCCCCTCCAAAGCCAGTATATCCTTCCTTAAGTAAGGTGACCAAAACTGCACGCAGTACTCCAGGTGCGGCCTCACCAATACCCTATACAGTTGCAGCAGGATCTCCCTGCTTTTGTACTCCATCCCTCTCGCAATGAAGGCCAACATTCCATTCACCTTCCTGATTACCTGCTGCACCTGCAAACTAACATTTTGGGATTCATGCACAAAGACCCCCAGGTCCCTCTGCACCGCAGCATGTTGTAATTTCTCCCCATTCAAATAATATTCCCTTTTACTGTTTTTTTCCCCAAGGTGGATGACCTCACACTTTCCGACATTGTATTCCATCTGCCAAACTTAGCCCATTCGCTTAACCTATCCAAATCTCTTTGCAGCCTCTCTGTGTCCTCTATACAACCCGCTTTCCCACTAATCTTTGTGTCATCTGCAAATTTTGTTGCACTACACTCTGTCCCCTCTTCCAGGTCATCTATGTATATTGTAAACAGTTGTGGTCCCAGCACCGATCCCTGTGGCACACCACTAACCATCGATTTCCAACCCGAAAAGGACCCATTTATCCCGACTCTCTGCTTTCTGTTCGCCAGCCAATTCTCTATCCATGCTAATACATTTCCTCTGACTCCGCGTACCTCTATCTTCTGCAGTAACCTTTTGTGTGACACCTTATCGAATGCCTTTTGGAAATCTAAATACACCACATCCATCGGTACACCTCTATCCACCATGCTCGTTATATCCTCAAAGAATTCCAGTAAATTAGTTAAACATGATTTCCCCTTCATGAATCCATGCTGCATCTGCTTGATTGCACTATTCCTATCTAGATGTCCCGCTATTTCTTCCTTAATGATAGTTTCAAGCATTTTCCCCACTACAGATGTTAAACTAACTGGCCTATAGTTACCTGCCTTTTGTCTGCCCCCTTTTTTAAACAGAGGCATTACATGAGCTGGTACCTCCCCAGAGTCCAGAGAATTTTGGTAGATTATAACGAATGCATCTGCTATAACTTCCGCCATCTCTTTTAATACCCTGGGATGCATTTCATCAGGACCAGGGGACTTGTTTACCTTGAGTCCCATTAGCCTGTCCAGCATTACCCCCCTAGTGATAGTGATTGTCTCAAGGTCCTCCCTTCCCACATTCCCATGACCAGCAATTTTTGGCATGGTTTTTGTGTCTTCCACTGTGAAGACCGAAGCAAAATAATTGTTTAAGGTCTCAGCCATTTCCACATTTCCCATTATTAAATCCCCCTTCTCATCTTCTAAGGGACCCACATTTACTTTAGTCACTCTTTTCCGTTTTATATATCTGTAAAAGCTTTTACTATCTGTTTTTATGTTTTGCGCAAGTTTACCTTCGTAATCTACCTTTCCTTTCTTTGTTGCTTTCTTAGTCATTCTTTGCTGTTGTTTAAAATTTTCCCTGATTTTCCCACTAACCTTGGCCACCTTATACGTATTGGTCTTTAATTTGATACTCTCCTTTATTTCCTTGGTTATCCATGGCTGGTTATCCCTTCTCTTACCGACCTTCTTTTTCACGGGAATATATTTTTGTTGCGCACTATGAAAGAGCTCCTTAAAAGTCCTCCACTGTTCTTCAATTGTGCCACCATTTAGTCTGTGTTTCCAGTCTACTTTAGCCAACTCTGCCCTCATCCCACTGTAGTCCCCTTTGTTTAAGCATAGTATGCTCGTTTCTGACACAACTTCCTCACCCTCAATCTGTATTACAAATTCAACCATACTGTGATCACTCATTCCGAGAGGATCTTTTACTAGGAGATTGTTTATTTTTCCTGTCTCATTACACAGGACCAGATCTAAGATAGCTTGCTCCCTTGTAGGTTCTGTAACATACTGTTCTAAGAAACAATCCCGTATGCATTCTATGAATTCCTCCTCCAGGCTACCCCGTGCGATTTGATTTGACCAATCGATATGTAGGTTAAAATCCTCCATGACTACTGCCGTTCCTTTTTCACATGCCTCCATTATTCCCTTGATTATTGCCCGCCCCACCGTGAAGTTATTATTTGGGGGCCTATAAACTACGCCCACCAGTGACTTTTTCCCCTTACTATCTCTAATCTCCACCCACAATGATTCAACATTTTGTTCATTCGAGCCAATATCGTGTCTCACAACTGCCCTGATATCATCCTTTACTAACAGAGCTACCCCACCTTCTTTCCCTTCTTGTCTATCTTTCCAAATCGTCTGATACCCCTGTATGTTTAATTCACAGTCTTGGCCACCCTGCAACCATGTTTCTGTAATGGCCACCAAATCATACCCATTTGTAATGATTTGTGCGTCAACTCATTTACTTTATTTCGAATGCTGCGTGCATTTAGTTAGAGTGTTTTAATCCTAGTTTTTAAACCATGACTTTTAGTTTTGACCCCTCCTGCAGCCCCTTTATATTCAGTGGCCCTTTTTGTTTTTTGCCTTGGGTTTCTCTGCCCTCCACTTTTACTCATCTCCCTTCTGTCTTTTGCTTCTGTCTCCATTTTGTTTCCCTCTGTCTCCCTGCATTGGTTCCCATCCCCGTGCCATATTAGTTTAACTCCTCCCCAACAGCACTAGCAAACACTCCCCCTAGGACATTGGTTCCGGTCCTGCCCAGGTGCAGAACGTCGGGTTTGTACTGGTCCCACCTCCCCCAGAACCGGTTCCAATGCCCCAGGAATTTGAATCCCTCCCTACTGCACCACTGCTCAAGCCACGTATTCATCTGCGCTATCCTGCGATTCCTACTCTGACTAGCACGTGGCACTGGTAGCAATCCCGAGATTACTACTTTTGAGGTCCTAGGTTTTAATTCAGCTCCTAGCTCCTTAAATTCGTCTCATAGGACCTCATCCCTTTTTTTACCTATGTCGTTGGTACCAATGTGCACCACGACAACTGGCTGTTCACCCTCCTTTTTCAGAATGTCCTGCACCCGCTCCGAGACATCCTTGACCCTTGCACCAGGGAGGCAACATACCATCCTGGAGTCTCAGTTGCGGCTGCAGAAACGCCTATCTATTCCCCTTACAATCAAATCCCCTATCACTATCGCTCTCCCACTCTTTTTCCTGCCCTCCTGTGCAGCAGAGTCAGCCATGGTGCCATAAACTTGGCTGCTCTGCCCTCCCCTGATGAGTCATCCTCCTCAACAGTACTCCAAACGATGTATCTGTTTTGCAGGGGGATGACCGCAGGGGACCCCTGCACTACCTTCCTTGCACTGCTCTTCCTGCTGGTCTTCCATTCCCTAACTGGCTGTGGACCCTTCACCTGCGGTAAGACCAACTCACTACAAGTGCTACTCACATCATTCTCAGCATCGTGGATGCTCCAGAGTGAATCCACCCTCAGCTCCAATTCCGCAACGCAGTCCGTCAGGAGCTGGAGGCAGATACACTTCCCGCACACGTAGTCGTCAGGGACACTGGAAGTGTCCCTGAGTCCCCACATGGTACAGGAGGAGCATATCACATGACCGAGCTCTCCTGCCATGACTTAACCCTTAGATACACTTAAATTGGCAACAACAATGCCAAAGTTTACTGACTGATATAGAAGAGAAAAAAGAAAAACTACTCACCAATCACCAGCCAATCACTTACCCCCTTGGCTGTGACGTCACCTTCCTATTTCTTTCTACTTCTTTATTGCCTTCTCCCTGTAGCTGCACAAGCTCCGCCTTTATAGGCCTCTCCGATCCCAGGACTCACGCCTCAGCGACCACGAATTCCCGCTGCCTCTTGCGGCCTTTTATAGTCCTCTCCGATCCCTGGACTCGCACCTCAGCGACCACGAACTCCCGCTGCCTCTCGCGGCCTTTTATAGGCCTATTGCCGACCGCGGAACTCACGCCTCAGCGACCACGAACTCCCGCTGCCTCTCGCGGCCTTTTATAGGCCTCTCACCGACCCCGGAACTCACGCCTCAGCGACCACGAACTCCCGCTGCCTCTCGCGGAAGGAAGGATGTAATCCAGACAGCCCCTTTCTCGCCCGGATATCCGAGATAGAATCATCTGTCTGCGGTCCCAGCGAACACAACTCCAAATCCCCTTTCAACAATTGTCCCAAACCTTACCTTCCCTCTGTTACTGACCATCACAACTTCCTCTTGGCCACGATGCTGAAATAATAGCCACCACAAAGCAACCTTTCCAATCCAACTTTATACATCTATCCATCCAATGTGACATTATGAAATCAACTCATCACATTCTCTTAGTGACTGCCTTGTATGTGCCTTTGCCTATCCTAGTGATGTCACGCAGTGCTACCAGTGGCTGCAGCATGGCTGATGGAAGGCTGCTGACTTTCAGTCGGGGATACTGCAAATAGCCTTGCTGATTGACCTTGAGGAGCTTCTTGGCCAATCACTGGCTGGGCAGGCTGCATTTCTTGGGTGTGTGAAATGAGGAAAGCACAAGGGTAGAGTGGTGGTGAGGGGAGGGCGGGAAAGCAAGAGGTGCATGTCAGAAGGAGGATAACGTAAGTGGATACCAACATTTTGTATCCTTTCAAACCCGGCACTGGCAAAGGGCTCAGCCATGCCCCTGTCAAGAATGGCCTACACCGTCTCCTCATTGAGCAGTGTGTGAGGCTGGTGCTGCAGTTGGTAGGAGACGGCTTTTAACGATGCATTCGCTGACCTTGACCAGTGGTCAGGTCATGAAGCTTCTTTGGGCACTTGAGCTAGGTGGTGGGGGCTGCTGGCAGTGATGTCCTTGGTGACCTGGTCCCAAGTCCTTCTTTCTGGAGGCTCCTGGCCCCTATGGGTAGAGGACCTCTCTTGCAGTGTTGACCCTCTGCATAAAGTTGGAGGGCTGCGTGTGAGAGCCTGGGTGCGCCTTCCCTGGCTTGCTGAGCCATTTGTGTTAGTGCTGAAGCAATTTCCCCATTGTTTTTAGGTGCGGAAGGCAATTCAGCTTTAAGCACTGAAGACTGCCATTTGGGAATTATTTTTAATGTTATTTTATTTCCAGAAGGCAATTGAGCTGTAAGGGCTAAAAACTGCCTATTTTTAAATTTTATTTTAATTTTAGAAGGCAGTTCCCCTTTAAGGGCTGCCTTCTTTCTAAAATGGCAGCCTTGCTTTAAGAGAAGGCTGTTCTTGTTGCAATGATGCTACAGCCATACTACACTGGATTTCCTGCTGTGAATACCGCCAGGAATTTGTCTTGCATGGTGAGTTTAGCGCTGGGCTAATGTTAATTAGCAAACAGCACCAATATCCCCATCCTGCCAGCACCATCAATTGGCAGGTTTTTAGTGCTCTCCAACTTTTAGACTGAAAACCCTTTCCAATATAATTATACCCCGCCTGTTAGTCTTGATGCTATTAATAAATTACAAATATTTATATATTTTTTAAAATCTTAGCCTCGGCCGTTATTTAATTTGAAGACTGTAGTGAGGAAATGATTGTGAAACCTTCATTCAGTGTTTTAAAATCTCGCTGACAATCAGCTGTCTTTGCTTAGGTAGGAATGAAAGGTTATGTGAGGTCAGTGGAACGTTTGTCCTGGAAAGCAATACCATGGGCTGATATAGACCCCATAAACTGATGGCCGGGATGGCAAGAGAACAGGTGCTGTAATCTTATTCGGTCACCTGAGACCCACACCAAAAATGTTTCATTGATCCTACTTGGAGGTCTTTAGACCAGTTATATCACCACAGAAATAGTTATGGACATGTCAGATATTTTGATAATTCAAGCTGCCACCACTCCAGTGCATACTTGCTCTCTCATCTTTTGGAGGGCTCCTTAAGCATTTAGTATACTGTATTTACTGCTCACGATGCAGTCTCCTCTACATGGAGACCAAACGTAGATTGGGTGACCACTTTGCGGAACACCTCTGTTCATTCCGCAAGAGGTTATCTTATTGAAACATATAAGATTATGAGGGGGCTTGACAAGGTGAATGCAGAGAGGATGTTTCCACTGATGGGGGAGACTAGAACTAAGAGGTATAATCTTAGAATAAGGGGCCGCCCATTTAAAACTGAGATGAGGAGGAATTTCTTCACTTAGAGGGTTGTAAATCTGTGGAATTCGCTGCCTCAGAGAGCTGTGGGAGCTGTGTCATTGAATATATTTAAGACAGAGATAGACTGTTGTTTAACTGATAAGGGAATAAGGGGTTATGGGGAGTGGGCAGGTAAACATAGAAACATAGAAATTAGGTGCAGGAGTAGGCCATTCTGCCCTTCAAGCCTGCACCGCCATTCAATAAGATCATGGCTGATCATTCAACCTCAGTACCCATTTCCTGCTTTCTCTCCATACCCCTTGATCCCTTTGGCCATAAGGGCCATATCTAACTCCCTTTTGAATATATCTACCGAACTGGCCTCAACAACTTTTTGCAGTAGAGAATTCCACAGGTTAACCACTCTCTGAGTGAAGAAGTTGCTCCTCATCTCGGTCCTAAATAGCTTACCCCTTATTCTTAGACTGTGACCCTTGGTTCTGTAACTCCCCAGCAATGGGAACATTCTTCCTGCTGCTAACCTGTCCAATCCCATCAGAATGTTATATGTTTCTATGAGATCCCCTCCTATTCTTCTAAATTCCAGTGGATACAAGCCCAGTTGATCCAGTCTCTCCTCATATGTCAGTCCTGCCATCCCGGGAATCAATCTGATGAAACTTCGCTGTACTCCCTCAATAGCAAGAACGTCCTTCCTCAGATTAGGGGACCAAAACTGAACACAGGTGTGGCCTCACCACAACTGCAGTAAGACTTCCCTGCTCCTATACTCAAATCCTCTAGCTATGAAGGCCAACATGCCATTTGCCTTCTTCACCTCCTGCTGTACCTGCATGCCAAACTTCAATGACTGATGTACCATGACACCCAGGTCTCGTTGCACCTCCCCTTTTCCTATCTGTCACCATTCAGATAATATTCTTCCTTTGTGTTTTTGCCACCAAAATGGATAACCTCACATTTATCCACATTATAATGCATCTGCCATGCATTTGCCCACTCACCTAACCTGTCCAAGTCACCCTGCAGTCTCTTAGCATCCTCCTCACAGCTCACAATGCCACCCAGCTTAGTGTCATCTGCAAACTTGGAGATATTACATTCAATTCCTTCATCTAAATCATTGATGGATATTGTAAATAGCTGGGGTCCCAGCACTGAACCCTGCGGCACCCCACTGGTCATTGCCTACCATTCTGTAAAGGACCCGTTTATTCCGACTCTCTGCTTCCTGTCTGCCAACCAGTGGACCTGAGTCCATGATTGGATCCCATGATCTTATTAAATGCCGGAGAAGGCTTGAGGGGCCGTATGGCTTACTCCTGCTCCTATTTCTTATGTACTTATGTTATGTAAGCGTGACACCAAGTTTACGGTTGCCTATCACTTTAATTCTCCGTCCCACTCCCATGCTGAACACTCTGTCCTCGACCTGCTAAACTGTTCCAATGAAGCTCAACGCAAGTTCGAGGAACAGCACTGCATCTTTCGATTAGGCACTTTACCCCCTTCCAGACTCAACATCAAGTTCAACAATTTACGATCATAACCACTGCCCAGATGTTTTCAGACAGCAGAAGTTGGTAATGATTCTGCTATTCCCATTTACACCTCCTCTAGACCCATCTTTTGTTTCTTTACTTGTCCCATTACCATCCCCTTTTGCCTTGCACCATCATCTCCTCTGTAAGTTCATCTCTCCTGCCTTCCACCCGATCACAGACCTTCCCTTTTGTTCTTTCTGCCATTTCCCTGCCTCTGTTCTTGTTTAAAGCCTGTTGCATCTCTAACTTTTGCCAGTTCTGATGAAAGGTCATTGACCTGAAACATTAACTCTGGTTTTCTCTCCACAGATGCTGACTGACCTGCGGAGTATTTCCAGCATTTTCTCTTTTTTTTATTCCTTAAATATCTTCCCTGACTGAGAGAGCAAGTAAGCAGTGTTACTATCGGTGCTCGATAAATCGACTGAAATCAAGCGTACGGGAATGGCCTGGCTCGTGATCAATCACTCACTGTGTTGAATTATGGATACAATACCGTGCCCTACTAAGCCTTGCGTCTTACTAAGTGCCCAGTGATGGCTCCTTTTGAGTTCAGTGATGGCCATCCTTGGTGTCACTGGATGCCCTGCCATGTGGTGTACATAAAGAACATAAGAAATAGGAGCAAACGTAGGCCATTTGGCCCCTCGAGCCTGTTCCGCTATTCAATAAGATCACGGCTGATCTGATCTTGGCCTCAACTTCATTTTCCTGCCAGCTCCCCATAACCATTGACCCCCCCGCCCCCCTCTCCACCCCGTAGTTCATGTCGTCAGTAAAAATTCTGCAGTACCTATTTGCCCACCGGGTGGAGTGCTAGCTAATACTCTGCCTGGTTTTGAGTCAGTTCTTGTGCATTCAGACTGGTTTGGTTTCAGTTATGCACCTACAATGGGACTCTGGTTAGCTAACAATTAGCTAAAAGTTGTGTTGACCTGTTTCTATTTTGTATCTTCAGGTCGGCATGCCAACATCGGGAAATAGAGTTATCGCCATTGTTTGCCTGCCAAATTGAAAACTGGGCTGACAGGAAGTGAGATCAGGGTTTAAGTTCCATTACTTGCTTTGCTGGTCATGACAATTAATTGCGAACTTTTATTAGTTTTACCTCCATATCTTAAGAAGTGGAGCAATGACCTTCTGGTTTCGAAAACAGAGTTGATTCGGTTTGTAAGAGTGATGCACATCAAAATATTTGACAATTTGAAAGCAAAATGAGCACGCCTCACTCCAATGAATGACAGTTCTTTGGCCAATCTGTTAGGTCAAATGTCTTACAAAATTGGCCCAACTGATTTCTAAGCTCACTGAGAAACTGGAGAACCTGGGCTGAGTTACCAGCCAGCAATTTCAGAGTCTTCATCCGGCTGAATGTATTGACAATCCCAGCTCAGCAAGTGTGGTTAGGTCTATAATTGGATGTCAAACTTTCTCATTGCTGCTGAGAACTTGTGAGTTATTTCACACAATGTTATTCAGGGTTGTATTTTTCCATCCATCACTTTTCCTGGCCTGTACACTTTCTTACATGATATTCATTGAATTAGCTGTTTTCACTTGTGAGGTTTAATAGATCTAGTAAGTTGCTGTCAATATCCATAATGGCATCTTTCCAGGCCAGGCTGAAAGGAACAGAATGGCATAATTAAAATCACTAACATTATTTTGATTAGTGAGTGTAAACTCTGACTGAACAACTTATGGTAAATTAGATTCAGCCACTATGCCTCTGGTCTCTGGAACTCCTTCCTAAGATTACTCAACCTTGCCACCTCCCTCGGTACTTTCAAAACCCTCCACTTCGACCATACCCCTAGTTCTTCCCAACCTTCGACACTTTCACCCCTGTTATACACTGCAATTAGGCTTCCCCTCAACCCCTTGTTCCAAAGAAAACAGCCCCAGCCTATCCAATCTTTCCTCATAGCTAAAATTCTCTGGTCCAGGCAACATCCTCGTACATCTCCTCTGTACCCTCTCTAGTGCAATCACATCTTTCCTGATTTTAACCCCTTGCCTGATTTTCCCTGCCTGTCCGGGGCGGGGGTTGGGGGAGGGGAGCATTAAAATCAAGGCCATGCTCAGCCTCTGAATCAGAAGGTTGTGGGTTCAAGTCCCACTCCAGGAGTTTGAGCACATAAATCTAGGTTGACACACTAGTGCAGTGCTGAGGGAGGTGGTGAAATAGCAGCAGACACTGGATGAATCTTAGGTGTGAAATTTCCAATCACAAGAAGTATACCTGAGAGGTGCCTCTCAGGTGGACATAAAGGACCCTGTGACACTATTCGAAGAAGAGCAGAGGAGTTCTCTCCAGTGTCCTGGCCAATATTTATCCCTCAACCGACTACACTCCAAAAGTACTTCAGTGGCAGTAAAGCACTTTGAGACGTTCAGTAGTCATGAGAGGCACTATATGAATGCAAGTCTTCCTTTCTTTCTTTAATTCATTAATACTTGCTTTTTATTGAGCTAGGGTAGAGTCTGATGAGCCGCAGTTTGCGGGTCAGAAAACGAGGGTCACAGGGCTGTAACTCCAGCTCCACTTCCCCGCTCAGTGTTCGTGCGGGTGAGAGTGCAGTCTGATAAGATCACCCTTTGTTCATTGATAAACGTTTGAAGGTGATAAATCATCATTATCCTCATAATCATTATTCGGTAATTTACAGCAATAATTCCTCTCAAATGTAAACATTCTTTTTAAAACTTGCTAGGCTTCAGGGTTTTTAAATAATAATTACAAAACCTGATTATATTATTTCTAAAAGAATTTAGCAGATTTCAGGAGCTTGCCATCTCAGTGTTGCTGGAATAAAATTCCAAACTGTGCAGTCATCTCACTTGCACATATTCTTTTGCATTCTCAAGTCGCAGAATGTGAGCGGTGTAATGAGAGGCTTGGTGCGACGGTGGCCTGTGCTAATTATGGGTTAGGTGAAGCGTACCAGGCCTCATTGTACTAGTAACCTTTGACTGTCATTTGGTGAAAAGCTTGCTCTTTTCTCGAGTTAGTCCCGGCGGAGACAAAGTCAGTGTGCGGGGTCAGTGCTTTTGCTGAATATTCCACCTGTGTCACAATGAGTTTGTTCGAGAATGGAGGCGGAGCCAGAGGGTGACAAAACAGCAGCAGGACTGATGACACTGGATGAATCTTAGGTGTGAAATTTCCAATCGCAAGAAGTATACCTGAGGTGCAACGTGGAGGCCCCGACCTGCGTGAGAACACCAGCGGCAGGTGGGGGCCATAAAAGGAGCGGCGAGCGGCGTCCCGCGAGCAGCGTGGAGGCATACCACTTCAGAGAGCAGCGCGAGCTGGTGCAGGAGGGCGACGGCAGCGAAGAGTGATGTCATCAAGGTCCAGGTCGGTGATTGGAGCGTGGGCAGGTACAGCAGGAACGGCGAGGTCGGGGCGAAGGAGCGACGAGAGACTGTGGAGGGATGTGATCGGGGCCCAGGAGCGGCAAGGGCCCAGGGACAGCACGGGCCAGCCCACACTGCGATATGTGTGTGCGCACTAGGCCCGTGCAGCGGAGCTGGTCTCGTCATCTTGGATAACCCTTGCTACTGGACCAAGACCTAGCTCTGTCAAGCCCGTGTGGTGGCTGGGGTGCAACGGCCACCACACGTTAAAAAAAATCCAAGCACAGGCATCTTCCACCCTTCAGGATGTAATTCGGGATCTGGAATATTAAGTCCTTCATCCTTTTTTGGCGTAGAAGCAAGTCATCCTCGTTTTGAGGGACTGCCTCTGATGATGATGATGATGATGATGACCTGAGGTGCCAACTTGAAGCTAAAACACAGTTAAACGTAGCAAAGTATGACTGAGCTTTGGGCGATGGTCATGTGGCACTAATTCATTCTCTCTTTCTTATCCTTTTTCTAATCTAGGCTGGCACTCCAGTGCAGTACTGAGGGAGCACTACAATGTCGGAGGTGCCATCTTAAACCAAGACCTTAAACCACCTGCCCTCTCAGGTGGACGTAAAAGATCCTGTGACACTATTCAAAGAAGAGCAGAGGAGTTCGCTCCAGTGTCCTGGTCAATATCCCTCAACCGACATCACTAATACAAATTATCTGGTCATTATCCCGTTGCTGCTGGTGGGACCTTGCTGTACACAAGTTGGCTGTCGTGTTTCCTAAATCACAACAGTGAATACACTTCAAAAGTACTTCATTGGCTGTAAAGCACTTTGGGACATCCTGACATTGTAAAAGGCGCCATAGAAATGCAAAATCCTGGATCTGCGTTTCTGTCATGTTTTCAACTATCATTGTAACCCATGTTTAAGCTGATCTAAGTTGTACACCTTGAGAACATTGACCACAAGGGGGTGAACTTGTGGGAGACACACCTAACCTGGACTTTCAGGTATAAAAGGGGAAGCTCCACCCACCTTCATCACTTGAGGTCTTGGTAATAAAGGTAACTGGTCACAGAGTGACCTTCTCTCAAGTATGGGCCTCGTGTGCATTTATACCGGATAGTAAGGACATATTAGTTTCTCTGCATTTCTCTTTCTCTCTTCACGATCCTCTCGACTGTGAGATTTCCAATTGTTTTCTCTCACTTTCTGTCACTGAAAATTCTGTGCCTTGAATTACTGGTGCTGGCACTGCCCCAGCGCACAGGAGACAGGGCTCCGCAAGTGGATAATCTCAAACTCCCTCCTGAGCCTTCTGCTGAATACAGAAACCTGGCCACAACAGGCAGCTAATTTCAAATGATTTAACTGGGATAGTGTTGGTGAGAATTAAGCTCAGAACAGATGTATCTGCAATGCAACTGTGGGAAAGGTTACACTGGCATCTGTCTGAGATGACACATGTTCCAAGACAGCACTTTGCCACCTGATCCAATTTAGTATTATTATTGATCTGCAAGCAATATTATACATCGGCACTGAATTTGCTTATGTCACAAAGATTACTGAGCTTCTCTCAGTGAGATCACCCTTCCCCGAGTCCATTGGCCTTGGCACAGTGCGTACCACTCTCTCCATTGAGGCAGAATGGTCACGGCTTCAAGCCCCACTCCAGGACTTGAGCACAAAATCTAGGCTGATGCTTCAGTGCAGTACCGAGGGTGTGCTGCACTGTTGGAGGTGTCATCTTTCAGATGAGATGTTAAACCGAGGCCCTGCCTGTCCTCCCAAGTGCTTATACAAGATCCCATGTCACTATCTGAGGAAGAGCAGGAGAATCTCTCCTGGTGTTCTCACCAACATTTATCTCTCAAATCAAAAAGACTTTAGTCGGTCATTTATCTCAGTGCTGTTTGTGGAAGCTTGCGGTGCAGAATTTGGATTCGTTGGCTGTGAAGACATGAAAGGCTCTATAAATAATATAAGTTCTTCCCTTTACCTTTTACCTTTACAACTATAAACCATGCACAGCCAAGGAACAATGGCCTAGAAATTCCTGGCTGCCACGAGAGTTGCCGGTGTCACCGTGGCCTCAGGTACGTGTCCGCTGAGGATGGTCAAAGCAGTAGAAGAGAATATTCGCGCTGAGGACTAAAGATTTTTAGCTCAGCGCTAACTAACCATCTAATGCTCTCCTGGTGGTGTTAGTGCAGGCATCAGAGGTGAAGTTTGCATCCAGAAGCAGCGTTCCTGCTTCCAACAGCCTCTGGAAGCGCAGCAATGATTTCGCTATGCATTGTGGGACGTTAAAAGGGCAATGCATTAAATGCCTCCTGAACTGATTAAAAAAATGAAGTTAAAAAAAATGCAGTTTTCAGCCCTTATTGACTTTTAAAAAAATAATGGGCTAGAGTTTCCTCGTTTTTTGCGTGCTTAACGCCCACTTAACGTCCATTTTACCGCTGAAATGATGTATAACGCCCATATATCACCCATTTAGCCACAAACTGGAAACTGACGGGCATTTTTCGGAAACTTATTGGCAAACATTACTTTCTCCATGTGTGTAATGCCAGGAAAAAATAATACCGCCCGCCCACATTTTTTGGGTGGAATTATCAGAATGGGCGAAATCAACGCCCATAATATCGGCCAGCGTTACTTTCCGCACGGAATTAACGCCGAGATTCAATAATACCACCTGCCCAATTTTTTTGTCGTAAAGAGCACATTTGGCGAAACTAATGCCCAGGAGATCGGCCACCGTCACTTTCACCACCTCGCACATATCGCCCACAATATCGTTCACCAAAAAACGCCCAGAGAAAGTGGAACTGTTCTGAACTAAAGCCAGCGGTGTGACTGCCATTTTTTAAATCGCAGTTCGCTTCATTCAAAAGGCTGCTTCAACTTCGGGGGAGTTTGCATTGACTCTGGAGTTCTTCTCAGGTGAAGTGACCATCTCAACAGACATATTTTCAGACTCTGGACTATTGGGGGTTTAGTCTAGGTGTATTTTAGTGAAATTATTGCTTCTGATCAATCGCTATTACACTTTCATTGCAATGGGGCCAGCCATTTCTCAGCCTGCATCAATTAATACACAGATGCTGCAGAGTGCAGATGGCTCAATGTGTGATGCACATCATTATGTCCCCAATTTAAGATGTGCAAGTAAGAGGAGGAGGGCCAGACCATACACACCCCACACGTACAGGGAAAAGAGGTCTTACCTCGACGTGTCCAACCACACCTGCCTTCGGAGACTGAGCGTCCACAAGGTGATGATCAATGAAATATATGAGCTCATCAGGCCAAAAATGCAGCCTGCCATCAGGACATCAGTGTCAGTCGAGGTCAAGGTCCCCGCGGCACTGTCTTTCTACGCGTCTGGTTCCTTTCGGGCCTCCACGGTCGAATTTGCCCTCTGTCTCACCATGCAACCCATCTCTGCATTCGACAGGTCACGGAGGCCCTGTACATAAGAAAGATGGACTTTATCAGCTTCCCCATGACCATGGAGGCTCAGACTGACGGGACTGAAGCATTCTACCGCATTGCTAAGTTCCCCAGAGTGCAGGGAGATATACAGTGCACTCATATCGCCATGCGGACAATTTCTCTGGACCCGGAACGTTTCCGTAACAGAAAAGGATTTCACTCCCTGAAAGTCCAACTAGTTGTCGAGCACAACCAGATCATCATGGCAGTGAATGCCACATGTCCGGGCACCTTCGATGAGGCTCACATCCTGCGTGAGAGCGTTGACTCTGACATCTTTAAGAGTCAGCCACAAGGTCAATGCTGGATGCTTGGTGATAACCTATATGGCCTAGCCACCTGACTGAGGACCCCCCTGCATGACACCCACACTGAGGCCGAGAAGCGATACAACCAGAGCCACAGACATACGCAATGTGGTCCAGAAAACAATAACTGTTTTGAAGCAGCGCTTCAGATGGCTGGACCACTCAGGAGGGGAGCTACAATACAACCCTGAGCAAGTAGGTAAATTCATGGTCGTGTGCTCCATGCTGCACAATCTGGCTATCACCAGGGGCCAAGAATTGCCAGAAGGGACCGATGCTCCACCTCAGGAGAGAGAGGAAGAGGATGACAAGGGGCTGGACGCTGACCTAGGGCCAAACAATCGGGCTGGCTATGCAACCATGCCCATGACCGCCTACAGACCGCAGGAAAGGGCCCGTGGTGGCTACATAGCTGCAAGACTCTTACATGAGGAGCTGATATCTGAACGATTTGCCTGAAAGAACGTTGCTGTGAGTGACAACGCTGACACACTGCTGTGTGTGTGCAGCTCAGACATCAATAGTGCCCATTACCTTGGTGCCAGTTAAAGTTTACGTTGATGGAAGTTAAGTTGTATTTAACCCTTTCACATTAAGGAATCACCAGTGTGTAACGGTGCAGCTATCTGAGACAATGCGCAACAAGGTTATGTTCAATAAAAAATGTTTTATTCCAACATTGGTCTGAAATTGTAAGTATCACGGGCAAAAACACCCA
This sequence comes from Pristiophorus japonicus, assembly GCF_044704955.1. Taxonomy (NCBI): domain Eukaryota; kingdom Metazoa; phylum Chordata; class Chondrichthyes; family Pristiophoridae; genus Pristiophorus; species Pristiophorus japonicus. The sequence goes on from NC_091990.1 coordinate 52,792,330, forward strand.
ACCCCTGCCCACACCCCACTTTTTCCACCGTTGACATCAATCAAATGTCCAACATGTCCAGCAGCACAGAATACAAAGGCAAAGCAGGAGTGTGGTCCCCAGCCCCCATACATTACAACAAATAGCATACACCCAGATGGAGATATAACACAGCCATCACCTGCGGACATGCACCTCACTTTCCTTCCCCCCTCCCCTTCTTCTCCCCACTTCTACCCCTTCCTCTCCTCACTCCATGGTGCCTGGCCGAGGAGCTCCTCAGGCCGGTGCCTCAGTGGGAGGGGATGAAGGCAGAGGCGGTGGTTGCACGGGTACGGGAGCTGGGGGTGCGAGGGAGCAACATTCTCTGATGCAGAAGCAGGATCTTGGTCCTTGCTCTCATCTGTCGTACTCAGTGGTGGTGCAGAACCTAGGGGTGGAGTGCCGCGCTCAGGGACCACTGGGAGGCCTGTGCCAGTAGTGTTCCTGGCTATCGCATTCAGGGCCTCCGCCATCTCAGTGGAATGTACTCAGTCATGGTGGCCAGCTGTCGGGATATGCCCCAATGCTTCGATAGCTGGTCACCAATGTCTACATTGCTCCTGGACAACTGTATCATCTCTCTGCTCTCATGTGGCGCTCGTGGTCAAGACCTGCCACATCCACGAGGCCTCCGCGGGGTCAGCGCCGGCCTGGGGACAAATGGGGTGCCTGTGGCGAGGTGCTTGTGGCCGGTACCTCCAGAGTGGAGGCAGGAATGACCGGAGGACTACTAGATGGCCTTGGGGTGGAATGGCTTCTGGAGCATGACAATGCAGGTTCCTTGAAGTCGGCGCTCTCATCCGTGGAGAACAGACCCAGCGGATTGACGAGCGAGAATCGGAGCTCCTCAGATGTAGGATCGCCCGGAGAGTTGGGCCCCACGCCCCCACCTTCTGGCCTCTGTGGTCTTGCCTGGGGCCGCGCTGCTGGCTAAACTGCAAAACACAAATGAGGTTATTGGAGGAGAAGGGGATGCTCGGGTCACAAGGTGAGTCCAGCGCTACACATAGCATATGCACGACAAAAGCACCACCGCTCTCAAAATCATCACAGACATCACATGACCATCAGCACATTCACATTGCAATGATTTTCATTTGGCCAGCATTATTTCTATGATAACTTTAGAAATCATCTATCAATATATGATTGTTTGGATATGAGTGGGTGTGGCATCTATTGACTTTACATCACGCAATGGTGTAAGCTTTACTCACGTGTCATCACTTCAGGGTCTGCAGATGCATCCGTGGCTGTCCGGGGGTGCTTCCCCACGAGTGCGAGCACCCGCTCCTCCATCTCAGTGATGTCTCTGGGGACTGGTGGCCCCCCACCCGTTTGCCTCTGCATGGACCTCATCGGCGATAGTTTCTTCTGTAAAACGTGACAGGATGACATGGCATGAGATCATTGTGTGATATCATTGCTAGGTACTGTCACAGAGACTGATACAACACATAACCGACAGATGTAATCATGCTTATTATGAAAATTATCATTATTTACCTAAAGACGTGCAGCGTGACCGCAGGCTTTGAGTAAAACATTCCCGGTAAGTGGAAGAACTCACATCTGCTGATAGTCACTCATGACTGTTACAAATCAAATTGTATAAATACATAAGTGCATGTAAATCAATGTAATACTTACTCTTGCGGATCCCACAAGGTCGTTCCATCGTTTGCGGCATTGGTTGCCCTCACGCACCTCGTTGGTCATCGACGCGACCACCTCTGCTATCTCAATCCATATCTTCTGGTAGGCCTTTGGGGTGGGCTGCCCACGCCCTCCCTGTGTCGAATCACCGCAGTGTAACTCGACCTCCTGCAGGAGGGAGGCACTTGCCTTGTCCGAGAATCTCCTCGCTCTTTTGCGCCCTCCGATGTGCTCCTCTCCCACCTCACTGCTCTCACCAGCGTCAGTCTCCACAGCGTGCTGTGCCACCTGCTCCTTTCCCTCCATTATAGGCCAAATTCGGGCAAATATGTGGCTGGTAACTAATTTTTGTTTGCCTACTTGCTGTGAGCTCTAAAGTCTCCCTCCTTCCTCCCAAAGCAGCCACATAACACCCAGACACACCTCTCAGCTCCCTCTCTCTCTGTCTACTCTTTTGCGCATGTCATGATGACCCTTGACCTCCTGAATCACGGGAATTGAGCGTTGCCATGCTGCTGCTAAGGATGGTGACACTTTACGACAGAAGGTCAACAAGATTTAACGCTACCACCCATTTCATATCGCTCATGGTAACGCCCAATTTAAAAAATAGAGACTAGGTGCTTTGAGAATGGGCGAGAAGCCAGTGATCTGAAAACCCATTTTTATCGCCTACGCGGATATAATGCCCATTTTTGGGCGATAAGCACAAAAGTGTAAAATCCAGCCCATTAACATTAAAAAGAAGTCCGAAGTGGGAGTCTTCAGCTCTTGAAGTTGACTTTTCTTCTGCACCTAAAAAAAATGGGAAAAGTGCTTCAGCACTAACACAATTGTCTCAGCAAGCCAGGGAAGGGGCTCCCGGAGTCCTGCACGCAGCACTCCAGCTTTGTGCAGGAGGTCAACATTGCAACATTTTTCACTCACAGGCACCAGGAAGTTCTCCAGACAGAACGATGTGGGACAATATCACCGAGGCCTTCACTGCCAGCATTGTCACCCCCACCACCTGGCTCCAGTGACAAAAGCTTCATGGCCTCAGATCAGCGGTTAAGTTCAGTGAATGCATCTTCAAAAGCTGTCTCCCACCAACTGCCCCAAGCCATACACTACTCAATGCACGACTCCCCCCTCCCCCCCCCAACCACTCATCTACCAGCAATCTGCACCAATCACGAGGCACACCTCGCATTCCTAACCTCACCTCATCCCCTTGGAGGAGATGGTGCAGGCCATTCTTGGCAGGGGCGGGGTTGAAAGGATACAAGATGCTGGTATTCTCTTACGTTATCCTCCTTCTGGCATGCACCTCTTGCTTTCCCGCCCTCCTGTCACCACAACTCCACCCTTTGGCTTTTCTCATTTCACACACCAAGAAATGCAGCCTGCCCAGCCAATGGGTGATCAAGAAGATGAGAGTGAAGAAGAAGAAGAAACACCGTCACTCGATTTCACACTCCCAGCTACCAGCTCCTCAAGGTCGACCAGCAAGGCCGTTTGCAGTGTCCCCCACTGAAAGTCAGCAGCCATGCTGCAGCCACTGGGGTAGCACACAAGGTGGTCACTAAGAGAATGTATAAGGGTGATGAGTTGATTTCTTGATGTCATATTGGATGGATAGATGTGTAAAGTTGCATTGAAAGGTTTGCTTTGTGGTGGCTTTTATATCAGCATCGTGGCCAAGAGGACATTGTGATGGTCAGTAACAGATAGAAACATCGAAACGTAGAAACATAGAAAATAGGTGCAGGAGTAGGCCATTCAGCCCTTCGAGCCTGCACCACCATTCAATGAGTTCATGGCTGAACATGCAACTTCAGTACCCCATTCCTGCTTTCTCGCCATACCCCTTGATCCCCCTAGTAGTAAGGACGACATCTAACTCCTTTTTGAATATATTTAGTGAATTGGCCTCAACAACTTTCTGTGGTAGAGAATTCCACAGGTTCACCACTCTCTGGGTGAAGAAGTTTCACTTCATCTCGGTCTTAAATGGCTTACCCTTATCCTTAGACTATGACTCCTGGTTCTGGACTTCCCCAACATTGGGAACATTCTTCCTGCATCTAACCTGTCTAAACCCATCAGAATTTTAAAAGCCTCTATGAGATCCCCTCTCATTCTTCTGAACTCCAGTGAATACAAGCCCAGTTGATCCAGTCTTTCTTGATATGTCAGTCCCGCCATCCTGGGAATCAGTCTGGTGAACCTTCGCTGCACTCCCTCAATAGCAAGAATGTCCTTCCTCAAGTTAGGAGACCACAACTGTACACAATACTCCAGGTGTGGCCTCACCAAGGCCCTGTACAACTGTAGTAACACCTCGACTGCCCCTGTACTCAAATCCCCTCGCTATGAAGGCCAACATGCCATTTGCTTTCTTAACCGCCTGCTGTACCTGCATGTCAACCTTCAATGACTGATGTACCATGACACTCAGGTCTCGTTGCACCTCCCCTTTTCCTAATCTGTCACCATTCAGACAATAGTCTGGCTCTCTGTTTTTAACACCAAAGTGGATAACCTCACATTTATCCACATTATACTTCATCTGCCATGCATTTGCACACTCACTTAACCTATCCAAGTCACTCTGCAGCCTCATAGCATCCTCCTCGCAGCTCACACTGCCACCCAACTTAGTGTCATCCGCAAATTTGGAGATACTACATTTAATCCCCTTGTCTAAATCATTAATGTACAAAGTAAACAGCTGGGGCCCCAGCACGGAACCTTGCGGTACCCCACTAGTCACTGCCTGCCATTCTGAAAAGTACCCATTTACTCCTACTCTTTGATTCCTGTCTGCCAACCAGTTCTCAATCCACATCAGCACACTACCCCCAATCCCATGTGCTTTAACTTTGCACATTAATCTCTTGTGTGGGACTTTGTCGAAAGCCTTCTGAAAGTCCAAATACACCACATCAACTGGTTCTTCCTTGTCCACTCTACTGGAAACATCCTCAAAAATTTCCAGAAGATTTGTCAAGCATGATTTCCCTTTCACAAATCCATGCTGACTTGGACCTATCATGTCACCTCTTTCCAAATGCGCTGCTATGACATCCTTCCTAATTGATTCCATCATTTTACCCACTACCGATGTCAGGCTGACCGGTCTATAATTCCCTGTTTTCTCTCTCCCTCCTTTTTTAAAAAGTGGGGTTACATTGGCTACCCTCCACTCCATAGGAACTGATCTAGAGTTTATGGAATGTTGGAAAATGACTGTCAATGCATCCGCTATTTCCAAGGCCACCTCCTTAAGTACTCTGGGATGCAGTCCATCAGGCCCTGGGGATTTATCGGCCTTCAATCCCATCAATTTCCCCAACACAATTTCCCGACTAATAAGGATTTCCTTCAGTTCCTCCTTCTTACTAGACCCTCTGACCCCTTTTATATCCGGAAGGTTATTTGTGTCCTCCTTAGTGAATACTGAACCAAAGTACTTGTTCAATTGGTCTGCCATTTCTTTGTTCCCCGTTATGACTTCCCCTGATTCTGACTGCAGAGGACCTACGTTTGTCTTTACTAACCTTTTTCTCTTTACATATCTATAGAAACATTTGCAGTCCGTCGTAATGTTCCCTGCAAGCTTCCTCCCGTACTCTATTTTCCCTGCCCTAATCAAACCCTTTCTCCTCCTCTGCTGAGTTCTAAATGTCTCCCAGTCCCCGGGTTCGCTGTTATTTCTGGCCAATTTGTATGCCACTTCCTTGACTTTAATACTATCCCTGATTTCCCTTGATAGCCACGGTTGAGCCACCTTCCCTTTTTTATTTTTACGCCAGACAGGGTGTAGAAGGTAAGGTGTAGGACAAACGTTCAAAGGGGAATTAGGGTTATGGTCACTGGGACTACATGCAGATACATGCCGACTGAAATCACCACTCCTTCATTTAAATCTACAGGACCATCGATCTTACCGGCAGCGCTGCTGGGGTCGGAAAATGGCGGACACCCCGGGAACCACCACCAGCTGGCGAAAGAGTGGTGGCTGCCTTTTTTTCGTTACTTTTTGCCAACAACGGGTGGCTTAAAGCCCCCGAACTTTTTGCCCTATAAGCTTTAATCCAATTCCTGTGTTTATTTACTGCTCGCACAATTATCAAAATCGCCTGGACCTTTTCGTGTCACTGCTTTGTAAATCGCTCCGATTTAAATCTGCAGTGATGTAACCCAGTTGCCAGACCTCTATCTGGACAGAATGCACCATCATTCCCTTCATGACTCCTCCTCACTGCTACTTGTTTTGATCTTTCTGCTGTCAGTGGTTGAGTTGATTGTTGCCTCTCTCTCCTTTGGTGTGTTCAGGGGCAATGTCAGAAAGCATTTCTTCTCACAAAGTGCAGTGGAAATCTGGAAGTCTCTGCTCCAAAAAGCTGTCAAGGCTGGGGGAGTCAATTGAAAACTTCACAACTGAGATTGGTTGATTTTTGTTAGGCAAGGGTAATAAGGGTTACAGAACCAAGGCAGATAGATGGAGTTAAGGTGCAGATCAGCCGTGATTTAATTGAGGCGTTTAATGTCCTGCCTCTGTTCCTTCCTTCCTTCCTGTTTTACACTGCGGCACTGCGGCACTGCGGCAAACTCTCAACATGAAAGTGTTACCATCAGCTATCAACATCGGCTTTTACTAATCACTTTTGATCTGCCACCAGTCCTTGGAGCTTGCGGTCAATAAATGTGCTGCATTAGATTTATGAATGATATGGAATATCAGATGTCACAATATCAATACATTGTGCACATGCAGTCTTCAAAATGGAATAGCACAACCTGCACATGTGCTTTTTTCCAGCAGCTCCTCCCAAACCCTTGACCTCCAGCACCCAGAAGGGCAGCACTCGTTTGAGAACACCATCACCATCCTGAGTTGGACATATATCTGCGTTCCTTCATCGTCGCTGGGACAAAATCTTTGAACCCCCTCCCTAGCAGCACTGTGGGAGTACCTTCACCACACGGACTGCAGCGGTTCAAGAAGAAGGCTCGTCACCACCCTCTCAAGGGCAACTTGGGATGCCAGCACCACCCAATATAGCCCAATAATATTTTTTTTTAAAGTGGATTACTATTCTGGAGAAATAAACAAATGCATGTGAATTTGGGTCGCCCGTAGACCTGGAGACCAGGAAAATGTAAAAGTACCATATGCCCATTATTACCATGCTGTAGGTGCTACAAGTGTGGCCTCAGCCGTGAATACCAGGATTTGTGAAAGCCAAGTTACATAACTTCAGGCTGGCCCATACCTCTCACTATATCACCAGGAGACACAGATGTAACTCTCCCATAAACAAGCTTGCTAGGAGATGCAGATGCATATGGCCAGACTAACTGAGAGTGGCTGTAGGTTTCTCCTGAATGCCATAGCAGCCAGCCAATTCCAACAGGGATCAAAGTCTTTTGCCTGAAAAACAGGTTCAACTTCCCTTATCCAGAACTCCCTTATCCGGAACCACCCCTCGTCCAGAACCATTCACGGCCACCGTCTGGCACATGCGCAGAACTCCGACATGAACTAATTGAACAAATTGAAGTCCTTCCTCATTGCTGATTCCCGCAATCACTGACTTGACCCCAGGATCCATCGTCCTCCCCCTCCTCCCCCATGATCTCTTTGCTGCACTCCCAGCCCCAAGCCACCAACCCCGATATCCCCTTGCTCAGCACCTGTACCATCCAATTTAACGTGACCACCCCAGATAAGGGAAGTTCAACATGTAGTCCTGTTCCCAATGGAGTGGGCCAAAAGGTGTAAACGTTCACAAAAATATCTCCAAATGAGGGAAACCAAATGGTCCATCTAGCTCGTTCTTCAATTAAAAACCTCCGTCACATTATCTGACCACCTGCTGAATAACTCCAGAATACCTGCACTACTCTATCGGATGGAGTACTTCAGGCATTAATTGCTCTTTGATTGAAGAAGTGCTTACTAATATCTGTTTTAACTTATATCTTGCCACTTAATACCCATTTCCTCTTGTTGTGTAGTTGCGGTATGAATTAGTGCTGCTCAGGTCAATCATTTCTATTTCACATAGTTCCTGATCTATTTCTATAAGGTCCCCTCTCATTTGCCTCCTTTGAAGGCTAAAGCCTCCACGTTTTCTTTCTTCTCTTGATAGCTCAGTCCTCTGACACCAGGGATCATGGTTTTTCTCTACTTACTGATCACCAAAATGGGGCAAACATGCAGTGAAAGGTGGACAATTACATGAAAATTCTTTTATTATCAAGTGGTCTTGAATGACAGCCTTGAAAAATCCTTCAGACCATGACAGAAATGAAGCTTTTTTTCTCTACATTGCACTGTGATACCTTTGAGGGTAAAACAGGTTTAATTGAAAGAATAGACCATTGCTGGCTGATACATGACAGAATGCCCACAGGACGCTGCAGTGAGGTGAGGTGACTTTATTAATTTAAAATGCCCAAGCCATTTGGGTTGATGCTGCCTGATAACAGCAGGCTTAGCCCTGAATTAATTCGAATAAGACAAGGGATTGTCTCATAAGCCATCCACATGCTAGTTACAGTTTATTGGAAGGTAACTATTGTATACAATTGTTAGGAAGGACAGTAGCTTGGATGATGTGGAATCTATATGGGTAGAGCTGCAGAACACCAAAGGGCAAAAAACGTCAGTGGGAGTTGTGTACAGACCTCCAAACAGTAGTAGTGATGTTGGGGAGGGCATCAAACAGGAAATTAGGGGTGCATGTACTAAAGGTGCATCAGTTATCATGGGTGACTTTAATATGCATATAGATTGGGTTAACCAAACTGGAAGCAATACGGTAGAGGAGGATTTCCTGGAGCGCATAAGGAATGGTTTTCTGGACCAATATGTCGAGGAACCAACTAGGGGGGAGGCCATCTTAGACTGGGTGTTGTGTAATGAGAGAGGATTAATTAGCAATCTCGTTGTGCAAGCCCCCTTGGGGAAGAGTGACCATAATATGGTGGAATTCTACATTGGAATGGAAAATGAAACAGTTAATTCAGAGACCATGGTCCAGAACTTAAAGAAGGCTAACTTTGAAGGTATGAGGCGTGAATTGGCTAGGATAGATTGGCGAATGATACTTAAGGGGTTGACAGTGGATGGGCAATGGTAGACATTTAGAGACCGCATGGATGAATTACAACAATTGTACATCCCTGTCTGGCGTAAAAATAAAAAAGGGAAGGTGGCTCAACCGTGGCTATCAAGGGAAATCAGGGATAGTATTAAAGCCAAGGAAGTGGCATACAAATTGGCCAGAAATAACAGCGAACCCGGGGACTGGAAGAAATTTAGAACTCAGCAGAGGAGGACAAAGAGTTTGATTAGAACAGGGAAAATAGAGTACGAGAGGAAGCTTGCAGGGAACATTAAGACAGACTGCCAAAAGCTTCTATAGATATGTAAAGAGAAAAAGGTTAGTAAAGACAAACGTAGGTCCCCTGCAGTCAGAATCAGGGGAAGTCATAAAGGGGAACAAAGAAATGGCAGACCAATTGAACAAGTACTTTGGTTCGGTATTCACTATGGAGGACACAAACAACCTTCCAGATATAAAAGAGGTCAAAGGGTCTAGTAAGAAGGAGGAACTGAGGGAAATCCTTATTAGTCGGGAAATTGTGTTGGGGAAATTGATGGGATTGAAGGTCGATAAATCCCCAGGGCCTGATGGTCTGCATCCCAGAGAACTTAAGGAGGTGGCCTTGGAAATAGCAGATGAATTGACAGTCATTTTCCAACATCCATAGACTATGGATCAGTTCCTATAGAGTGGAGGGTAGCCAATGTAACCCCACTTTTTAAAAAAGGAGGGAGAGAGAAAACAGGGAATTATAGACCGGTCAGCCTGACATCGGTAGTGGGTAAAATGATGGAATCAATTAGGAAGGATGTCATAGCAGCGTATTTGGAAAGAGGTGACATGATAGGTCCAAGTCAGCATGGGTTTGTGAAAGGGAAATCATGCTTTATAAATCTTCTGGAATTTTTTGAGGATGTTTCCAGTGGAGTGGACAAGGGAGAACCAGTTGATGTGGTGTATTTGGACTTTCAGAAGGCTTTCAACAAGGTCCCACACAAGAGATTAATGTGCAAAGCTAAAGCACATGGGATTGGGGGTAGTGTGCTGACGTGGATTGAGAACTGGTTGGCAGACAGAAAGCAAAGAGTAGGAGTAAATGGGTACTTTTCAGAATGGCAGGCAGTGACTAGTGGGGTAGCGCAAGGTTCTGTGCTGGGGCCCCAGCTGTTTACATTGTACATTAATGATTTAGACGAGGGGATTAAATGTAGTATCTCCAAATTGCGGATGACACTAAGTTGGGTGGCAGTGTGAGCTGCGAGGAGGATGCTATGAGGCTGCAGAGTGACTTGGATAGGTTAGGTAAGTGGGCAAATGCATGGCAGATGAAGTATAATATGGATAAATATGAGGTTATCCACTTTGGTGTTAAAAACAGAGAGCCAGACTATTGTCTGAATGGTGACAGATTAGGAAAAGGGGAGGTGCAACGAGACCTGGGTGTCATGGTACATCAGTCATTGAAGGTTGGCATGCAGGTACAGCAGGCGGTTAAGAAAGCAAATGACATGTTGGCCTTCATAGCAAGTGGATTTGAGTACAGGGGCAGGGAGGTGTTACTATAGTTGTACAGGGCCTTGGTGAGGCCACACCTGGAGTATTGTGTACAGTTGTGGTCTCCTAACTTGAGGAAGGACATTCTTGCTATTGAGGGAGTGCAGCGAAGGTTCACCAGACTGATTCCCGGGATGGCGGGACTGACATATCAAGATAGACTGGATCAACTGGGCTTGTACTCACTGGAGTTCAGAAGAATGAGAGGGGATCTCATAGAAACATTTAAGATTCTGACGGGTTTAGGCAGGTTAGATGCAGGAAGAATGCCAGAACCAGGGGTCACAGTTTAAGGATAAGGAGTAAGCCATTTAGGACCGAGATGAGGAGAAACTTCTTCACCCAGAGAGTGGTGAACCTGTGGAATTCTCTACCACAGAAAGTTGTTGAGGCCAATTCACTAAATATATTCAAAAAGGAGTTAGATGTAGTCCTTACTACTAGGAGGATCAAGGGGTTTGGCGAGAAAGTAGGAATGGGGTACTGAAGTTGCATGTTCAGCCATGAACTCAATGAATGACGGTGCAGGCTCGAAGGGCCGAATGGCCTACTCCTGCACCTATTTTCTGATTCTGTTTCTGTTTCTGTATCACCCTATTGTCTCAACAGTGACCTGTAGGAGATACAAGCCAACGAGCATTGCATGGGTTTGAATCCTATGAATACTTGACTGCCAAATATGGTTATGAGAGAAACATATTTAATTTACTTTGTTCCGGTCTATTTTCTAAAGGTTTTGAAAGGCCTTCTGAAGCCACAAGACCGAGTGATAGGCCGGAGACTTCACACATGGTTCTGATCAGGGACTTAGCTCCAGGTCCAATTTATTGAGTGTTGGTGAAGGAATTGCAACTCTTATGTTATTTTTCTCTAAATTCCAAGGTGGATAGTAAAGTCTAAAATCACTGAAAGTCTACTATTTGTCTTTGTCACTGTTCACTGTTCTATATGGTATTAGGATATACTTGCATTAGAGGCTGTTCAGAGAAGGTTCACTAGGTTGATTCTGGAGATGAGGGGGTTGACTTATGAAAATAAGTTGAGTAGGTTGGGCCTATACACATTGGCGTTCAGAAGAATGAGAGGCCATTTTATCGAAACATATAGGATAATGAGGGGGCTTGACAAGGTGGATGCAGAGAGGATATTTCCACTCATAGGGGAAACTAAAACTAGGGAACATAGTCTCAGAATAAGGGGCGGCCCATTTAAAACTGAATTGAGGAGGAATTTCTTCTCTCAGAGGATTGTAAATCTATGGAATTCTCCATCCCAGAGAGCTGCAGAGGCTGGGTCATTGAATATATTTAAGGCGGAGATAGACAGATTTTTGAGCGATAAGTGAATAAAGGATTATGGGCAGGAAAGTGGAGCTGAGTCCATGATCAGGTCTTATTAAATGGCGGAGCAGGCTTGAGAGGCCAGGTGGCCTACTCCTGCTCCTATTTCTTATATTCTTGTGTTCTTATGTATTATTATTACATTATATTATGTGGGAAATGAACAAGAACAGATTAGAGAAATAAGCCTTTTGGCAATAGCGATCACAACATAATAAGGTTTAAGATAAAGATTGAGGAGGGCATAAGTAAGACAAAGACTACAGTAATAAAATAGAAAAAAATGATTTTAAAGGGGTTGAAAATGGAACGAGGGAAAATAAACTGGAAACATTTGATGACAAACAAAGGAATAGAACAGCAGTGGGCAACATCAGTAAAGTCCAAGAGAAATATATCCCACTAAAACGCAAAAATAAACATCCAGTAATGATACATAATGAATGAATAAAGAAATAAGGGCAACATTGAAATTAAATTTTAAAAAAACATACACTAAGTACATAGACAACACAGGAGCAAATAACAAAATGGAATATGAAAAGGTTAGGAAATAAGTCAAAAAAGTAATTAGGAAAGCAAAGAAAAACTATTACATTAAATGATCAAGGAATATAAAAATAAATAGTAAAGTATTCTACAGACACAAAAATACCAAAAGAAAAATCAGGTTCGAGATAGGGCCACTAAGGCATACACAAGACAAACTCACAGGTAATGACAGCGGAATGACAGAAATATTCAATAATTACTTTGTGTTGGAACTTACCATGGAAACTAAGATAGTGGACATCACATTCGAAGAAGAGATCAAAAAAGATACCAAGACATTTAAGAAAGAAAGGGGGAGATAATTGATAAATTAATCAAACTGAGATAGGATAAAACTCCTGGTCCAATGGATTGCATCTGCGCATATTAAAAGAAGTTGGAGAAGAGCTAGTAGAGGCACCATTACATATATATAATAATTCATTAGGAAAGGGAATAGTGCCAGAGGACTGGTGGACAACTTTAAAAAGGAAGATAGATCAAGTCCACTGTATGATAGACCAATCAGCTTAACGTTGGGCATATGAAATAAAATAAAATAAGATGCAATTGAAAAACATCTAGAAACTGAAAATATGATAAAGAGTAGACAACACAGATTTCAAAAGGAAAGGTCATGCTTGACCAACCTTACTAATTTCTTTGAAGAAGTAACAGATAGAGTAGACAAGGGTAATGCAGTAGACATAATATATTTGGATCTTCTCAAGTCCTTTGATAAGGTACCACATAGTAGACTCATGGCTAAAGTCAGAACATGAGGAGTCAAGGGACAAGTTGTAGAATGGACAGCAAGCTGGCTACAAAACAGAAAAGAGAGTAGGGGTTAATGGTAGTTACTCAGACTGGCAAAAGATGGGAAGTGGTGTTCCACATGGATCTCTGCTGGGACCACTGTTCACCATTTATATGAACGATTTGGACTCGAAAATTGGAAGTACAATTTCAAAATTTGCGAACCAAATTGGGGGTGTAGTTAATACAGAGGACTGCGACAAAATAAAAGAAGACATTAATAAATTTGCAAAGTGGGCGTGTAATTGGCAAATGAACTTCAATAAAGCTCCTGGTCTGATGGATTGCATCTGTGCATATTAAAAGTTAGAGAAGAGCTAGTAGTGGCACCATTACATATGTATAATAATTCATTAGGAAAGCTAATAGTGCCAGAGGATTGGCGGACAACTTTAAAAAGGAAGATAGATTAAAGCCACGGAACGATAGCTTAACGTTGGGCATATGAAATCAAATGGAATCCTTACTCAAAGATGCAATAGAAAAACATCTAGAAACTGAAAATATGATAAAGAGAAGTCAACACAGATTTTGGTACATTTTGGTAGGAAGGATAGGGAGGCCACATACACCTTGGAAACAGGTGTATAATTGGGGTAGGGGAGCAGAGAGATCGGGGTACAGATATCCAAATCACTAAATCACTAAAAATCACTAAACAGGTTTATATGGCCATTAAAAAGCAATCAAAGCACTGGGGTCCATTTGTAGAGAGATAGAATTGAAAAGCAGAGAAGCTAAGTTAAACTAGTACAGAGCCTTGGTTATACCGCACTTGGAGTACTGTGAAAATAAAGGCAATGGAGAAGGTGCAAACAGGATTTACCAGGATGATTAAAGCAGGAGTGAGAGGTTATACCTAGCAGGAAAGCTTGAACAGGTTGGGGTTCTTTTCTCCAGAAAAGGGATGACTGAGTGGTGACCTGATGGAGGTATTTAAGATTATGAAAGGGTTTGATAGGGTAGATGTAGAGAAGATGTTTCCACTTGCGAGGGATATTAGAACTAGGGGTCATAAATATAAGATAGTTGCTAATAAATACAATAAGGAATTCAGGAGAAACTTCTTTACCTGGAGTGTGGTTAGAATGCGGAACTTGCTACCACAAGGAGTAGTTGAGGTGAACAGTTTGGATGCATTTGAGCGAAGCTAGATAAATACATGAGGGAGAAAGGAATAGAAGATTGGGCGTGAAATCCCGGCCTCGCCGGGTCCGTACGGAGTGTGTATGGATCCGGCGAGGCCTCGCAAAAGCTGTTTTTTGGCACGCAATGCGCATGCACTGAAAACCATCTTTTCCGATCTGTCAAGTTTACGCTTGACAGGTCCTCCGCAACACCGCAGGAAGGAGATTCATGCGGGCGAGATTGGGCTATTTGCCCATCTCTTGCCCAGCGAATGTCCTTGAAACTATTGCGCCTGGTAAAAACAGGCACATAGCCTACTTTTACCAGCGTAAGAGTTTTAAAACACATAAAAATAAAATTTAAATACACATGTTTAGAGTAAAAAAGTTACGTTTATCTTAAACCCTATTAAAACACATTTTTTTTAAAAATCCAAAAAATATTTTTTGTTTCTAAAACATTTAATTAACTTTCATTTCAATTAATTTTAAATATGTGAGGTGTTTTTTTATTTATTATGTTGTGTCTGGGTGTTTTAAGGGGTTATTCTCATTGATAGTATGGGAACTCGTAAAATCGGAGTTCACATTACTATCAATGAGAATACAATACCGCGATTGGTTGTTCAGGCCCACGTGACTCCAGCTTCTCCGTCTGTATCTTGAAGACGGGGCTGCGCTGTGATGCACGGGAAAAGAAGGCCTCCGACCGGAATCAAAGGCACCTCCGGGTACCACCAGGTACTTTCGCAAAAAAATGTTGCTGCAAGGACTATAGGGGTATGCCCCGCCGGTCGGAGGCATTCGTCCAAAGGAAGCCTCCGACTGTAATTTCAGGGCAGATATGTTGATGGGGTTAGATGAAGAAGTGTGGGAGGAGGCTAGTGTGGAATATAAATACCGGCATGGACCTGTTGGGCCGTTTGGTGTGTTTCTGTGCTGTAAATACTATATAATTCTATGTAACTATGATGTGCGGATCTGAGTATTGGAACATGAGAAAAGTTGATGAGCAGAAGATACAAACAGCTGTTGGTTGATGGGAATTCTGGGAGTAATCAGGATGTCAAGAATAAGAACATGGCTTGGACAAGAAACAAACACTTGTGCATAACATTCACGATAGTCGACTACAATGGTTTGAGCAGTTCCGAGAATGGAAACAGCTAGAATTCCTTTCCTTGCCCTGCACACAAAGGTACATGGAACAAGAAGCTGAGGAAGACCAAGGAAGTACTGGAGAGTGTAAGTGGTTTCTCTTTGGCGTTTTCGACACACCTCCATGTTACAATAGTTCTAGACCTGGGAGTGATTACTGTACTGAACAGAAGAATGAGTCATGGACAAAAACCTCGGTCTCAACCGTCAGTGCTTTATTAAAGCTACCTCAACACAGCAAAACTACGTAAATACAGTGACGATGTAGTACAATCCAATACCCTGGCATGTTTACACCGCCCCTATCGGGAAGTACCCAACATCTAAACCCTCTGCTCGGATCCACAGTGTACCCCCGAATCTGTACCGACCGGCTGGGCGTATGCCTATGGTCCTTGCAGCAAACCAAAACTCCCCGCTATAACCCTTCTAAGGCTTGGTTGGGAGAACACACGACACCTTCTCACATCTGTGATCTTAAAGATATGTGGGCAGGGATGATACTCACTAATTCGTTGGCTTACTCGCTACTTCTCTTGGTGAAACCGTGTCTCTATTGGTTCCGTGCTGTCTATGGTTTCTTCTCTCCATCCCAGACAGAGCGCTCGGTCCTTGTCGAGGTGAAGCAAGCGAGAGCAAAAGAGCGCTATGGCCATGCAACCACCTTTTATATCCAAAGCCTGTTCGCCTTTTCTGGCCCAATAAAGTTTTCCTTGTTTCAAAGCTTCTGTCTGAGTGGCCTACGTGTATTCCAGTGATGGCTGGTGATGGGGTTTCACTTCCAATCAGTCTGGGGCTTACTGGTTTTCTATTGTTCTGGTTTCCCGCCTCTCGGAGTTATCTCATTCCAGGTAATGGCTTGATCACTGACCAGTTCACATTACTTAACAATGGACCCTCCATCTTTGTCCATTACCTGTGATGAGTTGCCTTCTCCTGGCCAGTGTAACTTCCCATCAGATCCTCGCCCATCAGATGTGGATTTCGAGTACAACATGGAAAAGTATCTGGGCCCCTCCTACAACAGGCTGCCAGCTTTTTCTGCAGTGAGAAATATTAAAACGCTATGTCCAGATATCCAACAATCCTTGGGGAGCCAATGCTTACAATAGACAATGTCAAGAGTGACTTGTCACAGAAAGGGATACAGTTAACTGAAGTGGCCAGGCTGGCTCAGAACTGACAACAGTGGAGGGAATTCATGAGGCCCCATCATTGGTTCTGAGCCGATGGACGGGAATCTGGTCGTAATTATCAATTTACTGTTAATGAACCTGTTTGGTCTTTTATAGACTAAGCTGTGTTCTGATGGTGTTTATTCTACTGCCTTGCCAAGTCAAGGTGATCACATGAGGACACATATATCCATTGTGCCAAACATAGTGACAGGGATCTCCTTCTGACCCCAGGCCTGCTCTAATTACCTAGGTATTGGGAAGGCAAAGAGGGAGGGAGGGCTCACTTACGAGGCTGGCACTGAGGTAAAACACTATTTGTAACATCGACATCGTACAAAGTGGAGGGCCACTGGCATAAAGTAGGCCTCATCCTCATCATGTCCAGTGATGTGCACGGCTTGGACTGTATTTAGTCCAGGAGCAAGAGCTGTGTAAGCTATGTATAGACAAAATTTCATACACATGAACCTCAAGTGTCCATAATGGGGTAAACTTGAGAATGTGGGCTGTTATCCCGAAGTTCTGATTTGCCAGTCAGTATTCACCCCTACAATACCTGAGTACAATGGCCATCTGACTTCCGGGAGGCACAGCCTGCTCCTCTCCCCGTAGCCCCACACACCCTCCATGGGATGTCCTGCTCTCTTTCCATTGGTTGTAGTCCTTGGTGTAATAGGTCCAGCATTCAGGGAACGTAGTCCCGAGCTCTACAAATCTGACACTGGATCAAAGCTGCCTGTTCCTGTTCCTCCATGCAGGAAGCCAGTCTCTCACAGCTGCACTGAACAACATTGGAAACTTGCATTCATATAGCGCCTTTACTGTAGTAAAGTGTCCCAAGGCACTTCTCAGAAATGTGATCAGACCAAAATTGACATTGAACCAATGAATGAGACATTAGGTGACCGAAAGCTTATTCAAAGAGGTAGGTTTTAAGGTGCGTCTTAAAGGAGGAGAGATAGGCGGCGAGGTTTAGGGAGGGAATTCCAGAAACTAGGACCTAGATGGCCGAAGGAACAGCTGCCAATGGTGGGGCAAAAGAAGTATGGGACACACACAGAGTGGGAGAATTCAGAATCCTTGGAGGGTCATTAACAATCAGGCCTCCTTATTTTACAACGGAACCTGGAGACTGCTACCCGACTGAAACATTGAAAAAAGGGAAAACATGATGTGTGGACGGGACTCCACCCTGAACAGGAGCTAATTATTGGTCAATGTTAAAGCATCTTAGTCAGCCACTCATACAAAAGCAAAATACTGCGGATGCTGCAATCTGAAATAAAAACAGAAAATGCTGTTAAAAGAGACAAAAGGGATGATGGGCTGAATTGTAATGGTAATGGCAGAAGTTAGAAAAAGGTTAGTCTAGATAGGGTGAGAATGGTGGAATAATGAGCAGTTGCCATGGGAGACAGAGAGAAAAAAAGCATAAGATCGGCGGAGGGGTTTCAGACCATAACTTCTGCCCATTTTTGGCTCCCTTTCCCCCCCCCCCCACCCTGCCAATCTTATGGAGTTTTTTTTCTGCCCATCATCCCTTTTGTCTCTCTAATCTCTCCTGCCTTCCAACCTATCACAGATCTTCCCTTTTGTTCTTTCTTCCCCTCCCCCTTTCAGTGCTCCTTAAGAATCTGTTCTTTTAGAACAATAACCAGTTCTGACAAAGGGTTGGCGACCTGAAGCGTCAACTCTGTTTTTCTCTCCATAGATGTTGCCTGACCCACTGGGATTTCGAGCATTCTCTGTTTTTATTTCAGTCAGCCACTCATGGACATGCAGAGAATGTCTATGGCGAGTGAGAGATGGGGGGGAGGAGGTTTAATGGCGCAGGAGGGATTGAGAAATCCCTTTACCTGTGCCAAAGCTTTGCCCTTTCTTTTATGAAGTACCGGTTGAGGAAACTAACTCCAGGCCAATTCCAGTGTGTGATTGAAAGTATTCAGTGCAGAGGAGAGTACAAATTGATGATTACAGTGAGAGGCCTCAGATAAGGAGGATATCTACAAAGGGAATAAGGCTGAGTGTTCTGACCAGTCCACACTCAGTCTCTAATCCTCGCAGTGAGGTCGTACTATTTCAGCAACACAATAAAAAAAAACATTTTTCACTTAGTCTGGGGGATTTTTGTTGTGCGCAATCCCCTATTTCTCTTCTGTGAAGTCCCATTCAAAACAAAATATCACAGAAAATCAATTTGACAGAGGAGGATGAAACAGACCATTTGGAGAAGTTTGTATCAGGAGTTTGATATTACGTTGTGGGACACCATTGTATGAACGGTTAATGTATTTGTAGGAAATTTCTTTTGTCTATTATTCTACCAGAAGTGTTAGTCCATTCACAGGTTAGTTCCTCATTTAGAATCGTGGAGAAAAGAATTATCTTCTGAATGAGCTAAACATTAAACAGTCACATTGTAATAACGTAAATCATAATTTCATGGCCTAGGGGTAAAAAGATAGGCTGCATTTGCTGCCAACCTCGTGTCCACTAGTGATGAGATCCAACACCACCTCCAGTGCGCCAGTGCAGCCTTCGGTTGCCTGAGGAAAAGAGTGTTTGAAGACCAGGCCCTCCAAACTGCCACCAAGCTCATGGTCTACAGGGCTGTAGTAATACCTGCCTTCCTGTATGGCTCAGAGACATGGACCATGTACAATAGACACCTCAAGTTGCTGGAGAAATATCACCAAAGATGTCTTCGCAAGATCCTACAAGTCCTCTGGGAGGACAGGCGCACAAACATCAGCGTCCTCACTCAGGCGAACATCCCCAGCATTGAAGCACTGACCACACTCGATCAGCTCCGCTGGGCAGGCCACATAGTCCGCATGCCAGACACGAGACTCCCAAAGCAAGTGTTCTATGCGGAGCTCCTTCATGGCAAACGAGCCAAAGGTGGGCAGCGGAAACGCTACAAGGACACCCTCAAAGCCTCCTTGATAAAGTGCAACATCCCCACTGACACCTGGGAGCCCCTGGCCCAAGACCACCTTAATTGGAGGAAGTGCATCCAAGAGGGCGCTGAGCACCTCAAGTCTCAACGCCGAGAGCATGCAGAAATCAAGCGCAGGCAGCGGAAAGAGCATGCGGCAAACCAGTCCCCCCCATCCCTTCCCTCAACGACTATCTGTCCCACCTGTGACAGAGTCTGTGGCTCTCATATTGGACTGTACAGCCACCAAAGAACTCACTTCAGAAGTAGAAGCAATTCTTCCTCGATTCCGAGGGACTGCCTATGATGATGATGAGGTGTGCAGACAATGCAGGGAAATGGGAGGTGTAATTGGACAGCACTTACCCAGCACTCTGTCTGGAATGTATAGGTTAATCCAATCAGAGGAAGGCAGTGCTGCATTCAAGTTCTATGCTAAAACTCCTGCGTTCAGACGATGCACAGCGTTAAAACTCCCGAGTTCATATAACCAACAGCGCTCACACGCCCGAGTTCAGACAATGCACAGCGCTCACACTCTGAGTTTAGACAATCCACAGCGCTCACACTCTGAGTTCAGACAATGCACAGCGCTCACACTCCTGAGTTCAGACAATGTACAGCGCTCACACTCTGAGTTCAGACAATGCACAGCGCTTTGTGAGAGTTTACTGTGCAGAAATTGGTTACTGCATTTCCTACAGTACGATTCCTACAACAATGACTGCACTTCAAAAGTACTTCATTGGCTGTAAAGTACTTTGAGAGGTCCTGAGTTTGCGGAAGGTGTTATGTAATTGCAAGTCTTTCTTACCCACAATAATATCGGCCCAATTTGACATGGGCACTTTCAGTTAAATCCCTAGAAGTGACTCCAGAGCGCAGGTTGCTTTTCTACATTCTACCATCACCAACTCCCACCCACGCCTGCCCCTCGCCCCCCCCCCCCCCCAACCTTCCCCCTGCCTCTCCTGAAGGCTTTGACTCGTAGTGAAAAATGGATCCGTTGGCACTGGGCAACCACCAGTACCTTGCCCAAATGACCATTCGTCACACATGGCATTCACAATGAGTATTGATGGCTATTCAACAATGGCTGGCATCACCAGGGGTCTGCTCTTTTCCTTCCCCAACACCTGGGCACACAATTTCAGCACAATTCGTTTGATGACAAACAACAATGGGAAACTCGGGTTGATTCTCATCCAACGTGCCTAGTTGCAGCATCTGAACGCTTTCCTATCTGTGATCAACTAACTCGAACCGAGGTCCATCGTTGTCTGTACCACACCAGGTAATGCACAGCCCAACTAGCCACTGGGAGGACATACACTCTAAATATAAAAGCACCCTTTAAGATGCCAAAAATGCAGTTTGCAGGATATACCGATACGTAGAAGATTAAACCGTTCTCGTGTCTCTTTTAAGACCCAATGAAACCTTGCAATTAGAGAATAATTCTTTCTACATGGTCAGCCACCTCCAGAAATGAAAGGCTGCTCACAGCTGGGTGTTGTCACACAGACAGCTGTTTGGAAAAGGAAACGACTGCTCAGTTTGGAGTGGAGCGAGCAGCCCTCCTTTAGGCTGCAGCAGCTGTCAAAAGCTTTAGCTGCCATTTTACATCAAACTGAAAGGGGAATACAAATAACACAGCACTCTGTGTTTCGAACCGAGTCTGAGGATGAGGTTTAGCCAGTCTTGTCGCAATAAAGAAGAAAGAAAGAAAGACTTATATTTATAAAGCGGCTTTTACAATCACTGGACATCCCAAAGCACTGTACAGCCAATGAAGTAATTTTGGAGTGTAGTCACTGTTGTAATGTAGGAAATAATGCAGCCAATTTGCACACAGCAAACCCCCACAAACAGCAATGTGATAATGGCCAGTTAATCTGTTTTTTTGTTCGTTGATTGAGAGATAAATATTGGCCAGGACACCGGGGATAACTCCCCTGCTCTCCTTCGAAATAGTGTCATGGGATCTTTTACGTCCACCTGAGAGGGCAGACGGGACATCGGTTTAACATCTCATCCGAAAGACGGCACCTCCGACAGTGCAGCACTCCACTGGAGTGTTAGCCTAGATTTTTGTGTGACTATATCTACGATTCAGTGCAGGTTTTATCATCATCTGCATTAAATTGTAAAAACGAATTGAGAGAGGCAGGAAGATGAGATGAATGACCAATCAGTTTTAGTGTAATTGGTTGAGGGATAAATATTGACCAGGACACTGCGGAGAACTCCCCTGCTCTTCTTCGAAATAGTGGCTGCAGGATCTTTTATATCAATTTGAGAGGACAGACAAGGCCCTCAAATGTAACAACTCATCTTAAACACCGCACCTCCGACAGTGCAGCACTCCCTCATATTGCACTGAAATGTCAGTCTGGTTTATGTGCTCAATTCTCTTGGAGTCAGGTCTTGAACCCATGACCTTCTGATGGAGAGGCAACAATGCTACCACTGTGCCAAGACTAACACCCAGGATCACTCTGCCGCTTGAGAGGACTATTGGAAATAAATCGCAACCTACACATTGAAATAAATTATAGGAACAGATAAAAATGACAGGCAGGAAAAGACCAGCTGCTCTATCAAGCCTGCCCCACACCCCATGGTGGCTGGAACATCATAGCTAGACACTTCCTACCCTCTCCCCCTACAGCCATGTAATCTCCTGGGAGAGGCAAAAAAAAAGGACCAATAAGGATAAAAACTTCTCCGATACCACTCAGGTGATTGAAACCAGTCCAGGTGATCACATGGACCAAGTGATCTCTATAAAGACACGTACGTTCTTCATGATGCGATCTCCGCCCCAGTCTGGGACCAGACCAGCTCCGTCTTGAAGACGCAGAGTCAGCACCCATCACACCAGCCAGCAATGTGTTTCCGATTCTCACAACTCTCTGTACAACTATACAATAAGTTGTTTAAATATTGCATCCCGTTCGACTGGCATCAATATCTAACATTAATTTTGTTCCCATTGTTTTGTTATTTCAAAATTCTCATCCTTGTTTACAAATCCCTCCATGGCCTCGCCCCTTCCTATCTCTGAAATCTCCTCCAGCTCCACAACCCCATAATTTATACTGCCTCTCCTGCTACAAATGTGAAATGTGTTTGGTTAAGAGTTCCAGGAATATAACTGTTAGATCTCTTAATATCCAATGAAATACGAACTCCGATTGTAGTTTTAATGTAACTTTATTTCTGGCAGACAGCAACAAGCTTCTGGCTTTAAGCCAGGTCTTTGTCCTTCTGAGACCACATGGTCAAAGTGGCTGTACTTATACCTGGATCAATTTACAGAAAAGAACTCGCCTTCTTTGACCTTATTGGCTCAATTAATAGTCTTTTAAATTTTTAATTGGCTCACTACCCAAAGTCCTAAAATGTCAAGTTGATTGATGACTTAATGCAACATGCTCCCACTCACGTAACATCTCTGACTTGTCTGTGAATTTTCACAGCCTGTCTAAATGCAGCCTGTTTGAATTCTCTATCAATCCCCCCTTTGATTCTTTCACAAACTGAATCATAAAACATCAGGTGTCACTGGTTCAACATTCAACAAAATAATTTCATACATGTTAATATAGTTTCCTTCTAAAATTTGCTGATGTAGTTTCGCCACATGTCTGGACTAGTAGCTTCCACACAAATTTACACCAACCCGAGTTCCATCGTGGCCACAATGGAAGTCTGATTTTAGTAGGTTAATTAACCTTTTTCCAATTTAATCCAAATCAATATCTTAATTCAACCAGTAAACAACCTTCCCTTAAGCATAACATATCCCTGTGCCATGTACAGACGGTCTGCTGGGACCTGCAAGGTGTCTCACATGCGGGACAGCAGCTACAGCCGCCTGGTCGCAAAAACATTTAATCAACCTAAACAAACAATATAAAAGTAAAACAATCACAACAAATAGAATTAACCCTTCCACCAATGAAGTTCCTATTGAACCTAGCCATTCAGTGGCTTTGCTCCACAAAGTGAATGATGGGGGTTGCTTAAGTTTTTCTACCTCCTTTTGGATATGCTCCACTAAATGGGTAATTTCTTTGGAGCTATCTGGGATATATGTGCAACACTCAGTTCTGAGTAGGGGGCAAGTACCTCCCTTTTCAGCCAGGATGTAATCAAGGGCCAGTCTATTCTGTAGGGCTACTGTGCAGATTGCTACCATTTCTGCATTGATTTTAACTAGGGCCTTTGAGGTATCATTGGCTACCCGTTCCACAATGGATGCCATGTTAATGGATTCCCTTGCCAGTCTGGCGGTCCCATACCTGGGGATCAGAATGGCAAAGAACCTCTCTGTTTCTGTGGTAGCTCTCTTAGGATGGTGTAAATGTTCTGACAGTGACTTTATATGATACATATAAGGCACAATGTAGGCTAAATAGCAGGATCCCGTCCAATTCTGGGGCAACCAAGGGTAGGCCTTATGGCCACACACCCAATAGGTGCCATTAAATGCAATGAAGGTTAGCTGTTTCTTTGTCAGCAACACTCCGGGGCCTGTCCAGGCTTTTCCATCTGTTTGATTCAGAATCCCCGTTACGTTAAAAATTCCCACATCGGCCCAGTTTGGACGGTTCCGTGGCTTTATTATATTATGATTCCGGGAGCAGTTACTATATCCCATATTTTGGCCTCCTTTGATGTTTCTAATTAGACAGACCGATTCCCCCGGTCTTCCTATTCCCGTTGTATTAGTGATAACAAAAAATGGGGGCCATTTGGAATTATTGTAGCACGGTTGGTATCCCCCTTCAAAGGTAGTCAGATTGTAACCTGCTGACTTCCATTTACGTGCCCAGTTTTCCGTATCCTGAAATGCATTGCCTGTTTTGTTTTGATTAATTATCCACTCAGCCATTTCCGAGATATTCAAGGGAACTGGCCTCAAGGGAATCCCTCCCTTTGAGTGAATAGGAATATGCGCACACACCCAACAACTAGAAATGTTACCTTGTTTGGCATAAATGTATGACATATATAAAAAGGTATTTACATGTAATTCCCTTGCTACCCTACTATTTCCCTTTGGTGCAGAGGGTCAGCTAGTAAGAAGTAGGCAAATGCCTAGAATACCTACAATCAATAATACAGTAAATTTATACATTTTCGCAAAAAGTAATTGTCCTTATTAGATTTCAGCTTCAGTTACGAGTGCTCGTTTAACGTGTGAAGCGTGGATCCAGGCTTTCTTTCCTTGGACTTTAACAGCTACCTGGGTGGTCAATAACACTTGGTAAGGTCCCTCCCACTTGGCACCCAAAGGTCCTTTATGCAACTTTTTCACATGCACCCAGACTCCCGGGATGATGTCATGTCCTCCTTCGGGTGGATTACCCCAAGCTGCCGATACCTGTCGGGAAACAGAACTAATAGCATTGGTTAAGTTCTGACAGTATGATAACAAAGTGTCACTCATTAAGAGAACATCAGCTTTCCGTAAATCGATAGTTCCTGGCAGCGACATGGGTCTTCCTGTTATAATTTCAAATGGGCTTAGACCTGTAGTTCTGTTCAGGGTTGCCCTAATGCTACATAGCACTATTGGTAGTGCCTGGGGCCATGGTGTTCCTTCTTGGTGATATTTGGCAAGCCGTTGTTTCAGAGTTCGATTCATTCGTTCTACTTGTCCTGATGATTGTGGATGATAAGGACAGTGTAAATCCCACGTAATGTTCAGTAACCTACAGACTTCTTGGTATAAGGATAAGGGGTAGGCCATTTAGGACCGAGATGAGGAGAAACTTCTTCACTCAGAGAGTTGTTAACCTGTGGAATTCTCTACCGCAGAGAGTTGTTGACGCCAGTTCGTTAGATATATTCAAGAGGGAGTTAGATATGGCCCTTATGGCTAAAGGGATCAGGGGGTATGGAGAGAAAGCAGGAAAGGGGTAGTGAGGTGATGATCAGCCATGATCTTATTGAATGGTGGTGCAGGCTCGAAGGGCCGAATGGCCTACTCCTGCACCTATTTTCTATGTTTCCAGCAGGTCAGGTGTAATGTATGCCCCTGTGATTATGCTCACAGGTTTATAGAGCTGTTGCATTGTGAGTGGCTGAGCCAGTCACATGACGTTCACAAGACTCAATAAAACCCCAGTCAGTTGGGTCCAGATCATCCACAATGAGGCATGGAGTTGTGAGCCTGGTGGATGAACTGGTAATGTGTAATGTTATTGTTAAACCTTTGTTAATAAACCAACTAATTCTTAATAGCAATGTGTTGCTATGAATTCTTAAGCAAAGAACCCATGAAGCAAATATATTATAGTCAGGCAGGATCTGTGGAGAGAGAAACAGCGTTAATGTTTAAGGTCGATGATCTTTCATCAGAACTGTCAAAAGGTCATTGACCTGAAACGTAAACTCTGTTTCTCTCTCTCCACAGATGCTGCCTGACCTGCTGAGTATTTCCACATTTTCTGTTTTTATTTCAAATTTCCAGCATCCGCAGTATTTTGCTTTTAAAAGTGTACAGCCTGGCCATGGTCTGGGAATTCTGGCTCCAGACAAACAGAGTGTGGGGGTGAAATGGGAGCACAGGGAGCCAATGACAGAGAACAGTAAAGGGACAATAGGCAGCAGCTAGGGAGGCATCAGGAGGATTGAAGAGGAGGACACAAAGCATTCATAGACAGTGGAGCAGAAAGGCAGCAGATGGAAGAAAATGATGTTCGGGAACAGTGCAGCCCTTGAGGGGGAAAGAGACACAAACCGAAAAGCAGGGAATTCCAGAGCAGCTGGAGTAGGGAGAGAGCGAGTGAGCGTAGCAGTGACTGGACTGAGGAGGCCAGTGAGAAATATCGGGATAGGTCAGGGTGATGAGGAAAGCCCTTATACTGTCTCTCCAGCTACAAATGTGAAATGTGTTTGGTTGAGAGTTCCAGGGATATAACAACAACAACTACTTATATTTATATAGTGCCTTTAATGTAGTAAAACATCCAAGGCGCTTCACAGGAGTGTTATAAGACAAAACAAATACATTTGACACCGCGCCACATACGAAGAGATTACAGCAGATGACTAAGGTAGGTTTTAAGGAGCATCTTAAAGGAGGAAAGAGAGGTGGAGAGGTTTAGGGAGGGAGTTCCAGAGCTTGGGGCCCAAGTAGCTGAAGGCACGGCCACCAATGGTTGAGCGATTATAATCAGGGATGCTCAAGAGGGCAGAATTTGAGGAGCGCAGACAGTTTTGTCTTATAACACTCCTGTGAAGCGCCTTGGGACGTTTTACTACATTAAAGGCGCTATATAAATATAAGTAGTTGTTGTGTTATTGATAGAGAATTTAAATAGGCTGCTTTTAGACAGGCTGTGAAAATTCACAGACAACAAGTCAGAGATGCTACGTGAGTGGGAGCATGTTGCATTAAGTCATCAATCAACTTGACATTTTAGGACTTTGGGTAGTGAGCCAATTAAAAATTTAAAAGACTATTAATTGAGCCAATAAGGTCAAAGAAGGCGAGTTCTTTTCTGTAAATTGATCCAGGTATAAGTACAGCCACTTTGACCATGTGGTCTCAGAAGGACAAAGACCTGGCTTAAAGCCAGAAGCTTGTTGCTGTCTGCCAGAAATAAAGTTACATTAAAACTACAATCGGAGTTCGTATTTCATTGGAAATTAAGAGATCTAACAATTTTGGCGTCACGAACACGATCGCTGAGGAAAGAAATTGAATTTTGGACATCGGAACTACATACTGACGTAAGGACTCCTCTTTATAAAAGTCCTCGGTCAAAAGTCTAAATTCGCCTCTCCTTCTACGTAATTCCGAAAGCCTCCGGTTTGCGAACTCTCCAGTTGGTAGTCGGCTCGAGGTCCCATAGACGTCTAAACTTCGGCGGTGTGTTAGTTAATTAATCACCGACCTATTGATCGGCTGGAAAGCCTGCGACTCGAGACCCCAGTAAAGAAATCAGTATTATGGCAGCAGTAGATAAGAGCAAAGAATTGCCTACAACTGTTAAAGGTGGGTAGGCACCATCAGAAGTTTCGCTAGATTTAATTCTCGAACAGTTGAAAGAATACATAGAGCAACAATTAAACTTATCTAAAACCTGTATTAAGATCGAACAAAAGTTCGGAACCTCCAAAGGACAATGGTCCTTGGACGAGATTAAAAAGGTCTGGGGAAAAACGACCCGTATGAAAAATAAAGAGCGAACTAGATGGTCCCTAGCGGTTATGGGACAGATTCGAAAGCGGAATGAAATTATAATGCGTTCCCAACATGATCGAGAACTGACCAGTACAAAGGACCAATTGCAAGCTGTTTGTGCACAGCTCCGACAGAAAAAAACTTGAATTTGAAAAGTCGGAAGCGGAAGTTAAAGATCTTAAAGGTGAAATTAAAGAATGGAAAAAATCATTAGGTCAAGAGACAGTAATAGGAAAAGGAAAATGTATCGGTTAATTCCCAGGGTACCCATGTTTAGATAAATTAAAAGCGCAAACCCGAAGACACGACCGAGGAATAGATACAAATTCTGAATTCTTCGATGATACAGGGTCGGAGGATGAAGAATTAGGGGTGCGCTTTGCCCCGTTTAAAAAAAGACGAGTTGTAGTCAAATCAGAAGGGACTGCGGATGAGGGCAGAACCAAAAAAACGAGGAAAAGGCTGTATGCAAAATACTTAATTCATGATCCGGCAGACCCAGAGAAAATTGATCAATGGTCAAGAAATTGCCCAATCCAAAGAAAGGGGGAGTGAAAACGTGGGAACAATTGGACCGCTTAAGAAATATATATCAACTTCATCCCTGGGTCGGAGTGCAAATTTTGACCATAATGGTGCCAAAAACACAGGGTAGAAAATTGCATGACAAGGTAGAAGAAGCTTTGGGGCAGGATGAGCAAGAATTAAACGCAGGATGGGAGGCGATTAAACACTGGCTACAAGCCTTCAGTCCAGCTAAGACAGACTGGGGAAAAATTGCAGCCTGCCAACAGAAAGGAACAGAGGAGGTCCTGGAGTACGACGAGCGGTTTAGATGCATGTGGCTAGAACATTCGGGTATGAATAATACGGATGAGGAAATGGATGAACAAGTGTTTGGACCCCTGAAAGCAGCTTTCGTGGCAGGTCTAAAGCCAGAACTGTCCAAAATGCTTAAGGTAGTGTTACCGGACTGGGAAGGTAGAGGAACTACCTTTGCAGCATTGGTGGATCGGTGTAACTAATTAGATCGGGATATGGGAGCTAAAGTCCGAGCTGTACAGGCTATGGGATGAAAATTCCAAGATTCTGATAAACAGTCATTCGGAAAATTACCCGGAAAATGTCATTATTGTGGGAAAGAAGGTCACTGGGCCAAGATGTGCAGGGCAAAACAGCAAGGTCATGGCTGGGGAAGAGGACGCAGCCAGGGATACAATTCAGCCAACAAACGAGGCTTGTCACAAGATAATGACCTCATAGAAGCATTTAAGCGACTGACAATACAACAACAGAAGAAGTTACTTGGGATAGCAAAAAACGATTAGAGCCCACCCTGGCCCCCCTCCTCGCACTAATACAACAAAGGGAAGATGGGCTATATATAACTGTGAGGGTGGGCGATAAGGATGTGGACTGTCTTTTAGACACAGAGGCAGAATTAACATGCTTAGCCATACAATATGGAGACTTTTTGCTGTTGGATGGTAGGGCATGTACAGCCTATGGAGTTGGGGGCCATAAAATGGAAATTAGAAGGACAACACCGGTACTTATAGGGCTGGGTCCACATGAACTAACCACTCTGGTCTGGATAGGCCCAGTAGATCAACCCCTTTTGGGAATGGACGTTCTAATCCAAATAGATTCATCGTTGCATTTCGAGGATGGTCGGGTGACATGGTCAATTAGAACTTTGAAGAAAGAAGAATTGAAGGAACACCCGATTTGGGCCAAAGACAAGAACGATTGTGGCCTACTCCAGATGGAGCCTGCATCATTTACCGGGACCAAGCCTCCATGCACTAAACAGTATCCCATCAGTCCAACTGCCATCGTGGGAATCTTACCGGTTATTCAGCAATTGGAGAAACAAGGAGTGCTTATTAAAACGCATAGCTCCTCCAATAGCCCCGTGTGGCCAGTACAGAAATCTCATGAGACTTGGCGTTTGACTGTCGATTATAGGAAAGCTAACAAGTGTATTGATCAAAAAGCTCCTTTGGTCGCAGATCCCTCCACCATTTTTAATGCCCTCAAACCGGAACATAAATATTTCTCGGTTATAGATATGGCCAACGGATTTTGGCCGGTGCCTCTGACACCGGAGGTTCAACAGTGGTTTGCTTTCACGGTCCAAGGACAACAGTATACTTGGACCCGGTTACCGCAGGGTTTCCACAACAGCCCTACGATATTCCACATGGCTTTACAAAGCCATTTGCGAGAATTACCTCCCCTGTCATCCACAGTCATCCAATATGTAGACGATATCCTGCTAGCTTCAAACACGGAAGAACAGCATGAGCAAGATTTACGAGCTTTGCTGGACCACCTTTGGCTGAAAGGACATAAAGCCAGCATCGACAAAGCACATATATCCCAAGAAGAGGTTGTATACCTGGGACAAAAGATTTCACAAGGAAAGAGAGAACTTACCCAGGATAGAACTGCAGCCATTCGGGCTGCTAAAAAACCCACCACTATTCAGGAACTAAGGTCTTTTTAGGGGCTGTGTAACTTTAATAGAAATTGAATTAACTCCTTCACACAGCTTGCTCAGCCACTGAATGATATTTTAAAAGGGAAACGTGCCTCTAAAGAAGCCATCACCCTCACTAAGGAACAGCAAGAGGCCTTCCTGAGTTTGAAAAAGGCTTTGTGTTCGGCACCAGCTCTGGGAAACCCCGACAGTGGTAAGCCATTTACCCTGTTTGTCCATGAGAAAGAAGGATACATGACAGCTATACTGACACAAGAACATGGGGATCGGCAAAGACCTATTGGCTATTATTCGGCAAAACTGGATGCGGTAGCCCTCGGATGGGGAAGTTGCCTAAGGGCCATGGAAGCTACATGTCGAGCAGTAATGATCACTGCGGGTCTAGTCCTCGACCAAAAGCTGATTGTCAAGTGTCCCCACACCGTACATGCTTTGCTGTCTATGACTAGAATGTCTCAGGTGACGGCAGCTAGATGGACCCGCTGGACAGCAGTTTTGGAAGCTCCTAATCTCCATATCGTCCGGGCCAGCCCGGTTAATCCTGCAACTATGCTCCCGATGTCAGAATCGAGGGAGCAAGAGGGGGGGAGAATGTGAAGAGCATGACTGCGTGGAGATTTTAAAAGAAACAGAAGAAGCAGCCTTAGCAGCAGAGGAGTCTCTGCACAATCCAGACCTTATCCTGTTTACAGATTGTTCCTCCTTTGTTGACAATGGTACCAGAAAAGCAGGATGGGCAGTTACAACCTTACATGAGATAGTGGCAAAAGAATGTTTACCCTCAGGAACATCAGCACAACAGGCCGAGTTACGGGCCGTGTCAGAAGCATGTCGAATAGCCAAGAAGTGATCCCTGGTTCTGGACTTCCCAACATCGGGAACATTCTTCTTGCATCTAACCTGTCCAGTCCCGTCAGAATTGTATATGTTTTCAGAATTTTATATGTTCCAGAATTCTCTATTTTTATTTGTATACTTTCAAACTTTGTCCCAAAATATCGTTTGTTGCCATTGTGCAGCCGAGGAAGCCATTTTATATTTGAAAAATACAAGGCAGCCATTTTGGAATTGTGAAAAAAATGTTAAGGAATAAGAGCCTGTTGCTTTGGTTGTTTCATTTTCTCTTCTCATGTCCCATTTGTTTGGAATGCAGCAGTAAGCCCTGCTGCTTGCTCCTTCTCATTGGTTTGACTTTCACTAATAACCAGCCCTGTGGATTCCAAAGGTATGATTCTCCAACAAGGGAGGCAAGATGGCAGAGGCCCTGTTGGTAGCTGGAACTGGCCAAGTCAAGAACGGAAATTATTCCATCTTGTTTCTCATTGAACTCCTTCTCACAGTTCGTGATTCCTGCCTTTCTAACTTGAGTTTTTATTCCTCTTTTATTCTTTCTTGTCCTCCTGTTAAAAGCTTTGCTTTTTCTTTTCTCTTAAATGGAGCAAATTTCAGCATCCTGAGGTGTTACACAATTGGGAGTCATCAAACTCTTGCATGTTCAGCCATGGAGTGTTGTGGAGTGCAACCCTTTAACCAGAACTCACTGTAATCTCAATTTAACCAGAGCTCACTGTAACTTCAACTTAACCAGAGCTCACTATAATCACAAGTTAACCAGAGCTCACTGTAACTTCAATTTAACCAGATCTCACTGTAATCTCAATTTAACCAGATCTCACTGTAATCTCAATTTAACCAGAGCTCACTATAACCTCAACTTAACCAGATCTCACTGTAATCTCAATTTAACCAGAGCTCACTGTAACCTCAATTTAACCAGATCTCACTGTAATCTCAATTTAACCAGAGCTCACTGTAACTTCAATTTAACCAGAGCTCACTGTAACTTCAATTTAACCAGATCTCACTGTAATCTCAATTTAACCAGAGCTCACTGTAACTTCAACTTTGCTTCTTTTTATGTGAAAGCATTTCTAAATGCAGACCCGCTGAAATAATGTCTTGCAATAGGAAGTGTCGTTTCAGAGCAAGATTGCCCAGCATGTGTACTGTCCTCCATCTTGTGGTGACTATGCATCATTATGGATGAGAAAAATAGATCCGGTTTATCTCACACACTGATCATTGTCAATGTCAAACCCCTTTCTGGTTAATGACTAAAGCTTCTTTTCATCCATCCTCTTGTCTTGCAAACACATCCATCTATAGCATAATAGCTTCCAAACTAGACCAGGAGATCAATGGTGGTTAGAGGGAGCAGTTCTGTTCGTTGTTTGTGTTTGTGCCTCAAATATTTGTCACTTAGATTTAACTTAACCATGTGGCTGAGGCTGTTTGGTTCAGTCCCACAATGAAATGCTTAGTAGAGTTAACAGTGTTGTGTGTGTGGGGATTGAAAGGAAAATGTAAGTCCCAGCATTTCTCTGTAATATCACGCTTCTCCGCTCCTGCCTCAGCCCATCTGCTGCTGAAATCCTCACCCGTGCTTTTGTTCCCTCCAGACTCAACTACTTCAATGCTCTCCTGGTCGGCCTCCCACCTAAAACCTTCTATAAACTCGAGCTCATTCAAAACTCTGTTGGCCGTGTGCAAACTTGCACCAAGTCCCTTTCACCCTGTCCTCGCTGACCTACATTGGCTCCCAGTCCAGCAACGCCTTGATTTAAAAATTCTCAGTCTTGTGTTCAAATCGCTCCATGTCCTCGCTCCTCCCTAGCTCTGTAACCTCCTCTATCCCAACAACCCTCCAAGATCTCAATGCTCCTCCAACTCTGGCCTCTTGGACATCCCCAATTTCCTTTGCTCCACCATTGGCGGCTGTGCCTTCAGTTGTCCAAGCCCTAACCTCTGGAATTCCCTCCCCAAATTTACCTGCCTCTCTCCCTCTTTTTTCTCCTTTAAGACGCTTCATAAACCTACCTCTTTAACCAAGAAGCTTTAATATCTCCTCCTATGGCTCGGGGCCATTTTCTGACTGATTACGCTCCTGTGAAGCAACTTGGGACATTTTACTACGCTAAAGGTGCTATATAAATGCAAATTGTGCTTTTATTTCTGTTGCCTGATTTTCACGCTGTTACTATCAGTATAGACCTGCCGTTCCATTTGCAATAACCACCAGTAACATCCAAATTCAGCAGCCCTGATAAAAGAGGCAGCAACCAGTGATACTGCTGAAATGGCACCAGCTCAGGATATGGGATTAGATTTTCCTCTGCTTGTACTTTGGGAAACTGGATCACCTGAGTCAAGTGCAGAGATCCAAAAAGTCAGGTGGGGAGGGGAGTGTTAGATCTCTTAATTTCCAATGAAATACGAACTCCGATTGTAGTTTTAATGTAACTTTATTTCTGGCAGACAACAACAAGCTTCTGGCTTCAAGCCAGGTCTTTGTCCTTCTGAGACCACATGGTCAAAGTGGCTGTACTTATACCTGGATCAATTTACAGAAAAGAACTCGCCTTCTTTGACCTTATTGGCTCAATTAATAGTCTTTTAACCTTTTAATTGGCTCGCTACGCAAAGTCCTAAAATGTCAAGTTGATTGATGACGTAATGCAACATGCTCACACTCACATAGCATCTCTGACTTGGTGTCTGTGAATTCTCACAGTCTGTCTAAATGCAGCCTGTTTGAATTCTCTATCAATCCCCCCTTTGATTCTTTCACAAACTGAATCATAAAACATCAGGTATCACTGGTTAAACATTCTACAAAATAATTTCACACATGTTAATATAGTTTCCTTCTAAAATTTGTTGATGTGTTTCGCCACATGTCCGGACTAGTAGCTTCCACACAAATTTACACCAACCCGAGTTCCATCGTGGCCACAATGGAAGTCTGGTTTTAGTAGGTTAATTAACCTTATTCCAATTTAATCCAAATCAGTATCTTAGTTCAACCAGTAAACAATCTTCGCTTAAGCATAAAATACCCGTGTGCCTCGTACAGACGGTCTGCTGGGAGCTGCAAGGTGTCTCACCTGCGGGACAGCAGCTACAGCCGCCTAGTCGCAAAAACATTTAATCAACATAAACAAACAATATAAAAGTAAAATAATTACAATAAATACAATTAAACCTTCCACCAATGAAGTTCCTATTGAACCTAGCCATTCAGTGGCTCCGCTCCACAAAGTGAATGATGGGGGTTGCTTAAGTTTTTCTACCTTCTTTTGGATATGCTCCACTAAATGGGTAATTTCTTTGGAGCTATCTGGGATATATGTGCAACACTCAGTTCCGAGTAGGGTGCAAGTGCCTCCCTTTTCAGCCAGGATGTAATCAAGGGCCAGTCTATTCTGTAGGGCGACTGTGCAGATTGCTACCATTTCTGCATTGATTTTAACTAGGGCCTCTGAGGTATCATTGGCTACCCATTCCACAACGGATGCCATGTTAATGGATTCCCTTGCCAGTCTGGCGGTCCCATACCTGGGGATCAGAATGGCAAAGAACCTCACTGTTTCTGTGATAGCTCTCTTAGGATGGTGTAAATGTTCCGACAGTGACTTTATATGATACATATAAGGCACAATGTAGGCTAAATAGCAGGATCCCATCCAATTCTGGGGCAGCCAAGGGAAGGCCTTGTGGCCACACACCCAGTAGGTGCCATTATAGGCAATGAAGGTTAGCTGTTTCTTTGTCAGCAACACTCGGGGGCCTGTCCAGGCTTTTCCATCTGTTTGATTCAGAATCTCCGTTACGTTAAAAATTCCCACATCGACCCAGTTTGGACGGTTCCATGGCTTGATTATATTATAATTCCGGGAGCAGTTACTATACCCCATATTTTGGCCTCCTTTGATGTTTCTAATTAGACAGACCGATTCCCCCGGTCTTCCTATTCCCGTTGTATTAGTGATAACAAAAAATGGGGGCCGTTTGGAATTATTGTAGCACGGTTGGTATCCCCCTTCAAAGGTAGTCAGATTGTAACCTGCTGACTTCCATTTATGTGCCCAGTTTTCCGTATCCTGAAACGCATTGCCTGTTTTGTTTTGATTAATTATCCACTCAGCCATTTCCGAGATATTCAAGGGAACTGGCCTCAAGGGAATCCCTCCCTTTGAGTGAATAGGAATATGCGCACACACCCAACAACTAGAAATGTTACCTTGTTTGGCATAAATGTATGACATATATAAAAAGGTATTTACATGTAATTCCCTTGCTACCCTACTATTTCCCTTTGGTGCAGAGGGTCAGCTAGTAAGAAGTAGGCAAATGCCTAGAATACCTACAGTCAGTAATACAGTAAATTTATACATTTTGGCAAAAAGTAATTGTCCTTAATAGATTTCAGCTTAATTTACGGGTGCTCATTTAATGTGTGAAGCGTGGATCCAGGCTTTCTTTCCTTGGACTTTAATAGCTGCCTGGGTGGTCAATGACACTTGATAAGGTCCCTCCCACTTGGCACCCAAAGATTCTTTATGCAACTTTTTCACATACACCCAGACTCCCGGGATGATGTCGTGTCCTCCTTCGGGTGGATTACCCCAAGCTACCGATAACTGTCGGGAAACAGAACTAATAGCATTGGTTAAGTTCTGACAGTATGATAACAAAGTGTCACTCAGTAAGTGAACATCAGCTTTCCGTAAATCGATAGTTCCTGGCAGCGACATGGGTCTCCCTGTTATAATTTCAAATGGACTTAGACCTGTAGTTCTGTTCAGGGTTGCCCTAATGCTACATAGCACTATTGGTAGTGCCTGGGGCCATGGTGTTCCTTCTTGGTGATATTTGGCAAGCCGTTGTTTCAGAGTTCGATTCATTCGTTCTACTTGTCCTGATGATTGTGGATGATAAGGACAGTGTAAATCCCACGTAATGTTCAGTAACCTACAGACTTCTTGGTATAAGGATAAGGGGTAGGCCATTTAGGACCGAGATGAGGAGAAACTTCTTCACTCAGAGAGTTGTTAACCTGTGGAATTCTCTACCGCAGAGAGTTGTTGACGCCAGTTCGTTAGATATATTCAAGAGGGAGTTAGATATGGCCCTTATGGCTAAAGGGATCATGGGGTATGGAGAGAAAGCAGGAAAGGGGTAGTGAGGTGATGATCAACCATGATCTTATTGAATGGTGGTGCAGGCTCGAAGGGCCGAATGGCCTACTCCTGCACCTATTTTCTATGTTTCCAGCAGGTCAGGTGTAATGTATGCCCCTGTGATTATGCTCACAGGTTTATAGAGCTGTTGCATTGTGAGTGGCTGAGCCAGTCACATGACGTTCACAAGACTCAATAAAACCCCAGTCAGTTGGGTCCAGATCATCCACAATGAGGCATGGAGTTGTGAGCCTAGTGGATGAACTGGTAATGTGTAATGTGATTGTTAAACCTTTGTTAATAAACCAACTAATTCTTAATAGCAATGTGTTGCTATGAATTCTTAAGCAAAGAACCCATGAAGCAAATATATTATAGTCAGGCAGGATCTGTGGAGAGAGAAACAGCGTTAATGTTTCAGGTCGATGATCTTTCATCAGAACTGTCAAAAGGTCATTGACCTGAAACGTAAACTCTGTTTCTCTCTCTCCACAGATGCTGCCTGACCTGCTGAGTATTTCCACATTTTCTGTTTTTATTTCAAATTTCTAGCATCCGCAGTATTTTGCTTTTAAAAGTGTACAGCCTGGCCATGGTCTGGGAATTCTGGCTCCAGACAAACAGAGTGTGGGGGTAAAATGGGAGCACAGGGAGCCAATGACAGAGAACAGTAAAGGGACAATAGGCAGCAGCTAGGGAGGCATCAGGAGGATTGAAGAGGAGGACACAAAGCATTCATAGACAGTGGAGCAGAAAGGCAGCAGATGGAAGAAAATGATGTTCGGGAACAGTGCAGCCCTTGAGGGGGAAAGAGACACAAACCGAAAAGCAGGGAATTCCAGAGCAGCTGGAGTAGGGAGAGAGCGAGTGAGCGTAGCAGTGACTGGACTGAGGAGGCCAGTGAGAAATATCGGGATAGGTCAGGGTATCGGGATCACAATGAGGAAAGCCCTTATACTGTCTCTCCAGCTACAAATGTGAAATGTGTTTGGTTGAGAGTTCCAGGGATATAACAAACAACAACTACATATATTTATATAGTGCCTTTAATGTAGTAAAACATCCAAGGCGCTTCACAGGAGTGTTATAAGACAAAACAAATACATTTGACACCGCGCCACATACGAAGAGATTACAGCAGATGACTAAGGTAGGTTTTAAGGAGCATCTTAAAGGAAGAAAGAGAGGTGGAGAGGTTTAGGTAGGGAGTTCCAGAGCTTGGGGCCCAAGTAGCTGAAGGCACGGCCACCAATGGTTGAGCGATTATAATCAGGGATGCTCAAGAGGGCAGAATTTGAGGAGCGCAGACAGTTTTGTCTTATAACACTCCTGTGAAGCGCCTTGGGACGTTTTACTACATTAAAGGCGCTATATAAATATAAGTAGTTG
This sequence comes from Pristiophorus japonicus, assembly GCF_044704955.1. NCBI lineage: Eukaryota > Metazoa > Chordata > Chondrichthyes > Pristiophoridae > Pristiophorus > Pristiophorus japonicus. The sequence goes on from NC_091990.1 coordinate 52,829,864, forward strand.
TTGTGTTATTGATAGAGAATTTAAATAGGCTGCTTTTAGACAGGCTGTGAAAATTCACAGACAACAAGTCAGAGATGCTACGTGAGTGGGAGCATGTTGCATTAAGTCATCAATCAACTTGACATTTTAGGACTTTGGGTAGTGAGCCAATTAAAAATTTAAAAGACTATTAATTGAGCCAATAAGGTCAAAGAAGGCGAGTTCTTTTCTGTAAATTGATCCAGATATAAGTACAGCCACTTTGACCATGTGGTCTCAGAAGGACAAAGACCTGGCTTAAAGCCAGAAGCTTGTTGTTGTCTGCCAGAAATAAAGTTACATTAAAACTACAATCGGAGTTCGTATTTCATTGGAAATTAAGAGATCTAACAATTTTGGCGTCACGAACACGATCGCTGAGGAAAGAAACTGAATTTTGGACATCGGAACTACATACTGAGGTAAGGACTCCTCTTTATAAAAGTCCTCGGTCAAAAGTCTAAATTCGCCTCTCCTTCTACGCAATTCCGAAAGCCTCCGGTTTGCGAACCCTCCAGTTGGTAGTCGGCTCGAGGTCCCATAGACGTCTAAACTTCGGATGATAAGGACAGTGTAAATCCCACGTAATGTTCAGTAACCTACAGACTTCTTGGCAGACAGCGCCTGTGAAGTGTGTTCCCTGATCTGAATCAATGCTACTCGGGACTCCCCATCGGGGAATGTAATCCTTACGCAAGACCTTTGCAGTGTGATTGGCTGTGTGTCCTTCTGCTATTCGACATGCTTCTGACACGGCCCGTAACTCGGCCTGTTGTGCTGATGTTCCTGAGGGTAAACATTCTTTTGCCACTATCTCATGTAAGGTTGTAACTGCCCATCCTGCTTTTCTGGTACCATTGTCAACAAAGGAGGAACCATCTGTAAACAGGATGAGGTCTGGGTTGTGCAGAGGCTCCTCTGCTGCTAAGGCTGCTTCTTCTGTTTCTTTTAAAATCTCCACGCAGTCATGCTCTTCACATCCTCCCCGCTCTTGCTCCCTCGATTCTGACATCAGGAGCATAGTTGCGGGATTAACCGGGCTGGCCCGGACGATATGGAGATTAGGAGCTTCCAAAACTGCTGTCCAGCGGGTCCATCTTGCTGCCGTCACCTGAGACATTCTAGTCATAGACAGCAAAGCATGTACGGTGTGGGGACACTTGACAATCAGCTTTTGGTCGAGGACTAGACCCGCAGTGAGCATTACTACTCGACATGTAGCTTCCATAGCCCTTAGGCAACTTCCCCATCCGCGGGCTACCGCATCCAGTTTTGCCGAATAACAGCCAATAGGTCTTTGCCAATCCCCATGTTCTTGTGTCAGTATAGCTGTCATGTATCCTTCTTTCTCATGGACAAACAGGGTAAATGGCTTACCACTGTCGGGGTTTCCCAGAGCTGGTGCCGAACACAAAGCCTTTTTCAAACTCAGGAAGGCCTCTTGCTGTTCCTTAGTGAGGGTGATGGCTTCTTTAGAGGCACGTTTCCCCTTTAAAATATCATTCAATGGCTGAGCAATCTGTGTGAAGGAGTCAATCCAATTTCTGTTAAAGTTACACAATCCCAAAAAAGACCTTAGTTCCTGAATAGTGGTGGGTTTTTTAGCAGCCCGAATGGCTGTAGTTCTATCCTGGTTAAGTTCTCTCTTTCCTTGTGAAATCTTTTGTCCCCCGTATACAACCTCTTCTTGGGATATTTGTCCTCGTCGATGCTGGCTTTATGTCCTTTCAGCCAAAGGTGGTCCAGCAAAGCTCGTAAATCTTGTTCATGCTGTTCTTCCGTGTTTGAAGCTAGCAGGATATCGTCTACATATTGGATGACTGTGGATGACAGGGGAAGTAATTCTCGCAAATGGCTTTGTAAAGCCATGTGGAATATCGTAGGGCTGTTGTGGAAACCCTGCGGCAACCGAGTCCAAGTATACTGTTGTCCTTAGACCGTGAAAGCAAACCACTGTCGAACCTCCGGTGGCCATATCTATAACCGAGAAATATTTATGTTCCGATTTGAGGGCATTAAAAATGGTGGAGGGATCTGCAACCAAAGGAGCTTTTTGATCAATACACCGGTTAGCTTTCCTATAATCGACAGTCAAACGCCAAGTCTCATTAGATTTCTGTACCGGCCAAACGGGGCTATTGGAGGAGCTATGCGTTTTAATAAGCATCCCTTGCTTCTCCAATTGCTGAATAACCGGTAAGATTCCTGCGATGGCAGTTGGATTGATGGGATATTGTTTAGTGCATGGAGGCTTGGTCCCGGTAAATGATGCAGGCTCCATCTGGAGTAGGCCACAATCGTTCTTATCTTTAGCCAAATATCGGGTGTTCCTTCAATTCTTCTTTCTTCAAATTTCTAATTGACCATGTCACCCGACCATCCTCGAAATGCAACGATGAATCTATTTGGATTAGAACGTCCATTCCCAAAAGGGGTTGATCTACTGGGCCTATCCAGACCAGCATGGTTAGTTCATGTGGACCCAGCCCTATAAGTACCGGTGTTGTCCTTCTAATTTCCATTTTATGGCCCCCAACTCCATAGGTTGTACATGCCCTACCATCCAACGGCAAAAAGTCTCCATATTGTAGGGGTAAGCATGTTAATTCCGCCCGTGTCTAAAAGACAGTCCACATCCTTATCGCCCACCCTCACAGTTATATATAGCCCATCTCCCCTTTGTTGTATTAGTGCGAGGAGGGGGGCCAGGGTGGGCTCTAATCGTTTTTTGCTATACCAAGGAACTCCTTCTGTTGTTGTATTATCAGTCGCTTAAATGCTTCGATGAGGTCATTATCTTGTGACAAGCCTCGTTTGTTGGCTGAATTGTATCCCTGGCTGCGTCCTCTTCCCCAGCCATGACCTTGCTGTTTTGCCTTGCAAATCTTGGCCCAGTGACCTTCTTTCCCACAATAATGACATTTTCCGGGTAATTTTCCGAATGACTGTTTCTCAGTATCTTGGAATTTCCATCCCAAAGCCTGTACAGCTCGGACTTTAGCTCCCATATCCCGATCTAATTGGTTACATCGATCCACCAATGCTGCAAAGGTAGTTCCTCTACCTTCCCAGTCCGGTAACACTACCTTAAGCATTTTGGACAGTTCTGGCTTTAGACCTGCCACGAAAGCTGCTTTCAGGGGTCCAAACACTTGTTCATCCATTTCCTCATCCATATTATTCATACCCGAATGTTCTAGCCACGTGCATCTAAACCGCTCGTCATACTCCAGGACCTCCTCTGTTCCTTTCTGTTGGCAGGCTGCAATTTTTCCCCAGTCTGTCTTAGCTGGACTGAAGGCTTGCAGCCAGTGTTTAATCGCCTCCCATCCTGCATTTAATTTTTGCTCATCCTGCCCCAAAGCTTCTTCTACCTTGTCGTGCAATTTTCTTCCCTGTGTTTTTGGCACCATTATGGTCAAAATTTGCACTCCGTCCCAGGGATGAAGTTGATATATATTTCTTAAGCGGTCCAATTGGTCCCACGTTTTCACTCCCCCTTTCTTTGGATTGGGCAATTCCTAGACCATTGATCAATTTTCTCTGGGTCCGCCGGATCATGAACTAAGTATTTTTCGTACACCCTTTTCCTCGTTTTTTTGGTTCCGTCCTCATCCGCAGTCTCTTCTGATTTGACTACAACTCATCTTTTTTTAAACGGGGCAAAGCGCACCCCTAATTCTTTATCCTCCGACCATGTATTGTCGGAGGATTCAGAATTTGTATCTATTCCTCGGTCGTGTCTTCGGGTTTGCGCTTTGAATTTATCCAAACATGGGTACCCTGGGAATTGACCGATACATTTTACTTTTCCTATTACTGTCTCTTGACCTAATGATTTTTTCCATTCTTTAATTTCACCTTTAAGATCTTTAACTTCCGCTTCCAGCTTTTCAAGTTCAAGTTTTTTCTGTCGCAGCTGTGCACAAACAGCTTGCAATTGATCCTTTGTACTGGTCAGTTCTCGATCATGTTGGGAACGCATTATAATTTCATTCCAGTTTTGGATCTTTCCCATAACCGCTCGGGGCCATCTAGTTCGCTCTTTATTTTTCATACAGGTCGTTTTTCCCCAGAACTTTTTAATCTCGTCCAAGGACCATTGTCCTTTGGAGGTTCCATACTTTTGTTCGATCTGAATATAGGTTTTAGATAAATTGAATTGTTGCTCTATGTATTCTTTCAACTGTTCGAGAATTAAATCTAGTGAAATTTCAGGTGGTGCCTGCCCACCTTTAACAGTTGTAGGCAATTCTTTGCTCTTATCTCCTGCTGCCATAATACTGATTTCTTTACTGGGGTCTCGAGTCGCAGGCTTTCCAGCCGATCAATAGGTCGGTGATTAATTAACTAACACACCGCCGAAGTTTAGACGTCTATGAGACCTCGAGCCGACTACCAACTGGAGGGTTCGCAAACCGGAGGCTTTCGGAATCGCATAGAAGGAGAGGCGAATTTAGACTTTTGACCAAGGACTTTTATAAAGAGGAGTCCTTACCTCAGTATGTAGGTCCGATGTCCAAAATTCAGTTTCTTTCCTCAGCGATCGTGTTCATGATGCCAAAATTGTTAGATCTCTTAATTTCCAATGAAATACGAACTCCGATTGTAGTTTTAATGTAACTTTATTTCTGGCAGACTGCAACAAGCTTCTGGCTTCAAGCCAGGTCTTTGTCCTTCTGAGACCACATGGTCAAAATGGCTGTACTTATACCTGGATCAATTTACAGAAAAGAACTCGCCTTCTTTGACCTTATTGGCTCAATTAATAGTCTTTTAACCTTTTAATTGGCTCGCTACCCAATGTCCTAAAAGGTCAAGTTGATTGATGATTTAATGCAACATGTTCCCACTCACGTAGCATCTCTGACTTGGTGTCTGTGAATTCTCACAGTCTGTCTAAATGCAGCCTGTTTGAATTCTCTATCAGGGAGCATGCTCGTGAAAGTGTCTATGTTGATACTGCCAGCCAGGGTGAAGAGAAAGTGCAGGGGTCCCTGTGCCAAGCAGGGGAAGTGGCTGCAGAACGCTGGTGTGCCAATGTTGGTATTCGCCCGAGGGTTAACCGTACCTCTGGTGTCTGTCTTTCAGGGTGGGAAGGGAGTGCGGCTTTGCAGGTTTAATCAGTTCCAGGGCACCTCGTCTGATGTCAGCTACACTGGATGAGTAAACAGGAATGGGGTTCGGGCCAATTTTTCACCCAAAACCTCTCAGACCGTGTGTAGCTCTTCAACTGAGCTCAGCAAAGACCAGGAATCAAACCTGGCACCTGTTGATCTGTACGGGTCAGCACTACACTGGGCACTGCCTGCACCGCATACACCACGGAGGGAGCTGGAATGCTGGGGCTACTGATGCTCTGTAGAGGCCAGTTGTGCAATGCTGGGCATCAGGATAGCTATTGTGCTATAGTGTAAGCTGTGACTCAGTGGGTGGCACTTTCATCTCTGAATCTGAGGGTTGTAGGTGCAAGACCAATATTTATCCCTCAATCACATCACAAAAACAGATTATCTGGTCATTATCACATTGCTGTTTGTGGGAGCTTGCTGTGCGCAAATTGGCTTTCTCATTTCCTACATTACAACAGTGACTGCACTTCAAAAGTACTTAATTGGCTGTTATGGGGAGCGGGCAGGGAAATGGAACTGAGTCCATGATCAGATCAGCCATGATCTTATTAAATGGTGGAGCAGTCTCGAGGGGTCAAGTGGCCTACTCCTGCTCCTAGTTCTAATGTTCTTAAAGCACTTTAAGACGGGGCTATATGAATGCAAGGCTTTCTTTTTTTCTTTTTGTCTCACAAGCGCAAGCGGATCGGAGAATTGGGAGGATAGACCCGTGCCCAGTATCAGCATTTTGTGTGTTAGAGTGTCTCTCTGGGAGCCCCATTGCGGCATTAGCCCAGCAGTGTTTCCATTTAGCAGATCTAAAAATGTTAAAAGCAAGAATTCTTGTGAAATGAACAGATAAATCAAATGCAAATCACAGCCTTACTTCACTCGGCAGTGCAACGGTCGTGCAGTTAATCAGAAGCGGGTAATCAGGGGGCAGCAACAACTAAGCAGATGGGAGAGTTTTTCCTCATTAATCTCTCAGTGCAGCTTTGTCCCTGTGTGGCCAAAAGCGAAAATGTCAAACCCATTGCATCTCCTGTCCAGACTGTGGCACCTATGATCAGGGAGGAGGTTTGTTTGCCTCGAGTCTGACACAGATAAACAGGGTGCTCTGTTAGTAACGAGAAAGAAAGCCAAGCAAGACGATAGAAATATAAAAAGAGAGGGTGACGGTTCTCCCCACCCCCTTGGAAAGTCTCACGAAGCCCAAACTGCTTCTCAGACAGGTCAAGTTGGAACATCTGTGGATGAAAAGAATCTGTTAGTAGCTGCATTAATAATAAAGTGATCAGCACATCACAGTGCAGTCACTGAATGATGTATATTTAATAAGGGTATTTAGCATAGTCATTGGGCAATTATATTTCATTATGTTAAAATACCGTGATTTAGGGCTGAATAATTTTCCAACGGATTAGATACAAATCTATCCGAGGAGCAGTGCTTGCCAGACGTCAGCTGCTGCAAGTAGGTGTGAATCTGCCAGTGTACAGATATATTTGTAGGGAATCCATCTTCTGAACTGAACTTGTTATTGGTTAACCAGCTCTTTTTCCAGGAGATGGGTGGCTCTGCAAGGGCTGGGCGTGGAGGTCGTCCTCTCGGCTTATGCCTATGATGTGCTTCTCATGGTTGAGGATCCCATTGACCTGCGGAGGATGCGTGAGTGCCAGATTTACTTGGCCACATCCTCCGCCAGGATCAACTGGGAGAAATGTTCCAGACTCCTGGTGGGTCAGTGGCGGGTGGACTCCCTGCCGGAGGAGTTCAGGCCTTTTGCCTGGAATATGTTGAGTCCCCTCCTAGATGGTGTGTGCTGGCGACGCATTTCTTCCGCCAGCAGTACTGTCTCAATTACGACATGCAGCTCCTGTTTGTGAGCCTAGGGGGCACGGCAGGATCACCATGCGGGGGCTGCCTGTCTTTTACCAGGAACTCACCAGGGTCTGGAACAGAGTTGCCACCAAGCGCAGTTCTCCCCCGGCTGGAGTGGCGGCTGTCCTTCGGGAGCCGCTGCTCAGGAATCCGTACCTCCACGACCGCGGCTTTAGGTGGCAAGTGGAGAAGAGGGTTGTGTCTGGCAAGGTGACCAGGGTCAGGGACCTGCTCGATGGCGGAGGAACGGGCTGGATGGCTCCAGACGAGCTGGCACGGCGCCTATCCTGGGCTGACGTCCGGCGCATGGCCAATGCCATCGAGTCGCAAAAAACAGCACTGGGCCCTGACTCTGTTAGGTATGTCAAGGAGGCTCAAGCACGTGGGGAGATCCCATCCGAACTGACCCCCATCCGGACGGAATTCCTCTTCGGCGCCAAACCCCGGAACCTCCCTCGGGAGCCGGCGCCTCACAACTTGAGCCACCTCCGGGAAATCCCCTCCGTGGCCTTTCAGTTCTGCCCAGAGGGGATTCCTGTACGGGCTGCTCCTGCACACTCTCCACATTGCCATCCTCGTCTGCCGTCCGGACACGCCATGGCGCACCATCTTGCCATTCAGAGGAGGCGGAGGGCCCCAATGGAGTGCTCTCTATGCAGGAGCCCTCCCACTATTCATCAGGGACTTGGCCTGGAGGATGGTGCATGGAGCAGTCCAGTGCAATAAGTTTTTAAGTCGGTTCATGGGCTCCCAAGCCGCCTGTAATTTCTGCTGTCTAGAGAAGTCTGTGTTCCATGTTTTTATTGAATGTGCGAGGTTGCAGCCCCTCTTCCAATATTTGAAGGGGCTGCTCCTCAAATTCTGGTTGCACTTCAGTCCCACACTCCTGATCTTTGGGCACCCTGTGCGGGGGCTGGGGGCAGCGGAGCGGGCAGGTCGGAAGGCCTCCTCGTAGGACTGCTCCTGGGCATGGCCAAGGAGGCCATCACCCGGTCCAGGCAGCGGGCGGTTGAGGGGGTAGTTCAGCCTGACTGCCTGCCTCTCTTCTGTGGTTACATCTGAGCCAGGGTGTCCCTGGAGATGAAGCACGCGGTGTCCACCGGTACGCTCACGGCCTTCTGAGAGAGGTGGGCGACGGAGGGACTGGAGTGCATCATCACCCCCGGCAACCAAATTTTAATTTGAACCACGTCAAAAATTTCACTTGTTTAAGTTTGTCAGTTTTAGTGCGCCCGCCCCCCTCCCCCCTTTTAGCCGGGGGCACTTGTATAATTTGTGTTTTTGGTACCCTTAAAAAAAAACAAGGGGACACTTGATTGAAGTTTTTGGAGTGTGCCCCCCCGCCTTTTTAATTAGGGGGCACTTGATTGGTTGCAACAAAATAGTTGTAGGAGAGTTGATTTCCTTGACAGCTCTGCTTTTTCCCCTGTGGTTTTTTTGTTTTATTTTTATTCCTTCATTTCTTAGCTCTGTTTTTTAATCTTGCCATTTCCATTTCTTCTGCAGTATTGCCGACGAAGCACAGATAGAAGGACAGACTGAGTAACCTGGAGACTCCATCAGTGTCTGGCTCACTGGGTCCCCTGCTGACATGATTCAATCACAATACTGAATTAATACTGACTGGTGCCAAACTTCATAACGTGAGGGTCATTTCATCGAAGGGGAGAAAGTGCTGTGCATCAGAATCTGAGAGACAGAAGCTTTACTTTAAGAATCGAAGAATTTTGAGGAATTAAAATGTCTATTAGGTTTTAACTTACTCATACTGGAGATGTGGGCGATGCTGGCAAGTCAGCATTTATTGGTCATCCCTAGTTGCCCTCGAGAAAGTGGGGATGGTGGGCCTTCTCATTGAAGCACTTGCAGTAGTTTTTGATACACTTGAGAGGGCAGTTAAGAATCCACCATGTTGCTGTGGGTCTGGAGTCACATGTAGGCCAGACTGGGTAAGGACAGCAGGTTTCCTTCCCTAAAGGACATTAATGAACCAGTTGGGTTTTTACGACAATCTGACAGCTTCGTGGTCATGTTTACTGACACCAGCTTTTTATTTCCAGATTTTGTTTGTGAACTGAATTCAAATTCTCAAACAGTCATGGTGAGATTTGAACTCACGTTCTACTAGATCATTGGTCCAAGCCTCTGGATTCATCATTATAGGCATTCCCTCGGAATCGAGGAAGACTTGCTTCCACTCCTGAAGTGAGTTATTTGGCGGCTGAACAAACCAATACGAGAGCCATAGACTGTGTTACAGGTGGGCCAGACACTTGCCGAGGGAAGGGGTGGGTGGGACGGTTTGCCGCATGCTCTTTCTGCTGCCTTTGCTTGACCTCTTCACGCTCCCGGTGTTAAGACCCGAATTGCTCAATGCCCTCCCGGATGCACTTTCTCCAGTTAGGGCGGTCTCTGGCCAGGGACTCCCAGGTGTCAGTGGTGATATCGCACATTATCAGGGAGGCTTTGAGGGTCTCCTTGTAATGTTTCTGCTGCCCACAGTTGGCTCGTTTGCCATGAAGGAGCTCCGCATAGAGCACTTGCTTTGGGAGTCTCGTGTCTGGCATGCAACTATGTGGCCTGCCCAACGAAGCTGATCGAGTGTGGTCAGTGCTTCAATGCTGGGGATGTTAGCCTGGACCATCAAGCTATCCCATTTTCATTGATCTCAACCCACCTACCCACTCTCTCAGTATATCTCTCAATTCTTCTTTCTCTGGCGATGCAAAAAACTGGCCTCTGAAATACATGGAAGTTACAACACAGAAAGAGGCCATTCGGCTCAATCGGTCCACGTTGGAACCCATTTTAACGTGTGTTTTAAAGTCCCTCCCTGGTAACATATTCCACATAAGAAAGAGGATAGCAGGGCAAAATGAAGTACAAATACATTTACAATTTTTGTGACTCCCTACAGTAAATTAAAATCCATGGGTCATGCTTTAATGGTAATGGTAATGCCTATTATTCGTGCACAGAGGTGGTGCTCAAACACATAACTATTTCCCTGACTGCGAGCGAGCCCAGGGGAGATTTTCTGATACAAAGTAAAAAGTAAGAAGATAATCACATACCATTTGTAAAGGCTCTGTGGATTTTATTATTCTTTTGTCAAATTCAACTTCTTATTTTGTTTCAGTACGCACCAAGTGAGCCTGGGTCGAAATACAATCACTCCTTCCTCTCCCCCCCACCCACCCCATCCTCCCCGACCCACCCCACTCCCCCCACCCCATTCCCCACCCCCCACCGCCCATACTCCATCAAAAGGTTACAATAGAGACTCATCCTTTCAAGCCCTTCATTGGGTTGATTTCATACTTTCCATTTCATCGCACATTCCAATTACTTCACAAAGGCAACAGGAAATGTCATGAATTGTTCTAAAATTATATATCTGTACCAGACTGAGCATTATATTGTGATTAAGGGGCTCATTAATAAATATCATGTGACACTCTCGCAATGAATAATGATTGTGTATCTCGGACATACTCCCTCACACAGCATACCAGACTCCAGCGAGATTTACTGTACCCCCGATACTCAATGAAGCAGATAAATCTTGTACTGTTATTCTCTTATCTATGCAGTGTCAGCCGTGGCTCAGTGGGTAGTACGCTTGCCTCTGAGTCAGAAAGTTAAGGGTTCAAGCCCCACTCCAGAGACCTGAGCACAAAATCTAGGCTCTGGTACCGCACTGATGGAGTTCTGTATTGTTTGTCAGATGAGACATTAAACCGAGGCTCCTGTCTGCCCTCTCAGGTGGACATAAAATATTTGAAGAAGAGCAAGGGAGTTTTCCCTGGTGTCCTGGCCAATATTTATCGCTCAACCAACAACTAAAGACAGATTATCTGCTCATTGTCATATTGCTGTTTGCGGGAGCTTGCTGTGCACAAATTAGCTATTGTGTTTCCTACATTGAACTACACTTTCAAAGTACTTCATTGGCTTATAAAGGGCTTTGGGACATCTGAGGTTGTGAAAGGGGCTATATAAATGCAAGTTCGTTCAATGTTATTGTATTTACTCCTTTAGGTGAAGGGACAGAGCCAGTAATGCAGGATACACCGAGGCTGAAAACAATGGAGAGAGGACAAGGTGAATTGCATAGTGATGCTAAGTTTGGGTAGATTTAGCAACAGATGGGAGTGCGATCCAATACACCATGAATACATTCCTCATCATCCTGAAAGAATCTCAACCTTTTTTAAATTTAAACTGCTTTAACACCTAACTGGGGTCAATTTTCAGCTTCTACAGTATCAGTGGGCCAGTGGTTTGCAGTGCAGTGATCTTTGTGCAGTGTAGTAGTTCAGCTTGAGTCACAATAATAACAACTTGCATTTATATAACACCTTCAACGTAGTAAAACGTCCCAAGGTGCTTCACAGGAGCGTTATCAGGCATTTTTTGACACCGAGGCAAACAAGGAGAAATTAGGGCAGGAACTAGGTTTTAAGGAGCATTTTAAAGAAGGAGCGATAGTTGGAGAGGCAGAGAGGTTTAGGGAGGGACTTCCAGAGATTAGGGTCTAGGCATCTGAAGGCGTGGCCGTTAATAGCGGGGCAATTAAAATCGGGGATGTACAAGAAGCCAGAACGAGAGGAACAAGTTATCAGAGGGTTGTAGGGTTGGAGGAGCTTGCAGAGATAGGGCTTAACCTTTACACAAAGAGAATTTACAGGGTAACAATACTGTCTGGTGATATTTTGATGGGGTGTGGTTCAACAGCCAGCTGGTGCCCTCCAATACCTTGCTCGTTCCCGATGTGTGAGCCAGACAGTGAATGTCGGCAGGCTATTCCATTGAAGGGGGCAACCCAAATCTTCTTCTCAGTTATTGGCTATACTGACACTTTCTAATGGGAGTCAATGGACAGCATTCAGGAACCCCAGGTGAATTTTTGTTTTCTCACCCATGGGTGGTAATGCCACATGTAACACCCCCAACTACCATTGGGACACAGAGCAAGAACTGAACATGGGGCCTTTGGCTCAGTGAAGCACGAGTGACACAGTGTTCTGTGCACCTATGCAGAAATAAACTGACCTCGCACGACAGATCATCTAAATACTGTGGCAGTACCTCTGGTCTACACTACATAACTCATTACATAGGATTACATTACATAGGATATACGGCGCAGAAACAGGCCATTTGGCCCGACCAGTCCATGCTGGCGTTTATGCTACACTCGAGCCTCCTCCCGTCTTTCCTTATCTAAATTTATCAGCACAACCCTCTATTCCCTTCTCCCTCATATGCTTGTCTAGCCTCCCCTTAAATGCATCTATACTATTCGCTTCAACCACTCCTTGTGGTGGCGAGTTCCACATTTTCACCACTCTTTGGGTAAAGAAGTTTCTTCTGAATTCTCTATTGGAGTTCTTGGTGATTATCTTATATTGATGGCCTCTAGTTATGCTCTTCCCCACAATGGAAACACTCTCTCTGTATTCACTCTATCAACTGTTTCAAAAGTTATTGCCCCAAACGGGGCTCACTGGGATTGGCTGGCGATCAGGGCCAGAATGTTGGGTATCAATCGACCGTGAAGGATTTTAGTTACCCGAGGATCACTGTGTTACATTTTAATTGATGAAATACCAGGTTCAGACTGAAGAATAGTCCAGTGCAAGCCAGTTGCGGCATGCTAAAAGTGGCCTTATAAAATAGTGCCAGGCGATAATGATTTTCTGCTCCTGGGACATTTAGCTTTAGCGCTCCAAGAGGGAAGTGAAGCGCTAATTCAAGCACTAACCACTTCTCTTAGGGCGCTAAAGTCCGAGAGCGGGGCAGTAGCGGCACACGCTGAACAATGTGCAGCGCATTGCTAACAGCATCAGAGGCTGCTTCTCTCGCTTAAAGGGAAGGGCCAATGATGGTGCACAACCTACTTGCCGGCAGGTCTGCATTGCAAGGCGACCTGCGCGACTGCCATTACAGCCCCAAATACTCTCAGAGAGTGGAGAAAATGGGCATCTTGCAGCAAAGAAAGATCGAAAACTTTCAGCAGGCACAGACTGGTGAAAAGAATCACGTTTGGCCTACTTGAAAACCACTGTCTTTAATTAGCTGTCCCCAAGCGGCCGGCCAAGTTGACAATGCCTCCTCTTCGTGCCGTTGTTCACGCCCGGCGCTAAGGCAGGGGGCGGAAGGCAATTTCATACCCGGGGTGGTAACGGGATGCTGCGCACTTTATGACGTCACGACCTGTGAGACGCTAGAGGCCCAGGCACTAAACCGGCACTGAAGTTGACAGGCGTCGCTGAATTCACAGCGCCAGGTCACTAACGTTTCAGCCTCCTGTTACTGCACCCCCAGGTGCTAACGGGAGGCACAAAGCAGCCGAATTTCTCCCCCCCTCAATTTTAAAATTCACATCCTGTGTTCAAGTCCTCCGTGGCCTTACTCCTACTTACCTATGTAACCTCCTCCAGCCCTACAACCCTCCGAGATCGCTATGCTCCTCCAATTCGCATCTCTTGCGCATCCCCAATTTTCATCGCTCCACCATTGTTGGCCGTGCCTTCAGCTGCCTAGACGCTAATCTCTGGAACTCTCCCTAAACCTCTCCATCTCGCTACCTCTCTCTCCTACTTTGAGGCATCTTAAAATCTACATCTTTGACCAAGCTTTTGGTCACCTGTCCTAATATCTTCTCACATGGCTCAGAGGCAGATTTTTGTCTGATGAAGCTCCCATGAAGCATCTTGGGATGTTTTATGACAGTAATGGCGCTATATAAATGCAAATTGTTTTTGTTGTTGTAGAATGGTATTTAGTTGCATTTAATTTAATTATTGTTTGGAACATGAAGGAGTCTCACCCCCATTCAGTACACAGGCTCCCTGTGTTCCAACAACAACAACAGCTTTTATTTTATAGTGCCTTTAAAGTAGTAAAACATCCCAAGGCACTTCACAGCAGTGTTATATGACAAAAACAAATAAATTTGGCATCGAGCCACATAAGAAGAAATTACAGTAGATGACTAAAAGCTTGGTCAAAGAGTTAGGTTTTGAGGAGTGTCTTAAAGGAGGAAAGAGAGGTAGAGTGGCGGAGAGGTTTAGGGAAGGAGTTCCACAGCCACCAATGGTCGAGCGATTATATTCAGCGATGCTCAAGAGGGCAGAATTTGATCTCGAGCACACAGGCTCCCAGCGCTCCAGTATACAGACTTCAAACACTTCAATACACAGGCTCCCAACACCTCAGTACACAGACTCCCAGCCTTTCAGTACAGAGGCTCCCAGTACCTCAGTACACAGGCTCCCAGCGCCTCAGTATACAGGCTCCCAACACCTCAGTACACAGGCTCCCAGTACCTCAGTACACAGGCTCACAACACCTCAGTACACAGACTCCCAATATCTCAGTACACAGGCTCACAACACCTCAGTACACAGGCTCCCAGTACCTCAGTACACAGGCTCACAGCACCTCAGTACACAGGCTCCCAGTACCTCAGTACACAGGCTCACAACACCTCAGTACACAGGCTCCCAGTACCTCAGTACACAGGCTCACAACACCTCAGTACAAGGGCTCCCAGTACCTCAGTACACAGGCTTACAACACCTCAGTACACAGGCTCACAACACCTCAGTACACAGGCTCTCAGCGCCTCAGTACACAGGTTGCCAGTGCTCCAGTCACTTGCTGGCTGCAACAGGCCTGGGTGTACGCTGCACTTGTCCGTGCCTGATTATGTGGGACCATTGCAGTATCAGCCCCATTGTGTTCAACATCAAAGCCATCGAGGGACATCAGTGATTTTAAAAAATGTATTTCTTAAATTAAGTCTTGGGATATGGGCGTCGCTGGCAAGGCCAGCATTTATTGCCCATCTTTGGTTGCCCCTTGAGAAGGTGGTGGTGAACCGTCTCCTTGAACCACTGTGGTCGTGTGGTGAACGTGCTCCCACAGTGCTGTTAGGTCGGAAGTTCAAAGATTTTGACCCAACAACCATGAAAGAACGCCTATATAAGTCCAAGTCAAAATGGTGTGTGACTTGGAGGGGAGCAGGTCTTCCCATGCACCTGCTGCCCTTAACCTTCTAGGTGGTGGAGGTCATAGGTTTGGGAGGTCTCATATATTTTATATTTTAAATGGATAGCAACGTCAAGCCTCCATTAACAGCAGTACCCTGCAATATGTAACAACACATTTAAGCACCATCAATTCAGACTCTACGAATAAGAAATTGTGTCTTTTTTTTAAGTGTAGAAAGATTATTTGGTTACAATTTAGTCAGTATTAAAATGGTTAATGGGTTTAATTTGCATTCATTACACAGGTAATGGAGGCAGACCTTGAAGATGAGCGCCAGCAATATTTAATATACATTAGATTACATTCAAAATGCTGGGTCATATCATGGGCTACATCAAATTTTTAACTGAATTCTTTACCAACTGCTGTTTGTTATTCCCCTCTGACAGAATTTCTATCAGCAATGAAGTGGAAACAGTGACAGAGAGATCTATTAATCCCTCCAGAAGTCGCATTTCCTTATGAGTTTTATTAAATCAATTTCTGTAATAAAAATGTAGAAACAGTAAAATTATTATTGGCCTTGTGCATCAGTGCACGTTTGCTAGAATGGCAGACCTGAAATAATTACTGTAACTATATGAGTGAAACTGAATTAAATTAAATTCCCCAAACAATTCAAGATTAAGAAAAACATGGTTTACTATTCAGTCATTAACTGCTTCCAAGACAAAATGAAAAGAAATAAAGAACTTGCATTGATTTACCACCTTTCATGTCATCAAGAACAAGGGGACAGAGGGTTCAATTTTCTCCAATTATCTGCGCCGTTTTTTTGGCGTGTGCCGCTTTTTTTGGTGTAAATTAAAATATCCAAGTTTCCCCAAAGTTTCTGCACCAGCGTAACTCAGTTACGATTTTTTAAAGTTAGTATTTTTTTGCGTCTGATGTCTGCGCCAGTTTTTCACATTTAAGCAAGTTTGGCCAACTTACATTTTTCCCAGGATGGCGTACGTGACCACTCCCAAAAAACCTTCTGCGCACTTAAGAAAAAGCAGCGCACATTAAAAAATCGGAGCAGAAAGAGGCCATTGATTTTAGGCAACGTTTTGGAGGGAGTCAAGAAGGCAAAGAATATGCATCATGAGGCTTAATTTTTTCAAAGTCAAAAGGGAGAAAATGGAAGTCTACTGCAATTCTTTAATTTTTGATTTTTTTCAAAGTGCCACACCACCACCGAACATTTCCTCACCGGGGTCGAGGGTCGGAGCATCAGCCAGCAGAAGCGATCCCTCATCTGGACGCAGGAGATTGGGGCTCGGCTTCAAAAGGGATGAGAACCCTTAGACATACAGCAACTTCAAAAGAAGCCCGGGGGCTGTGGGGGATGTAGGGGGGAGGTGGGGAGCCAAGCCCCTGTGTCTGGGTGAGGGAACGATTCTGTTGGCCAACCCTCGAGCCCGATGAGGAGACATTCAGTTAGTGGTGGGGTGGTACATGGAAAAAAAAATTAAAATTGAAGAATTGCATTCGACTTCGTTGCCCCAAATGTCTTCATTGAATGCCTAGCTTCCCATTCTAAGCAAACCTATTGTGCATGCGCAGACCAGGGTGTGGTCCGTACGAGGGTGTCAGCCTTGGGGAGAAAGAGAAAGGAAAGAAGGTGTGAGTGCTTTGTCCTGCTGTTTACAGCTTCTTGCAAAGCTACACTTTAATTATGGGGACAAAATTGCCAATGCCATATCTCGTGCAAGCCTTCTGCATGATGGTGCTGTGGAGGAGGAGATTGATTAGACATCATTGCATGAGGAACCTCAGAGCACGTAGGATGATGGGCAGGAGGCCTTAAGCACGTTGGATATATTGAGACAGGTGTTCATACCTGCACCTGAGTGATGCAGACTGTGGGAAAAGGCTGCGTTTCCGCAAAGAAGTTGTAACTGAGATCTGTGAGTTAGTAAAGCAGACCTGCAACCTAGAAGTGTCAGGAGGGCTGCTTTGTCAGTTGAAGTAAAGGTTACAGCTGCACTTTCATTTTATGCATCTGGATCATTCCAGGCCACAACTGGGGATGTGTGCACCATTTCTCAACATACAATACATATCTGCTGCACTATATGCCCGGAGAAATGACTACATAAAGTTCCCCATGACCACCCAGGCATTGCGTGAAAGGGCTGTGTGCTTCTCCAGGATTGCTGGCTTCCCAAAGGTACAGGGCTGCATTGATTGTACCCACATCGCCTTGCGAGCACCTTTGAAGGATTCCGAGATGTACAGGAACAGAAAAGGCTTCCACTCCATGAATGTGCAGCTCGTCTGTGACGACATGCATGGCAGTTGATGCAAAATATCCTGGGAGTACCCATGATGCGTTCATCCTACGCGAGAGTGCTATATCTGCCATGTTTCATAAGCAGGCAGAAGGGCAGAGTTGACTGCTGGGAGACAAAGGGTATGGCCTCGCCACCTGGCTCATGATGCCCCGATGCGTAACCCGGACAGAAGCTGACCGGGAATACAACATGTCGCACATGCCGCATGTCACAGCATAATAGAGAGGACCACTGGCATCTTCAAGCAGCATTTCCGATGCCTGGACCATTCCGGCGGCTACTTGCAATACTTCCCTGAGATTGTCAGTCAGTTCACTGTTGTGTGCTGTATGCTGCATAACTTAGCGATCATAAGGCAGCAGAAGCTGGTAGTAAAAGACCCAACTGAGTTGAAAGTGGCTGATGATGATGAGGAAGATGCAGATGACAAGGAGGAAGAGGAGGAGGAGGAAGCTATACATGACTGTAACTGGATATGACCTGTAACAATAAGCATACCTTACCTTACCACCAGGGGTGCACTTGCAGGAGACACTCCATACCTGTACCACTGTGGTATATAAAGGGAGGTCTCAGGCAAGTGCAGCACTGGAGAGCTGGAATTAAAGGTTCAGGTCCTGAGTGACCTTGACTTCAGCATGTGTCTCATGTAAGTCAGTACATTAGAGTCAGGACTTAACAGTGGCGACGAGTTACGGGATCACAGAATCCACAGGTTCACCCATGACGGCTCGCCAAATCAGAGCCTGGATGACCAGCGACCCCACGTTATCTCTAGTTAAAAGATAACCGGTGACTGGGCAGAGGCTTGCGATGCCTGCCCCGAGGAGGTCAGACCCTTCCATAGGCGCATGCATGAACTCTCACTACAGGCAGACTGCCTGATGTGGGGCAGCCGAGTAGTTATGCCCTTATGAGGTAGCGAGGCATTTGTCCGGGAACTCTATCACGAGCACCCGGGGATCGTCCTTATGAAGGCCATAGCCAGACCTCATGCCTGGTGGCCTGGCATTGACGCGGACTTGGAGCTCTGCGTCCGTCACTGCACCATTTGTGCCCAACTCAGTAATGCCCCCAGGGAGGCCCCCCTGAGCCCCTGGCCCTGGCCCACCAAACCGTGGTCGCTGGTGCATGTAGACTATGCGAGCCCATTCATGGGCAAAATTTTCCTCGTAGTCATTGATGCATTTTCAAAATGGATCGAGTGCACCATTTTAAACTCGAGTACCACCTCCACCACTGTGGAGAGCCTTAGAACCATGTTTGCAATGCACGGCATTCCTGACATATTGCTCAGTGATAATGGTCTGTGCTTCACCAGCGCAGAATTTCACGATTTTATAGTTGACCACGGTATAAATCACGTTAAGACGGCACCTTTCAAGCCGGCCTCCAATGGCCAGGCAGAGCGAGCAGTGCAGATCATTAAACAAGGTATGCTCAGAATCCAAGGTCCCACGCTGCAGAGCCGCCTGTCGCGACTGCTGCTGGCATACAGATCTCGGCCGCATTCGTTGACTGGGGTTCCCCCCGTGCATCTATTGATGAAACGAACCTTAAAGACCAGGCTCTCGTTAATCCTCCCAGACATGCATGAAATTGTTGAGGCTAAGTGTCAAAAGCTAACTGAGTACCATGACCAAAATTCAAGGGGGAGGTGGAATGAGATAGGGGACAAAGTGTTTGTGCTAAACTATGGCTGGGGTCCCAAATGGCTTGCAGGGACAGTAACAGACAAAGAGGGAAACAGGCTACTGGTTGTCCAAATGGACAATAGACAAACCTGCCGGAGGCACGTGGACCATGTAAAAAGTAGATTCACTGATAACACTGAAGAACCAGAGTCAGACTACAATGTGGAACTCACACCACACCTGGTGGACAGACAGGTGGAACAACCTGAGGAAAGGGCAGTCTCAACAGACAGCCCAGGCGAGATACCAGCAATCACACCGAACGAAACACAGGCACCAAGGCAAACAATTGAACCACAACTAAGATGCTCCACGTGAGAGCGCAAACCACCTGAGAGACTGAATCTATAAAGGCAATAAGACCTTGGGGGAGGGTGATGTCATGTATCTCACATTACTGTATATAACTGTATAACTATATGACCTGTAACAATAAGCATACCTTACCACCAGGGGTGCACTTGCAGGAGACACTCCATATCTGTCCCACTGTGGTATATAAAGGGAGGTCTCAGGCAAGTGCAGCACTGGAGAGCTGGAATTAAAGCTGCAGTTCCTGAGTGACCTTGAATTCAACATGTGTCTCGTGTAAGTCAGTACATTGTAGTCAGGATTTAACAGTGGCGACGAGTTACGGGATCACAGAATCCACAGGTTCACCCATGACGGCTCGCCAAATCAGAGCCTGGACGACCAGCAACCCCACGTTATCTCTAGTTAAAAGATAACCGGTGACTGGGCAGAGGCTTGCGATGCCTGCCCCGAGGAGGTCAAACCCTTCCATAGGCGCATGCATGAACTCTCACTACAGGCAGACTGCCTGATGTGGGGCAACCGAGTAGTTATGCCCTTATGAGGCATGGGGGCTTCATCCTCCCCCTCCCCCTCTTCCTGCCCTATCACCCCCATGCTCTTGGTCTGGAATGTGGGATTGGAAAATGTTCTCCACTTCAGGCTCGTCCACATCTGAATCTTCTTCCGCATTGGCTTCAGCCTCGTCAGGGTTGGCCTAAAGTTCTGCAAAAGGTTAGCAGCAGAGGAGGGGGCAGGGTGGCATGAGTAAGCTCACACAGTGCAGACAGCAAGCTCATTTGAAGGACCATGATGAATGAAAGCACATTGCATTAACCGAAGCGTAGCTTAGTGTAGAGGACACTAAAAATATTCCAACAGTGGATAGTCAAGGGGCTATAGGCGGGGAGGAACGTAACACAATCACAATCACTAAGGAGATGGTACTCAGTAAGATAATGGGACTAAAGGCAGATAAATTCCCTGGACCCGATGGCTTGCATCATAGGGGCTTAAGAGAAGTAACGGCAGGGATAGAGAATGCATTGGTTGTAATTTACCAAAATTCCCTGGATTCTGGGGAGGTCCTAGCAGATTGGAAAACTGCAAATGCAATGCCCCTATTTAAAAAAGGAGGCAGACAAAAAGCAATAAACTTTAGACCAGTTAGCCTATAAACTATAGACCTGTGGTTGGAAAGATGTTGGAGTCCACTATTAAAGAAGCAGTAGCAGGATATTTGGAAAAGCATAATTCAGTCAGGGAGAGTCAGCATAGACTTATGAAGGCGAAGTTACGTTTGACAAATTTGCTGGAATTCTTTGAGGATGTAACGATCAGGGTGGATGAAGGGGAACCAGTGGATATGGTGCATTTGGATTTCCAGAAGACAGGTGCCACATAAAAGGTTACTGCACAAGATAAAAGTTCACAGGGTTGGAGGTAATATATTGGCATGGATAGAGGGTTGGCTAACTAACAGAAAACAGAGAGTCAGGATAAATGGTTCATTCTCGGGTTGGCAATCAGTAACTAGTGGGGTGCCGCAGGGATCAGTACTGGGACCCCAACTATTTACAATCTATATTAATGACTTGGATGAAAGGAGTGAGTGTAACGTAGCCAAGTTTACTGATGATACAAAGATGGGAGGAAAATCAATGTGTGAGGAGGACACAAAAAACCTGTAAAATGACATAGACAGGCTAAGTGAGTGGGCAAAAATTTGTCAGATGGATTATAATGTTGGAAAGTATTATGTCTTGGATAAAGAATCTGACCAGATACTGTAAGCTCAAAGTAATGTGTGACCGTAGTCCTTTATTACAGGTCTGAGGGAATGATCAGCCATGATCTTATTGAATGGCAGTGCAGGCTCAAAGGACCGAATGGCCTACTCCTGCACCTATTTTCTATGTTTCTATGTCTCCAGAGTGCTTCTCCAGCCTGTGAGGCCTCCTTATGTACAGGTGCTCCCAAGGGATTGTGGAATCCCTTGGGACTCCAGGGGATGAGCCCTCTGGTGGTTAAATGAGGTATTTACAGCTTTACATATATAACAACACTCCCCCCCCCCCCAAGTCAATAGTGTAACTATTTACAATGTGAGTCGATCTGGGGCCTACCTTTCCCTGGTTGATCATCTCAGTGCAAATGCTGGCTTTGGTGAGTCGTTTGTTGGGCCTTCGATGAGCTGCTGCACAGCTGGCCTTGCAGGACTGCTGGGTGTGGTGAGTCCTGCTGGGCTGCTGCCGGTGATGGGTTCTGATTCATGATCAACCGCTGGGTCGGTTGCCACTTGTGTGTGTGTGTTGGGGGGACGAAAAAGGTAGAGTCTTTTGTGAGTTGTTCTGGATAGTCCGTGAATCTGAGTTTGATTTGTTCCAAGTGTTTTCTGCAGGTGAGTCCATTTGAAAGTTTGACCAGAAACACCTTACTCTTCTCTTTGGCCATGACAGTGATGGGAAGCCACTTGGGACCTTGCCCATAGTTCAACACAAATACAGCTCATTAATCTCGATTTGCGCGATCATGATATGTATTCTGTTGAAGCCGCCTGCTCTCTACCTGTTCGTGAAGATCAGGGTGGACTAACGAGAGCCTTGTCTTATGTGCCCTTTTCATGAGCAGTTCAGCGAGAGGGACCCCGGTGAGCGAATGGGGTCTTGTGCAGTAACTAAGCAGGACTCGGGATAGGCGAGTCTGCAGTGAGCCTTCAGTTACCCTCTTCAAGCTCTGCTTGATTGTTTGCACTGCTCGCTCTGCCTGACCATTGGACTATGGTTTAAACGGGGCAGATGTGACATGATCCCATTGCGGGTCATGAACACTTTGAACTCGGCACTGGTGAAGCACGGCCCATTGTCACTCACAAGGACATCAGGCAAGCCGTGCGTAGAAAACATGGCCCGCAGGCTTTGAATGGTGGCAGCGGATGTGCTTGCCGACATTATCTCACATTCAATCCATTTGGAGTACGTATCTACAATCACAAGGAACATTTTGCCCAAGAATGGGCCTGCATAGTCGACATGGACCCTGGACCATGGATTGGAGGGCCAGGACCATAAACTTAGTGGCACCTCCCTGGGTACATTGCTTAACTGGGATCATGTATTAAATTTGTACACGCAGGACTCTAAGTCTGCACTGTTACCGGGCCACCACCCATGGGATCTGGCTATCGCTTTCATCATTACAATGCCTGGGTGGGTATTGTGGAGGTCACAAATGAAAGTGTCCCTGCCCTTTTTTGGCACAACTACCCAATTACCCCATAGGAGGCCGTCTGCCTGTATGGACATTTCATCTTTGTGCCGCTGGTACGGCTTTATTTCTTCCTGCATCTCTAACGGGACACTAGATCAACTCCAATGGAGCACACATTTTTTTTACTAAGGACAGTAAGGGGTCCTGGCTCGTCCAGGTTCTAATCTGTCAGACGGTAACAGGTGATTGCTCACTCTCGAATGCTTCCATTACCATAACTAAAGCTGCGGGCTGTGCCATCTCCACCCCTGTGGTGGGCAATGGCAGCCTACTGAGAGCATCGGCACAGTTTTCTGTGCCTGACCTGTGGTGGATGGCACAGTTGTATGCGGACAACGTGAGCGCCCATCTCTGGATGCGGGCCGATGAATTCGTATTTATCCCCTTACTTTCAGAAAAGAGGGATATAAGTGGCTTATGGTCGGTTTCCAATTCAAATTTGAGCCCAAGCAGATATTGATGCATTTTCTTTATCCCATAAACACACGCTCACACATCTTTTTCGATCATGCAGTAGGCCCTCTCAGTCTTAGGCAGACTTCTGGATGCTTAAGCAACCGGTTGCAATTTCCCAAATTCATTACCTTGTTGCAATACACACCCGACACCGTATGATGACGCATCACATACTAGTACCAAACGCTTACATGGATCATACAACACAAGCAATTTGTTTGAGCATAACAGTTTCCTAGCTTTCGCAAAGGCATTTTCTTGGATTTTACCCCATACCCATTCATCTCCTTTATGCAGTAAAGAGTGCAGTGTTTCTAACAGTGCGCTAAGACCCGGTAAGAAGTTCTCAAAGTATTTCAGGAGGTCTAGAAATGACCGCAGCTCCGTCGTTCTGTGGTCTCGGTGCGTTCTTGATTGCCTCCGTCTTCGAATTGGTGGGCCTGATGCCGCCCGCCGCGATGCTTCTCCCCAGGAACTCCACATCAGGTGCCAAGAAAAACGCACTTTGAGCGTTTTAACCTGAGCCCCACACGATTAAGCTGACTAAGAACCTCCTCCAGGTTCTGCAGGTGCTCGATGGTGTCCCGGCCTGTAACCAAGATGTCGTCCTGGAAGACCACCATGTGCGGGACCGACTTCAGTAAGCTTTCCATGTTCCTCTGGAATATCGCCGCAGCTGATCGAATCCCAAACGGGCATCTGTTGTAAATGAAGGGACCTTTGTGCGTGTTGATGCAGGTGAGGCCCTTCGATGATTCCTCCAGCTCCTGCGTCATGTAGGTCGAGGTCAAGTCCAGCTTCGTGAACGCTTTTCCTCCCACCAGCGTCGCAAATAGGTCGTCTTCCTTTGGTAGTGGGTATTGATCCTGCAGGGAGAAATGATTGATAGTTACTTTGTAATCACCACAGATTCTGACGATGCCGTCTTCCTTGAGGACTGGAACAATCAGACTCATTGAATTCAATTAGCAAAATGATGCCCCCTTGTGGCAGCCGGTCCAGCTCGATCTCCACCCTCTCTCTCATCATGTATGGTACCGCTCTTGCCTTGTGATGGATAGGTCGCGCCCCCGGAATCAAGTGGATCTGAACTTTTGCTCCTTGGAACTTCCCGATGCTTGGTTCGAACAGCGAGGGGAACTTGTTTAGGACCTGGGCACATGAAGTTTCGTCGACGGATGCGAGTGCTCGGACATTGTCCCAGTTCCAGCATATCTTTCCCAATCAGCTCCTGCTGAACAGCGTGGGGCCATCGCCCAGTACCACCCAGAGTGGTAAATTGTGTACCGCTCCATTGTAGGAGACCTTTACGGAAGCACTGCCGATAACGGGAATCAGTTCCTTTGTGTATGTTCTCAGTTTAGTACTAATGGGAGTCAGGACTGGCCTTGAGGCCTTGCTGCACCACAATTTATCGAAAGTCTTTTTGCTCATTATGGACTGGCTCACACCTGTGTCCAGCTCCATTCACACCAGGAGTCCATTTAATTCAACTTTTAGTATCAACAGGGGACACTATGTGGTAAATGTGTGCACCCTATATACCTCTGCCTCCTCAGTCTAAGGCTCTGGTTCATTGTGATCCACCGTGGATCTGTCCTCCTCTGCAACATGGTGGTTTGCAGGATTAACAGGGTTTGCAACTCGTCTGCACAAAAGTTGGAGGTGTCCCATTGTTCCACAGCCCTTGCAAACGTATCCTTTGAAGCGGCATGAATGGAAACGACGATCACCTCCACAGCGCCAACAAGGTGTTAATGGCCTTGCATTCACCACCCTTGATGGTGGACTCTGAGACATCTGTGGACGTGCAGCTGCAGGCATGTGAGTCCTGTCCTGTGCGTTACGATTCGAAAAAAATATTACTTTGTTCACAGTACTTGCAGCAGTACTTGTGTGCTGAGAGATTTGCTTGGCATTGTCACTGGTGGCGATGAACGCCTGGGCTATCGCTATGGCTTTACTCAAGGTTGGGGTCTCCACAGTCAAAAGTTTATTTCATGGCCAATGCCAAGTAAAAAGAAGTCCCTGAGCATGTGCTCCAAGTGTCCTTCAAATCCGCAATGTCCTGCAAAGCGCCTTAGCTCGGCGACGTAGTTCGCCACTTCCTGGCCTTCAGACCTCTTATACGTGTAGAATCGGTACCTCGCCATCAGAACGCTTTCCTTTGGGTTTAGCTGCTCCCAGACCAGCACAAATCATTGTATGACTTCTCTGTAGGTTTCGCTGGAGCGAGCAGATTTTTCATGAGGCCATATGTTGGTGCCCCACAACCGGTGAGGAGGATCGCCCTTCATTTGGCAGCATTCGTTTCTCCTTCCAGCTCGTTGGCCACGAAGTATTGGTCGAGTCGCTCCATGAAGATTTCCCAATCATCGCCCTCCGAATATTTCTCCAGGATGCCCATGTATCTCGTCGCCTGTTGTTATATCTTGAATAAAGAATCTGACCAGATACTGTAAGCTCAAAGTAATGTGTGACCGTAGTCCTTTATTACAGGTTTCCAGAGTGCCTCTCCAGCCTGTGAGGCTTCCTTATATACAGGTGCTCCCAAGGGATTGTGGGATCCCTTGGGACTCCAGGGGATGAGCCCACTGGTGAATAAACAAGGTATTTACAGGTTTACATATATAACACTTACCCTCTCCATCAAGCGTGGGCCCTGTTTGTGCAGTGGTGGTTGCTTTTCTCCAGGCAGGAACCATGAAAGCAGTGACCCTGTCTTCCAAGTGTGTCAGTGGATGCAGATTTGCCGGGCCTCCTCCTGTTCGAGTTCTCTCTCTTTTGTTCTGTGCCACCTTCCACTGCAAAGATGAAAATATAACTTTTTAGAGAGGGTATCTTTCTGCTGGGTGGGACATACAGATGGTCGCATTTACAATTGCAATTCCAGTGAATAAATGAAAATGAAAATATTACTTACACTAACCACTTGACCAATGTATTGCCACTTCTATTTGCCTCGAGACTTTGGGGTGGTCACCATTGCACTATAATCTTCTGCAAGTTGGTTCCAACATTTCTTTATTTCTTTTGGTGATCTCTGCTGGTGTCCAGCTCATGTCATCTGGCCTCAATTACAGTAACTGATGCCTCCCTTCATCCTGTAAGAAATTCTTGGTCCTTGAACCGTGTTGCATCTTGTATTGCAGCTCCAATTTTTCCAATGAGAATTAAGGTTCTCACACACAACAGGCTCTTTAAAAATGGCCGAATGCAGCCCGGGGGTGTACTGGGCATGCGCGTCCACAGCAGTCACGTAAAAATCGTCATATTTTTTTTGCGCATGCCCAGTACACCTCCCGGTTTGCTTTCACCCATTTTTAAAGAGCCAGTTGTGTGTGAGAACTTTAATTCTCATTGGGAAAATGATGGGGGGCATCGTTTTTTGGCGCAGACATTAGGCTCCACCCCTCGAAGCTAACGGACAGGCTGCGCGGTGCCAATTTCAAAAATTAGAACAGGGAAACTTGCAAGGTATCTTTTGGAGTAGTCGGGGCCAAAAAAAAAATGGGCATAACTCTTGAAATACGCCAAAAAACGGCATTGGGGAAAATTGAGCCCCTGATCTTAAAATTGGAGTCAGGCCACTTAGGTGCGAGATTAGGAAGCATTTTTTCACACAACGGGTAGTAGAAATTTGGAACTCTCTTCTCCCCCCAAAAAAACTGTGGATGTTGGGACAAATGGAACCTTCAAGACTGAGACAAATAGATTTCCATTAGGTAAGGGTATCAAGGAATATGGAGCAAAGGCAGGAAAATTGAGCTGAGGTGTAGATCAGCCGTGATCTAATTGAAAGGCAGAGCAGGCCCGAGGGACTGAATGGTCGATACTTGTTCCTAATGTTCCTATATCCCAAAATAGTTCGCAGGCAATGAGATATGTTTGAGGTGTAGTCCCTGTTGTTTAATAGGCAAATGTGCCATCCAATTTGCACACAGCGAAGTCCCACAAACAGCAGTGAGATTACATTGAATTTACAGCACAGAAATAGGCCATTGAGCCTAACTGATCAATGTCGGTCTTTATGCTCCAGGTGAGCCTCCTCCCACCCTACTTTATCTAAACCTATCAGCATATCCTTCTAGTCCTTTCTCTCTCATGTACTAGCTTCCCCTTAAATTAAACGCTCCTTCGTTCATATTCAGTCACTGATTCACATTGAGCTGTTTTTAATTGTAAGGTAAAAATATCCAAATATGCACCAAGAGGTGAAAAGCAATTAATTAATTAATGACCAGTTAATCTGTTTTGGTGAAGGGAAGATGGGAGATTGAGGGAACAGTGGGTTAAAGCATAGTCCGGGCATCTGGTTCAGATAGGCTGGTTGTACTGAAGTGCTGTCCTCGCACCATTGGAGGGATTCCGATGGTATGGTTGTGTTGTAACACGGTTGTGAGATCTTGGCACTACTGGCATCTAGTTCTGCTAAAATGCGATGTTTTCGCTACCTGCGTTCAAATGCTGACCGGACTGATTGATTGAAAATCTCCTCACTCTCTGGTGAGGATACTGGGGCCAAAATTCAGCTCCCCAAAAAGGCCGACTGACTGACTGACAACAGTGGAGACTCCGTCCCACCTTCACTTCCGCCCCTCTAGAGGACTTACCAGCCCACTTCCGCCCCCATTATGACCAACGTCCTGTCCGCTTCAAAATAATACGACAAAGAGCTGAAATTTGCGAAAGAGGCCACCTCATCCGACGCACGGAGAAATCGGCTCAAAAGCGGAAGGTGCGACTCATTTCAGGGTGGGGTTGAATTGCGGCCCCGCTATCTTTTGATCTCTGGGATATGTGACCCAATCTAGCCAAAATGGACAGATTGAGTAATTGAGTATCTCTTTCAAATGAGAATCCGTTGTGTTGGAACACTCTGGATTCAGGCAGCAGGGTTGTGTTAGCATGTTGAACTTTCACCTCTGGTACTTGAATTCAAGTTCAGATCAGATGAGAAGGTAGGAAGTCTCCTCCCTATGCGGAATGGGAAATAGAGCTGTTATAAAAAGTTTGTCATTCATTTCTGGAACTCCGACTGATGTGGGTGAAAGTCTCTCTGGTGGTTGCGAAGGATCTTCCAAAGTGAAGTGACTTTATGGGCCCAGCATAATTTCAGGGAAAATGGCTCTACAAAACTACCCATTATTTAGCATTAATTGTCAATTGAAAAGGCACTCACAGTTTGCGAAAAACGTGCAAGGCATCAACATAGCGCATTAGTACCATAAAGTATACTTTAGAAATTGAGGGTTGAGGCAATTGTCATGTCATTCTATAGCAGTCCTAATATGGAAGTGCTTAATGCTTTCACTGGTGGGGGAGAAGGAAGACGTTACATTATACAACTTGTCAGACATAAGGCACCTCCAGTCAATATATGTTTCACAAAATAAACAGTTTGGGCATCTGGTGTCAGTTTTTGTAATTGTGTTATTTTTACCAATGTCAGAGATCATAACAATTATAGTGCATGGCCTCGCTCTCTTGAATTGCTTTCATGCAGTTTCTGTTTTGTCAGACAACACAATGACTTCAATGAAGAGAGCCTTTCAGACAAAGGATAATATGCTTCTCCTCACTTTGTTCTGCCGAAACGATCTATACCAGTGACCTTCCCATCCAAATGGATAACTTTCTCTTTTAGAATTTTACTTGTTGTGCTGTTGTTTTGTCAAGGTTGTCAATCAAATTTTAATGGCAAAATCGGCTTTTCCGATGCCTTCCCAGGTCCGTAGAAACTTCGTACAGGCCCGGGACGTCGGAATTTTTAGTCCATTATATTGAATAGAGAATAGGCTGGAAGGGAAATCAGGGCAAGTGGCAATAAAAAGGCCAATATTCCTGCCCTCACCCAAAGTGCATTCTGACGCTCAGTGGTAGCACTCTCGCCTCTGTGTCAGAAGGTTGTGGGTTCAAGCCCCACTCGAGTGACTTGAGCACGTAATCTAGGCAGACACTTCACTACACTACTGATGGAGTGCTGCACTGTCGGAGGATGATATGTTAAACCGAGGCTCATTTGCCCTCTCAGGTGGATGTAAAAGATCCTATAACGCTATTCAAAGAAGAGCGGAGTGTTCTCCCCGGTGTCCTGGCCAATACTTATGCCTCAATCAACATCTAAAAACAAATTATCTGGTCATTATCACATTGCTGTTTGTGGGAGCTTGCAGTGTGCAAGTTGGCTGCCGTTTTTCCTACATTACAACAGTGACTACACTCCAAAAGTACTTAATTGACTGTAAAGCACTTTCGGATGACCTTGAAGTTGTAAAAGGTGTTATAAAAATGCAAGCTCTTTCTTTTCTTTGTATATAAATCAATAGGTATTACGGGGCTAGATTTTTCACTTTTGTGCTAATCGCCCAAAAATGGGCGTTATTTCCGGTGAGGGTGGTAAAAAAGGGTTTTCAGATCGCCGGCTTCTCACCCATTCTCAAAGCGGCTAGTCTCCATTTTTTAAAATGGGCGTTACCGCGAGTGATATGAAATGGGCGGTAGTGTTAAATCTCGCTGACCTTCTGCCGTAAAGTGCCGCCGTCCTTAGCAATAGCATGGCAATGCTCGATTCCTGCGATTCAGGAGGCCAAGGGTCATCATGACATGCGCAGAAGAGGAGACAGAGAGAGAGGGAGCTCAGAGGGACTGAAGGCGTGTGTGGCTATGATGTGTGCTTGTTTGGCTGTTCTAGGAGACACTAAGGAGATTCAGCAGCAGCCAAAAGCCTACTAAGCACCAAGAACATAGTTGGCACCGAGTTTTTGTCCAACAAATAAGATATAACATGGAAGGGATGGCGGAGGCCCTGGAGATGGTAGCCAAGGAACACTGGTGGCAGAGGGCTCCCAGTGGTCCCGGATCGTGGCACTGCATCCCAAGGTGCCACACCCGCATTGCCAACCACACATGAGAGCCAGGAGCAACATCTTGCTTCTGGCTCGGAGCACGTTCCCACCTCGGGACCGTCCTCTCCCATATCCGTCCAAGCAGCATTTCGACCGCCATCCTCCCCCCTCTCCCCCCCCCACCAATGAAGCATCGCCTGAGGAGTTCCTCGGCTAGGTGGCTTGGAGTCAGGAGGGGAAGGGGTAGAGGTGGGGAGGAGAAGCGTGGGTGGAAGGGTTGGTTTTTACAGAAATACTGATGATTTCAGACAAATGTTCAGTTTAAATGTTTTATATTTAACAAAACCTTGTTGTGCATTGGCTCAGATAGCTACACCATTACACGCTGGTGATTTCTTAACATCAGAGGGTATAATGATACTTAGCTTCAATCAACTTAAACTTTAACGGTCACCAAGATGATGCCCACCATTGATGACCTGCATACCCAGCAGTGTGTCAGCCTTGTAAATAACACCAACGTTCTTTCAGGTAAAGTGCTTATTGATGAGCTGATGTAAGGCTCTTGCAGCTATCATGCCACCATGGGCCCTTTCATGCGGTCTACAGGGAGGCAGGGGCATGGCTTCAGTGTCAGCCGGATTGTCTGGCCCGATGTTAGCATCTGCCTCCTCGTCCTCCTCTTCCTCTCTCTGGTGAGGTGGACTGTCAGACTCATCAGGCAATTCTTGACCCCTCCTGATAGCCAAGTTGTGCAGCATGGAGCACACCACCACGAAGTGAGCTATCTGCTCAGGGTGGTATTGAAGGTCGCCTCCTGAGTGGTCCAGGCATCTAAAGCGCTGCTTAAGCATGCCAATGGTTTTCTCCACGATATTGCGAGTGGCTCTGTGGCTCTCATTGTATCGCCTCTCGGCTTCAGTGTGGGTGTCATGCAGGGGAGTCATCAGCCAGGTGGCGAGACCATATCCTTTGTCACCAAGCATCCAGTATTGACCTTGTAGCTGATTGTTAAACAAGTCAGATACAGTGCTTTCACGCAGGATGTGAGCATCATGGATGCTGCCTGGAAATTGAGCATTCACTGCCAGTATAATTTGCTAGTGGTCGACAACCAGTTGGACATTCAGAGAGTGGAATCCCTTGCGGTTCCTGAAAACTTCGGCATCCTGAAAAGGTGCCCGCATCGCAATGTGCGTACAGTCTATTGCTCCCTGCACCTTGGGGAAGTTTGCAATTCTGGAGAATCCTGGAGCCCTCTCACTCTGTGCCTCCCTGGTCATAAGGAAGCTGATCAAGTCCCTCCTGCGTGCGTACAGGGCTTCAGTGACCTGTCTAACGCAGCAATGTGTGGCACGCTGAGAAAGTCCGCAAATGTCGCCAGCTGTGGCCTGGAAAGAACCTGAGGCATAGAACAACAGTGCCGCAGTGACTTTGACCTCGACAGACAGTGCAGTACTGATGGTGCCGGCAGGCTGCAGATCTCCCCTTTTGAGCTGGCATACCTTTGTAGAAGCACAGTCTCCGAAGGCAGGTGGTATCAGGCAAGTCGACGTAAGACTGCTTCTCCGTGTACATGCGGGGGGTGTAACGTCTGGTCCCCCTCATCAGTCTGGCACGTCTTACATTGGGCACATAATGCTGTGGAGCTTACGTTCGTCGATCTCGCATCTGCTGCATGTAATTGGTCATCAAGAGAGGGTGAGAAAGGACAGGCCCCATTGCAATCGCTCTCTGTTTTCCACCGATTGGTCACAAACAATGAATGTCCCGACGACGACACCTATTCAATTCCAATCAGTCACAGTATGGTCAAGATGTTTGTGCAGATGTTCACATCAACTCCAACGACCTCCAGAGTACATCCAAACTCCTCCGAGGTTGAAGCACAGCAGCCTTTTAAAGGATGCGACATGTGATGTAGAACATGACGTCCATAACGCTATGATTAGTTCCAGTTAGCTCCACTTTTTCAGGGCGGTTTTTTGAGCGCGCGATACTGTGGGCCAGATGGTGAAAGTGACGCTGGGTGATCTCATGGACGCTAGTTTCGGTAAACATACTCTTTACGACAAAATCAAGTGGGCGGGCGGTATTATTGAATCTCAGCGTTAATTCCGTGCAGAAATTAATGCTGGGCGATATTATGGGCATTGAGTTCGCCCATTCTGATGATTCCGCCCCAAAAAAGTGGGTGGACGGTATTATTTTTTCCCGGCGTTAAGCACATGGGGAAAGTAACGCTCGGCGATAAGTTTCCAAAAGATGCCCGTCAGTTTCCATTTTGTGGTTAAATGGACGATAGATATATGGGCGTTATATGTCATTCCAGTGGTAAAATGGGCGTTAAGTGGGCGTTAACCATGAAAAAAAAGTGGAAAATCTTGCCCTATATATTATATATCGGATATATTTCTGATAAATTACCAGAATGGATATTACAAAATTGACTGCAGTAATTGCAGATTTTTTTTCCATTATTGCCATTGCCTCATCCATGCCTTTGTTACCTCTAGACTTGACTATTCCAACACACTCCTGGCTGGCCTCCCACGTTCTACCCTACGTAAACTTGAGGTCATCCAAAATTTTGCTGCCCATGTCCCACCAATTCCCGTTCACCCATCACCCCTCTGATCGCTGACCTACATTGGCTACCGGTTAAGCAATGCCTCGATTTCAGCATGCTCATCTCTTTTCAAATCCCTCCATGGCCTCACCCCTCCCTATCTCTGTAACCTCCTCCAGTCCCACAACCCCCCAAGATATCTGCACTCCTCTAATTCTGCCCTCATTCCTAATTATAATCGGTGGCCGTGCCTTCTGTTGCCAATGTCCCAAGGTCTGGAACTCCCTGCCTAAACCTTTCTGCCTCTCTACCGCTCTTTTCTCCTTTAAGATGCTCCTTAAAACCTATCTCTTTGACCAAGCTTTTGGTCATCTGCTCTAATTTCTCCTTGTGTGGCTCGATGTCAAATCTTTGTCTTATAACACTCCTGTGAAGCACCTTGGGACATTTTACTATGTTAAAGGCACTATATAAATCTAAGTTGTTGTTGTTGCCTATCTCAATGCAATAGCAGCATATACGACGAGTTATCATGAGCAACACGTCAGGAGATCCAATAGCATTACAATGATAAAGATACTCCCTGACATTTGTTTCAGCGTCAAGAATGTGGGGTGGAAACATTTAAAAACGGTCAATCCCGAGAGTCTGGATCTCTGGGATCTGCTACCGGCTAACTGGCTAATGATGCGATATTAACATCTTCGGAACAAAAGGAGAGTGTAACCTCAGTGTTGTCCAGAAGCAAGCAGTTTGTGTATTTATTTTCCAGTATATAACGGGAGTTGCATCAAGTAGAGCTGCAAGATGTGACAGCAATTCATCTCTGAGTCATCAGGCTTTGACCTCCAGTAGAAACATAGAAAATAGGTGTAGGAATAGGCCATTCGGCCCTTTGAGCCTGCACCGCCATTCAATGAGTTCATTGCTGAACATGCAACTTCAGTACCCCATTCCTGCTTTCTCACCATACCCCTTGATCCCCCTAGTAGTAAGGACTACATCGAACTCCTTTTTGAATATATTTAGTGAATTGGCCTCAACAACTTTCAATGGTAGAGAATTCCATAGGTTCACCACTCTCTGGGTGAAGAAGTTTCTCCTCATCTCAGTCCAAAATGGCTTACCCCTTATCCTTAGATACTGACCCCTGGTTCTGGACTTCCCCAACATTGGGAACATTCTTCCTGCATCTAACCTGTCTAAACCCGTCAGAATTTAAAACGTTTCTATGAGATCCCCTCTCATTCTTCTGAACTCCAGTGAATACAAGCCCAGTTGATTCAGTCTTTCTTGATATGTCAGTCCCGCCATCCTGGGAATCAGCCTGGTGAACCTTCGCTGCACTCCCTCAATAGCAAGAATGTCCTTCCTCAAGTTAAGAGACCAAAACTGTACACAATACTCCAGGTGTGGCCTCACCAAGGCCCTGAACAACTATAGTAACACCTCTCTGCCCCTGTACTCAAATCCCCTCGCTATGAAGGCCAACATGCCATTTGCTTTCTTAACCGCCTGCTGTACCTGCATGTCAACCTTCAATGACTGATGTACCATGACACCCAGGTCTCGTTGCACCTCCCCTTTTCCTAATCTGTCACCATTCAGAAAATAGTCTTTTTCTCTGTTTTTATCACCAAAGTGGATAACCTCACATTTATCCACATTATACTTCATCTGCCATGCATTTGCCCACTCACCTAACCTATCCAAGTCACTCTGCAGCCTCATAGCATCCTCCTCGCAGCTTACACTGCCACCCAACTTAGTGTCATCCGCAAATTTGGAGATACTACATTTAATCCCCTCGTCTAAATCATTAATGTACAATGTAAACAGCTGGGGCCCCAGCACAGAATCTTGCGGTACGCCACTAGACGCTGCCTGCCATTCTGAAAAGTATCCATTTACTCCAGCTCTTTGCTTCCTGTCTGACAACAAGTTCTCAATCCATGTCAGCACACTACCCCCAATCCTATGTGCTTTAACTATGCACATTAATCTCTTGTGTGGGACCTTGTCGAAAGCCTTCTGAAAGTCCAAATACACCACATCAACTGGTTCTCCCTTGTCCACTCTACTGGAAACATCCTCAAAAAATTCCAGAAGATTTGTCAAGCATGATTTTCCTTTCACAAATCCATGCTGACTTGGCCCTATCATGTCACCTCTTTCCAAATGCGCTGCTATGACATCCTTAATAATTGATTCCATCATTTTACCCACTACTGATGTCAGGCTGACCGGTCTATAATTCCCTGTTTTCTCTCTCCCTCCTTGTTTAAAAAGTGGGGTTACATTGGCTAACCTCCACTCCATAGGAACTGATCCAGAGTCGATGGTATGTTGGAAAATGACTGTCAATGCATCCGCTATTTCCAAGGCCACCTCCTTAAGTACTCTGGGATGCAGTCCATCAGGCCCTAGAGATTTATCGATCTTCAATCCCATCAACTTCCCCAACACAATTTCCCGACGAATAAGGTTTCCCTCAGTTCCTCCTTCTTACTAGACCCTCTGACCCCTTTTATATCTGGAAGGTTGTTTGTGTCCTCCTTAGTGAATACCGAACCAAAGTACTTGTTCAATTGCTCTGCCATTTCTTTGTTCCCCGTTATGACTTCCCCTGATTCTGACTGCAGGGGACCTATGTTTGTCTTTAGTAACCTTTTTCTCTTTACATATCTATAGAAACTTTTGCAGTCCGTCTTAATGTTCCCTGCAAGCTTCCTCTCGTACTCTATTTTCCCTGCCCTAACCAAACCCTTTTCCTCCTCTGCTGAGTTCTAAATTTCTCCCAGTCCCCAGGTTCACTGCTATTTCTGGCCAATTTGTATGCCACTTCCTTGGCTTTAATACTATCCCTGATTTCCCTTGATAGCCACGGTTGAGCCACCTTCCCTTTTTTATTTTTACGCCAGACAGGGATGTACAATTGTTGTAGTTCATCCATGCGGTCTCTAAATGTCTGCCATTGCCCATTCACAGTCAACCACCTAAGTATCATTCGCCAATCTATCCTAGCCAATTCACGCCTCATACCTTCAAAGTTAGCCTTCTTTAAATTCTGGACCATGGTCTCTGAATTAACTGTTTCATTCTCCATCCTAATGTAGAATTCCACCATATTATGGTCACTCTTCCCCAAGGGGCCTCGCACAACGAGATTGCTAATTAATCCTCTCTCATTACACAACACCCAGTCTCAGATTGCCTCCCCCCTAGTTGGTTCCTCGACATATTGGTCTAGAAAACCATCCCTTATGCACTCCAGGAAATCCTCCTCCACCGTATTTCTTCCAGTTTGGTTAGCCCAATCTATATGCATATTAAAGTCACCCATGATAACTGCTGCACCTTTATTGCATGCACCCCTAATTTCCTGTTTGATGCCCTCCCCAACATCACTACTACTGTTTGGAGGTCTGTACACAACTCCCACTAACGTTTTTTGCCCTTTGGTGTTCTGCAGCTCTACCCATATAGGGCCCAAGTTTCCACATGATTTGCGCCTGATTTTTAGGAGCAACTGGTGGAGAACGGACTATCTTAGAAATCGCAATTCTCCACATTTTTTTTTCTGCAGTTCTAATGAGGTAGAACAGTTCTACTTTGGAACAGAATTTTTTCTTCAAAAGGGGGCGTGTCCGGCCACTGATGCCTGATTTCAAAGTTTACACAGTGAAAACGTACTCCAAACTAAAGTAGAATGGAGCAAGTGAAGATTTTTGTAGAACTGAAAAAACCTGTTCTACACATTAAAAAATCAGGCACAGTTTACAAATTAGGCGTCCAGAACGAGGTGGGGGGGGAGGGGGGGGAAGGGAAGTCATTAAATTCTACAATCAATCCTTATTTATACTTCTACAAATATTATACAAATAAATCCAACCTGAATAAACATTTATAAGCAAAGAAAAGATTAAATAAACCATCTTCCTACCTGTGTGAAAGTGCTTCAACCATCGT
Source organism: Pristiophorus japonicus (assembly GCF_044704955.1). Classification (NCBI taxonomy): domain Eukaryota; kingdom Metazoa; phylum Chordata; class Chondrichthyes; family Pristiophoridae; genus Pristiophorus; species Pristiophorus japonicus. Next base: position 52,866,308 of record NC_091990.1, read on the forward strand.
TCGTTCCGGTGGGGGGTGGGGAAGGAAACCGCCGTTTGTTGCCATGGAGGGAAGGGAGGGGAAGGAGATAGCGGTTTGTTGCCATGGAGATAAGGGAGGGGGAGGAAACCGCTGTGTTGTTGCCGTGGAGGGGAGGGAGGGGAAGGAGACAGCGGTTTGTTGCCGCCGCGGAGGGGAGGGAGGGGAAGGAGACAGCGGTTTGTTGCCGCCGCGGAGGGGAGGGAGGGGAAGGAGACAGCGGTTTGTTGCCGTGGAGGGGAGGGAGGGGGAGGAAACCGCCATTTGTTGCCGTGGAGGGGAGGGAGGGGGAGGAAACCGCCATTTGTTGCCGTGGAGGGTGGGGAGGGGAAGGAGACAGTGAGAAGGGTAGCCTCAGTGCTGATGTGCTGATGGCAATGTGCTTTTATTAAAAAATGCTCAAAAATTAAACAGCTACAAAGAACTACAAAAATGGCCGAGTGCCAATGATTCTTTCACACTGCGCGTGCGCGAACGCTTCAACGCGCACGCGCAGCGTTGCCGGTAGGAAAAAAACTAATTTAAATAGTACCCGCCCCTTCCCACTTACAAAATCGGCGCATGTGTAGGCTCCGCCCCCCTGGGCGCCGCACCAAACAGACAAGGAGCTGCAAAGCGCTCGAGAATAGCGTGTTTTTTTTCTGGCACCGTTTTAGGCGTGAAAAACGGGCGCCCAGCTCGGAGGGGCGCCCGTTTTTTATCCTGTGGAAACTTGGGCCCATAGATTCCACATTATCCAAGCTAATGCCCTTCCTAACTATTGCATTAATCTCCTCTTTAACCAGCAATGCTACCCCACCTCCTTTTCCTTTTATTCTATCCTTCCTGAATGTTGAATACCCATGGAACTTTGTGCTCGTGTCTAGGGAGAGATCAAGTGAACACTGCAAGTGCAAGCCCTGTTTCTCTGCAGTCAGCAGGCTAAGATGCTGCATTATTAGAATATACGTGTTAAATTTATCAGTCAGAATCCTGCTGTTTACTGCATAAGTTAACTCTAGGAAGTTTCAATTATTCATTAAGCAAGCCTTCTCCTTTCCTAAAGTCTGTGAAGAGCTAATGAGAGCTCAGGCTGGTGGCTTCATCATTATCTAACAGTAATACAGGGAGACACACACAAACTATCCTGATGCTACTATCAAAATGTACAATGTGGATTTGCAGCGAGTATAAAATGGTGTTGTATTTGAAAACTATGTCATCCTGATTTTCCAATCAATTTATTTTAAATGGATTAATGTTGACATTAAAGTAACACCAATCAGATAATCCAGGTTTATATGTCACTGTGAATTATGTAATGCCTAGTTCTGTTAGCAATAAGCAGCTTAATCAAATCTATGGGCTCAATTTTCCTCAGTGATTTGCACCGTTTTTTTGGCGCGCACCGCTTTTTTTGGCTTAAGTTAAAAAATCCAAGTTTCCACAATCAATGTGCACCAGCGTAACTCAGTTAGTTACGATTTTTTAGGGGTTTTTTTGCATCATGGTGGCGTAACCTGATGTCTGCACCAGTTTTTCTCAATTATGTAAGTTTGGCCAATTTAAATTTCTCCTCGGTCGGCAAATGTGACCATTCCCGAAAAACCTTCTGGTTACTTAAGTAAAACCAGCGCACATCAAAAAATCGATGCAGAAAGACACCATTGTTTTTATACAAAGTTTTGGAAGGAGTGAAGAACACTTAAACATACATAGTAAAGCTTCAATTTTCTTTCCTTAAAATGCAGGAAATGGAAGTTTAATGGAATTCTTTAAGTTTTCATTTTTTTTAAAACTGACGCACCACCACCGAATGTCTGCAAACAGGGCTCCAGAGTCGGAGTGTCGGCCGGCAGAATCTGATACTCGCCTGGACACAGAGGCTTGGCTTCAAAAGAAACCCAGGGGGAGGATGGAGGGCTGTGGAAGGCATATGGAAGCATCAGAAGCCTACACTACGCATCAAATGAAACCCGGGAGTTTGGGAGGGGTGGGGAGATGGGGGATTCCCGATCACTGCCCCTGCTCAGACCTGGGTGTGGTCCATGCAGACCGTGTGAGGAGTGAGAACAAAGAACCTTATCCTGCCCGCCTGTCATTTTGAGCTTCTTGCAAAGGTAAAATTTAATCACAGGGGCAATACTGACATTGCCATACCTTGTGCAAGACTTCTGCATGATGATGCTGCGGAGGAGACAATTGATTTGACGTCATCGCATGAGGAACCTCAGAGATGATGGAAATTATATTTGTTGACTTCAAAAAGTTGTGTTAATAATGGAACAAATAATGGAAATGATTCAGTTATAATTTATAATATATTTTATTCAAAAGTTATTTTTATTAAAAATATTCTTGTATCAAACTTTAAAGTTTTCACTTAAGATCACTTACAAACTTTAAGATCACTTACTAACTTTTAAACTTGTAAATTTACATAACTTACAAAAAACTTTTAATTTGAGAACGGTTACAACAGTATCAATTATAATAACAACAACAGCAGCAGCAAACAAAGGCTGCACCCATCTCTCCTCCACCTTATTCTAAGACCGCCCGCTGCGCTTGGTCTTGTTGACTCCACCCCTGCCCGCAGGCGGTGGCGCAGCGTTTCTCGGGTTAGTACCAAGCTTATTCTTTCGAACGTCTCGGGTAATGCGCACTTCTTGATGGGGTTGGGACAGCCAATAATATGGAAGGCCCAGCTTGGGCCTCTTCAGAGGCTGGTCTGGGGATTGGAGTGGGAGTGGCAATTGATTCTGTCAATGGCCGCGGGGTCTGGGCGTGTTCCCTTATTGCAGCAGTTACCTGCAACATTCCCTCCCTCATGTGCCCTGGCAGTGTGTCAACTACCTGCAACATTCCCTCCCTCATGTTCGCTGATTGTGTCTCACCTATGTGTGAGATGCCCTCCCTCATGTTGAACAAGTGTGTCAACTACCTACAACATTCCCTCCCTCATGTGCCCTGACAGTGTCTCAACTAGCTGCAACATTCCCTCCCTCATATTCACTAACAGAGCATCAGCTACCTACGACATTCCCTCCCTCATGTGCACTGACATTGTTTCAGCTGACTGAGATATTCCCTCCCTCAGGTTCCCGGACAGCGTTCCCATTTCTCGTGAGTGTTGTTACTTGTGGTGTCCAGGAGTGATTGGGTAAGGTCAATGCTCTCCGCACTCATTGCCATCATCTGAACCACATCTGTTAGATCCTGTGATTTAGGAGAGCGCTGTCGAGCTCTCCTTCCCCTCCTCACTCTGGGTATGACTCACTGCACTCCACTGGAACCCGCAGCCTCGGACTGTGTGAAGCCATGGAATGTCCCATCAACACTCAAACCACCACTCAGGGAGGGGGTTATCACCTCAATGGGTGGCACCTGCACTTCCTCCAAAGTGAGTACATCAGTGGGGGTTCATCCATCCCCTCCCCTGCCCCCTTCCCCTCACTCCCATGCTCTTGGTCTGGAAGGTGGGATTGGAAGATGTTTTCCTCTTCAGGCTCACCCTCGTCTGAATCTTCTTCTGCATCGACAGGTTGGCCTCACGTTCTCAAAATATAACAGAATAGAGAAATGGTTAGCAGCAGAGGAGGGAGAAGGTGGCATGAGTCGGCTCACACAGCACAGGCAGCAGGCTGATTTGAAGGACCATGATGAATGATAGCACATTGAAGCAACCGAAACATAGGTGACAGAGACATCCCCATAAACCGAAGCATGGCTAGCCCGCGCAGCACTTAACATTTAGCAAAACCAGACTGTGGAATTTGCAGGACTTACCCTCTCCCTCAAGTGTGGGCCCAGCTTGTGTAGTGGTGGTTGCTTTTCTTCAGGCAGGACCCATCAAAGCAGCGACCCTCTCTTCCAAGGGTGTCAGTGGGTGCAGATTTTCCGGGCCTCATCCTGTTTGAATTCTTTCTTATTTGTTGTGTGCCACTTTCCTCTGCAAAGATGAAAATATAACTTTTTGGAGAAGGTGTCTTTCTGCTGGGTGGGACATATACAGATGGTCACATTTACAATTGCAATTCCATTGAATAAATAAAAATATTACTTACACTAACTATTGACCAATGATCTGCCATTTCTTTTTGCACTGGCCTCCAGGCCTCGGGGTGGTCACCATTGCACAGAAATCTTCTGCAAGTTGGTTCCAGTGTTTCTTCATTTCTTTTGGTGAAACTTTTATGTGATCTCTGTCGGTGTCCAGCTCATGCCATCTGCCCTCAATCACAGTCACTAGTGTCTCCACTTCATCCTGTGAGAAATTCTTGGTCCTTGTGCCACGTTGCATCTTGTATTGCAGCTCCGATTTTTCCAATGATAATTAAAGTTGTCACACACACTTTAAAAATGGCCTATTGCCGACCGGGAGCTGTACTGGGCATGCGCGCCCATTTTTTTTTGTGCATGCGCAGAAGGGACATCATCATTTTTTCGGCACAGACATGAGGCTCCACCCCGCCGCTCCCCCCCGAGGCGCCAATTTCAAAAAATAGAAGGGGAAACTTGCCACATTTATTTTTGGAATAGTTGGGGCCTAGAAAACGGGCATAACTCTGGCAATACGCCAAAAAACAGCTTTGGGGAAAATTGAGCCCTATGTACTACACATAATCAGGCACAATTGAACTGATACTTATCTGGTTCAATTGAGTATTTGATTGTAGAGCCCAATCAAAGCATGCTTGTGGGAAGTACATTGTGCAGAGCTTTCAATGCTGAAGTTCGCCTAAATCAGGAACGCTTTCACACATGGTTGGTTAGATTTTATATTACACTGAGTGTCAGCCCGTGGCTCAGGTGGTAGCACTCTTGCCTCTGAATCAGAAGGCTGTGGGCTCAAGTCCCGCCCCAGAAATTTGAGCGCAAAAATCTAGGCTGGCACTTCAGTGTGGTACTGAGGGAGTGCTGCACTGTCGGAGGTGCTACCTTTCAGATGAGACTTTAAACCAAGGTCCCGGCTGCCCTCTCAGGTGGACATAAAAGATCCCATGGCACGATTTTGAAGAAGAGTAGGGGAGTTCTCGCTGATGTCCTGGCTTTCTCCTCAGGTCATTTGGTGTTATAAGAATGGGGGCGGTGGGCTGTGTGGATTCATGGTAGGGGTCCCACACACTGCTCAGCTCCAATTTCAGTACTTTCAGAACAGTCGGAGAGAACAGCACTCCAGGGGTTGGTTGCTGTTGTGCATCTCTTCGCACACTTGCCTCTGAGTCACAAGGTTGTGGGTTCAAATCCCACCCCAGAGACTCGAGCACAATAATCCATGCTGATACTCAAGTGCAGTACTGAGGGAGTGCTGCACTGTTGGAGGATGGGATGTTGAACCGAGGCTCCGTCTGCCCTCTCAAGTGGATGTAAAAGATCAGGGCAAGGGTGCACAGTGGTGCCCATCCCAATCTGCCCTCAGTGACTCTCTCCCTATGGCACCACAAGTCCCTTTTGTGTCAAAGAACAAACTTGACTCCCAGCACACGTTTTGTCGCTGCAGACTAGCGTTTGCATGCCTCCTACAGGCCTAGGTTTGAAACATAGAAAATAGGTGCAGGAGTAGGCCATTCGGCCCTTCGAGCCTGCACTACCATTCAATAAGATCATGGCTGATCATGCAACTTCAGTACCCCATTCCTGCTTTCTCTCCATACCCCTTAATCCCTTTAGCCGTAAGGGCCATATTTAACTCCCTTTTGAATATATCTAACAAACTGGCCTCAACAACTTTCTGTGGTAGAGAATTCCACAGGTTCACAATTCTCTGAGTGAAGAAGTTTCTCCTCATCTCGATCCTAAATGGCTTACCCCTTATCCTTAGACTGTGACCCCTGATTCTGGACTTCCCCAACATTGGGAACATTCTTCCTGCATCTAACTTGTCCAATCCCGTCAGAATTTCAGATGTTTTTATGAGATCCCCTCTCATTCTTCTAAATTCAACTGAATATAAGCCTGGTCAATCCAGTCATATTCCTGCAGGTACCATCACATGACCTTCTGTCTCCGACCACCCACTACTGCTATTGGTCGCCCGGCACCAAGGAGGAGAGATTAAGCAGACTAGGCCTATATTCTCTAGAGTTTAAAAGAATGAGAGGTGATCTCATTGAAACATACAAAATTCTTACAGGGTTTGACAGGGTAGATGCAGGGAGGATGTTTCCCCTGGCTGGAGAGTCTAGAACCAGGGGTCACAGTCTCAGAATAAGGGGTCGGCCATTTAGGACTGAGATGAGGAGAAACTTCTTCACTCAGAGGGTGGTGAATCTCTGGAATTCTCTGCCCCAGAGGGCTGTGGTGGCTCAGTCTTTAAGTGTATTCAAGACAGAGATCGATCGATTTTGGGATATGAAGGGTAACAAGGGATATGGGGACAGTGCAGGAAAGTGGAGTTGAGGTAGAAGATCAGCCATGATCTTATTGAATGGCAGAGTAGGCTCGAGGGGCCGAATGGCCTACGCCTCCTCCTAATTCTTATGACATGTTCACCTCGCAGCGTGCCACCTTCCTATGTCAAGCAGAAGGTGAATAGACTTTTCGTTACCTGACAGACTGACTGTCAAGACTCATCCAATCAGTCTTTTTTTCCGGTATAACTAATAAACAAGTGTTGAAATAATTGTTTTTTAAAACACCATTTTTTACTTTCCCTGTTGTTTTTTTCCGGAGTTGCTCGAGGTTAGTCTTTAATTCCTGGACACTCCACGGCAATCCTGGAGGGTTGGCAACCCTATGATGGCCACCGGCTGGTGTAAGTTCCACTGAGGCTGAGGTTCACATGGGCACCGCCCCCACCGGCCAAGTTACAGACCCTTGACATCATCATCATAGGCAGTCCCTCGGAATTGAGGAACACTTGCTTCCACTCTTAACATGAGTCCTTAGGTGGCTGAACAGTCCAATACGAGAACCACAGTCCCTGTCATATGTGGGACAGATAGTCGTTGAGGGTAATGTTCAATTGAGGTCAGTGCAACTGAGTGGGGAATTCCTAGTGCGCTCTGCTGTGACGTCAACGAGCTGTCTAAGCAGCCTATCACAATGCAGAATTCTCAGACGGAACCAGGAAGTGAACAAGTTGCTTTTATTCTGACTTTTTAAAAATGTTATGGAGAGCAAAATCAACAATTGTGGCTTTCACAAACCTGAAATAAATATGAACAAACTTAAAAAAATTATAATTATTTAAAGTTTCTTTAAAAAATTGTAATTTTTTTATTATAATGGATAAATTTAACACTCCACAAAATTAAAATTAGTTTTAAAGAGCCATAATGTTTGTTTAGCAGTCAATACACTGTTAAAATTCCAGTTACACCTCAACCAACAAGATTTACAATATACATTAATGATTTGGACGAGGGAATTGAGTGTAGTGTCTCCAGGTTTGCGGATGACACTGGGCTGGGTGGCGGTGTGGGCTGAGGGGGGGGATGCAGGGGGGCTGCAGGGTGGCTTGGACGGGTTGGGCGAGTGGGCGGGTGCATGGCAGATGCAGTATAGTGTGGATGGGTGTCAGCATGTCCGCTTTGGTGGCAAAAACAGGAAGGCAGTGTGTTTTCTGAATGGTGGCAGATTGGCGGGGGGGGGGGAGGTGCGGCGGGACCTGGGTGCCGTGGTGCATTGGTCATTGAGGGTTGGCATGCGAGTGCTGCGGGCAGTGGGGAGGGCGGGTGGCATGTTGGCCTTCATGGCGGGGGGGTTTGAGTGTAGGAGCAGGGAGATCTTGCTGCAGTTGTGCAGGGCCTTGGTGGGGCCTCACCTTGAGTGTTGTGTGCAGTTTTGGTCTCCTGATCTGAGGAGGGACATTCTTGCTGTTGGAGGAGTGCGGCGAGGGTTCGTCGGACTGATTCCTGGGATGGCAGGACTGACATGTGGGGAGGGACTGGATCGACTAGGCTTGTATTCATTGGAGGAATGGGAGGGGATCTCATGGAGACATGTAGAATTCTGATGGGACTGGACGGGTTGGATGCGGGGGAGTGTTCCTGGTGTTGGGGAGATCCGGGGCCGGGGGTCGCAGTCTGGGGATGGGGGGGTAAGCCATTTGGGGTAAGCCAAGATGAGGGGAGACTTCTTCACTCGGAGAGTTGTGGGCCTGTGAAGTTCTCTACCACGGAGGGGTGTTGAGGCCAGTTCGTTCGGAAGGGAGTTGGATGTGGCCCTGCAGCTGAAGGGATCAAGGGATATGGAGAAAAAGCAGGAATGGGAGTTGCATGATCAGCCATGATCAGATTGATTGGTGGTGTGGGCTCAAAGGGCCAAATGGCCTACTCCTGCACCTATTTTCTATGTTTCTATGTTTCTATGTAAGGGTGGGTGGGGAGTCTGGTTTGCCGCACGCTCTTTCCGCTGCCTGCGCCTGTTTTCTGCATGCTCTCGGCGATGAGACTCGAGGTGCTCAGCGCCCTCTCGGATGCACTTCCTCCACTTAGGGCGGTCTTTGGCCAGGGATTCCCAGGTGTCGGTGGGGATGTTGCATTTTATCAGGGAGACTTTGAGGGTGTCCTTGTAATGTTTCCTCTGCCCACATTTGGCTCGTTTGCCACGGCACGGTCCTGGACAACGTGGACCATTTCCCATACCATAAGAGCCTCTTATCAACAAGAGCAGACATTGACAACGACATTCAACATCTTGACATAGAGGCCATTGGATGGTCTGTCCATGATCCCACGCCACTGCAATTTAAAGGAAGACTGTAAATGCATCAGAATCCCGATCCACCTAAATTCCTGGATGATCTCCTCCCCACAGAGTACCATTTGAACAATAGAAACATAGAAACATAGAAAATAGGTGCAGGAGTAGGCCAATCGGCCCTTCGAGCCTGCACCACCATTCAATAAGATCATGGTTGATCATTCACCTCAGTACCCCTGTCCTGCTTTCTCTCCATACCCCTTGACCCCTTTAGCCATAAGGTATCTAACTCCCCTTTGAATATATCCAATGAACTAGCATCAACAACTCTCTGCGGTAGGGAATTCCACATGCCAACTCTCTGAGTGCAGAAGTTTCTCCTCATCTCAGTCCTAAATGGCTTACCCTTATCTTTAGACTATGTCCCCTGGTTCTGGACTTCCCCAACATCGGGAACATTCTTCCTGCATCTAACCTGTCTAAACCCGGCAGAATTTTATAAGTTTCTATGAGATCCCCTCTCATCCTTCTAAACTCCAGTGAATACAGGCCCAGACGATCCAGTCTCTCCTCATATGCCAGTCCTGCCATCCCGGAAATCAGTCTGGTGAACCTTCGCTGCACTCCTTCAATAGCAAGAACGTCTTTCCTCAGATTAGGAGATCAAAACTGAACACAATATTCCAGGTGAGGCCTCACTAAGACCCTGTACAACTGCAGTAATACCTCCCTGCTCCTATACTCAAATCCCCTAGCTATGAAGGCCAACATACCATTTGCCTTCTTCACCGCCTGCTGAACCTGCATGCCAACTTTCAATGACTGATGTACCATGACACCCAGGTCTCGCTGCACCTCCCCTTTTCTTAATCTGCCGCCATTCAGATAATATTCTGCCTTTGCGTTTTTGCCACCAAAGAGGATAACCTCACATTTATCCACATTATACTGCATCTGCCACACGTTTGCCCACTCACCTAACCTGTCCAAGTCACCCGGCAGACTTTTAAAGTCCTCCTCACAGCTCACACTGCCACCCAGCTTAATGTCATCTGCAAACTTGGAGATAATACACTCAATTCCCTCATCCAAGTCATTAATGTATATTGTAAATAGCTGGGGTCCCAGCACTGAGCCCTGCGGTACCCCACTAGTCACTGCCTGCCATTCTAAAAAGGGCAGTGTCGGCGGCAGTCGGGAGCAGCGTCGAGGAGGTGCGTGGAGAGTCCTATAAAAGGCACAGCAGGGAGTCCGGGGCCCAGTGTCGGCGGCAGTCGGGAGCAGCATCGAGGGTAAGCCATTTAGGACCGAGATGAAGAGAAACTTCTTCACCCAGAGAGTGGTGAACCTGTGGAATTCTCTACCACAGAAAGTTGTTGAGGCCAATTCACTAAATATATTCAAAAATGAGTTAGATGAGTTAGATGAAGGGGTATGGCGAGAAAGCAGGAATGGGGTACTGAAGTTGCATGTTCAGCCATGAACTCATTGAATGGCGGTGCAGGCTAGAAGGGCCGAATGGCCTACTCCTGCTCTATGTTTCTATGTTTCTATGACCCATTTATCCCGACTCTCTGATTCCTGTCTGCCAACCAGTTCTCTATCCATGTCAGTATATTACCCCCAATACCATGTGCTTTAATTTTGCACACCAATCTCTTGTGTGGGATCTTGTCAAAAGCCTTTAGAGAGTCCAAATACACCATATCCACTGGTTCTCCCTTGGCCACTCTACTAGTTACATCCTCAAACAATTCTAGACGATTTGTCAAGCATGATTTCCCTTTCATAAATCCATGTTGACTTGGGCCGATCCCATCACTGCTTTCCAAATGTGCTGCTATTTCATAATTGATTCCAACATTTTCCCCACGACTGATGTCAGGCTAACCAGTCTATAATTACCGGTTTTCTCTCTCCCTCCTTTCTTAAAAAGTGGTGTTACATTAGCTACCCTCCAGTCCATAGGAACCGATCCAGAGTCGATAGACTGTTGGAAAATGATCACCAATGCATCTACTATTTCTAGGGCTACTTCCTTAAGTACTTTGGGATGCAGACTATCAGGCCCCGGGGATTTATCGACCTTCAATCCCATCAATTTCCCTAACATCATTTCCCGCCTAATAAGGATATCCTTCAGTTCCTCCTTCTCACGAGACCCTCGGTCCCTTAGTATTTCCGGAAAGTTATTTGTGTCTTCCTTCGTGAAGACAGAACCAAAGTATTTGTTTAACTGGTCCGCCATTTCTTTGTTCTCCATTATACATTCACCTGAATCTGACTGCAAAGGACCTACGTTTGTTTTCACTAATCTTTTTCTCTTCACATATCTATAGAAGCTTTTGCAGTCAGTTTTTATGTTCCCAGCAAGCTTCCTCTCATACTCTATTTTTCCCCTCCTAATTAAAGCCTTTGTCCTCCTCTGCTGTATTACAAAATTCTCCCAGTCCTCAGGTTTGCTGATTTGTCTGGCCAATTTATGTACCTCTTCCTTGCATTTAACACTATCCTTAATTTCCCTTGATAGCCACAGTTGAGCCACCTTTCCCATTTTATTTTTACTCCAGACAGGGATGTACAATTGTTGAAGTTCATCCATGTGATCGTTAAATGTTTGCCATTGCCCATCCACCGTCAACCCTTTAAGTATCACTCGCCAGTCTATTCTAGCCAATTCACATTTCATACCATTGAAGTTACCTTTCCTTAAGTTCAGGACCCTAGTCTCTGAATTAACTGTGTCACTCTCCATCTTCATAAAGAATTCTACCATATTATGGTCACTCTTCCCCTAGGAGCCTCGCACAACAAGATTGCTAATTAGTCCTTTCTCATTCTACATCACCCAGTCTAGGATGGCCAGCCCTATAGTTGGTTCCTCGACATATTGATCTGGAAAACCATCCCTAATACACTCCAGGAAATCCTCCTCCACCGCATTGCTACCAGTTTGGTTAGCCCAATCAATATTTAGATTAAACTCGTGTATGATCAAGTCCGCTATCAGCGACGTACCCCAATGTATAGCATCCTCGCCTCTGAGTCAGCAGGTTGCGGGTTCGAGTCCCACTCCAGGGACTTGAACGCATAAATCTAAGCTGACACTCCCAGTGCAGTGCTGAGGGAGTGCTGCACTATCCGAGGTGCCACCTTTCGGATGAGACGTTAAACCGAGGTCCTGTCTGCTCTCAAGTGGACGTAAAAGATCCCATGGCACTATTTCGAAGAGGGACTAGGGAGTTATCCCCAGTGTACTGGCCAATATTTATCCCTCAATCAACATAACAAAAATAGATATCTGGCCATTATCATATTGCTGTTTGTGGGAGCTTGCTGCAAGCAAATTGGCTACCACATTTCCCACATTGCAACAGTGACTACACTTCAAAAGTACTTCATTGGCTGTAAAGCGCTTTGAGGCATCCAGTGGTCATTAAAGGAGCTATATAAATACAAGTATTTCGTTCTTTCTTTGCACAAGGTTAGACTTATAGCATTCCCCTTGTGTGGGTCTGTTTTAATTTTTTCCCCTCAGCTCTCACTTGCGATTGGGACGGAAATGAAATGAAACTGGACATGATTTGACTGGCTGGTACAATGTTAATGCAGTATTTTAACTGCGCAGTGTGTGTTTAGGATATATGTGGAGCTGCGATCTTCGTGTTCAGTGCAGTTTAAACATAGATAGTGCCAGCAGTGCTTTGGGTTGTCGTTTGTCTGGACATTTTCGACACACAATCCTGAGACATCACCGCACAGTAGGTAACCATCATCATCTCTGTCATTGCTTAACACAGGCAGAGTGCCTTAGCTCACCTATCAGCAGGAGTGCTCTCCTGTTCCTACTCGAGAATGTGTCTTTTGCGTGTTAATGTGGCTGGCGAAATGAAAAAAGCCAATATCCTGGGCGCATCACTTCAAAGATACAAGATGCTAACTGTGCGTGGCCCAGAGGCATTCATTTAGACCTAATTAATGTCAGAAGGCAGAACTGAGCTGGGATTACTGCATTCATGAAATACTTAGAAGCACATCGATATTTTATGAAAACAGAACAGAGCTTACTCCGGTAGACATGCAAGTTGCCTAATTTGTGCAGTTTAAATTATTTACTGGTTTATATGTACATTTTATGCTTTTCAAGTTGAGAAACGTTAGAGTTAGGGACTGGAAAGATCCCCCCCCACCCCTTATTTTATAGCCAGTGTCCACACCGAACACAAACCAAATCCAGAATAAAGTTCCTTCTGCACTCTCCTACCAGGGTGACACACACTGGTTGGATATTGTTATGTATTGTCCATGTACATTAAATGTATAGTTACAATGGTGCGCCACAAGGGGCACTGTGGTGGGAGACCCGAAAGTACCTGCGAGACAGCTGCCCACTACACCTGAAGGGCACTCTGGAGTTACACAATAAAGGACCAAGGTCACAGCAGTTACTACAACACCAGACCGTGTGGAGTCAGTGATTTGAGTGTTACATATAATCACAAATTGGTAACGAGGACACGGACGAGCTCTTCACGCAACCATGGCTACTTTGGGCACGCTAAAGGATTTCACAGAGGGTAATGACTGGGATGCCTTTAAGGAAAGGCTCGAGTACTATTTTATAGCAAACGACCTGACAGGGGGCACGAACGCACTGATAGAGAAGAGTAAGGCAATATTGCTGTCCAGTTGTGGCGAGGAGGTTTACCGTCTCGTCAGGGATTTGCTGGCACCCGCGAGCGCCAAGGACAAGTCATATGAGGAGCTGATTGAACTCATTCATAACCAACTGAAACTGGAGGAGAGTATTCTCATGACCAGGCACAAATTCTACCACCACTGCAGACCTGAAGGCCAGGAAGTCACAAAATATGCTGCGAACATCAGGAGACTTGCGGCGCCGTGTGATTTTGGCACACACCTTGACGAGACGTTGCGAGACGTCTTTATTATGGGGATTGGCCATGAGGGTCTCCTTCACAAGCTGCTATTTACTGAACCTAAAGTCAGCCTGCAGCAAGCCATCAACAACAGCCGGGCATTTATGACCTCGACTTGCAGCACCAAGCAGATGATCCACACAGTCTCGAATCCGGCAGGTACTATTCACAGAATAGTGCCCGTCACGGACAAAGCTGCAGAACGTGGCTCTGCTCAGGGCAGAGAGCACGGACCTCAGGGTCCTGGAACTCAGATTCCGCCGAGGGGGGGCTAATCGAGTAGCACCATGCTGGCGCTGCGGAGGAAGCCATGGGGCTCACCGGTGCAGGTTTGCAGAGTATACGTGCAATACCTGCCACACGAAAGGCCACCTTCAGCGTATGTGCAAAAGAAACATGACTCACCGTGTGGTTGAAGAGACGGTAGATGATCTGCTATCCAGTGAGGAGCATTGCGGTTTGGCTCGACAGGCATCCCAGCCCCAGGTAGAAGAAGATGGTGCATTTGGACTGTATACGTGTACCGACGATTCGGCCCCAGTGACTATGGAAGTCAAGATTAACGGAGTCCCAGTGAGTATGGAAGTGCACACGGGGTTGGGTCAGTCGCTGATGAGTCAGGAAACTTTTGATAAACTGTGGATCAACCCAGCTACACGACCCAAGCTGGTCTCGGTCACGGCGAAGCTGCACACCTACACCAAGGAACTGATACCTGTTCTTGGCAGAGCGGATGTGCAGGTATCTCACGGTGGCGAGACGCACGGCTTACCTTTGTGGATTATTGCAGGTGATGGGCCGATGTTACTCGGCAGGAGATGGATGGGGAAGGTCCGTGGGAGCTGGGAAGACTTCATTCCTCCACAGACCGCTGTCCCCCGTGTTCACAGGCAGAGCAGGCCTCCACCTTCAGATCAGATGGCAGCAAAGGAAGTGTGTGTGGGGTTGGCCGTCAACTCTCCCCTGCAAAGTCTGAGAGTGAGAAAGAGGCGCTGGAACCAGCAGCAGCGCCGACCGAGCTGGAGAAGAGGGAGGGAGAGCAGGCAGCAGCTCTGTGGATTTCTGGTAGCGGCGGATCTCCCTCAGAGCCACGGTGCCGGGTCTGTAGCGATGAGGCTTCTTCACTCTGCCCGTGGCCGGAGTGCTCTTCCGGGCCGCTTTGGTCACCAGCTGTTTGAAGAGAGAGAGGGAGAGCAGGCAGCAGCACAGCGAGATCAAAGTGGAGGTGAGCCTCATGGCAGCAGAGTTCTGCAGAGAGAAGCAAGCAAACACTAGCAGAGCACCTAAAATGGCGGCGCCCAGTAGAAACCTCGTGGAAAAATCAAAATGGCGTCTTAAAATGGAAACGTATCTGGGAGTCTTAAAGGGGCCTTACACCATTGGCGAATCCCACAAAGAGACTTTTGTAAGGGCAAGAGTGAATCAAAATGATTACTGTGATTTGTATGATGACGTGATTTATAACAAGAGTTAATATTTTGATGCTAAAATGATTATTGTGATTAAAATGATTGAGATGATTGGTGAAAAGAGTTAATATCACAATGCACAGTTAAAAAGGTTAATGCATCTGTGACTAACATGACTAATGGATTAACGCGATTTCTGATTTTATGTGATTTATGCAATTGTTCAGCGGCTGCAGACAAGCCGCAAAAGGCAACTATTTTCTGAGAACAGAATCAACGCACCAGTTGCCATACCCTGTCTCAGCGCAGCCCATTACCTCGGGCAAAAAGGGGCAGTATGCCGCCACCACACCTCACCCAGTGGAGTTGAGATTTAATAACTGTTCAGTGTACCTGCAATCTTTTGATATAACTCTTCAAAGCATACAAATGTACTGTCCATGTGTACCTGCTTTCTACTGGAGATTATGTTTGTGTACTTGTATCACCCATGTAAGGACTGCAAATACCATATGCTTGCACCGGATCACAAGCATAATCTCTACATGGGGGGGAAGAGGGAAGTGATGGTCATGGACTCACACTCACAAATCAACCAGGACGAACCAGGCCGAGGTTACCGGCAATCTGCTTTTGGAACTGGTGGGGGGGGAGTGAGATGTTATGTATTGTACATGTCGGGGTTTTTCCTTCTACTGTTGCTTGTGACCGGGCGCAACCTTCAGACTATGGTGATTTGAGATGCTATCACCAGTGGACCGCTTTTCTGCTTATTCCCAATTACAGCTTAGTGATATGTTTGATACCACCAATATGTCTGAGGCTGCTTATACCCAATTACAGCTTAGTGATATGTTTGATACCACCAATAGGTCTGAGGCTGCTTATATCCAATCGCAAACTTGACGTTTTGAGGCATCCTGCACCTCTATCTGGTTCTGACCTCAGAATTTAGGTGGATAATGAGCTTCCCACAATAAAACACTCAGAGATGCAAAAGACAAGAAATGTTCCTGGAAAAGTCAGGTAAGTCCTACTTTATTAAAACCCAGTTGAGCGTTTAAACAAGGTTAAGTTGCTAAAGACAACACAAAACTAATACACACATAATAAAAGTGGTGCGAGCCCCCAAAGTGTGGACCAAGTGAAGTACAAGGTCGACGCACTGGCTTATTGAACCACTTTGAACTAAGGGAAAAAAAAGGTTTATGGGAGGAACAGACACAACGAAATTCTACACAAGTTTAAAATCCATATACCCACTCTATCACCCACCCCCTCCTTTACACCTAACTAGCCTAAGCTGACAGTTGGGAGAAGACTCCAGGGTGATACAGTTTCCTTTGACGGGTATAGTGGGTCCCACCTTAAATCGGATTTGCTCCAGTTATCCTCGGAGGTTGTATGGGCTCGCAGTTGTGTTTCTTTTCAGCCGGGTGAGTTGTCGGTGTGGACTGGGATGAATGTTGCCTCCCCCGGTCACCTCGGTTGTCGGTTGTCCAGTCGGTGGGCCTCGGAGCGCGGTACTGGTGTGCGGCTTGGTTGCTATGGCAAGGTTGGCCCTTCCCCCCCCGCCTTTTTCCTTCCTTGGTTTTCGGTCGCTGGTTCAGCACACGGATGGAGTCTAGGTCTGCTGGTGGCAGTTGTTTTTGGCCGCTTCAAAGTTCTTTAGCCTGGGTCGTTCTTGTGCGAGGCTGAGTCCCTCTCGCTTCCTTCGAGGTGTCGTCAGGTCCCCTTGTCTGTGCTGCCAGCTCTCACCTTTATACCCGGTTCGGTTCCGGCTTTTTTCGCGCCCAAACTGAATCAGTGTCTCATTGTTTGAGTCGAGGTGGGGATGAGGTGTTAAGGTAAAGCATTGTTTCTTGTGCACCTCGGTGCCTGATAGTCTGGCTGGCTATTGTGTCAGGGTCGGGATGCACTGAGGTGTTGGCCTCTCCTATTGTCTTTATGTACATGGGTAATGGGCTGGTGATGGGCCCTTCTCCTTGATTAGATCCAGGTAAGCTGTCCTTTACAAAATGGGCCGGGTATTCCCCATTGGTCGAAGATTTCCCTGCTTCTGGCCCGGCTCGATTCACTGATTGGCCGGCCCAGGATGCACTTTCCCGGGATTGGCTGGCTTCTCAACCTGCCTGTGGCCCCCCGAATTCACATGGTGTCTGGCCACAGACATCCTTCCCAGCCTGCCTTTCTTCCTGCCTTGGCCAAAGTGAGATTAAAAGGGCGTATGGGATGATCCCATGCTTTGTTTTCTTGTTACCGGGTGCCTTTCATTTTGTGTAGCACTGGATTTTCGACCCTTACATCCATGTACATTATCCTCGACTATGGGCCCGTTTACTCCCAGATGCACAAACAACATTCTTCCTATGTACATTAACCCTGCTTTCTTGCAGGTAAATTACAAAACAGATACCTCTTTGTTTTAGTTACATAGGCCCCAAGTTTCCACATGATTTGCTCCTGATTTTTAGGAGCAATTGGTGAAGAACGGAGTATCTTAGAAATCGGAATTCTCGACATTTAGTTTGCTCCAGTTCTAGTCAGTTAGAACAGTTTCACTTTGGAACAGAATTTTTTTTTTCAAAAGGAGGCGTGTCCGGCCACTTACGCCTGATTTCAAAGTTTCGTGAGTGAAAACTTACTCCAAACTAACTTAGAATGGAGTAAGTGAAGATTTTTGTACGCTCGAAAAAACCTTGTCTACACTTTAGAAAATTAGGCATAGGTTACAAATTAGGCGTAGGGAACGAGGTGGGGGGGGGAGGGGGGAAGGGAAGTCATTAAATTCTACAATCAATCCTTAGTTATACTTATACAAATATTATACAAATAAATCCAACCTGAATAAAAATTTATAAGCAGAAAAAGATTAAATAAACCATGTTCCTACCTGTGTGAAAGTGCTTCAGGCAGGCCTTTCATGTTGGAGACAGGCAGGGGTGTGGCGTCAGTGTCTCGACGGCAGCGGCAGCAAGCTTCGAGCTGAGCTGCAGTGCTTGAGGCAGGCCGCGAAGGAGCAGCACTGGACGGACCTGAGGCCATTCGGCCATGAGATATCAGTGGTGTCAGTGGCTGGCCGGCAGCCGAAGAATCAGCGGACCGATATGAGGCTATTCGGCCATGAAATAGCAGTGGCGTCAGTGGCTGGCAGGCAGCCGAAGATTCAACGCAGGACATACGTGGCTCATTAAGGTTCTTGAAGCCATTCGGCCACGCTTTAGGGGCGGCGTCAGTGGCTGGCCGGCAGCCAAAGAATCAGCAGCGGACGGACGTGAGGCCATTCGGTCATAGGATATCAGCGGCGTCAGTGGCTGGCCGGCAGCCGAAGATACAGCAGCAGCCTTCGAGCTGTGAGGGGGACTGAGGCCATTTGGACAGGGAGAGGCAGCCACATCAACAGTTTTATATTTAAATTTGCAGAATGGGTGCTGCATTGTCAACACCACGTATTATTGCAAAGTTGAATTGGCACTCTTATTTCTCCAAACACACAGTCCTTAATTTGCATGCACCAATGCAGCACCGGTTCTGCAAGTTTAGCAGTGAAAAGCTGAACTCACTGATTTCAGCAGGTGATTTATTCAGCAGTGCTGCTAAAAGCACTCCCTCACACATAGAAATATCAAAAAAAATTAAATTACAAGCCTTTGCAGGGGTCCAAGAAACAAATCTTCACTTTTTCTGCAGTATTTTTAAAAATGGCCGAGTGCCAATGTTTGTGTGAGACTGCGCGTGCGCGCACGCTCCAACGCGCACGTGCAGGGTTGCCGGCACCACGAAAGCTAATTTAAATTGTACCCGCCCCCTGCTACTTAGAAAATCGGCGCGAGTGTTAGGCTCCGCCCCCTGCTGCGAAGAGCGCGCCGCGCCAAGCAGACATCGAGCTCCAAGGAGCTCGAGAATATCAGACTTTTTTTTAGGCGCAGTTTTCGGTGCGAAAAACAGGCGCCCAGCTCGGAGGTGTGCCGTTTTCACCGCGGGACGAAACTTGGGGCCATAGAGCTTTCAAACCCAAAATTGCACTGTCGCGCGTTTCTTGCGCTTCTTGCACCATGTTTCAAAACCCGACAACACACCAACACACATAGTTACTGCACAGAGAATATCCATGGTATGCGAGGCCATGGTGTGCTTCATGCCTGGGATAGTTGACAAGGTTGGTCCATCTCCGGGTGCGACTTCTCGGGATGTTACGGCAGTCCTTCATTGTTTCTGAAAAAGGGAAGAACACCTGGAAACAAAGGGCATTCTTAATGATCAGACAAGGCTGTCTTGCTGCTGTCTCTGGAACATTACGGAATAGTCCTGTGCCCTCTGAGCCTGCCTAGATTTACAAGCGCTGGCCAGAAGGTACAGGACAATAATTAACTGTGCAATAACCAGTGCGTGGGAGGCCATACGGAGCCAAACAGGGATGTCCACCTGGGTATCCCCACTCCCACCATGTTTGCAATCTCGGGGGCTATACTCTTTGTCCTTTGTTCCAGAGTGTAATAATGCTTTTGGCTGAGTTCCACTGCCTTCAACAAGGCGGTGAGTTTCTCAGGGAGTAATGGTATAGAATAACCAAAACGGACAGCATACTTCTGCAGGTCACTCACGTTGTATTGTACTGTGAGGTGAACTGTGGAGGGTTCTGGGATTGGAATGATCCTTTCCTGGGCCACTTGAACTTCCACCCTGGGTTTAAAGCAAAAATTGCTGTCCGGAATATCACACCACTCACTCGGGCCGTGTCTATACCGGTGGGCAGCCGTGGCGACACAATATGTCTCACCACCTACATATGCTATCTGTGGAGGTACACGGCCAGGTGCCATCACCTCCATCGTGCAATTTATAGGTTCTGCCCTAGCAGTGCTAAACCTGCACTGTGGCCTCCCGAAGGCGTTCAAGTGCTGGGAACGCAGGATGACCTGTGCTCCCCAGCTACGGCAACCAGCTAAGTCTGTCCCTGTCATTGCGTGTTCCCACACAATGACATAGGGTGGGACCGTCGTGAAACGGACGTATACCCCCCTCGAATGACTCCTATGT
Source organism: Pristiophorus japonicus (assembly GCF_044704955.1). Lineage (NCBI taxonomy): Eukaryota > Metazoa > Chordata > Chondrichthyes > Pristiophoridae > Pristiophorus > Pristiophorus japonicus. The sequence continues at coordinate 52,886,343 of NC_091990.1, forward strand.
TTTCCACACGGTACAGGGGCGCTGGTTTGGCGGATGGCCCCATGACTGGCATCCGCATGGTGTGGTTAGATTTCCCGCAGTCAACCGGGACAGGGTAGGCCTCGGACGCTACCCGGAGTTGACAAGGGCTGAGAGTGCTGCTATAGGGGTGTAATGCCTCCAGGTGCCTGTTACTGATCCATGAGGGGACCCGACATTGCCTAAGGTCCTCCGAGTTACTCCGTTTCTCTCCCAGCAACCAGGCCCCATAGAGTACACACATCTCATTCTGCGCAGCTTGATCGGAGGCCAGCCGGTCCTCCCTAATCAGGGCGTTTATGGTTTGGGCATGATTCTCTATCTGGGTAATGATTTCTTTAAGGTGTACCATCATAGCTACCCCCTCATGCAGTGAGGAACCCAATACGTGGTTCTCCTTGCCAAGGATACTGCGCAGCTGTGATTTTAACCCGTTAATCTGTAGGGCCAGCTGCACATCGTCTAGTCTGTTCATGACAGAGACCCCAGTGTTGATCCCCGTAAAAACGGCGTTTATGACACCCCTGCGTTGTCTACCTCGTTCGGTGATGTCTTCTTGCCTATACAAGTCTGCTACATTGATGTCCCCAAAGTCCAGCTCGTAAAAGCTCCTGAACATTTCCTTCAGTAGAGCTTGATACAACAACTCTGTCATGTATCTTACATTATTATATATAACTGTATCCTAACATGCTATACATGACTGTAATAAGATATGACCTGTAACCACCAGCATACCTTACCACCACGGTGCACTTGCAAGAGACAGGTATATAAGGACAGGTCTCAGGCAAGTGCAGCATTCCAGAGCTGTGAAATAAAGGTGCAGGTCCAGAGTGACCTTGACTTCACTACATGCCTCGTGTGAATCTGTACTGAGGGGACAGGACTTTACAGTGGCGACGAGGATGGGATTACAGAATCCACAGAATGGCAAACAACGGATCAGATGAAAAGTACAATGCGGGAGATAATTGGAAGGACTTTATAGAAAGGCTCCAGCAAAGCTTTGTAATCAAAGACTGGCAAGGCGACGATAAGGCAGACAAGAGAAGAGCCCATCTCTTGACCAGCTGTGGCTCGAAAACATGCGCTTTAATGAAGGATCTGTTGGCACCCGAGAAACCAGCAAGCAAGTCGTTTGAAGAATTGAGCACACTGGTAAGAGACCACCTGAAGCCAGCGAGCCGCCTGCACATGGCCATACACAGGTTCTACAACTACAGACACTGTGTGGGCCAGAGCATACCCGACTTCGTGGCAGAACTTCGGAGGTTGGCTAGTTTATGTGAGTTCCCCGATGAACTGAGGAGCGAAATGCTGAGAGACTTTTTCATTGAAGGAATAGGCCATGCAGGCATATTCCGAAAGCTCTTAGAGACCAAGAACCTGACCTTAGAGGCAGCAGCACTGGTTGCACAGACATTCTTGGTAGGGGAAGAAGAAACGAGGTTGATTTACAATACAGGTATGACAACTAACGAAATATCGGAACAAGAAGTTCACAGCACTAAACAAGCTGCTACCCCCACACACAGACAAAACCAGGAGAACAGGCTCTCGACAGCAGGCAGAAGCATTCAAGGGCCACAGGAACAGCCATTCACATCTCATCAACCCACAATGCGAGCAATCAACTACAAACTGAGAGAAGTTCAAGAGAGATCAGCCAGACGCAGCTCATTCTTTGGGAACACTTTGAACAATGGAACAGGTCTGTGCTGGAGGTGTGGGGGTGGGCACTCGTCAAGGGGATGTCGATTTCAGCAGGCTGTTTGCAGAAATTGTGAATATACAGGGCATTTGGCCCGCATGTGCAACAAAACGGCAGCTCGGCTGGTATACGAATCGGATGGGTCTGAAAGCGGACCAGAAGATAGTGGGGACAGTACCCGGGACACCGGTGTACAGCGGGTCAACATGATAAATGGCCACTGCTCCCACAACAGGACGCCTCCTATAATGATGAGGGTCCTACTCAACGGGATATCTGTCAACATGGAGCTGGATACGGGTGCGAGTCAATCTCTCATGGGCGCTCTACAATTTGAACAACTGTGGTCGCATAAAAGAGACAGACCAAAACTCACAAGGGTCGACACCACACTAAGGACCTATACCAAAGAAATCGTACCAGTCCTCGGCAGCGCCATGCTCTCTGTCACACACAAAGGGACAGTGAACCGACTTCTACCGCACAGAGTCTACCACTCTTGTGCTTCTTTTCTCGTTTGACTCTGGGACGGGCAGGAATGTATACGGGGGACCAAGGCATCCTAGGCTGCCTCACTCTGGAACTATGCCTAACCAGGGGCGTGGAGTCCCATGTTACGGGCTGCACCCCTTGCTCCTCCCACTGGTCTATCCCTTCCTCTATCTGCCCTGTCGTTATACTGCACAGGACTCCCTTCTCCTGTGCTAAGTCCCTTTCCTGCCTATCAGGCTGTGCCACTTCACTCTACTGTGTGATGGTCTTACTGTGGCAGTGGACTATTCTGGGTTGTAGGGCTTCGGGGCTGGGGTTGACCTCTGTTACAGCCTCCACATCCACCGGAATGTCCTCTGTCTCCCGTGAGGTTTCTTTATCTGTGGGAGCCTTCCCTTTTCCTGCCCTAGTAGGGTCGAACCGCTTGCATTGGTTTATGTGGTACCACTTTACCCGGCGGGGTAATTGGACCGCATAAACCATAGGGCTTATCTTGTCCACTATACTGTAGGGCCCCATGTACAGTGGCTCGAACACCCCCACTCTGGCGAAGCTGCGGACCATAACCTGGTCGCCTACTTCCCAGTCGTGGTGGCTGCGGGGCTCCAGCAGCAGCTTGTTGCTAAAGTGCTGCTTTAGGGGGATCAAGGGGTATGGCGAGAAAGCAGGAATGGGGTACTGAAGTTGCATGTTCAGCCATGAACTCATTGAATGGCGGTGCAGGCTCGAAGGGCCGAATGGCCTACTCCTGCATCTATTTTCTATGTTTCTATGTTTCCCATGTTGGTGGCTGCGTGCCAGTGAATCTGCTGCAGCTGTTCCAGCAGATTCCTCGCAAAATGGTCCCGGTTAGTTTCCCGAAGTTGCCCTTCTGTGAGGCTCGGCACCAGTAGGTGTACAGGGGTTCTCATGGACCGTCCGGTCATTATTTCGTGGGGCGAATACCCTGTGCTTTTGGACTGACCGGCCTGGACTCCCATGAGGATTAGGGGCAAGACCTCTACCCATCGATTGGGGAAATTCCCTGTCTCCTTGCGGAACCTTTCTTTTATAGTGCGGTTGAGGTGTTCTACAGCGCCTGAGGACTGGGGGTTGTAAGCCACATGCCACCGTGCTTTAATCCCCAGTACCTTTAAGGTAGCCTGCATCACCTGGCCGATGAAGTGACTTCCCCGGTCAGACTCCACAAACTGTGGCACAACCCATCTTGAGAACACTTCTCGGACCAGGATCTTAGCCGTCCCCAATGCAGTAGCTGTTCGGCACGGGAAGGCTTCCACCCATTTGGAGAATACATCCACCAGCACTAAACAGTACAGGTACCCTCCTTGAGTGGTTGGTAGGAGCCCTATATAGTCGATTTGGATCGACTGCCAGGGTCTCTCTACCCGCCTGATGTGTCCCATGGATGCCTTTCTTTTCTGGGGGTCTGGGTTGTTGGTTGCACACACCAGACAGGCTGTGCAGAAATCACGGACATCATTCCGGAGATCTGGCCACCGTGGACTCTGGCCTGGGGTGTCCCGCACCTGGACCCTCATGGGCCAGTTGTAGGAACTCCCGCTGGTGTTGTGCTGAAACCACCCACTTATCCCCTTTGAACAGCATCCCTTCCTTGACAGCTATATCTGCGGCACTGTATGGGCTCTGCCCCTCCTCCACTTAGGATGGTTGCTATGGCAGCCTTGAGGACGGGGTCCTGCGCCTGAACCGTTCTCAGGTCCGCGGCCACTGCTACCCCTGCGCTCCCTTGTTTCCCTGGCTTGCCTCTAGCTGCTATCACCCTGCCTTTCTCATATGGGTCCCAGAAGCGACCTGTCTTGGCTCCTTCTCTGGGAAGGAGGTCCGCCCGCTGGTTACCCTCTGCCCTGTCGTAGAATGTGCCTTAACCTTGTGGATGTAGACATCCCTATTGTTCCCTAGGGCTACCACTATCCTTACTAGCAGGGGTTTGGTTACCAGGGGCTTCCCATCGGTGGATGTGTACCCTCTGCGTGACCAAGTAGCCAGATACTCTGTACATGAGTTGTAAGTAAATATACTGTCTGAACAAATCGTATACGGGGTGGGGAATTCCTCAGGGTGTGTCACCACGTACATCACCACTAACAGTTCAACCTGCTGGGCGCTCAGGGTGCTGGGGAGTTTAAGCACCAAGGCTATGCCTGCCTCGGGTCCCAAACTCCGCAACCCGTGAGTCTTGTACCCGCGGACACTGAACTGGATCCGTCGATGTAGATCTCTCGGCCTGTGGGATGGACCCCTGCCCGAAATCCAAAGTCGGTGTCACAAACCAATTCTACTGAGCATCTATGTGGCTCCCCTGCATATATGAGGTTAGCTGCAAGCCTGGGCTCGCAGAGGCCCCTGACCCTAAAGGCCATTTGGGAGAGGAGGAGGGTCCAGTGAGTGATCCTGGCACTGCTGACTGTTCCATCCTTTATTCTCCCATCTAACAACATCTGGGTCGGGTTGTGATGGGTGAGGAGTGTGATAGGGGATACTCCTGTGAAAACCTGTGCTCTTTTCACAGCCCAGTGAGTAGCTAACAGATGCCTTTCACAGTTGGAGTACCCCTTCTCCAACTCTGCAAGGACTCTAGAGGAGTACACCACCGGTCTCAGCTGTCCGTGCCTTTCCTGTAAAAGCACTGCACTCAGACTGTCCCCGCTGGCTGCTACTTCTAAATAGAAATCCTTTCCCCCATCAATAGCCCCCAGTGCAGGTGCCTTCTGCAGGTTCTGTTTCAACTGAAGAAATGCAGCTTAGCAGCCTTGATCCCACTCCCACTCGACCCCTTTGTGTAGGAGCCTGAGTAGAGGGGCTGCGGTTGCTGCATAATCTTCTATGAAATTTCTGCAGTAGCCTGTGATCCCTAATAAAGATCTGACTCCGGATATGGCAGTCGGTACCAGGAGTTCCTGCACGGCTTGCCTTCGGGCCTCATCTATACCTTGTTCCCCTGCTCTGAATGTTAGACCCAGGAATTTTACTTCCTTTAACCCTATCTGGGCCTTCTTGGGGTTGACCTTAAAACCCCCCTCCTTAAGCACAACCAACAGTTCTGCCAGCAGGGGACCATGCTCTTTACTGTTGTCAGTGAATAGGAGCAAGTCACCCACCAACTGTTGTGGCTGGCTGAAGCTCTTCAAACAGGTCGCCATACACTGGTGGAAGATGCTTGGACTGTTGTGAAATCTCTGAGGGAGACAGCTCCAAGTATATTGCTGTTTCTTGAAGGTGTACGCCAACTTATACTGGTCTTCTCTCCTTACAGGGATAGACCAGAAGCCGACGGAGATATCGAGCACTGAAAAGATAGTGGCAGACGCAGGGATTTCCCTGATCAGGTCTGCCACTGCTGCTACTGTAGGAGCACAAGCTGGGATGTTTTTATTGAGCACCCGATTGTCCACAGTGGCTCTCCACGAGTTGTCCGGTTTCCTAACCGGCCACAGGGAAGAGTTCACATGGGTGGCTATGGGTCTCAACACACCCTGCTCCACCAGCGAGCTCAGAGTTACCTCCAAATTGGCTTCCGCCTCCTTTGGGAAGCTGTACTGCCTTTGAGGATGGGACATGGGATCCCCATCTACCCGGACTTTGACTCCGGTGACTCTCCCACAATCGTGCTTGTGGGTGGCAAATGCTGCAAGACTGGCTTGCACATAAGCCCTGTACTCGGTTGGGGTGTTGCTAACCAGAAGCTCCAAATCGTAACCCCCTTTCGGCTTCACAGTACATAGGGTCCCTTTGTCCTGCACTTTCTCAATAATCATGACTTCGTTATTCTCTCCCGGATCTACTGTTCCCCATAAACAGTGATTTTGTAAATCCACCAGAATCTGGTGGGCTTTTACGAAATCTGCCCCTAGTCTCCCCTTGTTAGCCTGCTCCCATCGCATTAGGACGCACTTCCACTTGGTTGTAAGTGCTCCCAACTTGAGGGTCAATGGAATTGAGAAGTACCCTGCCCTCTCGTCTCCTGTGAAGCCGACCAGCTCGTAGGGTACACCGTTAGACAGGGGTGAGGAGGCCGGGTCCTCTGTGTGGACAAGGGTGCTTGAAGCCCCTGTGTCCAACAGGTAATTACCCAGGCTCCCCTCCATCTCCATCTTTACCCACGGTCTTCCCCACGAGTCGTAGTCCAGCGGACACAGGTAGGCGGGCTTGGTGGGGCCTAGTCACAGCATCTGCTGTAGGGGAGCTGTTGGGATCTCCCTACCTACAGCTACGTTCACCTGGCCGGAACCTGCCAGCAGCTGCCTGAGGGTTTCCACCGCAGTCTCGAATGCTGCGGTGGCCCCGGATTTCTCGCCGCCTGGGTTCCCCTCCGGGGCTGTTTTCACTTCCTTGGTGCGGTACGGGTTGGTCCGGCAGTTGCTGCGGAAATGGCCCAGTTTGCTGCACCCATAACATACCCGCGTCTTATCGGAAGGATATCCCCTTCCTGATGCCACTCTTTCTTGGGGGTTTGGTTGGGTTGCATCGTGTGCACCCGACCCTTTATGGGTTTTTCAGGCTTCTCCTCCTCCTCCATCCGCCGTGTGGCGGTCAGTCTGCCTATCATGATGTCCTCGGTGAGGTTGGGGTCTGCGGGGATAAACCAGAAGTCTGCCCTTTCCTTTACACTGGGCAGGCTGTTCGCGATTATGGTGTGAAACCAGGCCTCCCTCTGCTCTACCGTGAGATTAGCCCTGTCGAGCAGGCCCCCGCAGGCTGCGCTATACACCAGCCACAGCCTGTCCAAATAGATCTGTGGAGCCTCTCCGGTTAGCTGACGGGTCTTTGCTATCCTTTCGAAAGGGCTTCTCTCGTTCCACCCCACAGCTTCCAGGATGGCCCTTTTCAGAGCCTCCAAGGTACAGCATCCCCCTGAACAAACAAGGGGAAGAGCCTGATAGATTCTTCCATCTATTGAGAATAGGAGCACTTTAACTGCTTCTGCATTATCGCAGGTATTGAGGTTTACTGCCTGCGCTACTTCCAGGAAATGGGCGTACGGGTCTCCTTGCCTAGTCAGCTTGGGGATGTGCATTTACATAGCCTTTAAGGCTTGCATCCGATGCGGGATAATAAACTCGCTGTCGAGCGGTCCCTGGAGTTGCGCACCCTGTGGGGGGCCGTACTTTCTCTGCACAGCCGGGCACATCGGTCCTGCTGCGGATGTTACTACTGGCTCCCCTTGTTCTTCAGCCGTGATCAAACTGACAGACTCGACCCTTTCTACGGGTGTCCCATACCCCTTTGGCTGGACCGACTCTCCCTGGCCGGTCCCATGCCCTTTTGGCTGGACCGACTCTCCCTGGCCGGCCCCATGCCCTTTTGGCTGGACCGACTCTCCCTGGCCAGCCCCATGTCCTTTTGGCTGGACCGACTCTCCCTGGCCGGTCCCATGCCCTTTTGGCTGGACCGACTCTCCCTGGCCGGTCCCATGCCCTTTTGGCTGGACCGACTCTCCCTGGCCGGTCCCATGCCCTTTTGGCTGGACCGACTCTCCCTGGCCGGTCCCATGTCCTTTTGGCTGGACCGACTCTCCCCGGCCGGTCCCATGCCCTGTGGGCTGGACCGACTCTCCCCGGCCGGTCCCATGCCCTTTTGGCTGGACCGACTCTCCCTGGCTGGCCCCATGCCCCTTTGGCTGGACCGACTCTCCCTGGCCGGTCCCATGCTCTTTTGGCTGGACCGACTCTCCCTGGCTGGCCACATGCCCTGTGGGCTGGACTGACTCTCCCTGGCCGGTCCCATGTCCTTTTGGCTGGACCGACTCTCCCTGGCTGGCCCCATGCCCTTTTGGCTGGACCGACTCTCCCTGGCAAGTCCCATACCCTTTTGGCTGGACCGACTCTCCCTGGCCGGTCCCATGCCCTGTGGGCTGGACCGACTCTCCCTGGCCGATCCCATGCCCTTTTGGCTGGACCAACTCTCCCTGGCTGGCCCCATGCCCTGTGGGCTGGACCGACTCTCCCTGGCCGATCCCATGCCCTTTTGGCTGGACCGACTCTCCCTGGCTGGCCCCATGCCCTGTGGGCTGGACCGACTCTCCCTGGCCGATCCCATGCCCTTTTGGCTGGACCGACTCTCCCTGGCTGGCCCCATGCCCTTTTGGCTGGACCGACTCTCCCTGGCCGGTCCCATGCCCTTTTGGCTGGACCGACTCTCCCTGGCTGGCCCCATGCCCCTTTGGCTGGACCGACTCTCCCTGGCCGGTCCCATGCCCTTTTGGCTGGACCGACTCTCCCTGGCTGGCCCCATGCCCTTTTGGCTGGACCGACTCTCCCTGGCCGGTCCCATGCCCTGTGGGCTGGACCGACTCTCCCTGGTCGGTCCCATGCCCCTTTGGCTGGACCGACTCTCCCTGGCCGGTCCCATGCCCTGTGGGCTGTACCGACTCTCCCTGGCCGGTCCCATGCCCCTTAGGCTTGACCGACTCTCCCTGGCCGGTCCCATGCCCTGTGGGCTTCTTGGACTGCACCCTCTGCTCCTCCCTGAAGCCTGCCGGACACACTGCCGGCACCTCGGGAGGCGGTCGGCTGGCTTCAACCGTCGGATCCTCCTCCACTCCACATTCATTGGTAGCCCCCCTGGGCCCTAGCAGTCACACTGTCCCCTTTACTTGGGACAGAGCCTGGAGGAGGGATTGGATCCGTTTCTGGCAGGGCGCATGATCTGCCTTCTCACGGCTGATTTCCGTGTTGACTTTATGGGCAACACGCAAATCCTCTAGCTGGCCCTGCAATTCCTGTACTTGCTTCGCATAGGTTATACTTTGTTCCCTATGTTTCTGCTCCGCAGCCTGAGACACTGTAACCTGACTCTGCAAGTACTCCTGGTTGTTACGGAAAGTCTCCTCCAACTGTGCTCTCCTCATCCTTTCTGCTATCAGCTCCCCTGTGACCTGGGTGCCCGCTGGACTACTGGCTGCTGAGGTTATCACTGCTTCTTTGAGTTCATCCTGTAACCTCCCCACCTGGAGGTCTAGCTCTCTAACCTGCCTTGTCAAGCAGATTAGCCAGATCGCCTTCTCTATATTCTTGCTATAGGTTGGGCCCGCAGCCCACTGGGCCCCCACGTCTGCCGGACGCAGTGCCCTAGTCAGGATCTGAACCCAAGCCTTAGAAAAATTAACTTTAGAAAACACATAATCTTTAATTCTTTCCTCCATTTTGGAATGTTCCAGGATCACCTTCTCTGAGGTGGTCAGCTCATTCTCCCATTGAGCTCCTACCTGGCTCACCATTAGTTGCAGGGGTTTTTCCTTCTACTGTTGCTTGTGACCGGGCGCAACCTTCAGACTATGGTGAGTTGAGTTGCTATCACCAGTGGACCCCTTTTCTGCTGATACCCAATTACAGCTTAGTGATATGCTTGATACCACCAATAGGTCTGAGGCTGCTTATATCCAATCGCAAACTTGATGTTTTGAGGCATCCTGCACCCCTATCTGGTTCTGACCTCAGAATTTAGGTGGATAATGAGCTTCCCACATAAAAGACAAGAAATGTTTCTGGAAAGGTCAGGTAAGTCCTACTTTTATTAAAACCCAGGTGAGCGTTTAAACAAGGTTAAGTTGCTAAAGACAACACAAAACTAATACACACATAATAAAATTGGTGCGAGCCCCCAAAGTGTGGACCAAGTGAAGTACAAGGTCGACGCACTGGCTTATTGAACCACTTTGAACTAAGGGAAAAAAAAGGTTTATGGGAGGAACGGACACAATGAAATTCTACACAAGTTTAAAATCCTTACACCCACTCTATCACCCACCCCCTCCTTTACACCTAACTAGCCTAAGCTGACAGTTGGGAGAAGACTCCAGGGTAATACTCACAGTTTCCTTTGACGGGTATAGTGGGTCCCACCTTAAATCAGATTTGCTCCAGTTATCCTCGGAGGTTGTATGGGCTCACAGTTGTGTTTCTTTTCGGCCGGGTGAGTTGTCGGTGTGGACTGGGGTGAATGTTGCCTCCCCCGGTCACCTCGGTCATCGGTTGTCCAGTCGGTGTGCCTCGGAGCGCGGTCCTGGTGTGTGGCTCGGTTGCTTAGGGCAAGGTTGGCCCTTCCCCCCCTTTGTCTCTTCCTTGGTTTTCGGTCGCTGGTTCAGCACACGGATGGAGTCTAGGTCTGCCGGTGGCAGTTGTCTTTGGCAGCTCCGAAGTTCTTTAGCCTGGGTTGTTCTTTTGCGAGGCTGAGTCCCTCTCTCTTCCTTCGAGGTGTCGTCAGGTCCACTTGTCTGTGTTCTTCAAGTGCTTTATACCCGGTTCGGTTCCGGCCTTTTTCACGCCCAAACTGAATCAGTGTCTCATTGTTTGAGTCGAGGTGGGGATGAGGTGTTAAGGTAAAGCATTATTTCTTGTGCACCTCGGTGCCTGATAGTCTGGCTGGCTATTGTGTCTGGGACAAGATGCACCGAGGTGTTGGCCTTTTCTATTGTCTTTATGTACATGGGTAATGGGCTGGTGATGGGGCCCTTCTCCTTGATTAGATCCAGGTAAGCTGTCCTTTACAAAATGGGCCGGGTATTCCCCATTGGTCGAGGATTTCCCTGCCTCTGGCCCGGCTCGATTCACTGATTGGCCGGCCCAGGATGCACTTTCCTGGGATTGGCTGGCTTCTCAGCCTGCCTGTGGCCCCCCGAATTCACATAGTGTCTGGCCACAGACATCATTCCCAGCCTGCCTTTCTTCCTGCGGCTTGCCTTGGCCAAAATTCAATTAAAAGGGTGTATGGGATGATCCCATGCTCTGTTTCCTTGTTACCGGGTGCCTTTTTTTTGCGTAGCACTGGATTTTCGACCCTTGCATCCATGTACATTAAATGTATAGTTACAATGCTGTGCCACAAGGGGCACTGTGGTGGGAGACCCGAAAGTACCTGTGAGACAGAGTATAAAAGGCTGACCACCACACCTGAAGGGCACTCTGGAGTTACACAATAAAGGACCAAGGTCACAGCAGTTACTACAATACCAGACTGTGTGGAGTCAGTGATTTGAGTGCTACATGCATCACAGATATATTACTGGAGGTTTCATCACATGACCTGCCGTCATGGAATAGTGTGTTCAGTTTTGGTCTCCTAATCGGAGGAAGGACGTTCTTGCTATTGAGGGAGTGAGGCGTAGGTTTACCAGACTGATTCCCAGGATGGCAGGACTGACATATGAAGAGAGACTGGATTAACTGGGCCTGTATTCACTGGAGTTTAGAAGAATGAGAGGGGATCTTATAGAATATAGAAACATAAAATTCTGACGGGACTGGACAGGTTAGATGCAGAAAGAATGTTCCCGATGTTGGATGTCCAGAACCAGGGGTCACAGTCTAAGGATAAGGGGTAAGCCATTTAGGACTGAGATGAGGAGAAACTTCTTCACTCAGAGAGTTGTTAACCTGTGGAATTTCCTACCGCAGAGAGTTGTTGAAGCCAGTTCGTTATCTAACTCCCTCTTGAATATAGCTATGGTCCTGATGGCTAAAGAGGTCAAGGGGTTATGGAGAGAAAGCAGGAAAGGGGTACTGAGGTGATCAGCCATGATCTTATTGAATGGTGGTGCAGGCTCGAAGGGCCGAACGGCCTACTCCTGCACCTATTTTCTATGTCTCTATGTCTCTATGCCTCCACACTCCCGCCATTGGTTGCCTAACATGTCCATCCTCACGGCGCTCCGCCTTCCCAAACCAATCAGAAAGCGAACACTCTTGGGTAGCCCGAGTTGATGATTCTTGACCGTCAGTTTAGCCACCTTTTTCTCCCATCGCCGATATTTTTACAACTAATAATTGTAAGTCTGCCCTCCTGAGCATCCCTGATTATAATCGCTGAACCATCAGTGGCAGTGCCTTCAGCTGCCTTGGCCCTAAGCTCTGGAACTCCCTGCCTAAACCTCTCCGCCTCGCTACCTCTCTTTCCTCCTTCAAGACGCTCCTTAAAACCTACCTCTTTCCTGCCTTAATTGCTACTTATGTGGCTTGGTGTCAAATTTTTATTGCATAATACTCCTGTGAAGCGCCTTGGAATATTTCATTACATTAAAGGCGCTATATAAATGCATGTTGTTCTTGTTGTTGTAAGTGTTCAGAGAAAATTTCAAAAACACTATTTTTTTTAATTGCCTCTGTGATTTATCTCTCGGGCTTGCTCACAGCAGCGTCCAGGGGATTAATCTTTCATTCTTAGAGACTCCAGGGTGATCATAGAAGGTTGGTAAACCCCATACTCCGGTCTTTCTGAATAAACATGCCAATTTGGTGCAGTTTGTTGTTGTGTACTATTCTATCAGTTTGGGTCAGAACTGAACCCAGGTTCCAGAGATGAAAGGGAAGAAAATGTCAAGCAGCCGCGGTAAGTTGTCCTCCTCACGGGGTGGGGTGGAGGTGCTCTGTCAGGTTAGAGTAGCGGGAACAGTACCAAGAGGTTTCCAACATCGGGTGCTAAATGGTCTCGTTAAGCACGAGAAATTCTCCTTCCCACAAAGAATGTACAATATTTCATTGTGCTTATGCACTTGAATTTTCATGTAGTCTTTAAATGCAGTCAAAGATGCAGAGTGCTGCATCTGGTTTGTAAACCATGATTGACTATTATGTTTTTAATAGGTAATGTTTAAATTGATTGTCCCGCACTGAAAATCATACCATTCTGTTTTGCCTTAATCTATAATTATTTTCTTAATATTTTGCAACTCTGACAGTACAAATATGTTCCTTTTGTCAACACCTCAGTCCAGTTGGCACCCTGACAAAAAAGCATATTATTTTGAGGCCATCCAAAACGCTGCTGCCTGTGTCCTAACTCGCACCAAGTCCCACTCACCCATCACCCCTGTGCTCGCTGACTTACATTGGCTTCCGGTTAAGCAACGCTCCGATTTTAAAATTCACATCCTTGTTTTCAAATCCCTCCAAGGCCTCGCCCCTCCCTATCTCTTTAATTTCCTCCAGCCCCACAACCCACCGAGATATCTGCGTTCCTCTAATTCTGGCCTCTTCAGCATCCCCAATTTCAATTGATTGGCAGCCGTGTCTAAAGCTGCCTGGGCCCCAAGCTCTGGAATTCCCTCCCTGAAACTCTCTACTTCTCTACCGCTCTCCTCCTTTCTGACGCTCCTTAAAATCTACCTCTTTGACTAAGTTTTTGGTTGTCTGCCCCATATATCTCCTTAGGCCCCTTGTTAAAGGCGCTATAGAAATACAAGTTGTTGTTGTTGTCTAATGAAAGACCTTCAAATTACAAACAATGAGGCACTCTTAAGGCGTTTCCTAAACAACGGGGCACTCTACGTGGCAGTAAGGAGATATTTGTGTCTTGAATCCTACTCCGCATGGGTCTGCTCTGGCTGCTGCCCTGTTAACTGTGCATCGAGCTCTCCGTGCACTAACTGGGGACTTGAAAGATTTTTACAGAACTGACCAGCTAGTCAGATCTTTATGAACATGCACACTTTCAGAAAACTTCCAAATTGTTACTCAGTATGAATTCCCACAACACAAGACTGTTTTACCACCCTACAGTAATGCATTACAGTCAGGAATTAATTGTATCCATTCCATTTATAGAGTTCCACACTAGATTTGGGTTTGCACACTCGTGGGTACAATTTTTGTTCATGCAGGGTCCCCGGTGTAACTCAAAATCACACACAATGCATAAGTCACGTCAACCATCTGTTACTAGTTTTCACGAGAGGCATCAGCTCACAGAGGCAACAATGTGATTCATTTCAGTATTCAATCCCGATGCAGCCAAATTATGTTGCCTACAGAAAGAATAATGCCCTATATTCATTTTTATCTCCATGCTAACTCCTCCTTGGTGTTTAATATTGTGAGTACTTGTGAAACTGAACTGAAAGCCTCAAATGGTCCAGTTTTACCTTTATTGTAGATTTGGACTGAATTTTGCCACTTTTTCAAAAACAGATGGCAGCATATCCTTGCTGCCACAGGACAAAAGTCTCAACCCAATCCCAAGTGGTCGTGTACCCATTACCACGGAACTTTTGATTGTTCATCTCCAGGCAAGGCTATTTGCACTGGTGTGGGAAATGGTAAAGTGGAGATGAATAGACGTTATGGCATGTAGTTGGGACAGAAAAGGAAAAGACTTGGATTTATATAGCACCTTTCATGCCCACCGGACACCGCAAAGCGCTTTACAGCCAGTGAAGTACTTTTAGAGTGTAGTCACTATTGCAATGTGAGAAACGTAGCGGCCATCTTGCGCACAGCAAGCTCCCAGAAACAGCAATGTGATAATGGCCAGGTAATCTGTTTCTGCTATGTTGAGGGATAAATATTGGCCAGGGCACCGGGGATATCTCCCCTGTTCTTCTTCAAAATAGTGCCATGGGATATTTTACGTCCATCTGAGAGGGCAGACGGGGCCTCGGTTTAATGTCTCATCCCGAAACATGGCCACGGAGTGAGCTTTAATCTCAATCTAGCCTGAGACATACCTTATCTTGGAGTGCTTGGTGTTGACACTGTCTGCAATAGATGGAGGAGAGGGGGGGGGGGGGGCAGGTGGGGAGGAATTCCATTCTCCAGTATTTACGTCAATCCCCATAAATATTTAATAACTATGAATAAAAATGTATGATACTTTGATTTTATTAACCACACTATATTTCAGTGACGTTTTCTTCACTTTCCACTACAATAAAATTAAGCTACTAAAGAATTAAATTTGGGGTCAGCCAATGCTCACTCTAATTTATTTTTTTCGTGCGAGGTCCCTTTAACTGTCTGCCATACATATTTTTGCACGTACAGTTTCTTCCGTGTAACAGCCAGTGAACGGCCTGTGCGGGACCTCCAGACCGTTAGCAGCAATGTTGGTGTCTGCTTTTGCTCAGTGGGTAGTACTCTCACCTCTGAGTCGGAAGGTTATGGGTTCAAGTCCCACTCGAGAGACTTGGGGGCCGAAATTCACCGTCCCCGAAGAGACGGCTACCGCGGGGTTTGGGCGGGTGACCGAAAAAATTGATCGGCCGCCGCGGTCAGATGATTTTCCCTCCCCGAGCCATATTCAGCTCGGGGGGGGGATTTGAGCGGTGTGCACTTCTGCTGTAAACGGCGCGGTGAGGCTGTTATAAGGGAGACAGTCCAGCGGAGAGCTCTGCAGCGTGCGGGCCGCGGGAAAGCTGCAAGGACTGGGGGGGGGGGAGAAATGTAAGTCTTTCCCCAGCGGTGCCCCCGTGAGGTATTTGAGTCGATGCTCAAACGGGCACCGCTGAAGTGTTGCCACGATCGGGGCTTTTTGGTAGGGAAATAGTTTTATTAATTTTAGTATTTTTATTTAAGATTACAGCATCCACTGTATTTATCTTTTAGTAGTTTTATTAATTATTAGTATTTTTATTTAAGATTACAGCATCCATTGTATTTATCTTTTAATAGTTTTATTAATTATTAGTGTTTTTATTTAAAATTACAGCTTCCACTGTATTTATATTTTAATAATTATTTTTTTTGGCTCCATTCAACCTGCTGAGTGCTGCTCAGAAGTTTGCACATACGCCTGTATTTTTGTACAACTTTCAGGTCTGACTCTTTAGTGGAGTCCTGTGGGCTGCAGAGACCTGCTTGGCAGGGTTCATCCTGAGGATGGGAGGAGTGTTGGGAGGGCAACACCTGGTACACCTGGTCAGAAGCAGGGCGGCACGCAGGAGAAGGTGTCGCCATCAGCACCGTGCAGACAGGCAGCAGGCAAGGGAGGCAGCAGCCATGATTCGTTCATTCTGCGCCAGACCAGTGTGCCCGCCCTCTTCACCGGCCCGAATCAGGATTGCGGTTGGCTGCTTGGGGACAAGGGATATCCCCTGTGGCTGCTCACTGCTCTGCGGAACCCCACGACAGCGGCAGAGCATGCATACAATGACGCTCATTGTGCCACCAGGTGTATCATCGAGCAGTGCATAGACATCCTTAAACAGAGGTTCCGGTGCCTGGACTGCTCTGGTGGCACCTTGCAGTACTCTCCTGAATGGGTCTCCAAAATCATCGTGGTTTGCAGCATGCTGCACAACCTGGCCATCATGAGGGGACAGTCGCTGGAGGTCGAGTTAGCAGTACCACCTGAGGAGGAGGAGGAGGAGGAGGAGGATCCCCGTCGCCCCAGAGCTAGGAGGCATCGACCCATTGCCACCCTGGAAGGGCCGGGTGCAGTCTGGCCAGCACCTTCCAGGGAGGGCGAGTCCTCACACATATTGAGGTACCTGACATCTCCCCTGCAATCTCCCTTCATACATTATGTACTGGCAGTGTGCCAGGTCTCCCCATGACAGGAAACAGTATCCTTCTTCTGTCCGCCACACCGTCCATCAGTATCTCCAGCTCCCTATCAGTGAACCTGTTGGCTCTCCTTGCACCTCTTACACCAGCCATTCTTCCCACCTCCTTCCCCCCTCAGGGTCTTGCTGCAAACCCTGGCCTTTAAAGAGGCCAGGAAGCAGCTGGCTCATTAGAAACCCTTCCCTGCATGCTGAATTTCTCAGTGGTGATAACACTGAAATTAAGAAAGCCACACCACTGAAAAATCCACTTTGGAAGGCTTCATTAGTGCTGGAACACATTTTTTCACTTTTGGAGCTGAATATGGGGTGGCCCAGCCACGAAAACATTTTGGCGCTAATGGCCACAAAAAGGTGGGGGGGGAGCACCAGCTTTCCAGCGGTACTGAATTTCGGGCCCTTGAGATCGTAATCTAGGCTGACATTGCAGTGCAGTACTGAAGGAGCGCTGCGCTGTTAAAGAGTTGCTGTCTTTCAAATAAGATGTTAAACCGAGGCCTCGCCTGCTCTCTCAGGTGGGCATAAAAGATCCTATGGCACTATTTTGAGGAAGAGCAGGGGAGTTATCCCTGGTGTCTTGGTCAATATTTATCCCTCAACCAAAATCACTAAAACAGATCATCAGGTCATTATCGCATTGGTGTTTTGGTGGCCTTGCTGTGTGCAAATTAGCGACTGTATTTCCTATATTACAACAGTAATTATACTTCAAAAAATACCTCATTGGCTGTGAAGCGCTTTGGGATGTCCTGAAGTTGTGAAAGCCGCTATAAATGTTTTCTTTGTTGGCATCTGGTAGGCTTGTCCTCGGTGGTCTGTTGTATTGCTAACGTAGTACAATAGCGCCATCTGCTGCTTATTAGTGGTACAGCATGGGACTAAGCAAATGTTCATTGATCAAAAACCTCACAAAAACCTGATTTATTCAAGAGAGATATGAATATAAACTACATTTTGTGCTAAAGGCACAATAAATAAAACCTATACCTAAATCTCGGAGAAAGAACAACTCGGGAAACTATTTTCTATATAAGGTATTCCATGTTATATTAATTATATATGTTATCAAATTGATAACCTGGTATATCTAGATTATTTTCCTTGCACATTTTCAATTTCTGGATTCCACTTCCCTGGCTGAGGAACTCATTTCAGAACTGAGGTCTTTGTTCGGTTAGGGTATTAAGGGATATGGAACCAATGTGAGTAAATGGAGTTATGAAACAGATTAGCCATGATCTAATTGAATGGCAGAATAGGCTCAAGGGTCTGAATGGCCTCTCCTCCTGTTCCAGCTCTAGTGTGTCAGATTCGGAGAGCACTGTGTAGCCTACAGTGATTAAACTCCGCTTGAGTGGCTCCGTGTCAGAGCACAGGCCAATATGAACCGCTCAACAGACGATAAATACTCTGGGAAAACATGGATAACTCCTGAAGGGTAGCCTTTTTTTCTCTTCTGGACATGGGAACTATGGGAACTGAGCTTTTCCCTCTCCTTTACGATAAGTGCTAAACTGGGTTGTAACACTTTTTAAAAAATGCATTAGTTCCTGGGATGTGGGCGTCGCTGGCAAGGCCTTTCATTTATTGCCCATCCCTAATTGCCCTTGAGAAGGTGGTGATGAGCTGCCTTCTTGAACCGCTGCAGTCCGTGTAGTGAAGGTACTCCCGCAGTGCTGACTTTGTCGCAGCAGTTTGGTACAACTGAGTGACTTGCGAGGCCATTTCAGAGGGCAGTTAAGAGTCAACCACATTGCTGTGGGTCTGAAGCCATATTAAGGCAAGGTAAGGACGGCAGATTTTCTTCCCGAAAGGACATTAGTGAACCAGTTGGGTTTTTATGACAATCTGGTAGTTTCATGGTCACAATTACTGATACTAGCTTTTTAATTCCAGATATATTTAATTAACTGAATTTTAATCCTCCAGCTGCGATGGCAGGTTTTGAACTCACGTCTCAGGGATTATTAGTCTGAGTCTCTGGAATACTAGTCCAGTAACATAACCACCATGCTACTGGGAGAGACTTGGAGGTTCACATACACAAATCTTTGAAGTTAGTTGGATAAGTTGATAAGACTGTTAAAAAAAAAGGCACACAGGATACTTGTCTTTATAAATGGAAGCTGAGTGTGTATTTACTGAAAGTTTTGTGCCGAGCAAACATCTTGTCTGTCAGATTTCAGCATCACACTGTGTAGCTCCTGCAAATTTGTGCGCCAGAATGCATTCGATTTGCTGAAATTCTGTATTCATAAAACGATGATTTACAATTGAACAGGTATGGAGAATACCAATTAACACATAGCAAGTGGGAATGAAAACTACCAGTCAGCAATTTTGCAAAATTTCCAATCAGCAATTCACCATCAGCAAACAGCTACCAATAGCCAGGAACAGAATGCAAGTCAATGAAATAGTTTCAAGTACTTGTTGAAAATCCTTTCAGTCATCATCTTGTTTTCTCAGAGTATTTAGTAATGGTAGTAAAGTTGTTACATAAATATAATGGCTCGGATTGTGTGGTCAGCGGTGAAGGAACTGCGTTCGCCGGTCATTTAGCCGACAGCCGCCCACAGACACATTTTGTGGGCTTTTGAGTGCGATTTTCTGCCATTGGACATCTGATTCAGTGCGGCGCCCTCTATGGCATCTGTGGCATGTGTGAGCAGGCCAAGAAACAGTGTGGCTTCTCAACCAATCAGATTGAGGAATCCTCACTGCGACCAACAGGCCGGAATTGTACCGGCACTGTGCGTGCGAGTTTGGAGGCGGGTCCGCTGTCCAAATGGCCGTGATTGACAGCTGGGTGGAAGTCCGCTCTGAACCCGCCTCTTTGTGAATTTCCCAAGTGTCGGCTCTGCCTGTGGTTTGCAGACCCCGGCACTAAGCGGTGGGACAGGCAATTGAGATACTTAAGCAGCATTTTATAATGGCCCAACAATTTTTAGAAGATTTTTACGAGGTCCCTGCGCTCAGAGATCACGTCAGGTAAGTGTGTCAAGTTCTCAATTACTCTCTATTGCTGTGAATCGCTGACAGCTGCAAAAATGCTATCAAAGCTACCATTTCACAGCTGTTCAATTTCCAATCTAAGAAGCTGGAGCATTCAGCATTTTGGAAGATACTTTTCAGCTTTATGGAGGTTTAAAGTGTTTACAGTGAACTCTCTATCCAGTGTCACCTCCTTGGAGCAATCTCTTTCTCATTGACAGATCGCTTCTGTCATCTCAACTTCAGCTGCCATCTATTCCATCAGCATCAGTGCCCTTGAAAAAATTTCACCTTGGTCCTCAGAATCCCACCACGATCAACCCCAACACCAACATCACCAGACCCATCACCAACAACACCAGACCCATCACCAACAACACCAACCTTCTCCACAATCACCTGATGCTGCACAGGACACAGGGCATCAGCACCTGACCACATTGCAGCCCGGGACACCAGGGATGGCGTCAGCATGGCCAGATTTACTTCACTTGATGTTGTACCTGCCTGCCACATGATTCAGCATGGATTTATGAAGGGGAAGTCATGTTTGACAAATTTGCTGGAATTCTTTGAGGATGTAACGAACATGGTGGATAAAGGGGAACCAGTGGATGTGGTGTATTTGGTCTTCCAGAAGGTATTTGACAAGGTGCCACACAAAAGGTTACTACACAAGATAAAAGTTCATGGGGTTGGGGGTAATATATTAGCATGGATAGAGGATTGGCTAATGAACAGAAAACAGAGAATAGGGATAAATGGTTCATTCTCGGGTTGGCAATCAGTAACCAGTGGCGTGCTGCAGGGATCAGTGCTGGGACCCCAACTATTTACAATCTATATTAACTGCAAAAATTTGGCAGATGGGGTATAATGTTGGAAAGCGTGAGGTCATGCAATTTGGCAGAAAAAAAATCAAAGAGCAAGTTATTAATTAAATGGAGAAAGATTGTAAAGTGCTGCAGTACAGCGGTACCTGGGGGTACTTGTGCATGAAACACAAAAGGTTAGTACGCAGGTACAGCAAGTGATCAGGAAGGCCAATGGAATCTTGGCCTTTATTGCAAAGGGGTTGGAGTATAAAAGTAGGGAAATCTTGCTAAAGTTGTACCGGGTATTGATGAGGCCACACCTGGAATACTGCATGCAGTTTTGGTTTCCATATTTACAAAAGGATATACTTGCTTTGGAGGCAGTTCAGAGAAGGTTCACTAAGTTGATTCCGGAGATGAGGGGGTTGACTTATGAGGAAAGGTTGAGTAGGTTGGGCCTCTACTCATTGGAATTCAGAAGAATGAGAGGTTATCTTATCGCAACGTATAAGATTATGAGGGGGCTTGACAAGGTGGATGCAGAGAGGATGTTTCCACTGATAGGGGAGACTAGAACTAGAGGGCATAGTCTTAGAATAAGGGGCCGTCCATTTAAAACTAGATGAGGAGAAATGTCTTCTCTCAGAAGGTTGTGGAGCTGTGGAATTCGCTGCCTCAGAGAGCTGTGGAAGCTGGGACATTGAATAAATTTAAGACCGAAATAGACAATTTCTTAAACGATAAGGGAATAAGGGGTTATGGAGAGTGGGCAGGGAAGTGGACCTGAGTCCATGATCGGATCAGCCATGATCGTGTTGAATGGCAGAGCAGGCTCGAGGTGCCATATGGCCTATTCCTGTTCCTATTTCTTATGTTCTTATGATGCGCCAGATTGGCACCACACCACACCAGCATCATAACGCAGCGTAACAATGCCCAAGCCATTCTTTTCACACTCGTCGCCATTGCGGGGGGGGGGGGGGGTACAGTTATGTTTCACCATTCACTACACCTAACTAAGTCACTTCCAAAGGCGCACACCAATCTGTCCAAGAACGCAAAGTGTTGAAAATAAAGATTTCAATGTTTGACAACACATTCGCAATAACTTTACATGAACTTTGGCGATACCACCCAAGTGCCTACCCTTGCATGTTGTTAGTTGGTATGATTGAACAAGGATGAAGGTGATTGTGAGGGGTGGCTAGTGAGATGGGGATGTAATAATGTAGATAGAGAGAGGGGGATGGGTGGAGGTGCAAGGTAAGTTGGTGTAAGGATGTGCAGGAGATGGGTAAGGAAGGCAGTGTGATGGGGATGTGATGAGTGGCACAGCAGGATAAGGTTGATTGTGGCTTTTGAAAGGTTTGCGCCACTGCAGCCAGGTCCTCCTGATGACATCTCTACTTGTGCCCTCCCATGGAATGTGCAACCAGGCTGTGTTGGTGTCCTGGGGAGGTCTCTTCTGCCCATTGGAAAGGAAGACGACCGCCCTGCATGTTGTAACTCCCTCCTTAAGTCATAGGAGAGCCTGGGTGGAGCCGTGCACCTCTGTGCAGCGTTCGGCAGTATTTGCAGCACCTCAATGCTACAGAACACTGACAGCACAACTGTCAATTGAATGTGGACATGGTCCCTTTAAGGAAGCCGGCTGATCACGTGTCATCAAATAACGTCACCAGAACCGCTTCCTTTTAATTGGCTGGAACCTCACAGGGCGGGCTTAACAAGCCCCATCAACGGAATATTGCTTGGACAGAGCGGCTGCAACCAGGAGCAGGGTTCCAGTGCACACCCGAAGTTGCCCACCTCGCTCCTGTCCCGGTAGGAAACATTGCGGCCCCAGACAATAAACCAGGAACTATAAATTCAATTTAAATCATGTACAGAAAGCAAAATAAAGATTGGGAAACAACAATGGGGTTAAGAGAGAGATAAAAGAGACAGAAAGAAAAAGTTAAAACAAAATCTAATTTTTTTTAAAATCTTCTACTTACTCCAACAAATGCTGCACACACACCCACCAGGCCTGATAAATATCTCGGGGCTTGAACCCAGTCTCACAGGGGTCCAGTGCAGGCGATGCCAGTTTGAAACAGCTTGCCCCAGGAAGAGTCACCTCTGGGCCCACCTTCAATCATAATGCATGTGCAAATTCTTCTTTCCAAAAACTGTTCCTGCCAATCTGCTGTCTTGCCCGTTCACTCACCCACCATGTGATCTGTGATTCCACCCACCCGCTCACTGACCCACCTGCGATCTGCGTAGGTGTCAGCCGAGGCTCACTGGCAGCTCTCTCATCTCTGAGTCAGAAGGTTCTGGGTTCAGGATGACATTGCAGTGCAGTGCTGAGGGAGCGCTGTCGGAGGGGCCACCGGTGCCATTTGGTTGCGACGTTAAACCGAGGCTCCTTCTGTCCTTTTAGGTGAACACAAAAGATCGTATGGCACTATTCAAAGAACAGAAGGGACTTCTCCCAGTGTCCTGGCCAACATTTATCGCTCAACCAACACCTAAAGCAGATGATCTGGTCATTTATCGCATTGCTGTTTGTGGGATAATTGCTGTTTGTGGGACATTGCAGTGCGCAAATTATCTGCCATGTTTCCCTACATTACAAATAACACTTTAAAAGAACTACATTGTTTGTGTTACAGAAACAGCTATTCAGCTCGACAGGTCCATGCCTGTGATTATGATCCACATGTGCCTCCTCCCACCCTTCCTCTTCTAACCCCATCAATATATTCTTCTATTACTTCCTCCCTCATGTGCTTATCTATAAGAACATAAGAAATAGGAACAGGAGTAGGCCATACGGCACCTTGAGCCTGCTCCGCCATTCAATAAGATCATGGCTGATCCAATCATGGACTCAGATCCATTTCCCTCCCTGCTCCCCATAACCCTTTACTCCCTTATCGCTCAAAAATCTATCTAATCCGCCTTGCATATATTCAACGACCCAGCTTCCACAGCTCTCTGAGGCAGCGAATTCCACAGATTTACAACCCTCCGAGAGAAGAAATTTCTCCTCATCTCTGTTTTAAATGGGCGGCCCCTTATTCTAAGATCATGCCCTCTAGTTCTACTCTCCCCATCAGTGGAAACATCCTCTCTGCATCCACCTTGCCAAGCCCCCTCATAATCTTACACGTTTCGATAAGATCACCTCTCATTCTTCTGAATTCCAATGAGTAGGGGCCCATACTCAACCTTTTCTCATAAGTCAACCACCTCATCCCCGGAATCAACCTTGTGAACCTTCTCTGAACTGCCTCCAAAGAAAGTATAACCTTTCGTAAATATGGAAACCAAAACTGCACGCAGTATTCCAGGTGGGGCCTCACCAATACCTTATATAGCTGCAGCAAGACTTCCCTGCTTTTATACTCCATCCCCTTTGCAATAAAGGCCAAGGCCTTCCTGATCACTTGCTGTACCTGCATACTATCCTTTTGTGTTTCATGCACAAGTACTCCCAGGTCCCGCTGTACTGCGGCACTTTGCAATCTTTTTCCATTTAAATAATAACTTGCTCTTTGATTTTTTTCTGCCAAAGTGCTTGACCTCACCCTTTCCCACATTACATTCCATCTGCCAAATTTTTGCCCACCACTTAGTCTGCTATGTCCTTTTGCAGATTTTTTCTGTCCTCCTCACTCATTGCTTTTCCTCCCATCTTTGTATCATCAGCAAACTTGGCTACGTTACACTCAGTCCCTTCTTCCAAGTCGTTAATATAGATTGTAAATAGTTGCGGGTCCCAGCACTGATCCCTGTGGCACACCATTAGTTACTGGTTGCCAACCAGAAAATAAACCATTTATCCCGACTCTCTGTTCTCTGTTAGTTAGCCAATCCTCTATCCATGCTAATATATTACCCCCAACCCCATGAACTTTTATCTTTTGCAGTAACCTTTTATATGGCACCTTGTCAAATGCTTTCTGGAAGTCCAAATACACCACATCCACCCTGTTCATTACATCCTCAAAGAACTCCAGCAAATTTGTCAAACATGACATCCCCTTCATAAATCTATGCTGAATCTGCCTGACCGAATTTTGCTTTTCCAAATGTCCTGCTACTGCTTCTTTAATAATGGACTCCAACATTTTCCCGACCACTGATATTAGGTTAACTGGTCTATAGTTTCCTGCTTTTAGTCTGCCTCCTTTTTTAAATAGGAGCGCTACGTTTGCAGTTTTCCAATCTGCTGGGACCTCCCCAGAATCCAGGGAATTTTGGTAAATTACAACCAATGCATCCACAATCCCTGCCGCTACTTCTCTTAAGACCCTAGGATGCAAGCCATCAAGTCCAGTGGATTTATCTGCCTTTAGTCCCATTATCTTACTGAGTACCACCTCCTTAGTGATTGTGATTGTGTTAAGTTCCTTCCCCCGCCCATAGCCCCTTAACTATCCACTGTCAGAATATTGTTCGTGTCCTCTACCGTAAGGACGTATACAAAATATTTGTTCAGAGTTTCTGCCATCTCCATGTTCCCCATTACTAATTCCCCGGTCTCGTCCTCTAAGGGACGAACATTTACTTTAGCCACTCTTTTCCTTTTTATATACCTATAGGAACTCTTGCTATCTGTTTTTATATTTTGTGCTAGTTTACTTTCATAGTCTATCTCTCCTTTCTTAATCATTTTTTTAGTTGTTCTTTGCTGGCTTTTAAAACTTCCAAATCTTCTGTCCTCCCACTAGTTTTGGTCACTTTGTATGGCCTGGTTTTTAATTGGATACCGTCCTTTATTTCTTTAGTTAGCCATGGTTGGCTATCTTTTCTCTTACACCCTTTCCTCCTCACTGGAATAAATTTTTCTTCAGAGTTGTGAAATATCTTCTTAAACGTACATCACTGTATATCAACTGTCCTACACTTTAATCTTCCCCTTAAATGCTATTTGCCTCAACTCTCCTTGTGCTAGCGAGTTCCACATTTTTGTAAAGCGCATTGGGATGTCCCAAGGTCACGATAGGTGCTATATAAATGCAAATTCTTTCTTTTTTTACCCGCCCCTGAGTCCTCCTACTGATTGTTTCTCTTGCTGTAGTACAAAAGCCAGATTCTATTTTCCCAATACTGACCAGCAGTCAGAATGATGAACGTGTGAGCTCAATAACTTGGAAGACTGTTTCCACAAGCCTTCAAAAATAAATAATAGCAGCAGAGGTAACTATTCATTTCCTGTCAGTGCACTGCAAGCAGTGTTTCAAAAATAAAATCAAATGAAAAGCTAATGACAATGTAATGATATGAATACAAATGGCCTACTGTGGCTGCGTTTGAAATTGACTTGGCATCAATCAAGTGGGGCGTTAATGATAGCTAAACTGCTGAATAGATATTGTTACTATTTTATAACAGCCTGCACTCAGAATTTATCACACATAAATATATCCAAAATGAGCAGCCACAAATTCCCCTGGGCATTGTAATTCAAATGACTGACATTTAAGTGCAACGCTGTTGTGGTGACTGATGGGGCTGCTTGCCAAGACAGCGGGAAATTTGATTTGAAAGCACACTGGCTGTTCCAAGCATTGTAGCCACTACACACCAATACTTTAGGCAACTAAACTATTTTCCTTAAGTGTTGCAGTGGAACGAGATCTAGGGACTTCCATAGGTTCAATGAAGCAAACATTCCACTTACTGGGCCCAATTTTGGCCATGACGTGCATCAATTTTTTTGGAGTAAGTTGTTTTGGCGTAAGTTTAAAAAATACCATTTTCCCCAAAAAATTTGCTCCAGAGTAAGTCAGTTAGGTACGATTTTTTTTTAGTTCAGTTATTTTTTCAAACGGGGACATTCCCAGACACTTAGGCCAGTTTTGGTCATTTATGCCACTTTGGCCAGCTAAAACTTACTCCAAATCGACTTTGGTCAGTCTATGTGGCCAGCTCTGAAAAACATTGCGGGCAGTTAAGAATTCGGCGCAGGTTAGTACATTTAAAGCACCAAGACTTACAAAGCACTAAATAAACCATAAAAAGTAATAAGTAATCAATCAATAACAAATAAGTAATCAATCAATAACAAATAAAAAAAGTCCTACCTTTATGCCAGAATCAAGTTTTTTTTTTAAAGATCCCCCCCCCCCCAATCAAAACACTCCTTCTCCCCCTCCCATCAAAACCCTCAAGCACAACCATCAATAAATAAAAAATAAAACTGAAGTCCTACCTTGGCCTGGGAAGTCAGCGGGCCGGCCGGCCGGTGCGGGAGGCCACTCGGCCAAGGATAGGGTGCGGCGAAGATCGGGGCATCCCTTCAGCCGGGGATAGGGGCTGCGAGCATTGGGTCCTGCTCACAGCCCGCAGGCGAGGAGCATGCGCGCAGACTTCACTGCGCATGCGCGCAGCTGCCGGCAGTGCTTTCTGTGCTGGCCTGTTGCTCCGCCCCCCACTTCACTATCTACGGCACGCTGGGACACCGAAGACTCGGCAGAGCAGGCAAGATGGGACCCCTTTTTGTCGGCGCGTTTCCAGCGCGCAAAGTCAGTGCATTTAAGGTAAGTGCACCGATAAAAGGGGTTGTGGAAAATTGGGCCCACTGAACGTGGGCATAACGTTCCACCTGGATGCAATACCTAGAGGAAGATTGGGCTGTATTTGAGCCTGCCCGATACTACGTCCGTTAAATTAATGAACGGAGTTATTTGCATTATAAAAATGCTGATTGGTTCTCCATCATCACATGACCTGATTGCTGATTGGTCCCCTTGGAGGATAAGCCACACCCAGAGGTTTCTCTGAGTGTAATTGGAACCGCTCAGCCCAAGTTCTGAGTAACTTTGCAAAGTGTAATTCGAGCCATTTTGACGTCAGAACCCAGAGAGGATAGAGCTCCCCAACCCAGCAAAAGTTCCTGACCCCCATCCCAGCCCAAGTTCCTGACCCCATCCCAGCCGCGGTTCCTGACCCCATCCCAGCCCAAGTTCATGCCTCCCCCAGCAAAAGTTCCTGACCCCATTCCAGCCCAAGTTCCTGACCCCATCCCTGCCTTGGTTCCTGACCCCATCCCAGCCCAAGTTCTTGATCCCATCCCAGCCCAGCCCTCCGCCTCCACCCACACCCCCCCCCCCCCCCATAGATAAGGCATTGTGTGTAGTCATGGATTGTTATTGGGTATGAAGTAAATAGTGAGTGTCATGACTTCCAGATTTCATCCACTCCAATGATATCCTTTGTAATACACGCACCGAGCTCGGGTTGGAAGAACATGATCTATCCTCTCTGAGTTTCCTCTGTCCCCTTCGATCCCCTCTCCCGTTTCACCCTCTCTCCCCAGTCTCTGTCTCTCTCCCTCCAGTCTCCCCCACCTCCCATGTCTGTCTCTCTCTCCCCCACTTCCCTGTGTCTCTCTCCCCTCCCTCCACGCCCACAGCCTCTCTCTCTCTCTAACCACCCCCCCACCCCCCAGTCTCTCTCCCGCTACCTCCGATGTTTCCTCTCCCACAGAAGGCCGTGAAAATGCCCCAAGTGTAATTAAATCCAGCTCCAGGCTCTAGCGGCAGAAAACATTGTCGGAATAATGTGGTCATTGCTGGGCCCCATAAGGTTATTTTGCGATTTACTTGGTGACTGAGGTAAACTCGCCCTCGATGTTGGAGGAACCCTCTGCTGGCTGTGAGTCCGAGGAGTCTGCGCAGGTGCAGAAAAAAGTGCAAATAGTCACTTTGTAAATTAATGGGCAGAAAGTTTGACGGGCACCATACGGCCACCCCCAACCCCCCATCCGATTTTCCTCTATATATTGTGTCCAAAAGATCATGTGTGTCCAAAAGATCATTTATGCCCAAGTGCAATCAGAGGAATATCTGTCCATGTCCAACCATCGTGCAGACCGAGAACGAAATTATTTGAATCAATTGTGGCAGGGGATCTTCAATTTTTTTCTTCCAAGTGACTGAAGTATAGTGATTCAAAGTTAGATGCCATTTAAAATACACTCATAGATTAGAGAATGATGGGTCAGGAACTTGCGAGCGGAGAGTGGTTCTTGAGAGCCCAGGAGGGTGGGACTAAGCTAAGAACAGCTGGATGTGTTCCTCTAGAGTAAGCCGCAGTGCCATCTCAAGATAAATATGGATGAGGAAAGCCACTTGGCCGATCTTGGCTTATCCATCAGGAAGGACCCTAAAGTTCCATCATCATGGCACCCAGCTTCTCAAATGACTCCAGGATTTCCACCTCCACTACTCAGAAGTCCGTTCCATAGGTTAAAGAAAAGACTTGCATTTATATAGCACCTTTCACAACGTCAGGATGTCCCAAAATGCTTTATAGCCAATGAAGTAATTTTGAAATGTATTCCCTGTTGCAATGTAGGAAACGTGGCAGCCCATTTGCGCACAGCAAGGTCCCATAAACAGCAATGTGATAATCCATTTTAGTGATGCTGGTTGAGGAATAACTATTGGTCAGAACGTCAGGGAGAACTCCCCTGCTTTTCTTCTAGGGATGGGATCTAGCCATGGGATCTTTTATGTCCACCTGAGAGTGCAGATGGTTTAGCATCTCATCCGAAGGACGGCACCTCCAGCTGTGCAGCTCTCCCTCAGTATTGTACATAAGAACATAAGAAATAGCAGCAGGAGTAGGCCATCTGGCACCTCGAGCCTGCTCCGCCATTCAACAAGATCATGACTGATCTGATCTTGGCCTCTACTCCACTTCCCTATCCTCTCCCCATAACCCTTGACTCCCTTATCTCTCAAAAATCTGTCTAACTCCACCTGTACGAGAGTGTCAGCCAAGACTTTGTGCTCAAGTTGCTGGATTTGGACTTGAGCTCATAATTTTCTAACTCAGAGGTGAGAGTGCCACAAGTGAGCCAATGGTCACAGTAGTCAAGGTGGAGTCTGACCAGAGCACTATACAGTTTGAGCGTGATTTCCTCAGCATTCTCTTTGCCTTGACGTTTGTTGCTGCACATTGTTAGAAATATTCAGCGTTCATCTTTGAGAATGGATCTTGGCGCCCTCCCCCCCCCAGCCCGCAGCTGTCCTTTGGTGATATACATGGAGTCCAGCTTCCACATGTACGCTGATGGCACACCGCCATATCATGTCTCTTCACTCTGTAAGGGTTTCTTATACTAGTCCCCCAGTACACACAGTTCTTCGACTTTGGGATTTATAAGAACAAAATACACACGGCACAGGGTTTTGACTCAACCTTAGATTCGTTCGTTTATTGAAAACACTCACACAATTACCTCCCCTGTATAAATCCCCATGATTTATATGGGACTAACAAATCCCAGAATACAAACGCCTACCAAAGGGTAATTTGCATCAGCACAATTAGACACAGTTAAACCTGTCTGCAATTTGACTGTTACAAATAAAGTTACCCAGACTCAGCCACCAAAATCCTTCTATGATTTGACTGGAAACATATAATCATCAATTCCCCGGCTGTCTCCGGAGGTTGATTGTAGGCCCGGATTTTAGTTGCAGCTTGCGTCCCGAAGACACACCGCTGTTGCTGCTGCCTTTCTGTTGCTGTTGCTGTGCTCTGAGGTTTACCCTTCGAAAGTGGCTCTTCCAACTTGCGATATCTTGAAACAGATTTCCTGTTCCCTCCTGTGAACACGATGGCCGCATCAAATGTGTGAATGTCTCTAGCAGAGAACTCTTGATGGCTAATTGTCCCTCGTATTCGGGGCATTGTCCATGATTACTTTGGCCACTGCCTGTCTGTAGGGCGAGACCTTTTCTGACAATGCAAGCTTCCCAAGGTGATTGCATATGCTATTTGTTGGTTTCTAGTAACATTCGTATTCAAATGGTTCAAAGACCCAGTCCATTGTCTGGGCCTACACTGATACCAGCCTTCTGGAGCCATGGTTCAAGGTACGCTTCTTTAACAATGTAACCCCATAGGGTAAATGAATATGTGAATGTTCCTGTATCTTTTCAGACAGAAACCATTGGTATAGCAATCTGTGCCATTGTCCTGAGAGTTCGTGGTCTTTGGCTGCAATGGCTGAAATAACCCTTTCTTGCCCGGTTCTTCTGCAGGCTGTGACGCAGTTCTGTTTTTTTATATTTAATAATCCAATTTTTACCGTTGGGTGGGGGGAGGAACGGACCCTACAACTCCTCCACTGATTCTATTCTGTCAGACAGCTTGTTCACAGTCTTCCCACGCCAAATGGTAAGCCAACAGACTCTGTCACCCGATTGGATGATTCTTGAATGTCAAACAACCTCACCGCCCACCGCACCCCCCTTCCTTCACCTTCAATATTTTTATAGCTAAGAAATGTTAGTGTTCAAAGAAAATGAAAAAAATTTTTTTTTTAAAGTCCTTTGATTGTGTTCCCCGAGTTGCTCATTTACATTTCTGGGCGACACCAGGACAATCCTGGATGGTTGGAAATCTAAAAAGCACGATATAAATAGAAAGAAAAGAACTTGCATTTATATAGCGCCTTTCGTGACCTCAGCCAATTATGTATTTTTGATGGGTTATCGCTCTTGTAATGTAGGAAACGCGGTAGCCAATTTGTGCACAGCAAGCTCCCACAAAACAGCAATGTGATAATGACCAGATAATCTGTATTTTAAGTGATGTCGGTGAGGGATAAATATTGGCCAGAGCACTGAGAACCCCTGCCCTTTCTCAAAATAGTGCCATGGAATCTTTTACGTCCACCTAAGAGGGCAGACGGGGCCACGATTTAACATCCGAAAGCTGACATATCTGATATTGCAGCACTCCCTCAGAACCGCACTGAAGTGTCAGCCTAGATTTTATGCTCAAGTCTCTGGAGTGGGACTTGAACCTACGACCTTCTTACCCGGAGACAGCAGCGCTACCACTGAGCCATGGCTGACACTTAAATGCAAGTTGTTGTTGTAGTACTGCCTGTGAACAATGTCACAAGAGATCGCCCAGTATATATAAAATATCTACATACTCTCAGGATGAAAACTTTACTTTCATTATTCTCTAGTGAGCTTACATTTGAATTTCTCATTTTTCTTGAGCAAAATAAATAAAACAATAATGTATTGAAACGTTGGGTCAATTCTTTGAGAGTCTGATATTTTCTACGCTACACATATCGTGTGACCGCGTACTGCCACGTTTTAACATTTTCTCTGCAATTGCTTTGTAGGTTCTAAATCAATGTTGTACACAATATATGCTTTGTTGCACAAGCATTCTCCGTGACTTTAGTGATTCTCTTGTCTTCCGAATTGTTAAAGCTTTTGTTACCTCTTGGTGTAACTTCTGTACGGCCATGGCAGCTCACAGTAATTTTCAGAAATTAATCAACGTGTTTGGATGTGGGGTGGGGGTGTTAGCTGCTGAGTATAGGCATGGGGCTTAAGAAAACACTCAGATTGAATAAACCCAGCCTATGTTGCCCAACTTACATTTATATAGTGCCTTTAACACAGTAAAACATCTCAAGGCACTTCACAGAAGTGTAATCAGACGAAAATTGACAGAGCCAAAGGAGACATCAGGACAGGTGACCAAAAGCTAGCTCAAAGAGCTTTAAAGGAGAGGTAGTGAGGTTTAGGGAGGAATTCCCGGAGCTCAGGGCCTAGACAGCCAATTGTGGGGTGAAGTGGGTGGGAGGTTGGAGAAAAGGCTCGAGTTGGAGGAATGCAGAGTTCTAGAGCTGGAGGAGATTAGAGAGATAGGGAGGAGCCTAACCAGCAGACTCTTACTGACTGGAGACCTGTTGGACCCAATTACTTGTCTGCCCTTGCGATTAGAAGGGCAGGTGGGGAGCAACTAAAAATTGGAGCTTTCAAGACAAATACATTTTTGTTTGGCAAGGGTATCAAGAGATAAGGAGCAAAGGCAGGTAAATTGAGTTGAGGTACAAATCAGCCATGATCTATCTGAAGGGTGGAGCAGGCCCTAGGGACTGAATGGCCTCCTCCCGTTTCTAATGTTCCTATCTGAATGCCGCCAGCATCCAGGGATAATAGCACTATGAATCAGCAGTGAGGGGGTGGGGAATCAAACATGACAGATTGGGAAGGAGTGTGTGTGTGTTTCTCATTGTGTAACAATATTCCTGCACAAAATCTGAATTTCTGGGCTGAGTTACACTTGTTAACTGGTCTGTGGCTTTTCATTGTTATGGGGCAATTGGTTTATTTCTGTGGCCTCACTCATAATCTTAACATGATTGAAGTTTTCCCCACATGCAGCTGCTACTTCTGTTGCAAAAGCAAAGCAGCAGCGATGGCTGGTGCTATCCAATATTATTTGCATTCCTCAAAGAGAGCAAAATACAAGAAATCGGTGGGTGGATTTGATTGACTGAAGCATTTCTGCAAAGGGGAAATACGCAGCTTTAGAGGTGACAGTTTCTGAAAAGTCTCACTCACCAGATCTGTCGCTGATGTTATGAATTCTAGAGCGTCATTAGATACTTCAGATCATGCCCCGCACCAAGGACCATATCCGTCAGCTAGCCCTCACTCCACGAACCAAAGTGTGCTTATATACACATTACGTGGCAATGTAGCACTGCTCAGGGCGAGAACCGAACACACTTATTACTGCAACTTTCTTAGTGCAATTGGCATGAGCCCTCTCCTAACCTTCAAGTAACAGAAGAATAAACACCATCAGACTGTATGACTCAGGCTTTGAACTAGAAGTCAGGTTTATTAAAGGCAAAAATTAAACTGACAGAAAATCAATACAAGTTTCGCTTGATCACAGAACTTTTAAATTACACTTCCTTCCTGGATTTAAAATAGAATAATAGACGACTCTTCTAATAACTCTGGCCCAAAACCCCAACACAAACTTTGGTCTATGGTCAGGGAGTTATTGTCAGGGAGTTTCCAAGTGTTTATCTCGATCTCAATGGGCCCAGAAGAACAGAAGAGATGCAAAAAGCTTAGTGATAAATACCTCCCCTCTCCTTTCTTTTTAACCTGTGATTTACTGCATATCTTCAGAAGAGAGCTGGAGCGGAGATTAATTTATACAAGAGATAGGTACCCTGGAATACAAGTCAGGGTCAATGTGGTTCTCCTGGATTAGTTTCCGATCGCCGAAAAGGGTCAGAGAGGAATTTTACAGATTTCTCTCTCTAATCTGCCCAAGTTTTCTCCTCTGGTTTTTCATAGAATTATAGAATATTACGACACATCAGGAGGCTATTCGGTCCATTGTGTCTGTGCCGGTCAAAAAAGAATTACCCAGCCTAATCCCACCTTCCAGTACGAGGTCGGTAGCCCTGTAGGTTACGGCACTTCAAGTACTTTTTAAATGTGATGAGGGTTTCTGCCTCTACCACCCTTTTAGGCAGTGAGTTCCAGACTCCCACCACCCTCTGGGCAAAAAAATGTTTCCTAATCTCCCCTCTAATCCTTCTACCAACTACTTTAAATCTATGCCCACTGTTTATTGACCCCTCCGATAAAGGAAATAGATACTTCCTATCCACTCTACCTAGGCCCCTCATAATTTTATACCCCTCAATTAAATCTCCCCTCAGCCTCCTATGTTGCAAGGAAAACAAACCCAGCCTATCCAATCTTTCCTCATAGCTCAAGTTTTCCAGTCCTGGCAACATCCTTGTAAATCTCCTCTATACCCTTTCTAGTGCAATTACATCCTTCCTGTAACCGTGATCAGAACTGCACGCAATAAGTACTCAAGCTGTGGCCCAACTAATGTTGTATACAGTTCTAGCATAACTTCCTTGCTCATGTATTCTATGCCTCGGCTACTAACTTTTTTGCCTCTCCCAGAAGATTACATGGCTCCGGGTGAGGCAGGGAGCATCTGTATTATGATGCACCAGCTGGTTTTTCTGGTCCGACATTTTCATATGTAAAATCAGTAAGATGTCCTTCAAAAAGCTGATTACCTGAAGCTCACCAAGGCACTACACACAAATAAATGTACAGTAAATTGATTACTTTCAAAAGGCAAAATCCAGAAGTCTCTTAAGTGGTTCCTACTTGGTTTCCAATCAAATCAAATTCTCACAAGAAAAGCTGCCTCCTTGACCTGATGCCCCACAGTTTGTTGGTGGTGATTGTGTACTCGAGCCAGATTGGCTGCTGCAGTAAATAAAACTTAAAGGTGACGGCCCGGATCCCATACATACATAGCAAATACACGGAGACTTATAATTTGACATGTGACAGAACTCCCTATTGATCACACCAGACTTATTTATAAACCAGAAAATAATAAAGCTGTTTCATGGTACACTGATTTTATTGCAGAAATATCTGACATTTCTTCCTAAAAAACTTCTCCCTTGTGGCGTATAAACAATGCACCATGCAATCTTTTTGTGCAATTCACCTTGCACCTCCTGTTTTCTCCAGGATGCCACAGACCTTGGCCGCAAAACTCCTTGGGTCGGGAGTTTGGATTTAGGGATTTAGAGTTACAATGGCAGCAAAGGGGGCGGGGGGGTGTATCAGGTCCTGAATCTGCCGCCGTTTACAGTGGCAGCTCAGCGTCCTGCAGGTTCCAGCAGCATCCAATATTGCTCACTCAGCAATATAATCATTTGTTTCCAGCATTCAGCTGATTTTAGGATCGTTACAGCCCCACCAGAAATCCTGCCACTTTCAGGGGCGGATGCATGAAGTTCCTCCCTCAATGGGCAGGTGTATCATAATGCAATGTGAATGAGGGAAATACATCATACACTTTCCTCATTCTGGCCCTTAGCAATGTTGAAGGGCAGAGATGCTTGTGCACCCTTGGTGTCGGGTATTCCTATGACTTTAGGAGCTGTGGGGGCGGGGTGTTGGGTCGGTGAATTAAAAAATTCAAGTGTTAGTATTGACTAGAGTGATCATTGAATTACCAAAACTGATGGTATGAGTAAACTGAACATCGGAGCACCGGAACTCTGTTATGCTGCGGCAGGATGCCACAGCGCATCCCCTTGCCCCACTCACCGGGTGCCTCAGTTGCACCGTTAGTAATGTCAGCAAACCCCAAAGGTTTTTGGATGGTCGGGGGTCACAGGCAAAGGGCAAGCGTGAGTTCCAATCCATCCCCGATCTGCAACCCCCCCACCGTCAGTAATTTCAGGACCTTTGCTTCCATATCTTTTGCTGTCACTTTAACTAACCCCTCAGGAAGCACAGCAAGAACAGTCCGAGGTAGCTTTCCACTTCACTCGTCCCTCACATTCTGCAGGATGCAGTCCCACCGGAGCAGTGTAGATGAGATACAGAACTTACCGCGTGGGGAATCCTGCTGCATCGCACTGGAGCCCAACACACTGGAACATGGCATTGTCCACACATTGATTAAAACAGGACATCATTTACAGAGTCCGAAAATGAGGCAAAAATATCAACTATGCCTGTACTTGTGGCTTAGTTAGGCCTCATTCCCAGCATACACAGGGAGGTGAAATCACCCCTAAACCACCTCGCACATCGGGACATGATGAAATGCCCCTTTTCTCAACAAAATGCCTCTAGAAGAAAACAAAACCCCGACAGTTCCGGCGAACACGCTAGGATCCGTTGCGAGTTTCCATGAAGAAGACCACCTTTAGTAGAGTATCTGCACCATAAAAAGACAGTGATGTTAGTGACCCGGTGAGTACCGCAGCCAAACAAACCTTCTGTTCCTACAAGTATAGAAACGTTTTCTCGCAATTCAGACTTAATAAAACGATTAATATGATTCATGTTACTGATCTTTTTTTCTCCATTTTAAGGGTGTGACCATCACTGGCATTTACTACCATCCCTATTGATAGAGTGGTTTGCTGGGCCATATTGGTGTGGGACTGGACTCGCATATAGGCCGGACCGGGTAAGGACAGCCAGTTCCCTTCCCTAAAGGACATTAGTCAATCAGTTGGGTTTTTATGACAATCTAACAGCTTCATGGTCACTTTTACTGAGACAAGCTTTTTATTTCCAAGAAGTGACTCGAATACAAGTATTACTCTGTGGTATTGGCACCAGGTTTCAGATTTAAGCCCTTTATTGCTCCCAATTTTGTTCCTTTTACTCCCTTTGCCTCTCAGAAAGTGCTAAATAACTGGGGTATAGTTCCACGGATTCCAGAAACAGTCACCCATCCAAGTTGTCGTTCTTTTAATCTGCTTGGGAAGATGGGAGCCTCAACGAGGCATGGTGTGAACAGGGGACTGAAAGAGCGACAACATGTTACCTTGAACCAAGTCCTGATCCATCTGTTCCAACACTCCGCTCCAGGATTGTGGAAGAGCCTGAATATCTGGCAGATTATCATAGCTGATACTCTGAAGTAAGATTTCCCTGGATAGATATCTTGCATGATGGTTAATGAAAGTGCAGTGATTGAGTAACAAGTAGTTCAAAGATCAGATGAAGCTTTCACTGTCAGTTCCCTTAATCTTCGATAATCAACTTATATTTATATAGCACTTTTACAGTAGCAATACATCCCAAGGCACCAAGAGCTAGAGGTCAAACCTGCGCAATATGGAAAATTAATGGAGATAGCTGAAAGTGTGGTTTAAAAAGCTAATTGTTAGGTGGTGGGGAGCGATATAGCAAGGGGAGGAGTTTAGGCAAAGAATGGTGAATGTTCAGGCCTCCTGTTTGGGCGAAACCGGGGCGGCAGTGCCCTGAAAATAGGGAGCAATGATTTACCACCCTGTTACCACCATCGCGGTGGCCGCAGCGCATGCTGCTGGGTGGCCGGAGGGTCCAGAGTCGGGCGGTGGGCTCATTTAAAATGCTAGTCAGGGGTCCTCTGACATACATAGGATCCCGTCTGCCATTTTTAGAGTGACCTGGATTGCACTCACTCTGACCAATATCAGGTGGTGGTCCGGCCGAAGGTCCAAAAGGTAAGTTCCCCTTCATTTCTGTGGGGCCTGGGAGAAGGAGTGTTCCTCCAGGCTCCACAAACATAACCTGGGCCATTACTGCTCTCTCTCTCTCTCCCTTCCCTCTCTTTCCCCCCACCACCTACCTTCTTCAGCCCTTGGGAGCCGGTAAGACTGCCTGATTTATGGTCGCAGCCCACCAGTCCTCAAAATAGGCCAGGCCTCTCCCAGGGACTGCCGCTCCGATGCTGCTTGGAGGGAATATCCACGGCAAAGTTTGTGTGTGGTGGCAAGACAGCTGAATGCTCTGCCACTGGTATTAGAGCAGAGAGAGGGACCGCAGAGAACAGAGTTGAAAGGGCAGACAATGTGAGCAAGGGTGTAGAGTTGAAGGAGGTTGCAGACACAGGGGCCGGAGATAGGGTAGACAACCCTCCCAGAGAGTCTGGGAGTCTCCCAGAATGGAAGACTGATCTCTCGCACACCAGAGCTAGCAACCCGAGAACAAAGTACTTTGTATTCGTGGTTCATGCCTGCCCTACTATCTCCGGCTCGCGTGGGGGGCTGCTGGCTCGAAACCATTCCCGCCCCCTCCCCATCATCATAGCTGCCCCCCCCTCCCCATCATCATACTTATCCACCCCGCTCCCCTCCCGACGCTCGAGGCTCCGCAGTTAACAGCTGCTTAAGTTGCTAGCTCTTCCAGTTCAAGAAACGGCCTGGAATTTCCACCTAGCTGGTCCGACATTTCCAGTGAAGTTACAGAGGAAGATGGAGCGCGGCACCAGCCAGGAAGAAAGATCTGTAGGCAGAGGGGCCGATGCTGAAGGATACTGGCTTCTGTAAAACCGCTCGACATCCTGAAGCCATTCCAGCATATCTGACACAGAGGGACTGAGACACGAGCGCTCAAGGACAGCAGTCAAACCAAT
This sequence comes from Pristiophorus japonicus, assembly GCF_044704955.1. NCBI lineage: Eukaryota > Metazoa > Chordata > Chondrichthyes > Pristiophoridae > Pristiophorus > Pristiophorus japonicus. Next base: position 52,924,423 of record NC_091990.1, read on the forward strand.
GGTGTCAGCGTGTTGCTCGTACATTTGGAAGCACGTCGCCACTTGGTTATTCGTTGTGTCTCTTACCCTTTTCAAAACACTCCTTGAAAGATATCAGAAAAGAACATAGTTAGCTCCATCAATGATTAAAAAGAATTCAAGTTATAGTCACATGGACAGCGATACATTTTTTCTTAAAAGGAAGATTCTTCCCTGGCTCTCTGTGAAATTTCCATTAGAAATGCAACAGTTACCACAGCTGAAGTCTGATTCCACATCACTAAGGTTCATTTTAGTGTTCTGGAATCACTCATTAAAAAAAAGACTAATTTATAATTCAGCTTTAATATTGTTTTCATGCACATTGAATGGAGATGGCCAAATAATTTATCCCCATGGTTCAGATAGGCAAGTCAGCTTGGTTCAGTTGATAGCACTCTTACATAGGAACATAAGAAATAGGAGCAGGAGTAGGCCACTTGGCCCCTCAAGCCTGCATTTAGGGTCAATAAGATCATGGCTGATCTGATCTTGGCCTCAACTCCACTTCCCTGCCCACTCCCCATAACCCTTGACTCCCTTATTTTTCAAAAATCTGTCTATCGCCACCTTAAATATATTCAATGACTGCACCTCCACAGCTCTCTGGGCAGAGAATTCCATAATTCACTCAAGAGAAGAAAATTTCTCCTCCTCTCCTTATTAAAAGGGCGACCCCATATTCTGAAACTATGCCCCCAGTTCCAGATTCCCCCACAAGGGGAAACATTCTCTCTGCATCTACCCTGTCAAGCCCAATCAGAATCTTATACATTTCAATAAGATCACCTCTTATCTCGGAGTCAGAAGGTTGTGGGGTCAAGCCCAACTTCATTATTTGAGCACATAGTCTGGGCTGACATGCCAGGCCAGTGCATTATCATAGGTGCTGTCTTTTAGCTTAGATGTTCAAGTGAGTTCCATTTTCCTTCAATCACCAATAACAGATTAACTGGTTGTCGTGTAATTTTCTATTTGTGGGACCTTAGCATGTGCCCAATTTTTGTTCACGGCCACTGCACTTCAAATGTAACTTATTTGATATGAAGCTCTTTTGGACATTCCAAAGATGTGATAAAGTTACTTCTCAACAAGATGTCTTAGTATTAGAATGGGTTTTATTTTCTTTGTTTCTCCCTCTCACTTCTGAATTGCATGGCTGATCTTTCAGTTTAGGTCGAGCAACAAGAGAATCACCAGGGAGGCAACAGTTACTCCAAACCAGAATCAAAGTTAATAACATCACACTGTTTGGACTGGGGACTGCTCAGCAAACTAGGTGTAAATTTGCAGTAACTATGAAGTTATAACAAAACTTCAAGCGAAATTCATTGCTACCCCAGTGGCTCAGTCGGTATAATCAGGGCATAGCTGTGCCATACAGACCAGATGGTTTGTATGGAGATAGCTGAATTCAGCTGTGGTGTCAGTGGACACCCTGCAATTGGTCTCAACATCCCATTGCTGGGGAGGGGAGAAAATAAATAGGGCTCCCACTTCTAATCCAGTGCACACTAACAAGTGTAGGATGAAGACAAGCTGCTATGATGCCCCTCAAAGCTGAATAACACCTAAATGGATCGTCTAAGCTCTGGCATTAAAAACGCTCACTCTAATATTAGATCTGGTCTGATTTCAGCAATAAACAAATCAACGCTTGTAAAATAAAAGCCCGAGACTGTAGTTTAGGTAGATGAAAAATGTTGCAGCCTACATTTTTTCACCAAGTTTTTCTAAACTGATTTCCATAGCCTGGGTGAGTTTGTACTTCAGACGGGGCTGCAGATCAGGGAATTTTCTGAAGGGAGTATTCTTAAACACCACGTTGTTGCACGCCTGGAGTTGCTCCGCCAGGTTACTCAGAGAGCTCAGGAAGGGGGTGCATTCTGTCAGCGTACTGTCCCACAAACTGTGTTGCTGCTCGATAACCTGGAAACTTTTCTGTAGGGCTTGATGAACAGCCAGCATGGCTTGTTTCTGAGCCATTACTTTTATCGTAACCTAAACAAAGAATTAAGGAAAAAAAACAAAATTCAGTGAAATAAAAAAGGTAAGGGAGATAGGTGCGATTTGCACAATGATCAAACCAATAAAATGCTTTCATTTTTATATATTGATTGACAAATTATTGCTGATAGATTATTTTTATGTTTTTTAAAACTGCAGATGCTGAAACACAAACAGAAGACGCTGCAAACATAAGAACGTAAGAACTAGGAGCCTGCTCCACCATTCAATAAGATCACGGCTGATCTGATCTGGGCCTTAACTCCACTTCCATGCCCGCTCACCATAATCCTCGACTGCCTTGTAGTTGAAAAATATGTCTGTATACCTGCACAGCTCTCTTAGGTAGAGAATTCCAAATATTCACGATCCCGTATTCTGAAACTATGCCCCCTAGTTCTAGATTCCCCACGAGGGGAAACATCCTCAAATTTTATGTCTTATAATACTCCTGTGAAGTGTACTTAGTACGGGAGCCCGAGGCTTTGCAAGGCCTAAACTACAATTGCGAGCCATTGCCTGGAGTCCTTGTGCTCCGGACGGTGATGAGAAACCCCTGTCGTCGTACTCTGGGTTCCAGGAAAGAAGACACAGCGCCGGTCTCTTTCTCGGTAAGAGTCATCGAGACCAGCAACCATGACTCGTCTTAAGACTAATGTGCAGCTCGAGCTCCAGCTAATGTTCTATTTCTGTCCCTTCCAACGGGCTGGATAGAATGAACTGACAGGCCAGATATGGCTTTTTCAGTATTTTGCCCACCACTGGTTTAGGCCCTAAACTCTGGAATTCACCCCCCGAAACCTCCCCACCTCCCTCTCCTCCTTAAATCTTATCTCTTTCAATATTAAATTATCTGTCCCAATATCTCCTTCTTTGGCTTGGTGTCAATTTTTGACTCATTATGCTTCTGTGAAGCTCTTTGGGACATGTTCCTAGAGGTTACATAAATGCAGGTTGTTGTCAAAGCATACTGAAAAAGCAATCTCTGGTTGGTTCGATAGAGCCTCAATTCCTTACTGTTAACACTCGCACATAAATCCAAGCTGACACTCCAGTGCAGTGCTTTAATCATCATCATAGGCAGTCCCTCAAAGCGAGGATGACTTGCTTCCATGCCAAAAAGGGATGAGTTCACAGGTGTTTCAATGAAGGACGTAATATTCCCGGTCCCGAACTACATTGTGAAGGGTGGAAGATGCCTGTGTGTGGATTTTTTTAACGTGTGGTGGTCATTGCACACCAGCCACTACACGGGCGTGACAGAGCTAGGTCTTGGTCCAGCGGCAAGGATTACCCAAGACTAACTGGAGACCAGCTCTGTTGCACAGATCAAGCGTGCACACATATTGCAGTGTGGGCTGACCCGTGCTGCCCCTGGGCCGACCCGTGCTGCCCCTGGGCCCTCGCCTCTCCTGGGCCCCGGTCATTTCCCTCTCCGGACTCTTGCTGCTCCTTCGCCACTCCTGCTGTGCCTGCCCGCACTGCAATCAGCGACCTGGCTTCGCAGCCGTCGCCCTCCTGCAGCAGCACGCGCTGCTCCCTACAGTGGTATGCCACCGCACGATGCTCCCTCCAGTACCCCGGCCTACTGATGGTAACCGAGGCCCTGTCTGCTCTCAGGTGGACGTAAAAGATCCCATGGCACTATTTCGAAGAAGAGCAGGGGAGTTCTCCCCTGTGTCCTGGCCAATATTTATCCCTCAATCAACATAACAAAAACAGATTATCTGGTCATTATCACATTTCAGTTTGTGGGAGCTTGCTGTGCACAGATTAGGTGCCACGTTTCCCATATTGTAACTACACCCCAAAAGTACTTCATTGGCTGTAAAGCACTGTGAGACGTCCGGTGGTCGTGAAAGGCGCTATACAAATGCAAGTCTTTCTTTTTTTCTGTGATAAACTTCCCCAAGTTTCCAGTGGCTCTGCTTGCTTGACAGCTGTGCTGTGTGTCACCACACTGACAGTCCGCACATGTCCTGCACTGGCTGGGAAATCCAAGAAAACTCAGTGTGTGCAATAACAACAACAAAGCAGCCCAAGGCAAGTAAAGGTAATCCAGGCTGTCAGGCCCGTGGCCCATGGATGGACCCTCCTCCCGCACTAATGTCACCTGGCCCATGTCCCCGGGCCGGGCCTCACATGGCAGCCACACTGACCGTGGGCTCAACCCGAACGACGGCCGCATCACAGGCCTTGTGCCTGAATGTGTGACTGGAACACTCACTACCTGGACCACTCCGTTCCACACCACCGGGGATACCGGGCGCACTAACCGTACGACACACACCGCCCGCAGGGTCCGCGCGTGCACACAGCCTCACCCCCGCCGCAGGACTACAGCTCCCGTGATGCTTTGCCCGCAGTAACAATCGCATTAATTCCTGTCGCGCTAATATTTAATCTGTCTATCAATCTATATGTCGCTGAGTCATATTCACATTGGTTTTAAGCAGTTGCTTCACAAAAAATATTTTAGACTTTGAAAACTCCAGTTGAACGTTGGAAAGGTTGGATGGAAAGCCGCACTGTGATTGGCGTTCACTGATAGCCGAGCTGTGATTGGTGGTCACTGGCAGGCAAGCTATGATTGGTGGTTACTGATTGGCGAGCTGTGATTGGTGGCCACTGAGCTGATCGTATTGTGATTGGCGGGAATTGAGCTGGCCGTAATGTGATTGGCGTTCACCGACAGCCGAACTGTGATTGGTGGTGATTGGCAGGCGAGCTATGATTGGTGGTTACTGATCGGCGAGCTGTGATTGGCGATCACTGAGCTGGCCGTAATGTGATTGGCGTTCACCCGAGCTAGCCGCAAGTGTGATTGGCGGGCACTGACGTAAACCTGTGCTGTGATTGGCTGCGGATTGGTTTTGCCGGAGTGTGGCGTCTGCTGGATCCTGATTGGTTCGCCCGGCGCATTTGAAATTTTCAACAGTTTGGGCGCGGGGGTCGGCGGCGAGAAACCGGAGCGGTGAGTAAATGTTGTTCTTTTAATATCCGAGTCACCGGAACCACGGCCCGTTTGTGTTTGTGTCTGGGATGGTGCATGCCGCGCGGCTCCTTCAGGTGGCGAGCTCGGTTTGAGCCGAGAACTCGAGCAATTTCTCCAACAACAGCAACACAAGGCCCAAATATTGTGGGTGCTGGAATCTGACATAAAAACAGAAAATGCTGGCGATCTGAGCGGGTCAGGCAGCACCTGTGGAGGAAAACAGTTTACATTTCGGTCCACGACGACAACAACTTGAAAGAAAAACTTACATTTCTCTAGCGCCATTCACGACCTCGGGACTTCCCAAAGCGCTTTGCAGCCAACGAGGTAGCTTGTGAAGTGTAGTCACTGCTGTAATGCAATAGAGAGGCTACACAGGAGATTTACCAGGATGTGGCCTGGACTGGAGAATTTTAGCTCTGTGTAAAGATTGGCTAGGTTGGGGGTTGTTTTCTTTGGAACAGGAGGCTGAGGGAGACCTGATTGAGGTGCATAAAATTGTGAGGGGCCTGGTTAGAGTGGATCTATTTCCCTCAGCAGAGGGGTCAACAACCAGGGGGCATAGATTTAAGGTAATTGGTAGGAGGATTTGAGGAGAAATTCTTTCATTGTGGGTGGTGGGGGTCTGGAGCTCACTGCCTGAAAGGGTGGTAGAGGCAGAAACCATCAACATTTTAAAAAGTACTTGGATGTGCACTTCAAGAGCTGTAATCTACAGGGCTACGGACCAAGAGCTGGAAAGTGGGATTAGGCTGGTTAGCTCTTTGGCAGCCAGTGCGGACACGATGGGCCGAAATGGCCTACTTCTGTGCTGTAAATTTCTATGATTCTATGAAGCGCGGCAGCCAATTTTCGCACAAGATCCCATAAATAGCAAAATAATAATGACCAAATAATCTGTATTTTACTGATGTTGGTTGAGGGATAAATGTTGGCACCAGGAGACCAGGGAAAACTCCCCTGCTCTTCAAATAGTGCCATGGGATCTTTTGCCAGAAAGGCTCCCAGTTTAATCCGAAAGATGGCACCTCTAACCGTGCAACACTCCCTCAGTACTGCACTGGAGTGACGGCCTAGATTTTTGTGCTGAAGTCTCTGGAGTAGGACTTAAACCCGCAAGCTTTTGACTCCAAGGTGGTGGTGCTACCCACTGAGCCATGGCTGACACATTTACATAGAACGATACAGCACAGAAGGAGACCTTGCAATTCTGCAGATGTATTTCATGTTACAATTATATATTATTGGCAGGATTAGTGACTTGAAACCTTGAGACAGACTGTTAGCTATGCTGATGTTGCACTATTTGCAATCTGACATTCTCCCAGCTATTCTTCCATGGCTTATACATTTTCATATATCCCGTTTACTTTACTGTCCTTAATTCCATATATTCCGTTCAGATATCCACAAGTTCAGCAGACAAGGACAAAGGGTTTAATTAGGAGGGGGAAAATAGAGCATGAGAGTAAGCTTGCAGGGAACATAAAAACTGACTGCAAAAGTTTCCATAGATATGTGAAGACAAATGTAGGTCCCTTGCAGTCAGAATCAGGTGAATTTATAATGGGGAACAAAGAAATGGCAGACCAATTGAACAGATACTTTGGTTCTGTCTTCACCTAAGGAAGACACAAATAACCTTCCGGAAATACATGGGGACCGAGGGTCTAGCGAGAAGGAGGAACTGAAGGAAATCCTTATTAGTCAGGAAATTGTGTTAGGGAAATTGATGGGACTGAAGGCTGATAAATCCCTAGAGCCTAATGATAGTCTGCACCCCAGAGTACTTAAGGAAGTGGCCCTAGAAATAGTGGATGCATTGGTGGTCATTTTCCAACATTCTATTGACTCTAGATCAGTTCCTATGGATTGGAGGGTAGCTAACGTAATCCCACTTTTTAAAAAAGGAGGGAGAGAGAAAATCGGGAATCATAAACTGGTTAGCCTGACATCGGTGGTGGGGAAAATGTTGGAATCAATTATTAAAGATGTAATAGCAGCGCATTTGGAAAGCAGTGACAGGATCGGTCCAAGTCATCATGGATTTATGAAAAGGGAAATCATGCTTGACAAATCTAGAATTTTTTGAGGATGTAACTAGTAGAGTGGACAAGGGAGAACCAGTGGATGTGATGTATTTGGACTTTCAAAAGGCTTTTGACAAGGTCCCACACAAGAGATTAGTGTGCAAAATTAAAGCACATGGTATTGGGGGTAATGTACTGACATGAATAAGGAACTGGTTGGCAGACCAGGAAGCGTAGAGTAGGAATAAATGGGTCCTTTTCAGAATGGCAGGCAGTGACTAGTGGGGTACCGCAAGTTCTCTCTCCACGTTAATACATTATCCCCAATACCATGTGCTTTAATTTTGCACACTAATCTCTTGTGTGGGACCTTGTCAAAAGCCCAGCTATTTACAATATACATTAATGATTTAGATGAAGGAATTGAATGTAATATCTCCAAGTTTGCAATTGACACTAAGCTGGGTGGCAGTGTGAGCTGTGAGGAGGATGCTAAAAGGCTGCAGTGTGACTTGGACAGGTTTGGTGAATGGGCAAATGCATGGCAGATGCAGTATAATGTAGATAAATTTGAGGTTATCCACTTTGATGGCAAAAACAGGAAGGCAGAATATTATCTGAATGGTGATAGATTAGGAAAAGGGAAGGTGCAACGAGACCTGGGTGTCATGGTACAGTAGGTGGTGAAGAAGGCAAATGGTATGTTGGCCTGTAGGAGCAGGGAGGTCTTACTGCAGTTGTACAGGGTCTTGGTGAGGCCACCTTGAATATTGTGTATAGTTTTGGTCTCCTAATCTGAGGAAGGACTTTCTTGCTTTTGAGGGAGTGCAGCGAAGGTTCCTGGGATGGCAGGACTGACATATGAAGAAAGACTGGATCGACTAGGTTTATATTCCCTGGAATTTCGAAGAATGAGAGGGGATCTCATAGAAACATAAAATTCTGACGGAATTGGACAGGTTAAATGCAGGAAGAATGTTCCCGATGTTGGGGAAGTCCAGTACCAGGGGTCACAGTCTAAGGGTGAGGGGTATGCTATTTGGGACCGAGATGAGGAGAAACTTCTTCACTCTGAGAATTGTAAGCATATGGAATTCTCTACCACAGAATGTTGTTGAGGCCAGTTCATTAGATATATTCAAAAAAGAGTTAGATGTGGCCCTTACGGCTAAAGGGATCAAAGGGTATGGAGAGAAAGCAGGAATGGGTACTAAAGTTGCAAAAATAATCAGCCATGATCATATGGAATGGTGGTGCAGGCTCGAAGGGCCAAATGGCCTGCTCCTGCATCTATTTTTTCTCTTTCTATTCAGCCCATCGTGTCTGTACTGATTCTTTGGTAGACCTATCCAATTAGTCCCATAGCCCTGGAATTTTTTCCACATTAAGCATTTATCCAATTCACATGAATGTTACTATGGAATCTGCTTCCACCGCCCTTTCAAGCAGTGCATTCCAGATCATAACAAATCGCTCGCTAATTTTTTTCCACAGTGTCAGCTGCGGCTCAGCAGTCGCACCCTCTTCTCTGAGTCAGAAGATTGTGGGTTCAAGTCACATAAGAAATTGGAGCATGAGTAAGCTGTCTGGCCCCTCGAGCCTGCTCTGTCATTCAATAAGATCATGGCTGATCTGATCTTGGCCGTAACTCCACTTCCCTGCCTGCTTCCCTTAACCCTTGACTCCCTTATTGTTCAAAAATCTGTCTAAATCCACCTTGAGTATATTCAATGACCCACTCCAGGGACTTGAGCACAAAAATTATCTAGGTTGATACACCAGTGTAGTGCTGAAGGAGCGTTGCATTGTTGGAGGTGCCGTCTTTTGGATGAGACGTTAAACCGAGTTCCCGTCTGCTCTCAAAGTGGACGTAAAAGATTCCATGGCATTATTTTGAAGACAAGCAGGAGGGCAGTTATTACTGGTGGCCTGTCCAATATTTATCCCTCAATCAACATAACAAAAAAACTGATTATTTGGTCATTATCACATTGCTGTTTGTGGGAGCTTGCTTGTGTGCAAATTGGCTGCCGTGTTTCCTACATTACAACAGTGACGACACTTCAAAAGTGCTTCATTGATTGTAAAGCGCTTTGAGATGTCCGGTGGTCGTGCAAGGTGCTATATAAATGCAGGTCTGTCTTATTTCGCCTAGGGTTCTTTCGCCAATTACCTTTATATTTGTGTCCTCTGGTTACTGACCCTTCAAAACCCTTCATGATTTTTGAACACCCCTATCAAATCTCCCCATAACCTTCTTGGCTCTAAGGAGAACAATCCCAACTTCTCTCCACTTAACTGAAGTCTTTCAACCCTGCTAGTAAAACATCCCAAGGCTTCACCGCACCGTTAACAAACACAATTTTTATTTTTTAATATAAATGACCTCGACCTGAGTATAGGGAGTACAATTTCAAAGTTTGTGGATGATACAAAACTTGGCAATGTAATAAATTGGCTCGTCCAGTCTATTTAAAATTTGAACTGTTCTGGCACAAGGCAGCAGCTGCTGCAGTAAGAAGTGGAGCGGTGAGTAATTGGTGCATGTTGCCCCTTTAATATCCAGGTCATAACGATTGGTTGTGTTTGTGTTCCGTGCTTCCTGTCTCATCGTCAAATAGTAAATAGTGAGCAGAATAGAGGAAGACTTCAAAAATACGGAGACTGGCGAAATGGGCAGACACATGGCAGATGTAATTCAGTGCAGGTTAGTGTGAAGTGATGCTCTTTGGGAAGAACAACCTGTAGTATAATCTAAATGGTACTTTTTGAGGGGGATGTAAGAGCAGATGACCATGGGGTGCATATACACAAATGATTGTAGGTAGCAGGGCAAGCATATGGGATACTTGGCATTGTAAATAGGGACATTGAAGACAAAAACAAGGAAACCATGCTAAACTGTTACAAATCACCAGTTAGGCCTCAGCTGGAGTGATGTGTATAATCCTGGGCATTACACTTTAGGAAGGATGGCGTGCCCTTGGAGAGGGTACATAAGAACACAGGAAATAGGAGCAAAAGTAGGCCATACGGCCCCTCGAGCCCGCTCCGCTATTTAATACGATCATGGCTGATCCGATCATGGGCTCAGGTCCACTTCCCTGCCTGCTCCCCATAAACCCTTACTCCCTTATCGATTTGAATAAATTTAAGACAGAGATAGACAGTTTATTAATGTCCCAGCTTCCACCGCTCTCTGAGACAGCGAATTCCACAGATTTACAACCCTCTGAGAGAAGAAATTCCTCATCTCAGTTTTAAATGGGTGGTCCCTTATTCTAAGATTATGCCCCCTAGTTCTAATCTCTCCGATCAATGGAAACCTCCTATCTGCATCCACCTATACGCTCGATAAGATCACCTTTCATTCTTCTGAATTCCAATGAGTAGGGGCCCAACCTCCTCAACCTTTCCTCATAAATCAATCCCCTCATAGAAACATAGAAAATAGGTGCAGGAGTAGGCCATTCGGCCCTTCTAGCCTGCACCGCCATTCAATGAGTTCATGGCTGAACATTCAACTTCAGTACCCCATTCCTGCTTTCTTGCCATACCCCTTGATCCCCCTAGTAGTAAGGACCTCATCTAACTCCTTTTTGAATATATTTAGTGAATTGGCCTCAACTACTTTCTGTGGTAGAGAATTCCACAGGTTCACCACTCTCTGGGTGAAGAAGTTCCTCCGCATCTCGGTCCTAAATGGCTTACCCCTTATCCTTAGACTGTGACCTCTGGTTCTGGACTTCCCCAACATTGGGAACATTCTTCCTGCATCTAACCTGTCTAACCCCGTCAGAATTTTAAATGTTTCTATGAGATCCCCTCTCATTCTTCTGAACTCCAGTGAATACAAGCCCAGTTGATCCAGTCTTTCTTGATAGGTCAGTCCCGCCATTCCGGGAATCAGTCTGGTGAACCTTCGCTGCACTCCCTCAATAGCAAGAATGTCCTTCCTCAGGTTAGGAGACCAAAACTGTACACAATACTCCAGGTGTGACCTCACCAATGCCCTGTACAACTGTAGCAACACCTCCCTGCCCCTGTACTCAAATCCCCTTGCTATGAAGGCCAACATGCCATTTGCTTTCTTAACCGCCTGCTGCACCTGCATGCCAACCTTCAATGACTGATGTACCATGACACCCAGGTCTCTTTGCACCTCCCCTTTTCCTAATCTGTCATCATTCAGATAATAGTCTGTCTCTCTGTTTTCACCACCAAAGTGGATAACCTCACATTTATCCACATTATACTTCATCTGCCATGCATTTGCCCACTCACCTAACCTATCCAAGTCGCTCTGCAGCCTCACAGCATCCTCCTCGCAGCTCACACTGCCACCCAACTTAGTGTCATCCGCAAATTTGGAGATACTACATTTAATCCCCTCATCTAAATCATTAATGTACAGTGTAAACAGCTGGGGCCCCAGCACAGAACCTTGCGGTACCCCACTAGTCACTGCCTGCCATTCTGAAAAATACCCATTTACTCCTACTCTTTGCTTCCTGTCTGACAACCAGTTCTCAATCCATGTCAGTACACTACCCCCAATCCCATGTGCTCTAACTTTGCACATCAATCTCTTGTGTGGGACCTTGTCGAACGCCTTCTGAAAGTCCAAATATACCACATCAACTGGTTCTCCCTTATCCACTCTACTGGAAACATCCTCAAAAAATTCCAGAAGATTTGTCAAGCATGATTTCCCTTTCACAAATCCATGCTGACTTGGACCTATCATGTCACCTCTTTCCAAATGCACTGCTATGACATCCTTAATAATTGATTCCATCATTTTACCCACTACCGATGTCAGGCTGACCGGTCTATAATTCCCTGTTTTCTCTCTCCCTCCTCTCTCCGGAATCAACCTAGTGTACCTTCTCTGAACTGCCTCCAAAGCAACTATATCCCTTTGTAAATATGGAAACCAAAACTGCACGCAGTATTCCAGGTATGGCCTCACCAATACCCTGTATAACTGGAGCAAGACTTCCTTGCTTTTGTACTCCATCCCCTTTGAAATAAAGGCTAAGATTCCATTAGTTTTCCTGATCACTTACTGTACCTGCATACTAACCTTTTGTGTTTCATGCACCAGCTGTACTGCAGCAGTTTGTAATTTTTTTCCATTCAAATAATAACTTGCTCTTCGATTTTTTTTTTTCTGCACATAACTTCACACTTTCTAACATTATACTCCATCTGCCAAATTTTTGCCCACTCACTTGGCCGGTTTATGTCCTTTTGCAGGTTTTTTTGTGTCCTCACACTGCTTTTCCTCTTTGTCAGCAAACTTGGCTATGTTACACTTGGTCCCTTCATCCAGGTCGTTAATATAGATTGCAAATAGTTCGGGTCCCAGCACTGATCCCTGCGACATCCCACTAGTTACTGATTACCAACCAGAGAATGTACCATTTATCCCGACTCTCTGTTTTCTGTTAGTTAGCCAATTCTCTATCCATGTTAATATATTACCTCCAACCTCGTGAACTTTTATCTTGTGCAGTAACCTTTTATATAGCACCTTGTCAAATGCCTTCTGGAAGTCCAATACACCACATCCACTGGTTCCCCATTATCCACCCTGTTTGTTGCATCCTCAAATAATTCCAGTGAATTTGTCACTGACTTCCCCTTCATAAATCTATGCTGACTCTGCCTGACTGAATTATGTTTTTCCAAATGTCTACTACTGCTTCTTTAATAATGGATTCCAACATTCTCCCAACCACAGATGATAGGCTAACTGGTCTATAGTTTCCTGCTTTTTGTCTGCCTCCTTTTTTAAATACAGGTGTTACATTTGCAGTTTTCCAATCTGCTGGGATCTCCCCAAAATCCAGGGAATTTTGGTAAGTTACAACCAATGCATCCACTATCCTTGCCGTTACTTCTCTCAAGACCCTAGGATGCAAGCCATCAGGTCCAGGGGATTTATCTGCCTTTAGTCCCATTATCTTACTGAGTACCACCTCCTTAGTGATTGTGATTATGTTAAGTTCCTTAGCCCCTTGACTATTCACTGTTGGGATATTTTTAGTGTTCTCTACTGTAAAGTCTGATACAAAATATTTGTTCAGAGTTTCTGCCATCTCCATATTCTCTTATCACTAATTCCCCAGTTTTGTCTTCTAAGGGACCAACATTTACTTTAGCCATTCTTTTCCTTTTTATATACCTGTAGAAACTCTTGCTATCTGTTTTTATATTTTGTGCTAGTTTACTTTCATAGTGTATCTTCCCTTAATAATTTTTTTTGTCATTCTTTGCTGGTGTTTAAAAGCTTCCCAATCTTCTGTCCTCCCACTAGTTTTGGCCACTTTGTATGCCCCATGTTTTTAATTGGATACCATCCTTTATTTCTTTAGTTAGCAATGGATGACTATCTTTTCTTTTACACCCTTTCCTCCTCACTGGAATATATTTTTCTTGAGAGTTATGAAATATCTCCTTAAATCAACCGTCCTACACTTTAACCTATTTTCCCATACCTTTGTAGTCTGCTCCTTTATTTAAGCTTAGTATGCTGGTTTGAGATACAACTTTCTTGCCCCCCATCTGAATTTGAAATTCAACCATGCTATGGTCACTCGTTCCAAGGGGATCCTTTACTAGGAGATTGTTTATTAATTCTGTCTCATTACACAGGACCAGATCTAAGATAGTCTGCCCCCTGGTTGGTTTGGTTACATACTGCTCAAGGAACCCATCCCTTATGCACTCTATGAACTCTTCCTCAAGGCTACCCTGACCAATTTGATTTGTCCAATCAATATGGAGGTTAAAATCACCCATGATTATTGCTGTTCCCTTTTTACAAGCCCCTCACCCCCCGCTTTCCTGTGACGTCTAATGTAGTCGCCCAGTTCCACCTCGTCGCAGTCACCAACCTGCTCGCGCTGCTCCCTAGAGTATCTAGCTGCCGCCGTTACCTTTAAGCTGCCTGGGGGAGGGAGAGAGGTGCTTACCTGAGGCTGCAGTGATCTGTGGTACAGAGAAGATTTACTAGGGTTGATTTTTGGCTAAGATCAAATGTAATAGCGCAAAGTGATCTTTGGCGCTGGAGTTGATCTGACAAGAATGAACAAAAAAAAATAATGTGAAGAGATTGGAGAAGCTGGGATTGTTCTTCGAGCAGAGAAGGTTAAGGGGAGACCTAATAAAGGTACTGTATTCAAAATTATGAGGAGGTTTTATAGAGCAAGTCGGCAGAAACTGTTTCCTTTGGCAAATGAATCAGCAACCAGAGGTGATGGATTTAAAATAATTAGCAAAAGAACGAGAGAAGAATTCTTTTTACATGGATTGGGCAAAGGCAGGTACATGGAGCTAGGTCACGTTTCAAACATGATCTCCTTGAATGGTGTAACAGGCTCGAGGGGTTAAATAGCTAACTCCTGTTCCTGTGTTCCTCGAGGGTTGTTAAGACTTGGAACACACTACCTGAAAGGGTGGTGGAATCAGATTCCATTGGAACTTTCAAAAGCTAATTGGACATGTACTGGAAGAGAACTAATTTGTAGTGTTATGGGGGAAAGCTACTTTGTGGGACATAGAAACATAGGGTCCAAGTTTCGAGCCGCGCCTAGAACGGCGCAGTCCCGACCTGGACGCCCGTTTTTCGCGCCACAAAGTGCGCCTAAAAAAAAAACCTCCAGATTCTCCACCTCCTTGCAGGTCCTCTGGTCCTCGGCGCAGCGCAGCAGGAGCTGTAGGGGGCGGAGACAGGTCCCTGCGCTGAAAACAGTGCCGGGACCTCTGCACATGCGCGCTACAGTGGGCACGCATGTTCAGTAGCTCCAGGCGCCCAAAACAGTGTGGGAGGGGCCGAAGCACGCAGTCCCGAGCTCTGGCCGAATGGCCTCACCGGGGCTGCGTGCATAAGGCTCCTCCCACGCCCAGCTCCTGCTTCCTTCCGACCCAACTCGACTCCCGCTTCCCGCCCCCGGACTGGACCCACCCTGACTCCTGCTTTCCCCCCCGGACCCGACCTGACTCCCGCTTCCCCCCCCCCGCCCCCGACCCGACCTGACTCCCGCTTCCCCCCCTGCCCCCGGACCCCGACCCGACCTGACTCCCGCTTCCCCCCGTCCCGGACCGGATCCGACCTGACCTCCCGACCTGACCTACCTCCCCCCAGACCTGACCTCCCTCTCCCTCCCTCCCCCCGAACCGAACCGACCTCCCTCCCACCACCCCCCCCCCGACCCACACTTCCCTTGACCCAACGCCAGCTACCTGTAAATCTGGTGCTGGGAAAGGCTCTACCCGAAGTCTCGGGCGCGGTCCGTTCAGCTCCCTCCCCTTCTCCTTCCCCCCCCCCCCCCAATCTCCTTCTCTTTCTTCTTCTCTTCCTCTCCCCAATCTCTCTTCCCCCCCCCCCATCTCCTTCTCTTCCCCCCCCCCATCTCCTTCTCTTCCCCC